>NC_088099.1:119770883-120422929 GCF_036370855.1 Dromaius novaehollandiae | reverse complement strand
CTAACAACAAAACCCCCCATGAAACTCATAAAATTACCAATTTCACAGTTGACTTTCTTCCTGCTCTGCTCTGTAGCCTTCATACTCCTGGCCTGTCTCCACACACTGCAGGAGATGATGTCGGACCAAACCAGCAACACTGCGTTAAAAAGGTTCTTGATGTAAACAAGATCTATCTTGGTACTGCTTAAAACGTCTGCAGATTTTTGCCTTATCTGGATAAATCCTTCTGATGCGCATCACCTGACATTATGCAGTGGCAGTCACCATGGTGTCCAAAGAGGGGTGTTAGCAGCTGATTTCAGATTCTACCCCTGTAGGTTGAATGCCCACATACACAAATTGTGCAATTGCCTTGCCCAGGTTATGTATGAAGAGGTATATAAACATTCATGCTGGTGTTTGGCCTTTCCTGCTCTTTGGCATATTTGGAGGTGTACACAACGTTAACCACATGCCACGCTTCTTACCTGGAGTCTCAGTGTGTTCCACAAACATGAATTACGCCTCACACCAGGGCCCAGGGGCCTCTGGTTTTACAAGAGGGGGCTGCAAGTACAGGGACCATAACAGCTTGTCTGCATAGGCAAGTTACTGCAAAAGATTTGAGGGTTCAAACTTACAGAGCACTAAGTAGTCTACCCTAGCTCTCTCTGTACATATTCCTAGGCACAGGAATGGCTTGCAGTGTGAAGAGAGCTGATGTGCATCAGCTGCACACTAAGGGCTTCTGTATAGGCTACTGGTTCACTACAAGATCACAGCCTGGGATAGTTTGCAGTTAACTTCCCTGTGGCAACAAGTCCAAAGTGATTCAGCCAAATCACACAGTGAATCATTCATGCTCGTTTAGACCCTAGAACTTGTGTTTCCTAGTTCTGTTCTCTGCTCCTTAGATCATCTTCCTTTCAATAATAATAAAGGGCTTTAGCTGTCTTCTTCTGTCTCAAAAATTTCTGGTAAACTTTCCCATCTATCAGACTGCTTGCCCAGGAATTTTGTAGCTGGCTGTTACTCTGATGATGTGTTGCATCATCTCTCTGGTTATCATCTGTCCAGCGTATTTTTTCTTCAATGCCCTATTTTAGGATAGGAAGCAGAAGTACCCAACCATACTATTCTGCACAGAGATTTGGCTTTGATGTTTTATACAGGGCAATTTAAATGCCATAGGTGGCTTTAGTGTGAGTTCTGCCATTTGTGTCAATCTTTTTAAGGACTACTTCATTTGAGGATGTGTCTGCTCTACTAGACTCTTTCTTTGCTGTTCAGGACTGGAAGTTCTCCCCTCCCAAAGGATGTCCTTGTTTCCTTTTTGTCCCTGTGTTCATCCCTGTGTAATCTTTCCTTACCATGCCCTTTGCTGTCTCTCTTTATCCTTGTCTTTGTAACTTCTCCAGTGCCACCCACAGTGTTTGAAAACAATATATCTTTCAAACATGTCTTCTTCCTGCAAATCCCTCCCTCTCCTCCAGCTTTGATTTTCCCATTCCGCTCACCATGGCCCTCGCTGAAATCCTTACTTGTTCATCTGATTCAGACAGTAAGCTCCTCAGCACAGAGATCCTGGTATTGAAGCACTGGTAAAACACAGACCATCAGTAGTAATGAGGTGGCTGACTTTGACTTCCACTGCCACTAGGCAGAAACAAGAGTTAGTGAGTGAATAGTTGTTCCCTTTACACATATCTGACCATAAAGAATGCATTAGGCACTAAGCATAACACAGTGCAGGCCCTGAGCAGCATTATCACAGGTCCCCAGTAAGCTCACTGCCTGTAGATTTTGTGATGGACTCTAACAATCTGTAGCCATTTATCACAAATTACTTTGCTGGTACAGCAAATATCATGAAAAGCTCTAGAAATGCAACATTTCATGTCAAACCCACTTCCTTCTTCCATCACTCGAGCCATTCCATAGTGCACAAAGAAGTGCCAACAGCTCTCTGCTCTGTACCCCTAAGTAATACAAATTGCCATATTTTTACAAGTTTGGAATTAACATAAGCTGTAGCGATTCCCCTGAAAGTGACTTTAGTCCATCTGAATCTCCTATTTAATGGCCCTATAACATGCCTAACATGTTGCCACTTTTCAGGCTGTCTTAAAAAACTGCTAGGTGGCACGAGCAAAACCCACCCTACCGCAATGAGATTTAGAGCAAAGCGAGTTAAATGACAGAGCACTGACACAGGTTCATTTAGTTACCATCAGAAGATCTGGCCACAAATATATTGCGCATTACTCTACTGTGAGTTATCATGGCTCTGACCCCTCTCGGGAGATCCCCATGCCACCACTGTATTAACGACTGCATCTGCTTCAGAATAACCTTATTAGCTTGCCACAGCTGAGCCAGTAATCTCATAGGATTTTCATCCTGGTCCCTTGCGAGGTGTGATTCTCTTCTCCTTGAATCCAGTCTGATGCCCAAAATTTAATAAGTTTTCTTGGACCCTCTGCTTTCCTCCCCCTCCCCCTTTTATCATCTGCTGTAGGGACCATGAAATCCCTGGTAACCTCCCCAAATGCCATCAATAACTCCTGAAATGCCATGATGTTTGGTGGTTCCTCAGACAAAAAGCTATGTTAATTAGGTAGGAGGATTCCACCCCCCCACCCCCCACCCCCGTTTTTAATCCAGATTTTTTGCCTATAATTCCACTATGGGGATGCGCTGAGTGCCTCAAGTAACTAGCACAAAACTACAGAACCTGTATGTGAACCTTTATCTGTGTAAATGTTGCGCTCAAATCTGAAGCCTTTAGTGGCAAGCAAAATCTATCATGGTGTTACGGTAACATGGAAGCAGCTGTTTGTGTGCATGTGTGTGTTTGTGCATGCCTCTCTTTTTCTTCTCCTATGACTGAACACTTAGTCTGCTGTTCCTTATAATCTTCACCACTTGATCGAGAGGCACAAATGATACTGAACACAGCAAGGTGTCTATATAATCATTAACTCTCTCGCCCTCTGGATAGGACAAATGATATACAAGCCTAAACTCGCCAGGGGTCTTCTGTGGGACTGTGTCCTGGGGGAATCTTCTCCTATGAGTTAATGGAGTATTCCTAAATGGGCTGGCTGCTTTCCTTCTGTGTGCCAGTTCTCTCCCAACTTTCCTTTCACAACCTCTGGCATCAAAACCAAAGATACGCATTCATAGCATGTGCTTTTTTTCAAGACCCACGTAAGGAATTGCAAAGCCATTAACAAACCTCTTGAATAGAAAAATCTGCTGTAACATGATCTGCAGTAGGCAAACATTTAACAACAACAGTGTTTAGATTATCCTTGCCAGGATGGAATAAACGCCTTTTAATTCTCTCTTGAACAATCCTTGACTTCTTTCTCTGTCCCTCTTTTTTGTTTTATTTTTACTGTGTTGGCCAATTTCTAATAGTTTTCCTCCACAGTACTGTGAGCTATGCTTGTTTTGACTGCACAGCTGCCTTCCCACCCGCACTGACATTTTGCATGTTCTACTTCCAGCCTGTAATGTTTGCAGCTTTTGAGGCTGATGTTAGAAGGAGAATCTGATGTGTCCATGGGTAAAATGGACTGGAGTGGGAGCTGGAGCTGTTCCTAGCTTGCTACCTGCTTTATTGCCCTTGGAAGAGTTATTGCACCCTAGTGTTTGTAGTTCCCCCTCTGCAGAGTGGTGACCATAGTGTTATGTTTAAATTCTAGTTGTAAGGAGCTTTGAGATCTGCAGGTGAAAGCACTGTCTGAATGCTGATAATCCTGAACTGGCTTCTTCAGCTCCCTGTTTGGTGCCTGACTAGTATGGACTGTTTTGATCAAGGCTCTTCAACTATATCCGGTACCTTGTTCATCACCCTAATGAGTTCTGACCATTTCTCCAGGGCTTCCCCTCCCAAAAGCTGAACAGTATCTAAAGAATGCTTCTGCCTCTGTGCCATCATCTTTTCAGTTATATATTTTATTTTTCTCAGAATCCCTTTCTGCCTCAGCCTCCTGCTTGGCAGGCTTGGGATGAAATGCTTTTCACCAGGTCTCTGTGCCAGATATTTTCCTTTGCTGCAGCTGTCAGTTGTACATTTAAAAAGTATGGGAGAACCCAAAAATGTCATCTTGACCCTCATAAACTGTGCTTAAGCTAAGCCAGTAGGTATTGTGGTTGATTCCGGGGAAAACAGCATTTTGGCAATCAAGCAGGAAAACAGTCCAAAGAATGAAATACATTTATTTCCTGTTTATTGTAATGAAATATACCTTCTTTCCCCATCACTGGAATGTTTCTGGCTCTCAATAATGTTAGTTATCTATCTCTTTTCTCTATCCACCCTATCTGTCTCTTGCTGTTACTTGATTTTCTTGACTGTCTTGTCCAGAATCTCTGTTTGCTTACTTGCTTTTTTCTTGTTTTCTTGCTTGCTCTCTTGCTTGCTTGCTTTTTCTCACAGGTACAGACACAGAGTTTCCTCGTATTTCTATAGCTTGTTTTTCATTCTACCTTCTCTTTTCCCTATTATTTCTCTTGTATAGTTTCAGTGCTTTCCCTTTTGTTTGTATCTCATTATTCTTCCTTTTCTCATCAATTTTCTCTGCCAGTTTTTCCCCTCTTTGCATATATTCTCCTCTGGTGATCCCATCTTCTCCCCCAAAATAACCAACCTCTTCCTTTTATTTTGTCTACCTTTCATTCTCTTGATTACTCTTTCCAGAGGTTGATGAATCTAGCGTGCTCTTGAAATATTTAAATATTTAATAACAGGATGACAGCTATTCCCAAGATACTTGTGTCAGCGGACAGACAAGAACCCCCTACCCTTCGAGTCTCCCAGCAGGCCTTTTATGCACTAGCATATACCCAGGAAACAGGAGAGCTAAGGGGAAAAAAAGGTTGCAGTTGAAATTAAGTCCCCTTGAGCCATCTCTAATTCCTAGTCTGAATAAAAATATTCAGACATGTAATTCCGTCAGTGCCTTTGTTGCAGGTAATGGTAGAGGCTCTTCCTCCGTGCCTAAATGCTTCTTTTCTCTTCATGACTGATCTGGCCTTCTGTTACTAGCACACATGGGAGGTAGCTTAGGTTATTCTCTGATTTATTCCCTTTAGCTCCTTGACCTCGCATAGTAGTGGACATAGCAGGGACATACCTGAAAGAGACTGTGTCCCCAACCAGTGCCTGACAAGCCATGCAAACTTCTTTCTAAGAAACATCTGGCCCTGTTACTACGCCACACACCTGACCATAAACTCTCGAGCTTTGACATCCTCCTTTAACAATTCCATGCTCTTTCCTCATTAAATTGACACCAGTGGAATTACAACCTATTGTTCATTTTCTGTATTCTAGCACTTATCCCCATTTCCCCTTATTTTGTGGAGAAGTTTGTCTTACATTATTTCTTATATTCAATGGACTGATCCAGAGAAACACCTGATAGAGAAAGATAGACACCCGGAGTTTCGTCTTAGGCAGTTTTGTTTCCTCTTCCCAGCAGTGGATCTTTTCTCCTATGTAGTTCATGTAATCCCCTGAGCTGTTCGAAGCCTCCCTTAATAATCTCAGTGGTATTTCTCTGCACTTATAGCTGTATTTCTTCTGCTCTTTTGCTTCCCCATAACTGATGACAAGAGAGGGAGGGATATTTTCAATAAAACACTTACACCCATCGCTAGCTCACAGCTCAATCCAAATGATGAAAGGTCCCCTTTGAACTAACTGCCAGACGAGTCTTTCTCTTCAGCCCAGGACAAGAGGGATGCTGAGGAGTTGTAGCTAAGGTGGCGAAACTTGTCAAAATGGCAGCTGCTGAAAGAAGGCAAATCCCTTTTCTCCAGAATTATTTGCACATCTCCACTTTCCTGCTTGGGAGCGAAGGTCTGCACCACCATTATGCCTGCCTCCTTTTCATCTCTTCTGGACCTCTGACTGCCCTCCTTTTTCTTTTTTTAGTGCCTTCACCTTTCCAAATCAGATTATACGCAGACCTTACCAGGGTTCCTGGATGAAGAACAAAATCCATTCATCCTTTCCTCCCCATTTCACCTTCTCTCTTTCGAGAAGCCCTTTTTACATGCTATTTGTCAGTTGACTGAGTTGTAAACATCCTTCTCCCATCCTCTGAAAAGCCCCCAAATCCCAACCAAACAAACCCAACAGCAGCATGCTTTAATTAATGGAGAAAATACATAACAGTTTCTGTGGATTGTTCAAAAAGATTAGTAGTTTCATCCTATAGTGAGTTTCAGTCCTTGAAGGTGATGAGGAGGAAAAGCATTTTAAGACTGAGATTTTCATAAACTGCCTGCTCTGAAGTGAAATGAGTATCTTGGAAGTTCAGTCTGGGCTGAAAATATGAGCCCGGTGCAGCAAAGCAGAGTTTGCGTTAGGCTTTTGTTTTCTCTCGGTGTGTTAAAGACCTTCATCCCCCCCTGTTCTGTTCTGTTGTTTCAGATAATGATTCTTGCCCGATTCCCTTAACTGGAAGGTGGAAGTCCCCGCCTGTATGCCCCGCACAACATGTCAAGTTAAACACAAGTCACCTCCATTAGTGCCAGTGGGTGGGGGAAGCACAAAGGAAAAATATAACAACAGTTCTCCTCAAGCCTTTGAAGTGTTAGACGATCAATCTGTCTGCTTGAGTCTGATTCTGAATCCCTCTTTAAAATGCATCAAATGTTTGAGCCTGAAGTTCCTTCCTGACAGCATCTGTGAGTCTCTGCGGAGACATCTGCTCCACAGTTTCACAGACGCTCTCCGTGTTCACATGAGAAGGGTTTGATCCAAAGGCCTAGCCGAAGTGAGACTGTGCGGAGTTGAACTAGACAGACAGTTTTCGCGGGGTCCTGTGGAGTCTCAGTAGCAAAGACCCTACAGAGCTGGAGTACGTGTTCTGCAGCAAGGGCCAGGGGTTTTTATTCTGCCTTTCAACCATATTGTTCTCCACCAGCACTAAAAAAGTTACAGGCACATTTGTTGGGGGAAAGGAGAAGCAGAGTGCCATGGCTTCTTGGATACTTTTAGTGGCAGAGTTACACGTCCATGGCAGCAATAATGATTAAAAAGAAACTCCAAGTGTTCATTATTGGAGAACTAGGAAGGTTTGGATTTCCTCGAAGTAAAAGCTGCAAATAACTACGAAGGATTAGAACTGCTTTCTGTTCACTGTGACTATGTGGTTACTACACTGTACTTTGCTATTATCTATCTATCTGTCTATCTATCACGCACAATTAATGCGTGAAGTAAACCAGAATTGCTTTTTCATCTTGTTCAAGCTTACATATCCCATAGATGTCAGGAGTCAACAGCTACGAGTTGCCTTTTGCTATGCTGTATGTATGTGGCTCCCTTAAAAGAGAGACTGTAAAAAGTTAATGTTATGACTTAGCACCACATAGATTTTACAATAGCATTCCTGGACAGTCTGCAGCGTCAGTAGCTTTTCCATCACAATGGTCCCAGAGACCATTTTAGGTGAGTAGTACTCTGTAGCTTTGGGTTTTAGCAACAGCTTCAGTAATTGTACTGTTTTCACAAATGCCAGCAGCACATTAAAAATAGGCTGGGGCCATCTTTAAGGGTTATGAAATAATCTGAATTCACTCCTTGTGAAATTAAATGTGGAGTAGTTCAGACCTATGGGTAGAACTGTAAGCAGTCTTCCGAGATGGCAGCTTTCTTTATAGGACATCCTTCTATTTATTGCATCACACAGCAAGATAATCATTTGCTGATCTGTCATTAGTGCCATCAATTTAAAAAAATATAAAACCTCTTGTGTGCTTTCTTTGCCTTAGGAATCACGGTTCACAAACCTGACAAACCAGTGACATTAAACTAGTAGTAATAAACAAGATGCAACTCTTTATGGAACGTTTGTTTGGAGGAAAATTTGTTGACCAAATTCATAACCGCTTTATCCTTTCATTTTATCATGCATTAGGATCTGAAGTCACTTGGTGAATTGGTGAATTATTTCTTTACTGGATGCTTACTCGGTAGGTAGAAGCAGACTCAGGAAAATCATTATTCTTTATATTTTCAGTTGTGGCCATAGCTGTAACCTAAATGAGGCAGAATTCCACTTGGTGGCCTCCACATTCTTCTGCATGCACCTGCAAATCTTCTCTGCTAGCATGAGAACATAAGAGGGGGCCATCTTCTAAAAACAGGTCAGGGGAAACAGTGATCAAAACCAAATAAATAAAGTCTGCCAGAAATCGGGAGAGATTGTTTTTTATTCTTTTATTTTTGTTTTTAGTAAGCAAACAGTTAAAAACTACCCTTACTTTTCCCTCAGTTTCTGCAACATTATTGTGTGTACTGTTGTTAGGCTTTGGGGCTTTCATTCCTGGTGTCCAGACTTTTTCCCACACTACAATGGTTGCAGCCTTTGTATTTTTTGCAGTAAGCAGCAAAATGGCTTATGAGCTTCTTCAAACTCCAGACTCATGATTACTCAAAATGATGCCTTAGAATAATGAAGTGGTATTTGCCATACCCGCTTCCACTGCTGGGACCACTCCCAGTGTTTTCAGGAGAGTAGCAATTGGTAAACACTGGCATGTAAAGAAGAGTTCTTCCTCTGTCTCAAGCATAGCAACACAAGGCATGGTATTAGGAAAAAAAAAGTGCGGTTGTTTCTGTAATGTTAATTTGGAAGCTATTAATCTTAAGTAACTGTGCTTCTTCTTCATAAACATGCCCTAGTGTTTGCTAGTGCTGCAGTAGCATTCAGTTCTGCATACCCAGTCTCCTCCCCCAAACTGCTACAAACCACAAACAAAAGCAAAGTTTTTTGAAGCCCTGATTTCCTAGGAGACCTCATTGTTTGCAGATTCTAGCAGAAGTCTTGGTGCATGCTGAGCCAGAGTCAGGATGACTAGAAGCCGGCAGACCTTGGTTTGAAGGAGCACGTTGCCTCATCTGCAAGGTGCACCGTTGTCAGAGCTGGCAGCTGGAGGTCTGTTGCCAAAGAGAGCACCTTGCAAGCTGGTGTGATGGCCATCCTTATGGTCAACACTGATGGCAAATCTTCTTTTCTTTTTTTTTTTTCCCTGACACACAAAAATATCTACTTATTCCATCTGGGAGATCAATATAAACCACAGAACTCAGTGCATGTAAAACAGATGGCAGATACGAGTAAGTTGTGACCAAAAACTTTGAACTTTAGCCCAGCTCTACACCACTGGAATATGTATCCCTGGTGAATCTGGGATCTGCGCTTGGTCGGCACAGCAGAGAAGGGCACAAATAAGTCCTGTGCAAATAATTATGTTGGATCAGTTTATGCCTAACATTTATATATGCTCGCCTAATTGAATTGAGTGTCTAATCCCCGGATTCGTTATCTATTTCCCTACCTAAGTCTTTTCTCCCATTTTCGTTTAGCACCCAGCGGTCCCCTCCTCCAAATGGTCAACCATTGCCCCGTAAAAGTCTTCCCATCAGCCTCCCAAACCTGGAGCACTGTGCAGCAATTTTCTCAGCAAGGGGAATTTGGTCTGTTCCTGATGCTGGCTGAAGGTAGTTAAGAGGAAAACTGCATGGAAGTGTGAAAGGTGGAACACGCTGTTCTGCAAGCCCTCCTTGACAGTTATGCTGGAGAGAGTTTAGTGTGATATTCAGTCAGGACATGGCATTGCTGCCTTTTGTAGTAATCAGAAAAAAGCAATAAAAAGATCAGTTAAAATGCTTGCTGGAAGTTATTGATAGAAAAATTCTTTCTGCACGAAAGATTATAAACAGAGCTTTATCTGAAGATGGATTTGTTTTAATTTGGCATTGATGTATTTGATACCTGGTAGGATCAAAGAAAACGGAATCAAAGAGCGAAATACAAGCAGAACTGCTTCTCTGAATATTGGCCTCTTTTATAGATAAAAAATCTCAGGACTAGAGTGCTCAAATTTATTTGTACTGATGTTTGTTTAAAGATCAATATTAAATAAATTGGTCTGGAAGCTATAGTCATAAAGCAGCTGTCGGACTAATGTAATCCCACAATGCTATTTTGTCTACTGCATGAAACCTGGTTAGCTGTGTTCTTCTAATAACATGTGGATATCTAGTGAAAAAGAAAATAGCTGAACTGGATTTTATGTACTTGGATTAACTACGTGTGAATCCATATATCTGAAAATGCGATTTCCTGATCTGATTGTAAATTAAGGCTATCTTTCAGATTTTCATAATATATTCCACTGCTAATTTAAATAGTTGTGGAGAGAATTTTATGGCCTTCAGCGTGTAAGTAGTGAGAGGTGAGATAACTGTAAATCTGCCTGTTTTGGCTTTGGATATTTAATAATTTCCACTGTCTAAATATATATAGTTATTTGTTTGATAGTAAACACTGAGTTCTTCGCAGCCACCCTTCTGTGGTTCTGTTGGCAATTTGCAGGGATTTTGTCTGTGATTTCTCTGAGTGAAAAACAAGAAGAAGAAAGGAAATATTTCAAAATGTAACGCTGCTTTGCATCATGGGAGTCACATGAAGGACCTCTGACAAGCCTAAGATTTCTGTGTGTTTGAGAGACTGTCAAGAATGTTCTGAGCCAAAATGGGATTTGCTTGTACATTGTAAACCAGTTTATCTAAAGGTCTGAGGGACACCTGAAAGCTCTGGATAAGCAGTTTTGGATGAAGCCAGTGGCTTTTTAGAAGGGCCCGCCCTTCAGTTCCCCACACCAAGCAATGCTGAAAAGACAGTCTGTGTCTCTTCATCACGATGAGATTTTGGGGGCCTCTGACTTGGTCCTGTCAAACTTGCCTAGTCCCTTTTGACTGTCTGTTTGAAAGCTCTTCAAATCTCAGTGCACTGAGTTTCAGAGGTTGGTTAACCATGAGAGCCCTTTAAAATCTCCTGCCCTCAAAAGCCAGCATCAGGCTCACCCACGGCATGCATGGCTGAGCCCACAGCCACTGATATGCGGAGGTGAGTAGGTGACGCGTGGTAAGGAGGCCTGCTTTTTCACCGTGGTGCGTGCTTTCTGAATCTGTCCACCTCGCCTACATGGCTTTAATGACGTTTTCATGAGTACAGCTGGCATTGCAAGTACCAGTAACGGTGTCTTCTCCAACGTGTTTTCAAGAGGGAACTGCCTGTATCCTGAAAGTTTCAACACTCTTATCTCAGCCGCATCGTGAGTGTACAGATGTGTCATCTCAGTGTTTCAGTGTTAACAAGTGGATGACTTCTGTGTCAGGATCAAGATGTTCGCCCTCCCACACCACAAATTCAACTATATTTATGCACTCTAATACAGCTTTACAGTATGTGTGGACACGCATGCGCGTACAGATGTTATGATTCAATGGAATGAATATCTGTAGGTGTGAAAAAAGAACTTTTTTCAGAGACACACCCTGAGGCACATTTGGAATCTGAAAAGCCATTTGTATTTAATTGTAAAAGAAGATGTAAGAATAAAACTGTTTTTCAAAAAATGCAGCATATTTAAATCTTCCTGCCTCCTGAAGGGATTTTTACAGTAATTCCGTCTCTCACCGGCCAGGAGACCATTGCTCATAGCTTGAGGGAAGCTGACCAACCCATCAGAAGAACCATGTATTGTCTTTTCTCAGCATTCCCAGTGATGTCCTCTGTCATCTTGGGTGAATGACTTAATTGCTGTGATCTTCTGTTGGTCACAACATTAAAATGGGGACAGTGGTACTTTCCCTGGATATGTAAAGCACTTTGGGAATTCTGTGTGAATTATACTTCATGTGGTTTTATGGATTGTTTTGTGTGATCACTATGAGGAATATGATTGCACCGAAAATATGAAGATAGGGCATACTACCCAGGCATGTTTGTGGGGGAAAACATGCATCCATACCAGACTCAAATGCCAATATAGCAACCTTCAGCCCTGTACCAGACATGCTCTGAAATAGTACAATCCTGATGCATTAACATTGTGATTTGCAGATACCCACCCATATTCTGCAATTTATGTATTGCTTATATAGCAATGCCCACATTTCTGTATCTGTATATCTACAGATAGCATAACCTTTTATTTCATGCATTTGTTAGAGATTAATTTTAGTGGGATACAGATTGGGACATTTCCTGCAGTGTGTTTCTCCTGTTTGGAAATGCAGTAAAGATTCTAGGTTTAGAACCTGGATCATAATCAGGAAAGGGTTTGGGGGGGAGGTAGGGGGGCATTGGATGTAGAGGAGAAAATCTTTCCTTTTCATGAAAGAAATTCTATAAGGTAACTTAAGTGCAGCTTTTCCATCAGGGAACAAAATCCATTGTCCAACTATTCAGGACTTTTAGTCTCCAGAAGCCTCAACTATGGAAATGAGGGAACCAGTTTACTAACATAGAGTGATGCTGCCACTCTGGCATGTTTTAAATGCCGTGAAATGGGAATAGGATATGAATTTGTAGATGTATAAATGCATACTGTATGTATAGTTTCAATTTCTGTAACAAAGACATAAAACTTAAAGGAAAAATGTGGCTGATTGTGCTGAATTATTACTCCAAGATAGATTCATCAAATCTCCCAGCTGTATACGACAGGGCTTACTAATGAAGTTCCCTATCAAAAAGAAAAGCCTAATTTTGATTTGGCTTAGGTAATGAACTTCTTTTTCCTGGTGTGATTATCTGCATGGGGTGGCTAAAAGAGTAGCAAGAGAGAGTGCGCTCACAGAAGCATTATGCAAAATGTCTTTTGTCTCTTTTTGCTGGGATATATTAAATTTTCAATGTAGTCTATGTAATATAAAATTATGATAATGACTTTTGGCCCACTGTGAAGGCAGCTTGCTGGTCCTGAGCATGTGTGTCTGGCTTGAGCACTAGGATACACTGTGGGAGTTGCCTTTTCTATTAACAAACCTCTAGATACCTAATGATGAATTTTCTTTCACCAAATGTTCTCCTTTTGTCTAAAATACAAGCATTTTCTAAATTGCTTTTGAGAAAAACAAGAGAGGCAGAGAGGTCTATGGCACTGACAAGGGATATTGAAACAAAGCAAGGAATTCAGTTAGCATCATTCTTGTAATTATAAGCCAACCAAAAGGTTGTTTCATGTAATAGTGAAAATATTTACTACCTTATTGAAATAAATGATGGCATTACATTAGTGAAAGAACAAATCGAGCAATTTGCTCATAAAATGTCAGTGCAAGTTCAGTAGCATGAAACTTGACAGTTGGATTTATTGCAGGTAATTGTAGCAACTTTCGCTACCCATAGTCTCTTCGGTTATTGTGAAATCTTTCTCCTCTTCCACCTTTTTTTCTCATTCCTCTCCCAAAAAAGGCCAAGCAATGAAAAAAGGCTTGGAAGGTTTTTTTATTTTATAGTTTATTAAACCAGGCATGAACTCAAAAGTGAATATATTTTAAATAGAGGAGCATTTTATAAGCTGAGCACAGTTTCTAGTCATCTTGGAAAATCCTTTTATACACAAAAAAATGCAGTAGCAATTGAGCATACAATTTCTACATTTTTCACATTTCTACATTTTTTTCCTTATTGTTAGGCACCTGCACAGAATTTAGATTTTACATTGATTTGTGTTTTCTACCTGAAATTACTGTCATTCCTGTGTGACATCACTGTTACAGATGTTATCGTGATGTCATACTCAGAGGATTAAAATTTCAAGTGAATAATGAGATGCAGCAGACCCTTAATTAACTGGACCATTTTCAGACTGTTGCCATTAGTAATAAAAGAAATGTAATGAAACATATCCAGAAAACACAGGCTTGATCCTTCTACCCCTACGTACTTGTACGCGTGCAGAGCAGCAGGCTTCAGGGGAACTCCTTACAGGGCAGAACTGCAGGGTCTAGCCCATATTGTTCAGGCCATCCTATTATTAAGGCAATTATTTTTCAAAGTTTCACAGGAGACTTCGGCTGCCCCCTGAGGCAGCTGCTATAGGTAGCTTTCCATGGTATGTGTCAGGGAAAGGGCAGTGCTATGGGTATTTATATATCTGATGATCACAGCAGAATTATCATTATCATGTACTTGTTTGCATATAGTTTAACTTAATTTTGGTAAAACAAGTTATCACCAAGAAACCTTTTATCTTTTTCAGAATATTTAGAATTGTTTTCTATTAAAATCTGAGGCAAAAAGATGAAGCAGAATGCAGTGGAACAATAAAAATAAAAGCCTCATTTTTAATTTTCTGATACTACAGAGAGCCAACATAACCTTTAGCAGATTAAGAATAAATCTCTCCAGAAATGGAATCAAGCCTTTTTCTCTTCTTCTAAGTAAAGAATGTTTTGTAGGTTCTGCATTAAATAAAAGCTATGCGAATATCCGAGAACACATTAGTACGTCTAAAGGTTGGGAATGTGTGCAATTAATTAATTTAATTATTATACAATGTAGCTGGTAGCAATGTAAGCCTGTGTTTCTTTGACCCTCCTCTAGCCTTAGCCCGTATCACTATAAATGAAGACATACAGGAATGATGCCTGTCTCTTGCTGGCATTAGTTTTAAGTTTCACTGTGACATACATAATCAGACTCTTTCTCCTATGTCTATAAATGCCTTACCTTTTGGTGGTGCAGAAAACCTCTTAGCGTCTGGTCTTTCTTTGTAGCTGCCAGTAATCTGTGACTGTAATCTTTATTAAATCAGGCCTCTAGTCTCTGTGAAAACCATTTCCTTGCTATGTATAGCTATTTAGATTTCATTTAAAAATAAATAATAAAACCTTCTGAGACATATGGCATTATACCACAGGTGTCATGCCCTTCAAGGCTGCCTCGTGCATAGCAATGGCTGTGGATCGATTGGAGAGCTCACAGGTTCCAAGAAATGAGTCTGTTGAAAGTTCGGAGGGTGGAAGTCTAGAGTATGTAATGAGGTTATGTCTGTGCCGTGCTTGCCTTTGTACAGGTCGCGAGACGAAGTACGCTCTGTTCGTGGGGCCAAAAATTAGTGTTCTTTTGGTCACTTCCCAAGCTTCCATATGTTACTGCCCTTTTTTTTTTTTTTTTTTTTGCCTTTTTTTTTTAGATGCAGCACTTAGGTAAATGCTGAATGTATCAAACTACATGAGGTTATGTTCGAATAGCAGAAAGAACAATACTTGGCAGCCACCTTCTGTGTTTTTATCCTTAATTCTGCATCTGTGTTTTATCAGCTGAACCAGACAGCAGCAGATGAGCAGAAACTTCTCTGCATGAGGACTTTGGGAAAGTAAAACCGGTCATTTTATAAGCAAATGGCTGTGCTGCTGGCGGAGCACCCTGTAAATGGCAAAGTGATTGTTTACAGTGTTTTTATCTGGTGGTGTCTCATTTACACAAGAAATTTTGATTTCAGTCTGAGTATTTTCTAATATCATGAACACCTTTATGTGTTTAAGCCTCTTTTTCTTTATTTTTTCTTTTTTTCCCCCTTTGATCAGTTTATTTTATAATGAGATTGACTCAGTAGTTTTAGATCTTGCTTATTGCTTGGTCACAGATAGCTGCGCAACAAATGTATCCATTTCACATGCTTATTCATATAGAGCTGGTTAGATATATGTAATATGCTTTGCCTTTTCAAAATGCCGAGCTTACAGTCATTTTTAGCAGTTATCTGTGTAAGGGGATTTCATTGTAGAGAGTGGAGCTTTGGCCACATTAACACTTGGTGCATGCACTCACCAAGTAGATTTGTGGTTTTCTTCCTCCAAGTGGGGTATTTTGCAGCAGATTCAAGTCTGCAAAGCTCTTTTCAGATTCTCCAGCTAGGGCGCCACTGTATTTGTATTAATGTATCTCCTGTTCTTGCGAGTAAATGGCTGGCATTCTGTTTTTGTTGGTCTGCCAGCCAAACTATGAAGTGGTAATTGAGTCTGTTTTAAAGTGGAATGTTTTAGACAGTGCTTTAATTGTACTCAAGCCAATTCCATAAATATACACTCCAGTATTAAGTTATTTTGTACTATAAGCACTTATGCGGAATCTATTTGTATTGCATTTAATAAGTTTGCTTCACTTGTCTTGCAAAAAAAAAAAGGATTTCAAAACTCCTTCCTCCCCCATGCATGCTTTTAAATTACAAAGCAGGTGCACATTTTTAAAAGTGATCTCATTGTTGTTCTTGTCAAAATGGTCCTGTCCCTCTCTGTTCTCTCTATCCACGTATAGAAAACGTTGCATTTATTATCACACCCAGTTTTATGCATCTTCCAGATGATTTAACTGAACTGATGCTATGGAGGATATGCTGACTGGCACTTTTCCCATGCTTAATGTGTTAACAAAAGCCAATAGTGTCAGTTTTAACAGTTTTAGTTAAATTCCCATGACACTCTTAACAAACGTTGAAAACTCTGCCATGTCTTACCCTGACAGATTCCCTGCCGTCATTGCACACTTAAAATAAATGTCATCCCCAATCAAAAAGTTCACATTTTTTCTGACAGTATAATTTGTTACTTTGTTCCTGTTTTATCTCTTTCTTCAGCACAATAATCCAAAGACGCATATGTTACTTTCTTTAAAGTGTTTTTTGCCATCTTTTATTGTTAGAGCAAGAAGCGCAGAAGCAATTGGTGGAAATAGCCACTTCATTCGAATTGGTGCAAAATCAAGTTTCCTTAGTGGGGGCGTGTAGGATATGAATTGTGCCTCCTACAGCTAAGTGAGAGTAACCCTACATGTTTCGAAAAGGTGCTGGTGGCAGTGTATACCCATCGTGTGTAAAACAGGGAGAGCTGTTAGTAATGAGTTCCACATCCGTGGAGTGACGCTTGTCAAGCAAATATCGCTCCATCTTTTACATTATTGGTTTCAGCACCTTTCCTCCTTCAAAGACAGTTTTTGCACCAGGTAGGTGCTAGAGAGAGCACCTACGGCATGGTGCTCTCGCCAGGCTACCGTTGGCTGTATATTGTAGCTTTCGATCAGCTGGACTGCGCTACCTGAGAGAGCACACACTTCTGCAAAGAGAAGCCCCTTTGTGAGCAGCAGCATCTCTTTGATCTGACCTATGAAGGCCATTATGGAGAGCTAGTAGACAGACTTTTTTTAATTATTGTATTATAGGTACAATTGGCACCTCTCTCTTTTTCTCCCTCCCTCCCTCCCTCTCCGTTTCTCGCGTGCTCAGAGAATAAGAGAGGTGGCTTTCACAGCAGCTGGTTAATTTCCCTGGCTTCACACTACTGTTTAATGATCCGTTTCTCCTGTGCCACCTCTCTCATCTACTGAAAGATAGGTACAAATTGTACCTATAAAAATTATAATACAACTCTGGGTTATCTTTGTTTTTCAAATGGTGATCATCTGAATTGAGGTTTAATATTATTTTCTTTCACAATTCTTTAGAAACAGCCAAGAATAAATCACCACATCCTACGTGGAGCATTTTGGTGTAAAGATTTTACATTTGGGGCATTTGGCAGCCTTTCGTATGGTTGGTTGTTTTTGAAGGTGGAAGATAAATCCCGTGGAGATATCATCCGAACAACCGTATGGCCACTGAGCCAGCCTGCAAACCATTGCAAATGGCTAGAACTGCTGGCAGGTCTGGCTATCAGACTGCATCTGTCTCTCAGCGCCTTAGAAGACCGTGTAGCACTTGGCTGTACTGAAAGAGGGTGGGTAACAAACAGCTCTGCTGAATGGCATAGAAATACTTAATCCTTCTTGGGGGCAGAGGTATCAGCTGAGAGACTTCTTGAAGTCCCTCCCAGGGTTATGATCCTATGAAATGGTGGGTAAAAGGATGGTAAATGGAAGGGGAAAGTGTCACCCCCACCTAATGAATTGCTGTCTTATTTCTGGGAGTGGTCCCTTTGGATCAGGAATGATATTTTAGCAGAGAACCAGAGGGAAGTTTACTGGACTAGTTACCCTTTGTTGTGCCTGTTCCAGGGATAGACTTCAGTCCCTGGGAGATGCCAGTCCCTTATCTTTGAAGAGTGCTATGGCATGTGTTTAAAAATTTTTTTTTAAGTATGAGAGTCTGTGATTTTTGTGAATTTATTTCCTTATTTTTTCTCCAGGGGATGTCAGGACCAGGTCCAATAACTGAATGAATCTGTTTCAGCACAAAAACAGAGTAAATGTTGGGACTGTGTTAATGGGATGTCCAAAATAAATAATCTCTGGAAAAAAAGATGCATCGACCCCAAATAGAAAACGGAAGACTGTCAGCACAGTTAAAGAAAGGTTGCACATTTGAAACTGCAGATTTTAATACAGCGGGAAACCTTCTCTCGAGTATTATGACAGAGTTTAAAGGGACCTCTGTAATGATTGATATTCAGTAGATTTTCATGTGTTTTCAAAGTTTCTTTTCTTAAAGAAAAGCCATTCACATGCCTGATTAGTAAGCAGAGAGCAACTCTTCTTAAAAGCTGTGCTAGGAAGCTGGGGAATTTGCGTAGTTTAGAGAAACGTGTTGGTCAGAGGGGTTTGGAAGTGAAGGTATAGTGTCTTCCTATGAGAAATGTACTAGAGAATCCTGTTTCTGAATAATAGACACCAAATCTTCTATTAAAAATACTGAATCACAGTTTGGTGAATTTAGACAGCAGTTTTGAAGTCCCCTCCCCCATATCATGTTTAAGTCCATCTTGTACTACCACTTTTGCAAACAAAGCAGATGGAGAACAAATTTCAGGCATGTAACCAAGAAATGTTTTAGGAGGAAATGAAACTGATTGTAGGTGTAGCAGCCATCATAGTAGGTACAACGCAACACTGAAGATAGGAAGGAGATAGCGGAGAATGAAGTTTAAAGGGAACCAGAACGAAAACCGTTAGCCGTAAAGCAATTGACCAATTCCAGCAAAAGGAACCAATTTCACAGAAATTACTATACCATCGTGAACTTCATACTTGTACTTCTCAGTTTCCTGAGACATCAGCAACTTTCCTCCACCCCCTTCTTTTTGTGGCATCAGGGTAAGATAAAACCAGCTACAACTCATCTCTGGTGACCTCTCCTCTCAAGAAGATGCCCTACCCTGCATCCTCTTGCCATAAAAGCTCAGCATATCCTCTAGTCCTTAGTTCTTACCACAGGCCTACCATAATCTTTATCCTTCACTTCTTCTTTCACAGCTGCACTGTGCAAATCAGAGGAATTACTCTATGCAGTTGCTTCAGACTGTGGCATTACTGTCTGAAGAGGATCAGCATTCTGCTACTGATCCCAAAGTTAGGACTGCCACTGGCATCAGTATAGAGCCTAAAAATGTCTCCTTCCCTGTTGGCCTGTGTGCCTATGTGTGCATGCAGATATGTGTGTGCACACCAGTTGTACATGCTTGCCCTGATGATCAGCAGAGTCAATAACACAGGACACTCCTTAATGAAAGCATTGTAGAGCTAGGAAGCCTTTTGCAGTCCATCTGCATGGACAACCTTGGCTAAAATTTGTTTGACTGGAACGTTTGTCAAAAGGTTGCAAATGATAAACACATACAAAATCCACCTTTAAAAAGTATTAACTGGGAAAAAAACAAGGGAGAATCATGGCATGTATTTTCACTGTGAATTTTTTACCAGACTCTGCTTGAAATTCAGGTTGTTTATAACCAGAAATCCTTTTGGAAATTGCTTTAAAGAAAGCTTAATGATTGGAGATCATTGTAAAGCCAGATTTCCATGAATACCACTTTAAGTGTTTTTGGCATTCATAGATCATTTTTGTTTTGTGACCTTCCACAACAACCATGTGATGTTCCAAAATCAGACCTATGTTATCACTACTTCTTTACCATTGGATGACTATTGCAAGAGCACACAGGCCAATAGATACTCGGTGGTCTGGTTTCCTACCTTTGTCAGGTCTGAATCATTGGAATAACACCATTTCCATGTACTATAGGTCTTCGAACTCTTTTTCAGATGCCATTCAAATGTTTTCAGACTGACCAGCGTATTGCTGCAGCCTCAGATAAGCGTTTGGCAACATCAGTGTCCATTTGCTGAACCTACTCTATCTATTGAACTGTGAATGTGATTACACTTGCGCGAGAAAGCCTCTTCACCCTTGCAGTTGGCTACAGTGTGTCGTGTGTCTGTGATCAGCCATACCTGTCTGGTCTTGCCGCCACTTCTGGTGTCTGATACAGCAATCTCAGCAAGTCTGCATGCCTTGTTCATGTTAGGAGGTCTGAGACTTGTAGAGCAGTGTCCCAGCTTCTTTGCAGGTGCTAGTCTTTCTCAGGCTGGTCTTGCCTTTTCTTGGAAAAGGTGATGATTTTCAATGACATTGGGAACATACATTGGGAATGCTTTAATGGATATAGAAAATAACATAGTGCGCATTTCTTTTTCCAAATGTTAGCGATTTATGGCTATCAGTTATCAGCGTAATGGTATTTTCAGTACTCTATCAATCTAGCTTTTCTCATCAGTATGATAACATAATTGCATATAGATCCTAGTATACAGACAAAGATGTGGTACAAGAAGTGAATACTTATTCAAGGGCACATAGATATGTTTTATCTATAAACAGTACTGTACAGGACATATATTACAGAAGTTAAGCAGAAGTTATTTTCAAACTATTGACTTGACTGCAAGGGAGGCATATCAGTTCAGATACCCATCTCCTGCTTATAAGGCCATGTTCCAACCAAAGTAATCAATATGTGATCTGGAAGGAGAAAATATCCCGGTACCCATAACAATTCATTTTCAAAATCCAGACTGCTGTTCCTTTTTTCTTTCCTTTTTTTTTTTTTTTTTTTGACTGAGTTCTCTGCATTTTTGCTTTTCAAGCAGCAGGAAAGAAAAACATATACGTTAATTTGTTCTGGCTTTTGCCTGAGTAACCCTAATGCATAGTATCCTGTGAAATCTGTTAAACTCTTCACACTTTTAAAAAAAGAATGTACAGATGTATATTTGTTCCACAGAAATAGGAACTTAAGTAAGCTGATACACATTTTTATATATTTGTATATGTACACACTATATATATACATGTGTATATATATAAAATGCATATATATTTGTATAGCAGCTTAGTTAAGTTTTTTTTATATATATATGGAGCAACCAAGGGGAAAAAAAATACTATTTTGATAGATAAATGAAAAATAACCTGGCAGAAATGGTCGTTCGGTGTCTGAACTTGCTTTTGCCTTCGACAGCTCTGCCCCTCTGCTAAGACCCAGGGAGAGTGATTTCCCTAGCCATTTCTGGAGGCTTTGCCACCAGCCAGGCCCTCCGCGGGAGGTGGGAGGGGGCTCCCTGCTGTATATTCCTTCATCAACGTGGCATCCCTCAAGGGGCCCACACCAAATCTGTTAAGATTAGCCGTGTTCCACATTAGTGACAGGAGCTGCCTCACTCTCTCAGGAGTACGCAGTGGCAGGGTACTGCTTCCTGTTTGAGCAAAATCAAGTCTTTAATTGCAGGGAATTTTTTTTCATTACCTGTTAATTGATAAATCATGCTTGCAGCTCTGTGAAACGAGCTGCTTTGTGAGCAGCCTTCCAGGTTTCTCTTCCTCTTTCCTCAGAATGAGGATGTATAAAATCCTGGGGACAGAGGGCCTGTTGCAGGGGAGAGCCTTTGCCCCAGAGCACCCCAGTGAGTGGCTCTGGGAGCTGCTGTGGCGATGACTGCCTTTGTGTAAGGTAGATCCATGAGTGCCGCAGCTTTGGCTGGGAGGCTCCGCACCGCTCTCCTGGCACCCTGGCATGGCAGCAAAGGCAGAGCCTGTGCAGTCCCTGCTTCGTCAGGCTGCTTCTCAGCACCTGGGTTTCCAGCAGCCCCCAGGCTGCTGTCGGGTGGCGCAGGGCTGGCTAGGTAGAGCAGCAGAATGGGAAGAGGCAAAGGTGAATTTTAAGTCACCTTCATGCATCTGCGTAGGCATGTGCAGCTGCATACGCACACACGCAGCTTCTTTTGTGCATGTTAGCCACAGCTACAGATTAGGCCTTTGATCTAAAATCAACAACAAAAAATGAGCTGGGCATTAAAGTCACAGTCTTCAGGAGGCACATGAAACATGAATTTTTTTTTTTTTTTTGAGATCTCTTGTCATTTCTGTGCTTTTATTCCTGCTTCTATTGCAAGTAGCAAGAGGCCACTGTCTTGGGAGGAACAGTAAAAATCCTGAGTATAGTGAAATAATTTAGCTGATAATTCCCCACTGTATAATTTTCTGCGCTTCCTGCTAGCTGACCTTGTGGGCTCCTGTCAGGTTGCTAAGGGAAATCCAGCAGGACTCCTGCTCTGCTCCTGTACTTTTAAAAAAGTATTACCAGGAAATGGAGGCATGTTTATGTCAGCTTAGTTATGTACGTATTTGATCAAGTGGCATTCTGTAACCCTTTTCCTTTATCTTGGTTTTTCTTTTTTCCTTTTTTTAAATTTGGATGATAGCTCTGTACAGAGGAGCCATTCCAAGCTAATCACTTGGCATTTTGAACATGGGAAGCATCACAGAAATAGTCGGGAATGGATATGTACGTGCCTGTGTGTGTGTGGTAGAGGTGAAGAGCATAATGGAGGTCTTTGAGGAAACTAGTGGAAGAGTGTCTGAGGCTGCCCATGTTCTTGTGTCTTTATACAAACATAGGTGTATTGTCTGCACTAAACAACAGTAATAATGAGGGATGGGAGCATTAAGGTTACCATTTCCAGTTCGTACCAGTTTGGCAGTGGGAACAAAGGTGTTAAGATCTCATAGACACTAGATGGCTTGTGCACAAGTGAGTCGGTGCTCCCATTCCGCTTCTCCACAGGCAGGTGTTGCCCACAAAAACAGATCCACTGCCGGTGGTGCTTTGGTGACTGTAGCACAACAGGGTGGACACAGACGAACCACACGGAAATAGCTCCTGACCACTTCTAGGTGGTCCTTCGCAGGACTGAGGAGGCTTGGATGGGAACCGCGGGCAGGAGGCAACACTGCTGCTGCCCATGCCATACCTGTTGTGCAGATAAATAGAAAATGTTGCTCGCCAGGGCTATCAGTCTGGCACCTTTGACAACTCCCCAAAATAAATGAATCAATTGGAGTGGATTTGACTCATATTGCAGTTTTTACTGCCAGGGTAGCTGTAAAATTAAAACTTGCTCAGAGGTGTAGCTAGACTGTGCTGTTGTGCCATGATGTGCCCAGGTTTGGAACTGCATGTTTTGGGCTTTGAGCTGTTCTTTTTCTTTGTTACTGTCCTTTAGGTTTTCCAACTTATCATGGCAGAGGTCCCTTCAGACCTGATGCAGGGCCAGAGAAACCAGGCTCATCTAGGAACCCAGATTGTCCCTATGGCCTCTAACCATATTACAAGATATTCAAGGTTACTCATAATGTGTTTTGGCATGATAGGCACTGCAAGCAGGTGCAGCCGTTGCCTCCACTGTGCTTTTCGCTGACCTGGGAAAGTTTCCCTGTGCAACTTGTACAGGAAATAACAAACCATTGATTGGTGTCTGACTTATTCGTAGGTAATTATAGGCCATTGATCTAACCAGGCTGGAACTATGGCGCTGTAAGCTGTGCAGCCTCATTACCTCTGACCTGGTGACTGCAGCATCGAGTCATTGGAAAACTCATCCAGAATTGAATCCTACCTTAAGTTTTTGTCTGCTGTAGAAAAAGAGAAAGTGAAATGGTCATTTGCAAATATTGTAGGCTGCATTTGAAAACTTTGCAGCTTGACATGTGAAACAACATGGTGTACTTGGAACAAGCGAGCTTGCTGTGCACTGCTGCTGTTTATAGGCTGGAGGCTTTAGGACAGGAACTGCATCAGCTGGCTTGCGTTGCGTCTCAAGGATGCCGTCACGAGGACAGCACAGTAATATTTGGGTTTAAATGTCATTAGTCTGTGGCATAGAACAAAACATTGTTTTGCATCAGATGGTTTTAAAATTCAGCAATAGTAGCAAATTATGTCTGCTATGGATTAAACACAAGCATTTTTGATCTACATTCAATTGCATGCCCCAGAATTTTTATCAATAAGTCTACGATTTATAGGCATTGATTTTGCTAGGCCTTTAACAGGAAAATAAAAAAGGCCCTCAATGATCGAACCCAAAAGCCATTGCTCTTGCAAAAATCTGGAATTTTATATTAGTAAAGGTGGTAAATATTTAATCAAAACAGCCTAGACAATGAATTGTCACAGATATTATTTGGGGGGTGTTTGGTGCTTTTAATTAATGTTTTATTTTGGAAGAAAAGTAGACCCTTTAGGTGGTTATGTAAGTTATTTGTCAGTTTGTCTGTCCTCTTCATCCTCCGTACATCCAATCTCATTCCCATATGCACAAACAAAAGTAGCACTGTATATATTAAAACTTTTTCTCCCTCCAATTTCCCTGCTCTTCTGCATTACGAGTTTTGGAATCAGGAAAGAATAACAGTAAGATACATTTTTAGGTATTTGTTTCTAAGAAAAACCCTTCATTCATTTCCTTTTCTTTTTTTGCCAGCACCTATGTTCATAAATAAAGGAAAATATTGTACCTGCCAGGAAGTATTACAAAAAGCACTTTCTTTCATGTCAGCTTTCATTATTTTTAACAGGTTGTGTAAGGACATTCAGCTTGGTGCATTGGAATATGCAGGGGGTGTATGCATAGTTTATATTTGCACCCAGATCTGAATACATTTGATGTTAGTGGTGGATTTTTATGTTTGTTGGAGAATGGTATTATACCACATATGACAGGACAGCAGAACTGCCGTGTAAGTCTAGATGTTGGGCCTGCCATTCTTTGAGTACAAAGCATGGAGGCCCATATTTGCAAAAATGACCGTGGTTATGGGGCATACAGTGAGAGAATACTTGGACATGATTTCCAATAGTACAAAGCATTGGTAGCTCCCATGAACACAATCTTTAACAGAACAGGTCAAGGGGCTCATTCTGGCCATGCAGATACAATCTAAATTGGTAACTATTTTTAAAAAAATTGACCAGTTTGTACTGCCTGGTAATGGTCTGGGGGAGGTGATACAGGTGTCTCTATGGACAGTGAAAGCTTCTGTTTCATATCCACAGAAATATTATCCAAATAGTAATGTGCTTTTCTTTTAATACACACTATTATGTGTATTTTAATACACACTATTATGTGTATATTATTCACTGACAGACAGGTGACTGGTTCAGATGGGCATAGACAGTGTAATTTATGCATCCATTTGGTGTGTGCGTGTTTCCAGATCATGGCATTGTCTCCTCTTCTTGCTAGATAAGTTGAAACATTGACAGGCAGTGTGTTCACTTTTTCCTTTTATTACAGTAATTTATAAGATATTTTAGCTAACAGGAGAATGGCCCAAGGGGGCATTCTCATGTTAATTACCAAATGTGGGCTTGTCAAAATCAAATAGCTTCACGAATAATGCAAGTAGTACTGCATCATTATATTGTTTGGCCCTCAACCTCAATATTAGCTTTTAGAAGGGAAAAAAAAAAGCTTATTTTATTGGGCTTTTAAATTAAAAAAATCCCCAGGTCTGACCCATCAGAGAGTGGAAGAGAAATGCAAGTGGAGTGTGTAGTTTAAGATTGAAATGCAGGTGAGTTTTTAACCTTTTTGTTGTTGTTCAGCTAAAAACAAAAGAAGTATCAGAATGTTGATTGCCATTTTCTGACTCTTCCTGCACCCACTAGTGTTTTGCACACGCTGTAGTGTACCGTCAGGAAAGTCTGCTTCCTACATTGCAGCTTAGGATTTGCAGCTGTTCTCCTTTTCCCCTCTGGAACATCACTGATGACCACCCAATGGCATTTTCTGACAATGTTGTTTCTCCAAACCCATCCACACAGATCGTCCATCCCACTCAGGTACTCCAAGGTGCTGTCTATGAGAAGTCTATGAGAATCTGCCAACAACTGGAGCCAACAGAGAAGATGCGTACATACACATATACACATGGACATACATACCCGTACAAACACTGCTGTTAAATATTCTCTCATCATTTATGAAGCTATCAGCATGATCAATGGGGTTCCAACACGTTCATTAACCAGCCTTTATGCTGCACCATTGAGTTCTGGTGACTTATATTTGAGGGTGTGAGTGATCGGTCAATAACTGCATTTTTCTCCTTACATTACAACATTGCACAATTCACTTTTGTCTGCCCTACAGACTGCCTTTGCCACCTCAAGAACTAGCAAAGAGAATCCTGTCATGCAATCCACTCATTCTTCAGTGCTGTAAATACGAGTGAGATGGATGAGGGGGAATTCCTCCCAGTAAGGACATTCTGCCATTCTGAAGTTTGACATTGTTATATTTATTTATTTTAACTTTATTGATTTTCTGCTGTTGGCATATTTCGTGGCAAAGAAATAGAACAAATTTTACTAAATCTTTTAACAAGCCCACATAAATCTTTCCCAGTTCCAGAATGTTGCCCAGTCTGAGGCTTGTCTTACAGACCGTTCCATATGAACCCCTCTAATTGTCAACCAGCTTCTTAAGCGAGGCCTTTTCCAAAAGCAGTCAGATTTCAGTCCTGTTGAACCATTTTGGATAACAAAATCCAAATCCACAAATCCCTAAACAAAACCTCCTGGCATTAGCATTCTCCTGGTTGTGCCAGAAGAGAGCTCATGGGCTGAGCATTTCTGACTACAGTTGTCATATTTTCTGTGAAGAAAAATGCTGTGTCTCAGCTCTAACCAGCTAGGGCTTTGTAGCTGAAAACCAACAAGGTAAATTTTACCTAGAAGTCAGTAGACAGCCAGCGCAGTTCATCAAGGATTATAGTCTGCACTGCCTGCAGTTATTGTGTGGTCCTACAGTGGAACCCAAATAGGTGCAAAAATCCTACCTCCAAAGGCAAAGGCAGATATGATCTTGATCAGCTCACATGCTTATGAAAATACAAGTCTTCCTGCTAAGCAAAAGTACTGAGAAGAGCTCTCAGTAGCCACTGTTAGCTGAACAGCTAATACAGCCAATGATCCAGACAGTTATTCTTCAAATAAGCAGCCTTAGAAGATATGCCCTAATAATCCTGTGGCCAATATACTTCCACATATTTCCCCATGTTATTTCCAAGAGCGCAGCTATCATCGTTTATTTGGGTGGTGCTTTAACCAGATGTTCCTCCCCTGCTCATCCATAACTATAAGGTGCATGGGTGAGATATTGTCCCAGTCGAGATCAGAGGGATGGAGGTCAAAAGTGTGTGTACCATGGTAGCTGAATATGGTGCTGTTCATGTTGCTGTTCTTAGGTGTCTCATGGTGCCTGTTAGACATTTACAACACTGATGACAAAGCAGAACCTTGCAGTGAAGATCTTCATGATCTTTTGGGGAGGAAAAAATCACCCCATTGATCCTCCCCCAATAATACCCCAGGACCGAAGGTAAAGGGCGTAAGGGGCAACTTTTGGAGCAAAAATCCACATCCTCAGTCATTTTTAGGTCACTTATATTTTACATTGACAGAGCAATTGTATTGTATGTAGGAGAGACTGTGATTTGACTCTGAGGTTTTATTGTATGTCCTGTCACTTCCAGAAATTCAAGAAATGTCACAGGCTGAAATTCAAGCAGAAAAGACTCATTATTCTTCAAGACTGTTATTCAAAACTTCATGGTGACTCTTGCAAATTGACTCTGACAGGTAGTTATCAAGCACTCCTATATCTCTGTTAGAGCATGCACTGCCACAAGAAACCTATCTGGATCTGACTAGATCCTGAAAATAATTCCTCACAGTCAGAAACACTTGACTCCATCACCTGAAGCAAACAACCTGGATTAACCAGCTTGTTAACCACCTGTTTTCTTTGACTCTTGCACAGTTACAGCAGATTTCAAATGCTCTTTTCCCTGTAATCAATACTTTCAGAACTGGGCTTAATCCACTGGCATTTTAGCCATCATCCTTTCTGCTTTGTTAGTTTGAGGCCATCTAAGTCATACAGCATAGCTGATCCTGCCTTAAGGCAGGGGGATGCTCTAGGTGACCTTTTAAGGTCCCTTCCAACTCTGTTTTCAATTATTCTATGATAAGATCTGTCAAGACAAAATAGATGAGTAAGAGTTTAGGGGTATCTAGGATATAGCTTCATTACTCATATGGCTTGATACCTACGCCAGTGTTCCTGCTTAGATCCCCAGCAGTCCATTTTGACTTTTAGCACATACCTTTTAAATAAATGCTGATATGAAATGTCTGTCCCACCCTCAGATCCTCAAAGAAAGAAGGGATTGTTGGCACGTAACAAAGACACGATTCTTGCTCTGTGTCCAGCACTACCACATAGAAAAGATTAAAAGCATAGCTATCTATACAAGTTGAACCACAGGCTATCAGGGACACTTGCATTAGTGATGTCTAATAAGAATCCATTGGTGTGGAAATGGGAATAACACACAATGGTTAGTGAGGATGACTTTAACACTGCAGTAAGGTGACCTGTACACAAATACTAGTCACTCGGTCAAGCTTCATATATAATGGACATTCTCTATCAAACACAGGCTGGAGGTTGAAGATTTCCTATATTTAAGGCCCAGCATACATATCACGGACTCACTGTGTCCTTGAGCCTCTTTCTTAATTTATGCTGAGCAGTGTTCTCAGCTGTAGTGATTACCAAAGGTAGCTTTGATGGAGACTGCAGGAGGGAAATGAAGTCTCTGACAGGGTTCCCATGCAGCCAGTTCACGGGGATGCGGTTGTGTAGGGGTGGCTGAAGTCAGCAGGTCGGATACAGAGTTCTACAGTCGGCTTGTGGAGAAACTCCTTTGCTGTAGAGGATTTAAACGGGAACACTGTCAGGTTTAGTGTTCCTGTTGAGCTCAGTTTTCTTGGCGGACTGTAAATGGAGAGAAAGTCTCAAATGTAGCCCAACTCTAGGTCATCAGGGGCTTTAAAAGATTACAGTCAGGACCTTGAATTGTATCTAGTAATAAATGGAGCATTAGCCGTGTGTGGAGCTCACGATGGCTTTAAATAGTAATACACCAAGCACAAAAAAATGAAGTACACAGCTTAGGATGAAAATTTACTCAGTTTGGTTGAATGAAAACAGGAAGGGAGAAGACAGTGCAAGAAAAACACGGGAAGTTTGTGTTCTTAGCTGTTAGCTGGCTGAGCGAGCTAATGGGAGACAGAACCATCCCCTTCATATTAATTGTTCAGATATGTTCTTACATGAATCTATTTGATGATAGTAGATATTATGTTCAAAATGAGAATTCAGCTCCTTGTGAATAGCACAGAAACACCCTTCTGCTATTTACAAAGAGGTATACTGATCAGCAATTTCAGCAGATAAACTAGAGATTGAACCGGGACAAAAAACGGAGTCCATCTTACTAACTGAAATGATCTTCTGAAAATCAAGGCAAATTAAAACGATGACAATGCAGAAAAACTCATGTAACTACCCCTCATATTTTCCATTTTCTGTATTGAAGGCTTTCAGTGCTCAATGTTCTTAGTCCAGAAATTTTCACCAGCACCAATTTACTCTTTCGGAATAAACAGTATAAGATTTAAAAATGAGTGCTACCAATTAGAGAATATAAATGTCTATAGGTGCAGTGATGTGATGGATTCGCTTACTATCACACGCTTGGGTGGCGAGGTAAAATGTATGCTAAGAGAACACAGATACAACAATGAATGGAATATTCATATGTTCAAAGTGCATGTGTGTGCAAGGTGTGTGGACATTGATTTACTGCCCTACTGCATGATACCTTTGTGGTTCCAAAAGACACTTCCATACCAAAATCTGTCTGGATCTTTCATACTTTTATCACACTGAAGGTATAGAATGTTTGTCCACAAAGACCTTTCTTTTAAGCTGTAATTCTGCTTTGACCCTGGGGATAAATTTTGTTTCAGTGTAGCCTTATTTCATTTAGTCCTTAAAATTAACTGATCTTTGTGACAAAGGGTAGTCGCTAGGAAGGAAGTTGTAGCATGAAAGGGGGGGTATGTGGGCAGCTGCATTTCTAGTTAGTGCTCAAGTCTCCTGCTTTTGGAGAGTCGCGTTTTATTGACCCTGATTCATTTGTGGAAGAAAAATAAATGTAACTCCAGAACGTGCATCTTCTTTCGAAACCGGGTTGAAGGAATTGAAAGGAGACTGACAGGAGCACTTAGCATTGTGGATATCTATATTCTGTCTTGCCAAAGGGTAAATAGAGGACATTCGTTTGTTCATCAGCTTCCAAATCTCCTCTCTCCCCCTCCCAAAGGGGGGAGAGAAGAAAAAATAATTTGGAGAAGGGGGCTCGGAATACTTCATATTCTCTTTTGCCCATTCCTAGCAGAGCCAGGCATGAACAATTAAATCTAGGGCTTCCCTGTGGTCTGTGAGTAACACAGCACAGTGCTAACCATCAGGGCACAAAGGCAGACAACAAAAGGGGCTTTTTTATTTTTTGTTTACCCTTCAGGACACTGTTTACCTTATCACTGAAGGGAAAGTTATCATCTCATCCCTTTTGGAAATTGTACTGGGTTGATTCTGCACCTCCAGGTATCAGACTAGCTAGTGATAAAGTGGGCACATCAGCCGGGGGTTAGGAAAGTCATACCGGGAGCTGTTGCACTCTCTCTCCCAGTCTCACTCCCTCTGTCTTTCTGTCTCTTGCTCTTTCTCTGTCAAACCATTTTCTCTCTCGCTCCTTCTATCAGCAGGAATGATTTTTTTTTCCTTCCCCCTCCCCTCTAAATTTACTTCACAGCAGATTGTCTTGTAGTAAATCACCAAAAACCCAAATAGCACTAAAGCATTCTGATACAACATTAGCATTTGCTTAACAAGCACAAGATAAACATTAAACAAAGAACTGCATTTCTTTATTAGAGGCTGCAAGATACATAATCCATGAGCACAAGAAACATGGGACCCAGTGGATATGCAGATGTGTGTTATTTCATTGGCGCTGGGCGGCCTTGTTAGAAAAGGTTTTCATCTGAAGGCTTGGGGGTGGATAGTTGACTGTCCCTGGTGGGGCTGTAACTAGATACAGAGACTGTTGCAAGCTAGGCTGGGCTCCCTGGTGGATGTGCTGATTGGACAGCCTGAGGAAAACTTGGGAAGCATCAGGAAGTGAACTCAGTCACCTTGGGGATGAGAGGGTAGAACCAGATGAAGGCATTTGACTTCTTTTCTAACTCCCACTAAGGACAGATTGCCAGTGCAATCCAGCCTCCATAACTGCAAATCAGGCCCTTTCCCCTATGCCGATTTCATTAGAATGGCCAGCATGGTGCAAAGAGGAGGGGAAAAAAAAGGTTAGACACAGTAATTTTACAGGCAGGCGGGTACAAAAAAAATCTGCATAATTAAGCAGTCAAGGCTGCTAATAGGGGAGTTTATATGCTGTGGGACCAGGCAAGGGCAGCACATATGGATATAGCACTGGATATTAAATCTACGGCATGCAGACTTACTTCAGGGCCCTTAGAGAAAAGGCTAATTATAGAGAGAGGAATTGTGTTTACTGGTCTGTCTTGGGCAAAGATGTTGAGAGAAGTGCAACCAAGTTTTGCAGTTAGACATGAACAGTCTGTTAATAGAGATATCAAAAATATGTGCTTGTGGTTGCTTCATATCTAATCAACAGGAAATCACAGATTCCGAGACCCCCTTCTCCCAGTTAAATGAGGAGGGAAAAACACATACATATACATATTCCGGATGCAGGATGTGAATGTGTTCATTATTAAATTGCTGAAATTTAATCTGAACCAAGCTTTTTATCATCAATAAATTATATTTAGCAGTTTACCCTAGTTTAGCTACTCTTGTTTAAAAATGTCAGTGCTTCTGGGTATAAGCTTCAAGTCAGCATTTAAATATAAATGGGTAATATGAATGGAAGTTGCAACGGGCAGGACTGAGCAGTTAGAGAAAGGGTATGTTTATGTAACAAGTCCTGACGTGGTGGACATTAACATTTTATAATGCAGATCAAAGGTATGGAGAAGACCCAAGAGCCCTCAGTCAGAGGCTCCTAGCAACTGTCTAGTATGCTCCATGAGATGATTTCTCCAAATTAGAAAGACTTAGACTATTCTTTGTCTACATATATAGATAGAGATATATATATTTTTAATGCTTTAAAAAGTGATAAGCCTTTTTCTAGCTCCCTGCCCACTCCCCAAGGAAAGAAGTGTCTCATTTTACTGAAAGAAGGCAAGCAAGGCATTATCATGAAACAGTGCCCCACATCCATAGCTATTAGGAGAGGCCAGGATCTACTGCCTATTTTGATTTAATGTTTTGCTGCTTTACGCTTTTGTCCATTTTGTGCTTTGATGTAACATAGATACCTCTACCATCTGGTTTAACCCTATTCTGAAGTGCTGGAAAGCAAGAGTGGCAATCAAAAGACAGCTGTGATGGCCTCATTCAGCATGGCACATGTGAGATGCTGGGTACCCATCAGCACCTCTGGAATTTAGTGTGGTTTTAAGGCACTCTGGAACATGTAGGAGGAATCTCTTGATTTGGCTTCCTCTATTGTATGAGTAGGGAGAACCAGACCAGCATTCAGGGAATTTACTAGCTGAGATAAATTTTGTGTTGAATGATGTAACAGCACCACGATATCACACAGTGATGTACAGAAGCACATGCAAATACAGTCTTTGCTCCAAATTGTTTGCAAAGGTACTCTAAATGTTCACTTTAGAAAGAAAAGGACACTTCACTAATTCGGTAAATAACTAACTACAAGCAGGCCTTCCAGCAGTTACATGAGATCCCAAGTCATATGGTGGTTAAGCACACAGGGTGCCAGCCAGGCTGACCATGAAGAACGTGCTCTGTCTTTTTTTATATTGTACCCAGAAGTGAGCCGTGAGGAGGAGTGCTGGGGTCACCTGGAACTGGCCAGCCTGCTCTGCACTGGGTGGGACGTCTAGTGCATGGCAATAACCTGAAAGTCCTGGGGCATCTGGGAGAGTCCAAAATTTCCCTTCCCCGTGCCTCACCCAAAGTGATAGGTAACTAAATTATGTATATTAAAATGCTGTTGTTTGTGTTGCTGATAAGCCAGAAAGCTCAGCATATGTATGAAGCCCTATTTCTTGAGGGTGCAACGCTAATGCAGCTGCATGGCCAACATTCATGTCTGTCTGGACATCAGGCCTCCCCATTGGAAGGGAAGAGAGAGGGCTCAAAGAGAACTGTATTTCTAGTCATTTTGTGAGAAGGCAGTTGAGTGGAGGAGAGAAATCTATATAGCATTCCCAAAGAAGGAAAAGCTTCAACCCTTTCTGCACATTACAGAATCTGTAGAGGAGAACAGAAAAAATAGGACCTGGGAGAGACCTTCTGCATGTGTCTTCTTGGACACAGAGTCAGTCAGCTGGGAAACACAAGTCTGTAGAAAGCAAGTCTTGCTTCCTTTCCAGTTCATGTAGAATTGTTTGCTTGTTTTTAATCTTTTGCTAACTTGTGTTCATCTTCTCCTTCTGCTCATCCGGGAAGCTCTCACTATACTACAGTTTCTTTTCCATGCATAGCCATTTCATCTACTGGTTTTTACAATAGCTCCCTGTTCCTTTGTTTGGATTTGTAGATTTAACATAGGAACAAAGACATATGCACATGTCTGCATGCACTCACTGTTCCACAGTTTACACTGCAGTTAAAAGAATTAATGAAAATCCTATTCAAGCAATTTTTTTCCATACACTTCTGAGCAAATCTGGCTTAAAACATTTGCAAGGTGCCTGTAACAATGATATTGAAGTATCGGTATTGCCCTATTTGAAAGACACTTTGCGGACAGCTGTGTTATCAGTTAAGGCATAAAATCGTGAAAGATGCTTGTTTTAAAGCCTATTTCAAGAATAAGTTGCAAATACTTCAGCCAAAAGGCAGGGTAACTTTTCAGTAGGGAGGAGCAAGTGGATAACCTGTCAATAGTGATGATCTAACGGCAGTCTCCAGCCTATGCTGTGTCATCAGCCAGCTGTCAATCTCACCAGTGTGTCTCAAAAGCACTAATTGTTATGATAGCATCAGTGTGAAAGCTGCTAAGAAAAAAAAAAGTCCCTTGGTGCTGCTGTGTAAAAGATAGGCTGAAGATCAAAGTTCAGCTTGGCTTTACTGGATTTCCTTTTTGCTTGTCTAGCTACCTGTTAACACATTACTAAGCACCTAATTGTAGCTAGTTGTAGCTGTAGTTATTTTGTTGGTATAAAACAGCAATCAGGCAGACTACATGTAGTCTCCTTTGAATAAGGCATTCACCAGCTTCTTGTAGAAACATCTTCCCTTCTCCTCTGCAGCCCATCAGGCTTAGATGAGGGGAAAAAATGCCTATTCCTCCTTATACAAATGCGTGTTGGAGACCTACTCCGGCTATGTTAAGGAATAAATCAAAATTTAGGGAGTAATCCTGCTTAAAGGAGTGGTTCAAGCATCATTTCTATACACAATTTTAAATGCATATGCACCTATCTTTTATTGATAGGCATGAAGCCATGTTGCTGCATCTTCCATGTTCTCTTTGTCCAATACAGTTTATTCATTGCTTGGTTGTAAGTAAGTCCTGCAAAAAACAGGAAGTACTTCTACCTCTCTTCTGATTAGGGGCTTCAAAGACAGGAATAATGACCGTGTTTAGATAGAGTCTGATATAACACTGACATTAGAAGAGTCATATAATTATAACTAGCAGACACCTGTCAGTGATATTCTCTCAGTATTCTTCCACTGCTATATTTGGCTCCTTTTTGCTCCATTAATCCACACATTCCAGTCTCTTAAATCCTACTGCTTTTTCCTTCTCACCATCTTAAAGATCTCTCCCATTTCTTTCCACCTCTACAGCCAATTCTCTTATTAGGAGCCAAATTATATTTCACTTTGACTGTGTTGCTCTTCCTCAGACTAGACAAATGCAACCACCAAGCTAAGTTTTTGGATACTGATTTATGTAGTTTACTTATAGTTACTTATAGTACTCTTGCCTTTTTATTGTGATCATTTTCAAAGCTTTCTATCCAGCCCTGCCTATGCTTGCTTTTTGAGAATCCTGGCTCTGCCCCTGTGCCCTTCCAGTGCTCATACTTTGAACACCTATTTCTGGAGTTGCATGCAATTTACTGTAACCTTTTATCATCAAGCTCTTGTGCTTTGGAGGAATGCTGTCAGGACCGCTGCACAGCTCCACCTTGTCCAGCTTTATGTTTTCTTCAAAATTTAAATTGTACCATGTTGCCTGGAGTGATTAGTTGTTTGTTTGGAAAAAAAAAATCACAAATATGTCTGTGTTATTCTGTGTTCCTGGTTACATTCTTTTCTGGCTTTTCTGAGAGGTTCTCTGGGCTGGGCCCGCCCTTATGGCATATGGTGTGAAATGCCAGGAACAGAAAAGAAGGGCAAATGACAGTATGTTCTGCTCCTCTTCTCATTCTTTCAAACTCAGAGAGGATACAGCCACAAAGCCACTTACCTGCCCGCATCTCTTTTGCTCTCAGACATCTTCAAACAGTCTAGAAAAATAGATTTCTAAGAAGATTCCAGTGATGGGGATTTAGGATTTGGCAAAGCTTATAAAATCAGCAGGATTTGGGACGCGATCCTGCAGATACTAAGGACATCTTACAAAACCCTAAGTAAGGAGACAAGCAACAGAGGGGAGACTATATTTATCCTGGTAGGCAATACTCAGGACTTGAAAACAATTGACCCTTTTGTTTCTATTTATCCCCACTTTTGCAACCCTGCCAGGCCTAATTTAGCATCTGTACTCACCTTCCCTGAAGGCAATGCAGTCTTTTACTTGGCTTGAAACTGTTTTTCCAGAAACCTTTACCTCAGCTGGTACAGGGAGAGATTTCTTGGAGAAGGGGTTGGGTGTGTGAGCTGGGTCCCACGGTTCTTTAGTTTTTTTAGTGCTCTGGGTGTATCTCAGGAGAGGAGCAGGCTGATGATTGTATTGTTTTAAAATGTCAGAAGGACTTCTGGGCACAAAGAGCCTCGTCCTTTAGAGCCACCCAACTCCTGGCAAAAGCAAGAGGGGTGCAACCATAGGGAAAATTTCAAAATGAGATTGAATGATTGTGAGCGTCATTATCACCAGGAAATGGGATCACTCATTTGACGGGGGTAAAAAGGACTGCTAAAAATACATGGTGCCCATCCATTTCTCCCGTTCAGTATTGCAACCCAGCTGCTGAGCTGGGAGCTTTATCTGCATTTGTGACACATCCTGCATTAAAGAATAAATAAATAAATAAATAAATCAGAGAACATACAGTAGATGCATTTTACTGCCAGAGTGGAACTTCACAATCCTACCAGGGGACGTTTTTGTAATGTTTGTAATGTGCTGCTATCGTGCTTTAGCAAAGAAAAATGTCACTGCTGGGCTTTATTTTTAACAGACTTTTTTAACATCAATTAATGCAAGCAAATGTAGTGAAGCAGATCTTACTTTTTATTTATATTTGGGTGAAAGCAGTAAGGGGGCTTGGGAGAATGCCGTGTATGGGGGGTGGGGGGATGTTAAACTCCAGGCAATTCCACAGCAGAGAGGGATTTTTTTAATACTATGATTAAGCAGGTGAGCACCCAGCTTCCACTGGCAGTCCCAGGGGTTCAGGAATCAGGCTGCCCTTGAATATTTCATTCACGTTGTAGCTTAAAAAGCACATTACAAAACACACAGTAAGTTAGCCATCATGAAAGACCATATCCTCCACTGCTGTAAACAGGGGGTCACGCTGCTGAACTCAGTTCACCCCCATGTGCATTCTTTTTATTAAAAGAGGTAAAATTATCAGGCAGCCCTAAGAAGTGACATTTGTTATTTATGGCACGAGTGCTGTAAGAGTTGCATCTTATTATGTATCCCTCTTGTTTGAAACCATTATGTTTGCAGTGTTTTCTGTCTTCCTCCTGTTTCTCTAACACAAATGCAAACACACATGCAGGACTGTAGGCAAACTCTTACCTTGCAACATTGATTTGTTTTGTACTCTGGGAAGAGACATCACTGCAAACCTTGGCAATGCAATGTGCATCTCTTTCTTGCGGGCCTTTCATGGAATTAAAGGTGAAAGCTAACTGTTATTTTGCAGCTATTTGGCTTACCCTGAGGTGACAGAGTTTTGACGTGAGCACAGAGGAACATGTGATTCAATGATAGCATACTGTCCATGATGTAATATCAACATAGCAAGCTAAGGACAAAGCAACGACTTTAATTTGGAATTTTCCTGCTATTGCCACTTTTTACTGAGACCTTGGCATGATTAATTTTCTCAGTAATGCTGATGTTTTGGCATGTTGGCCAAGTTTCTGTTTGCTATAGCTCACTTCCAGTTTTGTTTTTTTTTTTTTTTCTTCACAGCCACCTTGTTTTTATTTTATCTGTTTTGGGAGAGGAATAATGTGTCAGTTGCAAAAATAAAATTTTGGAAAAAGAAAGGTGTTGGTAGATTGGCTACCCAGTATGGCTGTCCTTTCTCTTGCTTCCCCTCAGTTTGTTTGCTGCTCTGCTGGTATTCTTCGCCAACTATTATTTTCAGTTCTGATCTTTGGCTTCTGGTACCTGGCTGAACTACAGAGGCAGTCCACCGTTTCTGCCATATAATTTTCAAACGCTTAACACAGCATTTTTTCTTCTCCTTTGCCCTATCATATATTCACTGCCCCAGCAGTGAAACAGAACTGAACATCAACAAAATGTCTCTCTTACTTATTAAAGTATCACAGGATCAAAATCTGCATCATTCATTCTTGACAAAATGCATTGCCAAATCTAACAGGGGGCTCTTGTGGGTCTGTTTAACAGACAGTAGAGCAGGTGAGTTTGCCCTCTTGCTCTCCTCATCGTGCTTTCTTTTTTTCTTTTTTCTTTTTTTTTTTGACTTCTAAAATGCCCCAGTTTTTCCAAATATGACTAGAGGGGTAATACTTGTCCTTGACCTTACTTTTTGTTGTTCAAATCCTGCCTAGTGTTAAATGCTTTCATTCACCTCCGAGTTTAATAAATTAAAAGTTGCTACTTGAGTGAGGTGAAGGAGGCAACTGAAGGTGCTGAGGGATATATTCTAGCTACTTTACATCTTTACTCCTTGGATACTTGTTTTCCTCACTCTGTTTGGAGAAAGGCTGACAAGTAAGCATAGCATGACTGGCGCTGTCAGTAAGTACATAAATGTACAGCCTGCAAGGTCTCTGATGGAGACGCTTAAACAGTGTCAGGGATTCAGGATGATGGCCCTCAGGCTTTCAAAGAGAAGAGACGAGGCAAGTTACCTGTACACTTTAAAAAATTCTGTTGATAAATACTTGTATTTTTTAATAGTGTAAGGAGGTTAATGTTGATGAAAACAAAATCATGTGGAGCTCATCTTTGTTATATAGTCAAGGTATACAATATTTTAATTTTTAATTAAAGGTGGCTTGAATGAATCTGTTCTGATCTTAGACAAACTGTCATGAAGTCAGGAAATTAAAAATGTCAGATGCCCACAGCATCTTTATGATTCCACATGATAGCTGTAAAAATATTTTAGATTTTTTTTGCAGGTAATAATGTCTGGAATTGCTCTGTAAAAGGGATGGCTGTCTTCACTGGCAGTCTTCTTTTCCCTGAATAAATGTGAATAAACCCAGGGTCCACAAGTACTTTCTGGGTCTCCTTCCATTCTTCTGCTTACTCTTAAACTGTGGCAGCAGTATTTGTGGATAAATAAAATATCCTCAAGAATGTTCCTATCATCTTCCTTTTCCCCTTTCTCTCCTCTAACTTATAATAATGTGGGGCAAAGGTCTACTTAACATAACACGGTTACAATAACTAATACATTTGTATTTCTGCTATGATGAGAGGTCTGCTGTAGTGAGACTCATCCACTGTTGCTGCTTCTTCTCGGCAGTGTTAATTATTCTTCAGGCTCGTGTAGCGTGCATATGGAAACACAAAATAAGTGATTGGGGAGTAGGATATTTTTGGGTTTATTTGTTGTGGCAGTGTCACTTCCACTCTGACACCAACTCGCAGCACAATACTCCTGATCTGTAATGAGGTTGTGTCCCATGATATATATTAAAAGCACTAAATAGTCCCTTGCTTATTGAAAAACCTCATTTATCTGAATTAATTTTGTGTCCCCCATTTCATTTGGGTAAATTAGGTTTCACAGTGTTTCACAATTTGATCACAAGTGTCACAATATTTAGTGCTTTTTTTTCAGCCTGAGCCCCTCAAATGAGTAGTGCATCAAATTCTCAGCCTTCTTTAGGAAAAAAACCAAACTAGTATTAGCTTTTGTGATTACAGGGAAGTCCTGGGAGGGGAAAATCCCCAAACTCAAATGCACAGTCCAGAATTCCAGGCACACGCTTGGTTAAATTTCCTGATTTTTAACCCATTCTCATGATTTTTCAGCCCTCGACATTAATGACTTGGGGTTCACTGGATTGTGGATAATTTGTGCAAATATCCACAGCGTTGTAAGGCTAGACTGGGTCAGCGCAGGCTCTCGTAGAAGGATCTTTGCAGTTTCTTAGACAGGGGAAGCACCGATATCCTGTGAATCTTAATGGCTCATAGGCATAATTGAGTGGAGATTATGCCTCAACTCCAGCTTTTCACTGTCTTAAAAGGGGATTTTTTCAAGCTATGGGACTGCTGTGCCGTGGGTTGGCGGCCTGTTCTGTCCTGCGCACACCTGCTGACCCAGCTAAAAGATGACTGGACCCAATTCAGCCGCTGCAGCTTCATGGAGTGCCGCCGCTGCCTGGCATGGTGTCCGCGAAAGGCCTCGCGCCAACGCGGGACGCTGGCCTGTGGCAGGGTGAGAGGAAACGCTGCGCGCCACCACACAGCGGGCTCCAGCTTGGAAGCCACTCGGGGGCAGCCCGTGCAGGCAGCACTGGGCCCAGCGGCTGGCGCGGGGAGGCCAGGAGCACAAGCCGAGTGCAAAAAGAGAGGGGGGCATTTGGCACTTGTCCAAACACCCAAGGGAAAGCAGGGGGATGGTCGGGCTCAGCTGGAGAGAAACCCAAGCAAAACCCTGTATCTTTGACTCCCTCCTCCCGACTGCTGCTAAGTGTGGTTAGAATCCTCCCCCCATTCTTCTGTGCTGCAGCTTTTTTTTTCCTACCTCTTCTTATTCAAATGAAGTAGCACACACACAGGCATATACACCCAGTGAAAACTCAGTGGGCCTTTTTCAGAATATTTCAGCCAACAAATGCAGTCTTGCAAGTTATTTATTAGAGCATGTCTCAGTAAAAGGATAATGCCTTATAGTGGTCAGCCAACTCTCTCTTGCTGTAACAGTCATGTTTTTCGTATCACGTCTCAGATTTTCTTGGAGCCTTACAAGTGTTTTTTGGTTTTTCAGTGATGTTAATCACCTCGTAGTCATTTAATGCCATGCTACATTTTTTCAGTTCTATAAGTTTTATCTAGCGAGGATATACACTGAGTCGAAAGCATATACATTTATTTTTCCTGTAATAGTGTTGTATTTTTTTCCCTTGGTAATATAGTTGATGCCTTATAGTTGTAACCTGCTGTTCTTTTTAATTGCATATTCTTATTAATTGTATAGTGGTAACATTGTTGGCTGCTTGAGCCATTTGGCTGTAAAAATGCATTTATCATTATTGCCATTGGAGCTGCACTAAATTACCCAAGATCTGTCTGGAGATAAATGCTTCTCCACATTTCTTCAGTGAAATTTGAATGAGAGTTAAATCAAGACTTTTCTTTTGCCTGTTCCCCTCTAGCTAGGTTTCGTGCCCTTGTCCTTCTTCTGTTTATTCCCTTTTTTCCTCCATCGACTTTCCTTTTCAGTCTGCCCCATCTTTTTTTCTTTGTTATCATTGCTACTGTGGTCTGTTCTCCTTCCCCAGCCAACCCCTCTATAACAAGTCTTTCCTTCCTTGCATATTCCCATCTCTGCCTGTCAATGATGCATCTCCTCCTTTCAGCCAACTCTGCCCTGTTTCTTCTCCTCTGTTGTTTGTTTTTCTCTCCTTCTCTTATTTTGTGCTCATCTCTGTTTCATTCTGCTACCTGGAAGTTTGCTGGAGAGGGGAGATATTTTAGACACCACTTCTCAATAGCTAGAATAGTGGAAAATGATGTCTTAGCATTAGCAAGGATTTAGGTTTGGTGAGGACTTGGAATATGCATATAAAAGTGGCATTCAGAGTTTAAAAAAATAAACTTACTGAATATGACAAATAGAGGAAAAGTAACTAATGGGCCCTGGTTGTTCTCTTATACACAAAGTGAAGAACTTTCAATATAGAAATCCCAACAGCTGTTTGTTCAGCTCAGTGTGAAGTCTTAATACCAGCAGAGAAAGTGGGAAGGAGAGTGGAGTAGGTTTAGGATGAAGTCTGGTCCTTTTTTGATACATGAGCCCAAAGCTGCTTGTTTCCTTTGTAGCAGGATCAAACAGAGAGATAGGGAAAGGTTAGTGCAAATTAAAACTGAGATTTCTCATGCTTTCCTAAATAAAACAACAAAGTCAGACTTGAGCAACATAAATAATACTTCACATTAAATGGAGCTCTATCATTTCAATACATTTCCATACAAGGAGATCTTTGCCAAATTGGCAAAGCGGTTTGCTCGGGTGAAAAGAATGTAATTAATGGTCTGGTTATCAACACAGATCTGAGGGTCTTCACAGCCTGCACCATTTCTTCCTCCCTGATTTTTCTGAGGGCTGAAGAGGGGGAAAGGGATGAGAGGGAGGTTAAGAGAAGAGAGAGCAGGGAGTTCATACACTCCTAAACAAGTTTAAGAGCTGGATCAATTTCCTAGCAATTCCTGCTCATTTCAAAGCATTCTTTACCTATGTAAGAAGATGCCAAATGGGCTGTGACTCTTATCATGGCATTCAGATTTGAAAAAAAAATATATCAATAGTATCTAATATATTAGAAAATATGAGGAAGCACTGTTATTTCTTCATGCTAGCAACTCAAAATATCCACTCATACCAAAAAGCCCTGTTCTACTCTACACTGCTCTGCTCTGCTCTACTGTGTCTTTCTTTTTTTCCATTTTCCTTTTTTTCCCCTCTTTTTAAGAGGAAGCAGACAATTCTTTGTAGCTTAGATAAACAGCATTTCAGCATTTAGAGACTTTATCATCCAGACATGTAGTGGCTTCATGCCAAAAATAAGGAAGGCAGCCCTGACCCTTTCTGTATACTCAGAACAAAAGAAATACCTGATGAGAGCTGTGTACAAAACATAATTTCTACTACTGGTCCACTGTGGTATACAATTAGTAATGATTGTTTGGCTATCTCCATGCAAAAAGACATTTTTCTGGTAGCCCTAACTTTAGAACAGGTTGCGTTTAGCTTATGTTTCATGAAATAGCCTTTTAGCTTAATCAATTTATGTTTTCTTTGTGCAACACTTAAAAATAGATATACTTGTACTTTTACCAGTTTCAGAAGTCCCAGACAGGTGGGCATTAATAGTAGATATTTAATATCAAGCAACAGAGAAAGCTGCCTCTCCAGTCGGAAAGCATGAACAACAAGAAAAAGAAATCGCACCTTACGCAGTGAGAAAAAATATTTATATTGAATGGGCAATGCTAAAAAAGCAAAAGCTTTTTACTTATATTTCACTGTTCTTAATTCTTTGCAATACGAGTGTGACATTTTTATTAGTTTTTTCCCCTTACAGTTTGATTAAATTGTTAATAACTGCTTTGCTCAGGCAATCTATGGAGCCATTCAGATTGTAATTTTACTTTGCTAGAGAAGGTTTGGTCCAAGAAACTTTCTCCTCAGAAAGAAACAGGCTCTCGGCTCAGAGATGAGAACAAAGAAAAACTCGATTATAATCTTAATTCTGATACTGTACTTGTAATGATGGGCAGATTAAGCAGGGCCTGATTCTTCATCCAGTTAAATTTAATAAGAGAGTTTTCATTCTCTGTATGGGGTAGAAAAACAGCGCCTTAGCAGCTCTGGGGTTTGTTTACTTCATCTGTAATACGGAGCTAGTAATCCATACGTCAGTGTGCAGTGCAGGGATTGAGGGCTTGACCTCGCACACTTTGGCAGAAATTAGTCCCGTGGAAAGTCTAGACAAGAGGCTAGTAAGACAAGAAGCCTGCTCCCCTGCGTTAGTTATGCCAGCACTTGAAGGATCAGTCTCCAGGTTTTTAATCAGTGCTCATTAAGTGCTTTTTGAGAAGGTAAATGTTGAGCTGGATCATCCTGCTACAAATAACTTATATCACTGAGCTTATTCCTACTGGTTTACATTTCTTTTTATATCCCATGGTAGAGTTGTTTCCAAAATAAGTTCTATCACATGGGATTTTGTTGCAATGATACAGTGTAACCTTGTAATGTGTATAGCTACCTGACACAACACAGACTTTTTTCTGAGCAAATTTTAATACCTTTTCCTGGTGCAGTTACAGACAAGGAGTAGCAAATTATGCATGTCCCATCAATTGGTGAATAGCCCTGTTACTGAATTCTTGAACTCTCTCCTGGTAGCCAGTTGCCCAGAAAATGCTGTTCTTTGATAGAGATGGCATTTGCTGCATTTAAATCATTCCTGCTTGAGCTGAAAACATGACAGTTATTAAGAAATAGGTGCTGCCAGTTGCAGAAGGAGCCCTTTCATTTTAATCCGGCATCACCGTACCTAGGCAATTTGTGGGTTTAATACAACATACAAGGCGCGTGTGGTAAGAAGAGTTCACTTACAAGCAGCCAAAGTGAGTGCAACCAAGCAAAAAAGTGAACAGTTGGTGAAGTGAAATGCATCCCTTGCTTCAGACAGAAATACAGTGGAATGAAAGATGCAGTAGACTGGCTTTCCCTTAAGCAGATCTAATTTCAAAATCTGGCCCTGGAGAGATGAACTTTTGCTTTAATTGAGGAGGTGGATCCCAGCTCTTTGTCACTCCATCAGTCAGCACCCTTTTCCGTAGCGTTAGCAAAGTGTTAGAGAGGGCTTCAGTTTTTATTCCTTACAGGCAGAACAAGGCTTCCTAACTGCTGTTTCTGGGAGCCTGGGTGGCCTGGCCCCAGCAGCGCCATGCGCATCCTCTTCCTGCTAATACTGGCACAGCTCCTGTAGCCAGGATACTTAGGGACAGAGTCCTAGCCTGGTCTCAACTTCCCCTTTGGGAGGCTGAAGTCATCAGTGACTCAAGGGTTTAGGATTGTTCCTCGCATCTCGTCCACCTACTTCTTCAGGCATGGGTACAGCCTTGCCCAAAAATCATTTTTAACTGAAAAAAAGCAAAGGGAGAGACATGGCACAGGCTGCAGCCTGGTGTGTTGAGTTTCTTAGTTGTGCAGTCTGTAGCTAAAGTCAGTGTTCCAGTTAAAGTGGAGTTGTGAGTAAACACAGGCCACTGTACAGGCCTGCGTACGCTAGTAATAGTGCTCATGGCACAGTCGTGAACTCTGTGATAATAATGAAGAGAGGGGGAGGAAGCTATTTCCTTCCCCCCACCCTGCCGATGCAAAGGCAAGCACACTGTGATCTGCCCTGAATACTGCAAGAGAAACATAGCTGTCCTTCTGCCTTTGCATCCAGTCCACAGTCTTGTCCCAACATGATGGAACTACTTTTTCAGACTTAAATTTTTTTTCCAATAACTTGTTGTTTTTTCTCACAACTGTAAATTCCAGCTGTATTGTTTTTTCCTTCTGCAAGTTCCAGCTGTATTCTTTGCCTTTAGTATGTCTATGTCTTTATCACTATATTCCTGTCCTTTTCATGTCAACTTCCAAAACTAACACCATGGTGGATAGTGTTTTTCATGGAGGGTGCTGTGGTAATGTTTGAGAAATGGAAGATGACAGAAGCACTATTACAATCAGAGAAAAATTATGAACATGATGCCAGAGACTTCAGATGCTGTTTCATTTCAGCATCCAGCCTTTGAAGAGGTGGTGTGTGCTCCTTAGCAGGTGAGGAGACTTGTCACTCACTGACTCGCCATACTGGGCCCTAAGAATGAATTTCAGGAAGGAATGAGATTGTTTCTGGTGACATGAGGACCCTGGCGGGGGTTTGTGTAGATCTCAGTAGAATTAAAAAGATACAACTGCATCACTGTGAACTAAGAAGCATGGATGGCTGTGTACCCTGCAAATTCCAGTATTGTACGGTGCATTGTGTCCTTCCTGAGTTTTCTGTGTGAGATGTTGTAGCCGAGGGGGTTAGCTGTCATCCATCGCACTCCTTCGTTATTCCTCAGATCTCTGGCTTATATATGTGTGCTGCAAAAATTAACTCCGGGAAGAGTAGAAGCAAAGTGAAGAAGGAGAAATTGGTTTAGGGGCATGGTTTGCTTGTAAAAAAAAAATAAAATAAAATTGGAGTGTGGGAGCTGTGCACACTTTAGACCTGGAAAAATACAGGGACTGCAGGGCATTTGATTCCTGTGTTGTATGTGGAGGGCAGAGTTTACTCTACTCTTAGCAGATGCTTTTAAGCATGGACCCAGCCTCATGATGATTTACCAGGAGGACATCATCATCTTTGGACCTTTGCCTACAGATTTATTCAGAGTAAAAGGCAGAAGGACACTTCTGGACAATCTCAAGGGTGAATAAGAGAAAGAGTTACTTATAAACTGTTACAAATTGATACTCAGTAGTGGCTGTAGTGTTGATCAGACAATATAAGAGGGCCCCCAGTGGTTACTGACTTAACAGCTGCATGTAAGTCAGCCGGTGAACATTTGCTTGTAGCTGCTCTAGATTTGTTTTTATTGAACAGCAAGAAGCATAAACTTGGGACAAACAATCTAGAGGCTGCTTAAAGGGTTTCATTTGTTTAAAGTGTATATTGAAATGTCAGGGTCTTCCATAGAATGAACAATCTGCATTGGAGTTGGTAACGTAAATTGGGCCCAGCCATCCAAAGCCATACTTCAAGTGTGTGTGGGGGGGAGGGTTCTCATCTGCTGTACGATATCTCATTAGCACAACCTGGGTAGTCAGTGCTAAGACAGAGGATCCGCAAATATGAGTGTATGCTTGGCATAAGGACTGATTTTGTTTGCTTTTATAGCTGGTTATGAAGTTAGCTGCTGAGGTAATAGGGCTGCACCCCAATTATAATCTACCTGCCCCCATTGAAACATTTAATATTTGTGTAAATCTTGAACATTTATATGCATATTACATGCATTTATTTAGAATTGATTCGTGTTTACATATCCCCGCCTTCCAAGTAAAGATTACAAACAGAAAGTAATTTACATATGCAGAAGTTCTGCCTGCATCAAAGTAGTTTATCTACCAGCAGTGGGTAAACCATCCTCATCCATGTCGCTAGGTCTTAACCATGTCCAAACTCGTATCCTAACCATGGAAGGGCTACAGTAAGCAGCAGTTCTGTGCTGTACAGTAGGTACTTTGTTCTTGCCCTCCTAATGGAGTTGTTGGATCCATAATGTGAAGGACGTGCTGACTTGTTTTATGAGGTACCACATAAGGGAATGCAGCGCATAGTTTTCTGTTAGATCTGGAAAAGTGCAGGCTTTATATTAAAGGTTCATTTCTTTTTCATCGTTCAGCTAACTCATTTGCACTGTAATGCAGTTTCCTATTCCTCCTCCTGATAGTTGCTGCTTTTATACCTATTTTGCAAGCCATATTTTTAGTCTAATCCATACAGCAGTTGTCTAGAATTCCATAGCATTGCTTATTTCTTACCTATAACTCTTAATAAAAAATAGGGCTGTGCCAACCTATTATATCCTTAATAGAATATTCTAATGGTTATTAAATCAATTGACTCTGAATCTCACTTTAATAAATGAGTCAGACAGTATTTTCCAATTACTGTCAGCCGCCACCTTTCCAAAGAGCAGATTATTTTGATTGAATTTTTTAAAGCTGTTCAGCACTTTTTTTCTTTTCTTTTTTCTTTTTTTTTCTCTGAGTAACAGCAAAGAGCAGTAGCTCTCTACTGCAGGGAGGAAGAGCCTCCTGGACTGTATCTGACACTCCATTCCATTTCAGATTTATCCTAAATGGAAACTGAAAATGTGACATTTCACCGGTCCTTTATTTATTAATGATATCATACTTTGCACTTTCATAGCACCTTATCAAATTGTTTGCTAAACCTGAAGAGCTAGACTGGGGCCAGTGTGTAAACAGAGCCTTTTGCATGCTTTTTCCACATCTGGCAGCTATGCAGGAGCTGCCACATCCCAGCTCTTTCATGCCAGTGGGAGATAAAATGCTGGCCATGCTTTTAGATTCTCTACGGAGAGGCAGGCAGAGACAAAGCTGCACCCCCTCATCCTTTTGCAGTGCTGTGTGGCCCAAACAAGCAGGCAGTTGTCTACCTGGACATGTATCTTACATGTTTTCAAAGGCAGACAGCAGCTAGTCTTGGACTCTTCTATCCCAGTTGTATTAAAAGTCTTAAGGGAAACTAATTAGGTTGGCCTATTTAAGTAAAAGTTAAAAATTAACACCTCAACTTTAGAGATGGGTTATCTGAGAAATGGAGGCCATGCTGTCATGCCCAAGGTGATACAGTAAGTCAGTGGCAGAGTTTGGAACGAACCCCAGCCTTCCTGGCTCTTGAGCCAGTACTGTAACCTTATCTGTCTCCCTTACATTTAAATTATGCTGGTATCACATTCCTGAATTCAAGGCCTGGAACCTTGCCCTTTGTTCCAAGGATGTAGCGCGGAGCAGGTGATGTGCAAAAAAGGGTGAAATTGGGGAGGGGGGGCTGGTTTATAACTCCCCGAACAGCAGAACTTAGGGAAAAAAATTCTATTAGTTATAGAAATGTAGTCAGATTTTAAATGCGATCTTTAGAACTATGAGACTAGAAACATTTTATTTTTAAGGAAAAGCTTAGATTCTGCACAAACTGATGTCTCCTGCCTGGGGAAGTTTCCTATCTGCCCCAGACGAGTGGGTGAGGGTGTTTTTCAAACCCTTCTTTATAAGCCTTTAGGAAAATTCGATTTGCAACATAGAGTAATTGAAGTGGTTTTGATGTTTGTGACCAGGAGATCACCTCAGATCTGAGCGATATTGGAAACACAACAGGGTCACATTTAATGGGGTTCAATTCTTCTTGAACAACTACAAATATTGTGTAGCTAAAATTAGGTTTGCTTCAACATCATTACATTCCTACTTTTTCTTCATTAGCTAAGGTAATGGAAAGGAAAAAAAAAGCCTTTTCCGTTTGAATTCTTCTCTAGCTCCATATAAAAACTTTTCTTCTTAGGAAGCCTTTCTCCTTCTGAATGTCTTAAGAAATACCCCTTCAGTATTCCCATGCTCCGGAATGATTAGCATGGTTCATTTACAGTTTGCCAGTGATAACTCTGTGATTTGAGACTTGGCATAGATTATCATCACCTTGACAGGTGAAAGATCCTGAGATGGAGCTCCCTTTGTCCTGATTGCTTTGAATGTGTGTATCAGACAAACAGTCTGATGAAGAAGCTTCACCCCACAGGCTTTCCAGTCCGTAATTATCCTTTGTAGGGATTTGCACTACTTTGTAATGACCATGCCAAGGATCTGGATGTAGAAGAAATGATCTGATCAGGTATGCCATTCCTAATATGTGATTTACAAATTTGGGGAGGAACAGGCATTTGTGCACTGCTTGATGAGTCTCCCTCCTGTTTGCAGTACACACCACTCTTCAGCTTCACCTATGGATGTAGGTTGCGGTGTACAGGCTGCTTTGCAGAATATGACCATCTCTCTTATATGTACACATTGTCGCATTTCAGATTCTTTTTCGTCTTTTTTCCCTTCACGGTGCTGAAGCGAGCCACGCTTGCCTGCTGTCTGTAGTAGCACAAGCAGAGCACACTGGAAGGGTTTGTCAGTGGTAGTGGAAAATGCAAAATGCTGAGCAATTCCTGAGAATCCACTAAAACTGGCCCTGCTCAGGAAATGGGCAGCAAGTATTTGGTAAATGTTTGCTAATTTATCTCTAGAGAGTTACAAAAGGTGTCACCTAGCTGAGGCATCCCCCTACGTGTCTGCCCCCAGAGTCTTTTGCACAGAACGAACAGTGCTCAGCTCCTGGTGTGGCTGGTTGGGTGAAACACACATCAGCAAGCTGTGATCATCCGCCTCCGTTTCCTAGTCTCTCTAGAGAGGCTGTGGTGGCAAAACAGCTGAGATTGACCTGAGCCCCTTTCTAAGTTTGTGCTGAAGGTTGTCCTCAGTGGATCCAGCTAGAAATGAGTACCTGGTCACATGGGCTGGGAGTCAAAAGCAGCAAAGTTCTTTTGTGTGTTGCTGGTAGCAGAAACCAGCACCTCAGTGGCAATAGTCTGTGGGGCACAGGATCGCCCAGACCACTGACCTTTTCTCAGCTGACTCCCAAAGCAGACATGCCATTTCACACCCTTGTGATCGCTTTTCAGCATGTGGAGTCAGACAGGATAATTGAACGTTGCTTTAATAAAGGATTGTGCAGAGGACAGAAGGAGTTCTGCAGTCTGTTGTATGAGCACACAGACGACACTCTTGTGTGTTTGTCTATACCCATGACACCATCGTGTTGCATTAAGACTGACAGGAGGACAGAAAAGTAAGAGAAACATGCATGTGGCCATTTTACAGGGCCAAAACAGAGTCTAAAATTTCTCTCAAAGTCGCCAACTGAAAAACACAATTTTACCGTAATAGGAAATGAAAATGCCATATATGTGAACATTATGCGAGCTGGCTGTTTAATGGAGAGAGAGCTCCTGAGTTAAGGAGTATTGTGAAGGCATAAAATTTTGCAATAAGGTGTGCTTTTACCTGCTTACTCCACAGGAAAACCTCCCTGATCTTGTGTAATTGTTATGATTTTGTTGGTTTTCTTCTACACCTTATCTTCTCATTATAACAAATGTTTAAACCTATTAGACAACTGTATGACTGTAACTTTCAGTAGTCCCACATACAGAGTGGATACCACTGTGTGGCTTAGTTTGTGCTCTCTGAAAGCCTACAAATTCCCAACCTTTGCTAAAGATGCCGTAACTTACGTGAAGGCTAAATTTAGCTTTCAGACTAATGAGAAGTGAAAGCTCAGGGCTACCATTGAATTTTCTTCAATTCTGTTAAGTTATTAAGGATCATTTTGAGAGGACGTGTGACCCCATTCAGTTATACAAGCATCTTGTCATGTTTTCTTTAAATTGGTTGGGAGAATTTTTGTGTAGAATACAAAACGTTGGATCTGCTACATGCATGTGCTTCCTCTCACACTCTACAGCAATTGCCAACTGTGAACGTTAGTCATTACAGTTACTAATCACTGCAGGCAGTGCTCTGTTAAGCAGAAGGTAGACAGCTTGATATTTAGGTATTTGGGGTGGGCAGGGTGCTCTCCTAAATCACTCCCTTTCACCTGAGAAATATTACAGCAAGGTACCAGCCACCAAGCATTTTGTTCTTGTTTGATTTTTAATAATCAAATACAGTATTTACGTGCGAGATCAATGCTACTTGTGTAGCACACCAGTGACATACAGAAGGACCTTTTCTAAGCTGTGCTGTGGGAATTGAGGCCTCTGCAGCAGAGCTGGAAGCCACATCTTACCTAGCAACTGTTTCTAAGTAGGACAGCCGTTGACTGCCCTCATGGTGAAGTGGCTGAATCCTGCAGCACCCTCCGGAAGGGCCCCGAGCGGGAGGCAGGGGCCCGCCGAGGACAATGGCAGGAAACAGGGAGCCGGCAGCAGGGAATGGGAAGGGTTTCAAAGCCACATGACATTGACGGGAACGCTGTGTCCGGAAATATGCAGGGCCTGTTTTGAGCTCTTAGGAGGAAAACTGCAAATAAAGGAAAAATCTAGGACTGTCAGAAAGGCAGTTGGGAACTCCTGCATCTTGCAAAAGGTTTTATGCTTGCCTGTGAGATGGGAAACAGGCAAGGGAGTTAGGTGAGGGTATAAAATACCCTCGCCTGCCCCGCTGGTTACGAGGAATGCCACCGTCACTTAGAGTGGCAAAAATGTGTGAGCTCAGAGTTTTTACCTTTGATAACTGGGATAATGTGTGATCAACATTAGATTCCTCATGCACTGCTTTGGAAATGTACTCATTTGTGATGGCGTGATTCTGCCAAGAGATGATGTTCCTCGTCCCACTCATCATTTCCTACTGAGGTCTAATACTCTGCATTCCTCTTCAGGGGTAATTGTATGTGGAAAATCTATGCTTTTAATGCTCAGTCAAGCTTTGTATGTTCTGAAACCTCACAGATAAAAGAAGGCTCTAGCAGCCATAGATGCTGAGGAATATCCAGTTTCCTAAGCCTAGAAAAACGAAACATCTGATCAGTTCACAGATCATGTTGGACTCGCTCTTTGGTAACAACCGTGGCGAATTTCACTTTTCTTTTTATTTCTCCCCCAGATGAAGGACTGAACCATGAATGCAAACTCTGCAATCAGACTTTCGACTCTCCTGCCAAACTTCAGTGCCATCTGATAGAGCACAGCTTTGAAGGCATGGGGGGCACCTTCAAATGTCCAGTGTGCTTTACAGGTAGGAGGCAGTCTCTGTGTTTCCCCGTCATGGCCTTACTCTGCATGTGCAGACTTCTCACTTACAATTGTGTCATGTGTTGGCTTTTTGGTCAGTTTTAGGAGTGAGCATTAGATTTGTGCTCATTAGTAATATTGATTAGAAACCATTTAGAAAGCTGATCTTCTTGGAAGGTCAGGCGTCCATCTGTAAGGACTACATTTCAAGCTCATCTATCGGAAGTTTGGGGGTTTTATAATTGTGGAAGTAATAGTCTGTTACCTTCCAGTGTATCATGTTCATCACCTTCATGTTCCAAGCTTGCCAAGGTTAAAACTGCCCACAAATTTGTGCTTTGAAGTTATGGATATTTCATCTAAAATGATATAACTTAGAGGAGAACTTGGCCTCCAGGACAAGCACTGCTAGATGCAGCCTGTGCTACAACATTCTCCTCTGAACGACTAAGAAAGGCCACTCGCATGTGTTTGTTGGCTTATGGTGAGAAGAAACACCCTTGTAATGTGCTTTAGAAAGCAATCATGCTGTCTTGCCACAAGTCAAGTTCTGCTCTCCCCTGACAAAAGTCCAAGGGTGGAATAATCCTCCCCAAGTCAGTGGTGTTATTCAGTAGTAAAACTCAAGTGAGAAAATAACTTGACCCAGTAGGGCTAAGCACTGCAATGTCTGGGCCATAATGAGGAAGAGAAGAATGCTGTTGTTGGAAATGAAAACACATTAAAAGGATGCCTACAGAGTTGTTGTGTGCTTTTTTAAGGACTTTTTAATAGAACGTTTCATAAAATGATAACCTCAAACACAAGTGTTAATATGTAGCTTACATGCACAATTTTGCTTTACAAGATCAAAATCAAAGATAATCACAAACATGACAAAACACACTTTGGGTATTCTCGCATGAATAGTATGCTAATTCTGGAAGCCATTCAAGGTTTCTGTTCTCCATTAATGGGAGTGAAGGATTTTCATTGATAGGCAAATAGACCCGCTAATACTTTCTTTCTACTCCTCTTTGTTTGGCAGCTCCCCTCCCAATAAAACCTAAGTGCGTTCTACAAAAGAATATTAAAGTTAAATTTTTTGTCTCTCACCTACAGTGGTTGGTGATGGTTATTACCTCCCTGTGTTCAGGTTCACTTCTGTGAATTATAAAATTAAAAAAATACCTAGTTCATCTTAACTGCACAGCTTCTTGTTGTAAAGTCTGAGTGTGGATAGTACTGCTGTAAACAGTTTGCTTGTTAGGTGTCTGTGTTCGGTAATTCTTTCAGTTAGGCAGTTCTTTGTCTTTTAGCTTTATTACTGATTCTGCTATTTTTTTCTCTTGTCTTTATGTACACATATGTTATAAAGGGATTTTCTTTTAGTCTAATATCATGGGTCTTAGAGTTCCAAGTTTGGGTCATTTGTAAATGCAAAATATAAACACGTGCATCTCTAAAGTACCCACTGACCATTCTCCATGTGAGTGAGATCCCTGATAAAAGTAATCTTTTAATGTTTGAGGCAGTAGCCTTGTAAAATGTGTTAAGGAGTGTGGAGATAAGTCGATTCCAATCTGTGTGAAACATTTTTTCTTTTTTGCTGATGGGGTAAATAGACACTGAGCATTAATCATAAACAATGGTGTTTTATTAGCAATATGCCATTAAATTATTTTAGTGTGTCTTGCTAGAATATTAACTAGAAGTAAAAATCGCGAATATAAGTTTTATATGGAAAATGGAATCTGAGCAGGTTTTTTTCAAGCTAATGAGAAATGTGATTAAAATGTATGACTCAGAAGAACAATATTCTGATATTTTTGTTGCCTTGCAATTAGAATAATTTTAATGATTAGCAGTGGAGTCAAAGTCAAATGCCAGCATCTTTAATAAATCCTTTCCCTGCCTATACAGATTAATATTGTAGATGCAAACTTTTTTAGGTCACAGTGCACCAGGCATCCATCAGAAGTCAGTGCTGCCAACCCAAACACTGCCTCTAGCATATACAATTTAATTATTAATAGTATGTCTCCTAGGTAAACTGTTACACAGTCTTAGGGCCTTGTTTTGTAGTCATTAAAATTGAACATGTTTATATTATTGAAACCCTTGCATTCAGTGTGTAGGCAGAGTTGATCTTAAAGTATCCAAAGAGAATTTACCTGAAGTTCTGTTTCACATTTATAGACATTGCCCCTGTGTAGCTGTGGGATATAATTTTTAGCATTAACACATTTAAATACAGAGCTGTTTGTTAGCTTTAACTTTAGGCGAAGAAAGTAAACAGGGCTTTGGCATCTATGTTTTTCAAACCTGTTGGTTGCTAGGAAATAAGTTTTGTGTGTGGTCAATCAAAGTGCAGTAAGCATAAAGAAATAATTTTGAAGAGAAAATTGCATTTTTAAATCTTTAAATTTAAACTTCTCTGTTGTTGTTAGGTTGTTCTGTTAGGTCTCCTTTTGTTTCTTTTTTGTTTTTCTTTTGTTTTTAAACCAGGCATCTATTTCAATTCATTTAAAATGAAAAGGATCCCACTTTGTAGTTAAATAGTGCTGGTTGGTACCCATTATAGCAACAGTGTAATGTGAAATCAGAGTGTGCCAGCTTAATTTTACCTCTTGGAATTGCTGAGTGTTAATGGGAAATTGTTTGTAAAAAACTCTCCACTTGTAATATGAAATAATGAAAAGCTCGTTGTTTATCTAATATTTCAGTGTTTGTCCAAGCAAACAAGTTGCAGCAGCATATTTTCTCAGCCCACGGACAGGAGGACAAGATCTATGACTGCACACAGTGTCCACAGAAGTTCTTCTTCCAAACAGAACTGCAGGTACCACACGTGGGGGATATAATAGCATTATGTATTTGATAGCTGAGTTCAAAGCTTTGTTTGCCATGACCTACTCTGATGCTTGCTCATCATCATGATAGGGATGGGGAAAGGACAAAAGAAATTGCAGGTAATTCAATCTATGCCACTTCAAAAATCTGTTGGCAGCAAACCGCCTTGTACAGACCTGAATTTTGGGAGCTACCTTTGGATTCTTGCTTAGTAGGTTGGTGTAGCTCAAGATATTGTTGAGGAGAGAGAAATAGGCATCTTACTTTTCTGTTTGAGATCCAAAAAACATTTACCCAGGAGTGAAATAGGAAATAGTGCATTCTTCTGTCTCTGAATGTCAGAAACTAAGCATTGACATATCAGTGTAGGATGGGGAAAAAGACAGAATGTGTTTTGGTTTACCTGATGGCAAAACCCATTTTCCATAAATACCAACTTGGAAAAAAAAATAGGGCCATATGAATGGTACACTGTCTTCTTCTGTGCTCTCCATTGGGTTTGTAATGTTACTGTTCATTACTGAGGAACAAAAGGACACAGTGAAGGAAATAAATGTTGAACAATATCTGAAAACAGGCTTGAGTGAAGGAATTATTTGTTGTATTTCTGCACTGCTTGTGCTGCAATGAGAAGTGGTGTATATTCCTGAAATGGTGTTATATTTTGAGAGAGCAGAAGAATTATTTCTAAATTACTTTAGTTTACATTTAAATATTACGGTGGGTTGACAGAGCAAATCAGAAGAAATATTTGACTCTAAATTTTCCAGGTCTCTGTTTGCTAACAGAAGATCTATAGGGATAGAACAAGGGAAAATTGTTGTACAGTAATGCTTTTCCCCCCCATCCGATTTGTGATTTTTATTTGGAATGAAGAGTGTTTTTCAGAACTCAAGGGTTTTCAGCACAGTTCTTATAGAATGGGCCCCCATCTTTAAGGATTTTGGCTGAGTGTCCGATACTGATTTTGTTTTGGACTACAGCTGGATTTGGTCTCATAAACAGAGGCAAAAAGCTAGTGAGATATGCACATACATATGCTTATTTGGTATTTCAGTTACTAAAAGTTTTACATACTGAAAATTTGATATTAATGGTTGGCATGACCATATGAAATATTTCTTCTGTGGAAAAAAAAATCAAAGTTTGCACTATGCATCAATTCATTGTGTGAGAGACTGGTATTCGTATGTACTGCACTGTAATTTTCTCTTTCCTGACAATCTCTTCCTTCAAGAAAACCATAAGAAATAAAGCTTTCCTGATATCTTTCCTTACGTAACTCTGTCTAGGTGGACCTCTAGGTCATCTGGAGGACCATACCTGTGATACTCCAAGGTGTCTGAGTTGTATCTCTCTACTATTTTTAATAGACCCAAGCCTGTTTCATTTACTGTCCGTATGAGACAACACATGCAAGCTCTGACCCAAAGTGGAAGAGGAGGACAAGGAAAAGAGGACTTAGAGGTTGAGGGAAAGAAATAGTCATGCATAGTGATGGACAGGAAGAGTTTTGGAGTCAGGAAATGGACTGGGTTGTATAGGTAGTTATTGGACTGGTGGGAGAAATAAAGGAGAAACTGGGAGGGATGAGGAAAGGTCAGAAACTAATTTTGTTGTATTTGTTTCTTCCATAGCATGCTTTTTATGGAATCATTTTCTTTGCTTTTTTCAGTTAAAATTGTTGTTGTTGTTGTAGCAAAGTGTTTCCAATAAGGTAAAATTGCATTTTTTTCAGGAAAAATAATTTTGTGTAAAAAATTTTCACAAATTCTGGTGTTCATCACTGATTAATCAAGATGCAGAAGTAGGGAGAGATGGAGAGATCAGCAGTGCCTGGAAAGAGGAAAGAGATTGTTAGGGAAGATAGAACAAAAGGAAAAAGCCTCAGGAGGAGAGAAGATGGAGATAGGCAAAAGAAAACTGTGAAAGGAAAGAAACAGAAACAAGAGTATAGAAATGAGTTTTAACAACAATCTAGATTAGGTTTTAAAAAAAGCAGAACAAGTAGCTATTATGTTGAAGATAGAAAATATACAGAGGTCTACATATAGTTTTGGCTTGTGTGGTCAGTGTAAGATATCTGTCTCCTCTAAAATGTGCTCTCATTTCAAAACACATGGAGTCCCAAAAAGCTGCCTTCTGCATTATTATTATGAAAAAATCATGTTTTTCCACTCAAAATTCATTCCTGCCCAACACTCAGGGCAAGATTTTGCTGTCTCCATCTAAGCCTAGTTCATTAAAACTTCAACACAACCGAGGCACCTGGTTTTCTAGTGAAGGGCACAAAAGGATGTCCCTACAGAGAGACAAATTGTGCTCTGCTTTGGCTAGGTGACAATCAGTGTGTTCGTTGCTGTGTGCTGCAGAAGGCTCTTAATAGTCGACATCTCTATACCCTTAGAGACAGCCTCTCTCTGGCTTATTTGCACTGGCAAAAAAGAAGAGGTATTCATTTTCTTATTCACTTAATTCATTATGTTTATTATTTTAATAAACTTTGGTAGCCCCGCCCCCATTGAGAATGCATCATGTTTATAAAAATGCGGTTCCATCACGCCATTTGCATTCATTGGGTTGACTGGCTTTCTGCTCTTACCTCCAGTTATCTACCCAGGCTGGTGAAAGGGCAGCAGAGCACTGACTTTGGAGTCTGCTTTTGCTGAAAATGCACTGATCTTGAGCCTGCTCTCATTTAAAACCTATTCTAGCATGTATCGCTTTGTTCAGGCTAACTATCAGTTGAAGCAGTAGAAACTTTGGCAAATAGCCTGCTGGTTATGCTTCTCTGTCCTTGCACATTATCGCGGTTTGTGTTGGGGCTTGCAGTGTAACAGTGTATTTATTCCCTCTGTCAGGAATGATTCCTTGCTTTTAATTTAAACATGCATCTAAAGTGCATCTCCCATGCATGAGAGATGCTAAGCATATCAGATTAGAAGCCATGGACAATGCCCAGGCAGTAGGGCAGAGTAAGAACATGAACAGGATAGAGCAGAACAGAACAGAATAGCATAGAAGCCCTATCCATGCATATAGTATGGCAGATAATTATAGGAAATGAATTCATGGATACAGAAAATAAATGCATTATAATGATGTTTAACTTGGTGTTTGGCCCAGTACAATTCTTTGCTTTGCATTTTCTGACTGTGATCCCAGGAAGAACATAAGATTCCCCACATATTACATTCATCTTACCTTGGGGAACTTACTATCCCCTCATTTACCAATGTTCTCACAAAAAAACAACTAGGACTCTCTCTGGAGTTTTCCATGACTTCACTCCAGACCGCTTTTAGGAACTCAAGACACAGTCTCCTTAGCACCAAGTTCTGGTGAGAATGGAGATTAAATCACCAGCCTTGAAAATCAAATCTGCAGTGCATTATTCAGTCCTTACTCTGAAATAATGGAACTTTACATGAATTCATTGGTTGTTTTAGCACCTTCTAAAGCTCTGTGCAAACTCTTTTAAACGAGAGGTTTTATCAGAAAGATACTAATTAACTGAATGTATTATACTAATGCTTAAACTGATTGAGGTTGGTGCCATATTATACAAGGAACTGTGAAGAAAAACAGCAGATCAAGAGGCACTGTCTGTTCCGAAGGGTTTACACTCTAATTAACAAAGGATAGCAAGAGAAACAAGGTGGAGAAAGGTGCAGTAACTGAGGCAAGCACATATGGCAGGTTGGTGGCCAGTATAATACTAGAACCCTGATGTCCTGAGCTGCCACACCAGTCCACTCTGGACCGCTGCCTGATCTACCAGTCCAGTCTCTCTCTGATTGCAAATCTAATTGATAAAATTCTGCAGCTCTCAGAGAAGAAACTCAAACCTTAATTTTAATCATCTCTGTAGCCCTTCCTCCTCCCAGCTCTGCCACTTCCTTTAATTAGCTTTGTCCTCTGTAGTGATTTAGCCAGCTTTAAAATTTTGGCTTTAAATTTTTTCTGCCTCCTTAGAAAGGAAGCAAATGGAAACCTTCTGTAACAGAGTTATTTTTGAGGGTGCTTTGGGTTGTGAGCTCGCATACTTAAATGTTCTACAGTGATCCAAAGCCTATGTGGTATTTTACACTTCTGAAACGGAGTTGAAAAACATGTCCCTAAGAACGTTTATTCATTTAAAACAGAACTCTTTTAATAAGACTCGCATGCTCAATATAATAAGGACTTTTAAGAAATAAGCTTCTAACAAACTTTAAAATTCAAAAAATACCCAGTCTAGGTATCGGATAAGAAATCTGCAAGGTAGGCATACTTAACAGGTTGCCTATTTGTCTCCCAGAGTTGAAAATCTAAGTCCAGCATTTGGAGCATTACCATACAGCTCCCTGTACAAGGTGGATATAACTAGAACAGTCTTCTCCATCCATCATCCACAATACTGAGCTTTATATTAATAAGGAAGTAGAGAAAGCTATCACTAATTTGACTTAATGTTGAATTTTCAATAAATTATTATAAAATTATTTGTTCCTGTTAAAATTTCCCTTTCTTGTTCTCATGCTGTTTCCAGCGCCTGTGTGTTTTTGCTTTAGTCTTCAGACTTAAGCTTAGGTGCTCTCATGGATATTTGTGCTTCCCTTGTCCCTGATGAAAAGCAGTAGCCATTCCTTTCCTATCTTCACTTCCAGTGTTGCTTCCATAGCCAACACAACCTGTCTTGGTGTTTGGCAGGAGGGATGAGGCACTCTTGTGGGGTGTTACCTGGAGTGATTGGACTCATTTTAGACTTTTTAAATATTTGCTGGGTCAGAGGGGTACCAATATCCAGTATAAATGCTGGACAGTTGTACAGGGTCAGTGTTTTATCAGTGATTATAATTAATTTTTTACATGATAATAGCCAAGATTATGTGGCCTCCCCAGACCATTATGCCCAGTCACAAAAATTTTATCCCTTTTCAGCAAATTAGAGCATTTGCTTAACATTTTGTAGCTATTAGATAATTAGTTGCTTATGGGGTAGTTAAGTGTCCCCACTTTACAGACACGGAAACTAGGGCAAGAAGCAATTGGCTCCGGGGTTGTTTCTCATCCTATTTGAAAAGGACCTGGCTTTGGTTATACACGCCCTTGCTGCTTCCCCTCTGGACTCCACTACTGCCGAATGCCTGGGCATGAAGCCATCAGCCTGTAGGACATCCCAGCTAATACAGAGAGCGGCAGCAGGGTTCCCCAGCAGCAGCAGCAACCCTGCACAAATTCAACCTGCTCTTTCGCTGTCTACACTGCCTGCCTAGACGTTCGGCCAGCCACACTCTAAGGCTCAGTCCTTAATATTCCCGGTGGCCTAGGTCCACCACATCTTAAAGATCACCTGGAAAGTTCTTTGAGTTTGGAAACAACACTGACAGCCCTGCTTTGTGAGCATAGCAGGAACTTTTTATCAGAGAGCTGAAGCCTATTTGCACAGGAGCTAGATCTTTCTCGCAGGCTGGCTTGGGAGTGTGGCACAAATTTCCACAGCAGTTAAATATTACCGTGAACACCCCTAGCTTATGCTTTTAAGGGTAAGGTGCATCTACAGGTGCCAAAGGCTCCCTTCTCTAACATAACCATGTATCAGCATGTAGATTTCTAAACCATTCCCCAAACCACAGCCCACAACAACAGAGCTCTTCCAAACAAAATACACAGTTTCCTCCCCAGGGGAAGGATGACAGAAGGAATGAGGCACTTGTAGCAGATGTTATTCATGTCACTTAAAACAGCACAAGGACTTTCTCAGTTCCTGGCGCACGCAGGTGATAGCGTAACTTAAATGAAGCAGAGTGGGCCACAGGCAGCATAGAAGCGTGTCTTGCAGTTTATGTAATGCTACGTGTGACCCTCTTTGGATGTCCAGTTTGAAGCACTTATACATTCTAAGGTTAGTGCTGTTCAAACTAATCTTCCACTTTTTGATACTTTTCTTTAAGGGTTAAATTTTCAAAAGAGAAGATCCCAAAGATCTCTAAATTTTAAAACAGCCTTAAAATTCCCTTGGCTTAAGCCAGAACAGAACTAGGCCAGCTCTAGGCTGCTTCAAAAACTGAGACTTGACTGAGACCATTACTGGAGACAGTAGCAGAGCTGGGGTTCGAAACTGTATTCTCTCTTTTTGGGGTCACCTAGAGAAAATTGCTAACTAATCTGGGCCAGGGCTGTCTCCTTGTAGCAGAGGCCTTCTGGGAGCTAGCTGGGAAAGAAACTGTTGTGGGAATAGTATCAGCCATAACAGCAGAAGTACCGCTACCTCCAGATAGGAATCATTCTGCCGATGCCCCCAGAAGAGTTGAGTCTGTGTATCATTTAGGTCCCAAAGGCAAACCTTGCAAGACAGCAAGGGAGACCATGAATAATTTATACTCTTTGCACAAAAACAGGGAAAAAACTTTCAAACCTGCAGGTGAGGTTACATTTTCAAGGATGTTTTCTTCACAAAGAAAAGGCCTCAAAACATTTTTTAAGTGAAATTGGAGATTGGCTCTGGCATTTCTAGGTCCCCAAACTCTTAGGGTGAGGAGAGGAACATAGATGCTGACTTCCTAGGCCCCGAAGGCCAGCAGCCGGCAGGGAATAACTTTGTCAGCTTGTCTTAAAACGAAGCCTACCTGAAATCCAATTAACAATCAAAGCTTAAGGCCAACATTTTCAAACTCAATGGCCTATTTCTGAGAAGGTGCTGAGCACCTGCAGCTGCAGTTAAGGTCACTGCAAGATGTGGTGCTGAGTACATCAGGAAATCGGGTCATAAATGCCTGAAGTTAGGAACCTTGATGAAAGCATAGGTGCTAAGCAGCCACAACCCCCTTAAACGTTTCAGAAAAATGTTTCTGATGCCTAAATACAGGCAGCACATTCAGTAATGTTGACCTTTGTCAACCTTAGGCAATCAGTTCCTTTTGTCAGAGCAGATGCCTTGGGGTCAGGAGAGTTGGATTCTGTTGCTAGGTCTGGTACTAACCTGCTCCACCACCGTGCATCCTCATCTAGTGAGTGAGGGTGATGATGATGATATGTGTGCCAGAGTTATTTGGAATGTAATTAGTGCTTCTGTTCTGAAGGAACTGGATAAAGAGTGCTGCGTGTATTGCAAGTATTAGTTTGAGTCCTTTTTTTCCCTAAACCTTTATCGTACTTTCTCTTTCAAAGAAATCCTTTGATGTGAGTATGTTAGTGTGCAACAGTATGTGCACATGTGCATGTATGCATATGTGTGTATCAACTGCATTTTATTTCCCTAAACTAAAGGGAAGGCTCAGAAAGGATGTGCCTGGGAATTTCCAAAGCCAAAGCAGATAAAGTATTTTTCCATGTCTTCGAAGACTCAAAAATTCAGGCTTCTGTCCCTGAGACTTCAGACTTCTTTCCAGAGAAGGGAGAATTATTTTCTTTGCAAATTTTCTCAAAAAGGCTATCAAGAGGTATGGTGGAGGCACTCACACACTAGCTCTTTAAGGACATGCCTTCAAAGTGTTTCTCCTGCAAGTCTTTTGCCTCAAAGTCAAACAAGTTTAAATACCAAAAAAAATACTTCGCATTCCCTTCCAGTGCCCCTTCTCCCCTGGAGGTTCAGGGGTGTTACAGCCATGTTAGTTTTTCAGATGGTAATTCTTTTTCAAATAAGAAATTTCCAGGTTTGGAGCATGTGAGTTCACCTGCCTTTGATTGGCCTATTCAAATGTAAACACTCCCTATGGGTAGTTCATTAGTTGATGAATATTTATAACACATTACAAAGCCCTCCAAGCCCCAAGTGCTGGAGTTTTATAGTGACCGTTTTGATTTTACTAAGTAGTGCTTGATAAAGATGGGCTGAGTATTACCAGTTTTTATTTGTCTCCACATACTCCATTATACTTGTAAATCTACGCGCAGCAGTCAACCTGTGAAACTTTCTGCACTTTTGTCCCATAAATAAATAGGAAAAAATGTGTTCACAGCATCTCCTGCACATTTGCTGAAAGAAATAATGGTGGATTGTTCCTTAAATTTGTGGAACAAATGAATCATAATTATGGGGGGTTGTTTTATGTGCTTGAATGATATTATTATTGATAAAATTACAGAATTAATTGATAAAATCAGTGTAGCAGATAAGTGATGAATATTGCCTTTGAGTAAATCATTTTAATCTTGAAAATCTTGAAAAGAATTTCAAACTTATAGAACAATAAAACTGCAAAGGGATTGGAAGCTAAGTACAATGTCCAAAATAAGTACTGAGCTATATCCACAAAATACGCGTACAAAAACAAACAAAAATATATATGCTTGTTCTTTCAAGGTGGATATAGTCATGCCCAAATGAATATATGCAGGAATATATGTTCTTATTTTGTATATGCCTTCCTGTTTATGCTCTTGTATGCCTGGCTTTTTTTTTTTTTTTCTTTTTTTGGTGAAGTATAAGAATCTATTTTGGAAAAGGCCCTAAATCAGTAACAACAAAAAATTAACCCACATTTTGGATACATTCTCCTTACTGCCTTGTATGGTCCACATTAAATAGTTTCTGCAGAATCAGGTAATACAGTACAGAATCAAATAATATAGTACAGTTCATAGTATATATAAAGTATATATATAAAATAAAGTGTGTGTGTGTGTGTATATATATAAATATATATATAAAAAGCAAATATAAAGTGAAGTTTGTTTTCTCCAATCTGTAAACAGCATGAGATAATGGCAATTAGGGGATAAGCTCCATTGTTCCTGTCGTCAACTTTTTAAGTGTTGACTCTGAAACATAGCAATGACGTTTCATGCCAACATTAACATCATGATTTCTGATCATTTTAGCAAATGGAACAGGGAAGTGTGTGTGACTGCAGTCCAAAGAAGCAAATCAGAAGTTGCTGCAGCAAAGAAGAAAACACAGAAAAGCAGAAGAGAAGGAAATGAAAGACAAAGGGTTGGAAGAGTAGACAGGAGATTGTGAGGCAAAGAAAGAAACAAGATAGAAAAGATATTGCTTAGGAAGGCAAATATTTTTCTACTAAGTGATGCTAATAATGATGATAAGGCACTTATAAAAATAAATCATGATAATAACAATGAGAACTTCAGTTATTACATATTTAGGCCAGTTTCTAACCTCAGTCCTTGTAGAAACCTGTGTGAACATCAGGGAGTCCTGTTGTAGATTGAGGGCAGGGAAGGCAGTAAATATATTCCCTGACCCACAAATAATCATTAGAAATGAAATTCTGCCCTTTTCAGAAAATGAGTTTTTATCTTCTGTGCCCTGAATGTTTCAGCATACACCTTGCCATTAGTCAGATCAGTTGGCTATTACACCTCTAGTAAGCAGAAGAAATAAGCACTCTGTTTGTATTTGAGTAATTTCTCTGCTGGATCAGTTCAGTTCTCTTAATTGTCCATCCATTAATTTCTTGTTAATGTAGTTGATATCGATGACTGATTTTCTGTGCTAAACAGGAAGCACCATTTCTTAATTCTAGGACTCATCCCTTCCTACTGCTGCCCTGCTGTTAGCTACCAATAGCTGCCGTTATATTATCTTTCATTTGGCCCAGAGCTGACGACAGATGGCCATCTCCGGGACTGCCATCAGTGTGACTTTATGAAGCATCCAGCTATGGTGTACTGAGGAGCTTCGTGGCCAGTTCTGCAAACCGCCCTCCCTCCCCCCCACCCATCTGCTGGCCCCCCTCCCTCCAGCCCCAGCAGTAAACTCCTCAGTCCTGGCTCTGCTCACCACTGGTTCTTCTCGCCACTGGTCCTGCCGTTTCCCCCCCCGGCCCCCCCGAATGAGGGCACAAAGCTGTCCCTGAAACTTTGCCACTCAGGATCTGACCCCTCTTCCCTCCACAGCTCAGGCAGAGGGTTGCGCCGGCCCCTGTATCCTGCTGCATTCTCACCCTCTGTGGTTTCATACTGCCAAATCCGCAGGCAGAGGGGGTCCATAGTGGCAAGCCTGCCCCCCACCTCCGATCTGTAGTCCGAACCCTACCTTTGTCCACGGCAGAGCTTAGCACTGTAGCCCTGCATCTCCTCAAGCCAAGGCTCAGGGATTTGAGGGGAGATGGAGGGGGGATGTTTGTTGTTTGGCTGTTTTTTAATGTTCCATAAGACTCGCTTCCAAAGCAAGATTACATATATTAAGTGTGAAGGAAGGAAAAGTATTGATTACAGACCCAAAATGGAGAAGAGGCTAAAATTCACAAGCATCCTGATTCCATTGGCACATTTGATCATTCGGAGGAGCAGTTTCAACTGGGGTGGCTGCTGTGCGTTTTGGAGAAAGACATATTGTTTGCTCTTGACAGAGTTTTCTAAAGCAAGGTACCTCCAGCGCTGAACCCGTATTTTAAGAGAAATTCACATTTGTATCCTTTATTGTGATATTTGCAGCAAGTCTACAGCTAGTAACAGTCTCTGCCCTCAAGCTATAAAGGAGTAAGGCTCCATTGTTGGCGAGAGAGCAGCCTTCTGTGTGAAAGGCTGAGATGTGGTAGGCAAGATGAATAGTGCTTAAAAGCAGCGCTCGCGGTGCTGTCATTTAGAACAGGAACACTGAGGATTTAAGCGAAAGTGAAAGGCATGGTAAATGAATCCTTTAAACATGGTCAAATTTTCAACTGCCTAAAATAACAAGTTTTCTCCATTGATAAGTTCATTGAGTAGGAGGAAAGTTTGGGAGGGGATGAATTCCCCTAGGGAGGAGGTGCAGATTGTTTGTAAAAACAAGGTGTGGTCAGTGATTCAGAAAGAGACACATCCAGGAAACTCCAGTAAACAGCAATCTTGGCTCAAAAGTGGTGGTTTTCCTTTTTTTCTTTTTCCTTTTTTTCCTTTTTTTTCTTTTTTTTTTTTTGAGAGCATCAACATCGTTTGATTGCTCCATTCCAGACATTAGTCAAAAAGTCTTGGATGCGGATGGCTACACAACTGGAGCTGTTCATTACAAAACCCCAACCGGGAGGAACAGTTTTTAGGCTTAGTTTTTTCTACCTGTTATCGGGGTCAGGTTCACCGTGCTTTGATCCATCTGAGGCTGACATGATTTAGAGTGGGAAAAGAGTGGATTTTTGCAGACTCTTACAATTTCTTTTTAAGTTGAGTTTCCTTTGCGTTCAAAGCTGAAATTGAGTGTCCTCCACCCTGTTAACAAGGGAAGAGGGAAAGAGATGATTCAGTCCTCGCGAACCAAAACTGCTGAGTTACACACATTTCTACATGTAGCTTTAGTTGTTTATCTGTATTGTTATAATCTCATTTTGCAGCAGAATCACTAGACACAGGCACTAAACACGGATGTGTGTAAATCTGTCTGCTTGGGGATGCTCTTTGTAAGCGGATACTCTGCTTCCCCCCTTACTTTGTGTGTATAGATGTGTGCTATGTAATATAAAGAAACTGATACCATTAAATATTAGTGGTGCATTTTGCTTTGCTTTGAGTTTGTAAAGGTGAAAGGTGATTGTGCAGGAAAATGGAACAGTATATTTGCTGTGAGACAGGCACTAAGAACTCACTCCCATTGCTCAGTTATAATTCATGACTGTACTGGTGGGAAGCCCTTATCCCTCTGTGGAGTTAATGCATCTCTACTGTAGCCTGCTGAGAGCACCCTGTGTCCCCTCCCACCATCTGTGCATTCACTTGCCTGCTTTCTCTCTCTCTTTGCTGTGAGATCTCTTGGTGTTAAAACTGTCAGACTACTACTGCCGGTAAAGGTGGCTTTAGGATGTGTATTAATGTTGAATTGTCATTTAAATGGTGAGGAGCTGGGAAAGGGATATGTTACCATTTGTTTTAAGCTCTCATTAGAAAATGCTGCCCAGCAAATAGACAGAGAGGTGGATTTGTTACTTCAAACAGCAAACAGCTCTGAACAGTGTACAGAAATTTCCACAATATAGGGTAAGCGCTATTAATGGCATACCCATCTTCATTCCCAATCTGGGCATGTTTTGCCGTTTCTTGATACAGTGGATCTCTCTCTTTTTCCATGTTGTGATTTGAACCCATGCCATTGCAAATTGAATACTATTTACTTACCGATCAATTGGCTTATGCTGACAACTATTTTATTTTTTACAAGTCGATCTCTTTTAACTGAGAAAGCTGTCTGGCAGGCTGCAAGCTAATTGCTTCTGTGCTACCTGAGACTTGGAATTCATGTGACCAAATACTATAAACTAACACAATCTTACTTAAATAGATAGTATATGAAGATTTTTTATTATTATTATTGCTGTAAGGCGCTGTCAGAAAAGAACCGGTGAGACTGTCTGGCTTAGAAAGAACTGATCTCAGTTCACAGAGGTTTGAGATGACACTTTATCAACCTGGCCCCTTACTGCAAGGATGGATATTAGACACAGAATATGGTTAAAAGACTCTGTACTTGACTGTCACAGCAATATTAATTTGCAGTGTTTCACAGAATGTAATCTTATGTAGTCTGTTGTTTGTACCCCTTTAAAACTTATAAATCAAATCCAGACCTGAAATACCAGCGTATGAACTTAACAGATGTGCTGCCATAAGGGACCTGCTAGGTTATAAACTGCAGAAATGGTCTTTTTATATTTCAGATTCCTAGCTTATTCCAGGGAGGTTTTGGAGCCACAAAAGTAAGGTGGAAGGTCATGCGTTAGGACAGTAGCACCCACCCAGCACTTGACGTTTGGTGTAATTGTCAGGAAATGCACATCTAATAGTTTTGTTATTCAGTCATAGCATCCTGCTGAAGTTTGAAAATAAAAGTAGGGCAAGAATGACTTCAGTAGCTCTATGTCCAGGTTTTCTTAGGTGAAAGATCACTTTGAGATGACACAGCTGGGTAGTCAGGCTGAAATCCTAGTTGGTATTTTATTAATTTTGCACCAAGATAAATCCTGAAATTCTGACAAACTCCGTGACAGGTGAAATTCCTTCTTGCAGAATCTGCTCAGCAAGAGGCTGCTCATTTCGTTCTGTTCGGAGGCAGGCAACAGGAGGGCAGCTTTATAATCAGCCCTCAGAGGACCCCCAGCCGCCCCAGAGCCTTGGACTGATTGAATAACTCCTGGGCCTCTTCCCCTAGGCCTCCATCAGCAGGGGTCCTGTGGAAAGCAATCTCCCGCAGACTGGCACTGAAGTGAGCTTTAAACTACTATTTTCTGCTCTCCAGAGGAGCCTGGAGTACTAAAAGATAGATGGACTGCAGATATTTTATGAGAAACTGTCAGAAGAAGAGCAGAGTAAATGTTTTTTTTTCTCCTTCTTTGAGTCACACACTACATCACTGTAGAATTTTTCCCCAGAATCTTTTACATTTAAAGTTTGAAATTAATTGGTTGCTAACCTTAATTTTTCCTCCTCCTTCTCCTTTCTCTCTCTTTTTTTCCCTCCCTCTTCTTCTTTTCCTTTTTTTTTTTTCTTAAATATTCACTCGGAGGCCCTTTGCTTAACCACAGTTGCAGAAAATCAGTACCATTTGCACTGAAATATTTATAATGACAGAATGAAAAATTGGATTCATTTTCTGGCCTGTAGCCGAACAGTCTGCAACTTTGTGCAGCATTGTTTAGCATCTCTCATTCCTTCCTTTCACTGGGGTCGTTTTCAGACACACACACACGCGCTGCCCATGCTTCAGAGGAATGCTTAGCAAAACACAGAGCCATTTTTAATCTCAGCCTTGAGAAAACAACTTGTTTCTAACCTTGCCACCATTTGCGGGGGGGGGGGGGGGGGGGGAATAAAGGGAGGAGGCAGGAGAAGCACGTAGAACCCCTCTTATAGGAGAGATTAGAAAGGATGGCATGCTGTAATCTGCTCTGTACAGCAAAGCGGAGTACAGCTGGAATTCAGCAAGTTGCTTCAGTGTACTGCAAGGGAGGCAGTGTGTGCACTTAGCACCAGGCTGGATAGCAGGATCTGCCTGCTAATCTCTTCTCTGCCACTAATTCCCTCCATGGCCTTGGGAAACTCATTTGCCCCTGAAGGAAGAGGTTTTCAAAAGCTCCCTTTTGTGCATGAACACAGACTGTGCCTGTAAAAATGCCCTGTGCTTCCTTGCACATCCAGAAAAGCGAGGATGCTGGAACTGTACATATTTACTTCCCTCACAGCAATGGTGTGAAGGTGAAGTGGTTGATGTTTGCAAAGTGCTTTGAAAATGAAAGTGTGGATCCTCAGGCTCCAATTTGCATCCCCTGCCAGTATAAAAGGTACCTTAGTCAGACAGCCAAGGATTCCCTTAATATGCCGCAGTCCCTGTGTATTTTTCTAGCTGGTTCTGTATCACTCACTCCCTTTTGGTCCTCACAGGTGTGTCTCAACTCTGATGAATTCCAGGGATTCTTAATTCATTTAACAGTCCCATGGGGGCTGTTATGAGTTGGCATAAGTTCAAGCAGCCTCATGAATGATTTAACGTGAAGACTGAGTTGGCCCAAGATTTGAATGTTTAGGCCACAGGAGTTTACAAAAATACAAGCTGGTCGTATAGGAATGAGTCTGAAAATGGACAAAATTTACCAGAGAATGGTAAGTCTCTACAGATGTTGGACTGTTCTGCAGGAAGTAATAGAGAAATATATCTGTGAAGAGCAGTGATTCCAGAAGCCCATAGAAATGATTCCCTGGTGGGTTCTGTAGACTGTTTGACAACTGTGTTAGTTTCTGTAAAAGCCCTGTGGCCAAAATGTTAATCCCTGGTGCCTAAAAAGAGGCGTGCTGGGACAGTACAGGGTCACTTAAGTAAGTGGGTTGGATTCGGGGATGTATTCTACAAGGTGCTGAGTACCTCCTGAAAGTGTAGGCACCTGAAAATGCCTACCAAGGTTCAGAAATGTCTGTCTGGCTTAATCTGTTTCAAATTCATAATATAGCACTATTGCTGATAGTAGGTATCTGAGTACAGTACTAACTTCTGATCTCTATTCATCTGAGCCCAAAGTTTTCTTCTGGTTTCTGAAGTTAGAGCTTCAAAATGTTGACCTTTTAAGTAGTACTAGGAGCACAGTCCAAGCAGATGTGTCTGTGAGCTGTAGGAAGGGACAGACATCTGCTCTAAGCATCGGCACAGCTCGGTTAATACCGCATAGCAGTCTGCAGTTTGTGAGCAATGCCTACTTTTTTATCATTCTTACCAACTTGCAGATTTGCCTTTTTATTGTGTTCCCAAAGATAGTTTGACAGGTCAGCCCGAAGTGATGAGTGTTCTGACACAAACTGCATTGTGACTTAGAAATTTTGCCTGCAGTTGTTTTACTGTAGTGTTGCTTTGATTTGAAAAGGAACTTTCTACAAAGTGGTGTGTTTTAGGATATAACAAAAAAATTCCAATATTGTGCTGCATGTATTCCAGAGACTTACTGCTTAGCCCTTATTATTGCTTTCTGCTTTTTCTTTTTCTTCTTTGTATATGTAAATCGAGAACAGCATAATTTTCATAACTTTTTCTTAACAGTTACTGTGAAAGAAAGTAATAGAAACCAGAAAGAATGTGAGTTTTAATTGCAAATATTAAGTATGTTTTTAAACTGACATTTTGAGAGTAGATCTCCCTGACAACTTAATGACATTTTAAGGGAAAGCTTTACCCAGATTAAACCTCTTTCAAATCCAGAATTATTTCTTTGGTCGAGCTGACCAGAACACAAATATACAGATGTGGAAAATGCCTTATGATGCTGAACAGATTTGCAGGGACAATAGGATGTAGACCACAGCGAAGTGACAGTACAGATCTTGCTGATGCTAATGATATGGTGCAGAACTGTTACTGAACATCCCTGATTCACAATTCACAAATGATGAACATTTGTGTAATTTGTACATTTTACATTTGGGGCTACTCATTTGGAGTAGCCCCCAAACAAATGTTTTATCTTGTTGTTGAAGACAGTAACTTTCCAGGAAGGCTGCTCTCTCTGTGGGCCTGAATCTTTGTGTTGGTTTTGTTTTTCTGTTTGGTGTATCAGTCTGTTTAGGAAAGTTATTAGTTTATAAATTTTGCCAAGGTAAAGTAACCGTGAGAGCTTTAAATTAAAGTAAGTGCCACTTCTGTGTGGCAAGTTCCTTTGAGGACTGATTAGAAGGCAGGCCTCCCGTTGCCTGCCCCTTTGTGCATGGCAGTATTGCTGTGTACTTGTTTATAGCTTACCTTTGAATTTATATAAGTGTGCGCTGTGGTATGATGAATCGCCCTCTGATAAAGAAGATTCTGCTGTTATTCTGGGATCAAGCTAATACTTCACTTTAAAGAGTTATTTTAATTAGGTGGGTTTTATTGTAATGAATTAAAATTAACATGGAGTAGCAAATTATATAAGACTGCGAGGGTTATAGATTAGCCTCACCATAGCTACAGCACATCTTTTTGTAAAGGAATTAAAGTTCTGTATTTCAGACAGCTGGCACTAAACATAGGCAGCAAATGAATGTAGTCGGAGTCTCCAGTTATTTTCCCTCCTAGATGTGATTCTTTTCACTTGATTGGAAGATTAACGTGCTAAAAAATAGTCCTAACAGGCAACGAGTGAAACAGGTGAAAGCGGCAGCTGCAAAAGGTTGGAATCACTAGTAGGAGCTAGCCTAGGAGGCAGGAGTACCACAGCATCGCAAACCTAGCCCAGAGATGAGGGGGGGCATTTCTTCAACTGTCAGTGCAGGGTCAAGGCTGGCTCTAATGACATGTCTGGCTTGCAACGTGTCACTGGCCAGCTGTGTGACAGCAAACAGAATGACCAAACACAGAGAATGACACTCGGTAGGAGGATACTTCTTTCCTCATGGGGAGGGAAGAAAAAGGCATAGAAAGATGCTTCATTCTATAGTACTTCTTCTTTGGGAAAAAAAAATTATTAAAATGTAGGGGTTGGACTTATATGGGGGAAGACTTTACTGTCTTGCCCCTTGTGTAGGCTTTGAATCCAGCAGAAAGTGAGAGTAAAATGCCTCCCATCCAGCTGTGGTTGCATTTTACACTTCTTTTACACAAATGCAAGTGACAACAAAGCAGAAGACAATAGAAAATCCAGACTTCTTCATTTTACAACCAACAACCACAATGAGAAACATAAAATTTTATTGCCCTGGTACCAGATGTCAGTAAATGCTCCAGATTCATTGATTTACAGTGTCCATACTGAAAAAAGTTAGACAAGTGGTGACTTTGTTTAAAAAGGCACAATAGCATTCTCGTCTCTCAAAAAGTCACCCGCCTGTATAACCTGGGCACTGCCTTTATCAGTAGGGTTTCTTGGACTGGAAAAGGAGGGAATTCGAATGACGTTCTAAGAACACAATATTTCAATATAGGGTTCTTAACTGTGCAACTGGTTACCACCTCTGAAGGCATAAAAAATGTCCTTATTTATTTTATCTTCTAATAAGGGTATTTGTAATTCCCACACACACCAAGCACACCACCTAACCACCATGCTGGTTCCCACTCTTCCTTGTCTGAAGAGCCATAGGAAGAAGGGCTGTAAGATTTCCAAGATGAGCTGGCACAGTGACTAGTGTGATGGAAGTCAGAGCAGGATCCATGGGGGCCTCAGCTTATCAGCTCAGGAATCTTTGGGTGTTACCATCAAACCTGCTCAGTCTGGCTTTCCTCACAAACTGTCTTGAAGGAAAAAGAGATGAGCCAAAGTGCAACTGAGTCTGGGGTTGAACATCAGCATTCAGAAGAGGAGGAGAGCTGGCAGGGCCCCATAGTCTTTCCTACTCTTTTGTATACATTTTAAGATTAATGTAATGTGGACAAGGGGGCACATTTTTAGCTGTGCTCTTGATTTTGGGCTTCAAAATGTGCACCAGTCTGTTCGTACATTCTCTTAATTGGGTGTATGGATGCTTACTACCTGGCTACTTACCAAATACAACTTCTATGTACAAAAGCTGGGTTTGGTGATTTTAAAGACTGAACTGCTGTGGAGTTTGCTTTTAGGTGGGTGAAAACTGTGTTAGTGACTTACTTTGTGTTAATCTTAGGCTGATCCGTACACTGCAGTGTGCTGAGTGCTGTTGTACAAGGCACCATGCACTGGCTGGCAATATGCAAGGAATCCAAATTCCAAGCTATCCTTTTGTCACCTGATAAGCACAATACCGTCCATCATGTCATCAGGTAGGGAGGTGAATTTGGTGATCAATACGAGTGTGGCACGCGTCTGTCCGTATAATAAGAGTGAGGACAAGTTACAGCGCTTTTCTTTCAGACTGTATCAAGAAACTTGTAATATCACTTGTAATTTTGTTCAAAGGAATTCTTGTACATGCATTTGTGGAAAACTGGAAAGGATCATTGTTTTAAAGGTTGCCCTTTGCATATAAATCACTGCATATAAAGCACTGTGTTCTTCCCATTTTAATTGGGTGACCTTTTGAATCCTATGGGCAGGAGCTTAAATTCTGAACCTACCAGTCAGTTTAAGATTTGAAATCAATGCACTGATCCAAGAGTTACTCTGCTTTAAATCAGAGAGCCCAGAATGGAAGTCTGGAGAGAAAAAGGTCCACTTAGAAGGTTTTTCTGACAACTTGTAGAAAACTGCATTACTTACTAAATACATGTGTGTAAAATACAGTTTCATTTGTCAGTTTAATCCCCAAAAAGACCTATCAGAATTCACTAAGTACGAGAAAAACAGGAGGAGCAGGCACATTTCTGTGCAATTATCAATTTAAGCTTCCATTATTTGTCACTAATTACTGCACTGAGCTGTTAAATATTTAGTAGTAGTTTGTTTAATTGAGTTTGACCTATAAAGGAATCTGTACATAACATAGCTCTACTTACAGGATCTGGTTTCTCGCTCCCAGCTAGGCAAATTTGTATTCACGTAAGATAAACGCATGTTGTCAGACAAGGGTTTTTTGTTGTCTTTTTTTACCTCTCTCCCTTTCTCTTCCACAGATTTGTCTTTAAAGTATCTAAAATTAGAGCACGAAGTAGGAGTACTGCTCATGGATGTAAAATGGGAGGGAGGTCAAACTTAAACTTGTTTACAGATGTTGTAGTTTAGAAAGCACCAGCATTATAAATTAAACATAACAAGGAAAAAAACCTAAAGCATAGCAACAGCTAGCCCATGAACACATCTGTCTGTAAAACACTGACTTAATCCCTGAATATCTTACTAGGCAGTATTTCCTATCAAAGCTTTTCGTCCCCTGTTACTCTACTGTACAGTAGCTGCAGATAAACATGGATTTGTTCAGCTTTGGGTTCTGCTTGCCCTTGTGCCTGGCTGTGTCTGATGTGGTGAAGGGACTTCTGGCTGTCCCCTCTGCAGAGGGTGTACAAAAAGCCACCAGTACATGAGCAACATCCACCTTTTTTTTTAAACTGTGCGGGCCTAGCTCTGTTCTTGTTTGTCCCTCTCTCGTAACTCCCTTGATTTCAGTGGAGTTTCTCTTAATGCATACCAAGGTAATCATAATCATGTTTTAGAGTAATAACACACTTTATTTCTCAGAAGTACCTCCTTTCGCCTTTTTTATTTAAGCTTTTATTCCCGCTTAGTGAACCCTCTTCTTATTGGGGGAGGAAGAGCTAATTTCAAACATTTACAGTGTCACAAAAGCCTTGTTTTTCTACAAGCAGGACATAGGCCTGGATCCTGATCAACAGTACAGCTCCTCTGCAGCATGAAAAGACTGAGATTTTTCCCTGATTTTGGTGAATTGTCAACTAGTCTAACCAGCCGTAAACCAGTCCTAACCATTGTCCTTTCTCCTCATTACCATCATTTTATTGTTTATCAGGGTGTATATACACCTTGTTCCTACATCAAGAAACACCTTGTCCAGAATAGAAGAGGCTGTCATAAATTCCAGTGCATTTCAATAAACCTCAAATAGGGAAAAGGAGGCTTAAGAGAGGATACTACCAGGCACCATAGATTAGAGCACCCTTGAAGCTTCTCTGATTTATGTTAGGGGCTTAAACCAGGAGCCCTTGCAACCTCTGTGGTCAGAGAGGTACAAAGATGATGCACAACCACTTTTGTTTTTGTCTATTCACTTCTGGGTGACAGTGGTGAAGGTCTTTTTTGCTGTACCTAAAAATATATGACATTCTTTTCCATACAATAAATCTGTGATATATATGTACTTATCTATAATAACCAATCCAAAAAGGAATCATTAACATTTTACTGGTGGCTTTATGGAAATCTCTGAAGAAAAATAGATGTCGTGCTTTTTTTAAATTTCAGTTCGCCTACCTGGCAACATGCTATCCACAGTTTTTTATGATTTTGCTTTCTCTGGCCCAGCTGGAAATTTTTGAGTAGGAGAATCAGAATAGTGAGACTTTTACATAAATATTATTGGGTGAATAATCATCAGATCATGATGATCATCAGTCACACCATTTCAGAGTCACCAGCCTATCAAATCGAATAGCTTAGGTGAACGAAGTTATATGAGTAACTGCAGTACAGTTTGGACTTTCCCAAATTATCACTGTTGACATGGCCATTATATATGAGAAAAAACCTGATTCTAAAAGTCAGGTGAACATCAACTCCCCAAACTTAAGTGGTATTTGCAAGTACATAGCTTCTCTTGGGATTTGGCCCTTTTTTTTCTGTGGTCGAAATAGTCCTGTTTTAGCTCAGATCAAATGCTTATTTCATCAGAAATCTCAGGTTTCAGAAGTTGCATTTTCTTGGGTTCATGGTGGTGGTCAAACTTGGCTTGGAGGAGACTCCATCACAGCCTGCCTTGATGCATTTAAAAGTTCATTGATATTCCTTCTGCTCTGTCAGCTTCGCTGCAGTCCTGAAGACACTGCTTGTAGGCACGCCTTGCCTGTAAGCTTTTTTGTGTCCTCTCCTGAAAGTCTCCATTTGGCATCCTGCTTTTCACCTATGAAAAGCCATCAGACATCACCTCCTTTCCAACTCCCCAATTCATTCAGGATGATCTGACTATTGACTTATGAACATGCATCTATTTTTGTGTCAGAAACAATGTCATTCCTGGGATCCACCACATTAGAAATATATGTTAGTTCCAAGATTTCAGATATAATAGTTTAAATTAATTTATTGTGTTTTTGAAGGGAGGTCAGGGACCTGGGGGAAAAAATAATATATCATCACATCATCTTTTGATGAGCTTCAGATGAACCTGCCCTCTGTATTTCACCTATGTCAAAAATACAAAATTGTTTAGTCTGAGCATTAGTAGATACTCTGTACAACTAAGGGTTGTAGCATAGAATGGACATAGATATGTCCCTACAGCAGTTATAACCCTCAGCTAATTCATTTGGTGGAGGTGCACTGAGGAGGGGGTTGCCCTTATTGTGGCAACACAGATAAATCCCACCTACACTACTTTTTTTACCTGCCTTGTAACTGAGTCTGAGAGGATCCACATTGACAGCATCTCCTTAACTGCTTGCAATAGCAGTGGACCTGGGTCCTTAAAGTTTTGGTGCATTGAAAGAAAGCTTACTGCTTTCAGATGCTTTGAAATGGCCCAGATATTCTACAGAAACCAGCTCCTGACTAGGCAGATTTGGTTTCTTGTGTGATTTGGGGCTGGCTGAGCCTCTTCCTCCCCTGGGATGAACATCAGGAAAAAAAAATCCTAACCCTGAGGTCTGTGAAGCTGTGAAATAGTCTCCCAAGAGAAGCATTGGAAGCTCTAATTAAAATTGGACTGGGCAAAACACCTGAAATTACACTATAGGCAATAATCTGACACTGGCAAGATGGGTGGAGAGAACGCCATAATGGGTCTTTTCTGTCTTTAAATTCTGTGAATTCTTGTTCTTTTCTTTTATTATGCTATTTCAGCTTTTTTTTAATGGTGACACAGTGTCATCTAGAAAGGATTATAAGATGTTATTGTGAGCTGAGTAAGATGATGCTAAATGTCAAAAGAAAATGCAACAGTTTCTCTGCAGGTTCACAGTGATTATATGGAGACAAGAAAAAGAGAGACTGTGTAAGCGAGGGACTTCAGTGCAGTGTTTCTGATCTGTAAGACAATGGCAAATGACTGCAATGTACATGTTTATCATTTTGACATTGCATTTCAAATTTTCTGCTTATGAAGAATAGCCACATTCCACCAAACCTAACACAGGTGTGGAAAAGTCCTTTACTGTAACTGTGTGCATCACTCAGATTGCTAGAGACATCTTCTATCTAAATGTTTCAGATATTCCCAAAGCCTCAGATTAAATAATATCTTTTTACATCTTAATTTATAGTGTGTATTTAGTCTTAGTATCTCACAAGTCTAAATATCTCATCAATATAGTCTTGGGTATAATCATAATACAGTTTACCAGGAAAAAACCCTGCCACAATATAATGAGACTTTGACAAGAAATTGTATACTGCAGTACTGAAGCAGCACGGGCTTGAAGAAAGGGTAGAAAAATCAGCGTTTACTGAGATTTTCATTAAAGTTATAGTTATGTCTGAATAAGTTTCATTTGTTTGTTTTCAGTGTTAGCGCTTTATAGCCCCCTTTCCTCTTCCCCTGCACTCCTTTCCATATGATGTAGTATTTCACCAGTTCCCGATGCAGAGCTTTCTGTGTAAGAAGCCTTATATCATGACAAGCAGCTAAGTAATGAAGCATCAGACTGAAGATCTGGAAAACATGTTGACACTGTGAAACTGAATTTTTGATTCAGCATTAACACTAAACTTAAGGTTTTGCTTGGCTTGCTTTTTTCACCTTCCTTTCTTTCTCCCCTTTCAGTTCTGGAAAATCCAACATCCGTTTATTAGCTGTAGACAGTTTGAAAAGTGTGGTACAGGGTAAGAAGTTTGGAATGAAAAGAAGGGAAGAGAAGCAGAAAATCTTGATTAGAAAGTATAATTTAATAGAACGTGTATTGAACCAAATGTATTGATTAATGTGGAAGATATAGTACTTATATTGATTCAAACTAGAGATTTAGTACTAAAAGCTGTAAGCCAAAAAGCTGTTGCAGATTGCTACAAAAGTCAGTTTAATGCTGTCCTTGAGAATGCCTTCACAAAGAAATTCTTCTAATGTTTGAGGAGTAGGTAGAATGCGGTATATGTCAGTTTGATCCCGGAGGGTTTTATTTTGTACTCTAATAGCTGTTACGAGCCTACATTATATCCAAGGAGTAATTTTCCTTAGGGGTGCCCAGCTCGCTTTGTGTCAATATTCTAGCATTTTAAGTCACGTACAGTATATGCTTCTGGGAACAGTGCAGGAGCCAGCCAGACTCATAATGGTCTGCATTCATTAATAAAGGCAGAAGCTTCTGTCCCTCCATTGCCCACTACAGGGATGCCTCCCTGGTCTTCAGGGACCCGTACAGACACATTTAAAGAAAGCTTTATTTTGAGTGGGCAGGAGATGAAATGCAGGACTTGCAGGCATTTCCTAAGTCAGCTCTATGCCCGAGCACAGGGGTGACCTTAATGGGTCAGAGAAGAATGCAGGTCAAAAGACTTATTATCCAGCCTGTTGGAAACCAATTGCTTTTGTTAAAAAAAATTGTAGTGCTTAAAGGTTGATAGTAATGTAGAGTTCTGTTTTACAACCTGCAACTGTATTGCAGTGCAGTAGGATCTTTTTTTGGAATACAAAAAAATAAAATGAAGCTGATCCGTAATGTACACAGATAAAGGATTCCAGATAAGTGATAACATGTAGGGTACCGTAATTAGTTAATCAGTGATGATTGATTACTCATGTTTGTGTTCTTGAACTAAGGAAGAAATAACATGCTGCCGTGGTACTCTTACCATCTGTTGAAATAATGCATCTACATTTCATCTTTATATTTCTTTACTTGAACCCTCTTTGCACTGTTTGTCAGGTACAGCCGTGTCTTGTTTCATCTAGTCATAAAAAACAGAAGTCCCACTTAAATAGAATGCAACCGCAGTTCACATTAAAGGTTTTAATGGGATAAAGAGTCTGTGGTTATCTATGGGTATTTTTTTCTTCGCTAATTTTGATGCGGTGGGTGGGAAATTTTTGCTAGCGAATACATCTCATGTTCTGTCTGAAATAAAAATACATGCACTAGACAACAACAAAAACTATTACCTCTTTTGTCTCAAGCATTTCTGCCAAGAAATCTTTTTTTATTTTTTTGCAGAGGAGATTCTTCCACCCAGTGTTACAGTGAAACCTGGGCATGTTTTTAACTCCCTAACACTAACAACAAGGATACCCCAAAGCGTTATATCCAGAAAAGGGATGGCATATAATGTTTATAGCAGCTTGCACACAATTGGGATTCTGGGTTCATATCACAGGTTCTGCTATGAAAAAACCTCAGTCTCTAGAAACAGGACAAATGCATTTTAAGACTTCATTTTCCATGTAAAGTATGTTGAATTCAGATTCTCCCAGATAATATAATATGTGCTTTCTAAATAACACCAAGATAGAGAAATTGGGCTTGTACAACAGGTTTTCTGGTTTGGCTTGTTTCTAATCTGGTAGCAAATGTGGTGACAGACAGACCTTCTACTTCGCTGTTCCTCCATTTTGTGCATGCAGAGCTCACATTTGTGTTTGCAAACTAGTTCTTCATCATGAAATCAGAAGTTTTTGGAAATGTTAACTTAGCCATTGCTGAAGTCCAGGAAGAAGTATATTAGTAAAATATTTCTCCCTTTCCCTTGCTAGGTAGGAAATCAAAATTTTTGCTTCACAGGGAGAGTACTTTGTAGCTAAGCAGATGTGTGTATGTGCAATCAGATTTGGGGGAGGCAAAGAAGGGCAGCAACTGATATCTTCTGTCCATAGTTAAATTACTCCTGTTTGGCAAATGGATGTACTAATTGCTCCAAACCCAGGCAAACTTTTTGGAAGTTTCTGGAGGAGGCAGATTTCCAACTCGCACGCTGTATCTTTAGTGAAGGGCAGTCTGCTCTCAGTGCCGCCCGGGGGCTCTCCACTCTAATATCGTGCTCTCCCTGGGTGAGCCGCGCTCCCATGGCCCTGCTGGCGGGAGCACCGAATTGTGCTTTGCCCACCTGCGGGAGCTCCCACTGCCAGGGAGGCAGGCAGCTCGCCGCACACGAGGAGGCGAGCGTAGCGGAGTCGAGATCTGCTGTGTGGATAATAGAGGAGAATCTTGCCCTAAATTTTTAAACACAACACCCCTCATAAAAACAGCAACAGTTCATAACTGGGATTAATGTTTGCAATTTGCAGTCACTTAGACATGGGGTCTCCAATAGATGGCTTTCGGTAGAGTGGAATATGGCTCTCTGTGGGATTACAGAATTTTCCTCCTCCTCTTATCTCTCCCCTCCCATCCTTCGTCTGCTCATCTTGTCAATGTTATGCTTCTGAGGTGCTTTCACTTTTTTTTTTTTATTTTGACGCTTAGCCAAATAGGCATTTCTACCTAACCTCTCTCGCTTTTGGGGAACAGTAATTACTTTGGCACCTGTGTTCTCTTTTGACTGTTTACAGTAAGCACAGTTGCCTGTTTAAGCCTAAGCTGCTCAAAGCATTTCCTAATGTTTGTATCCTGCCCTGTCATGTTTTCCTCGGCAACTCTTGTTTTCTTCTATTACCTCTTCATCAGCTCCAGAGAATCTCGTTTTGCACCAGGGCACGGGAGTCAGGGACACTGAGAGCAAGGGCAAGTCAGTCCTTGTTCCACGTTGTATTTTGTCTCCCTCACATTTGGACCCTTTATTTTTTAATCAAAAATGTCATTGCAGCCACAGTTACAGCTACACTTTTGACTGTTCCACATGCCACTGTTCATCCAGACCCAAACTGATTATGCATTTTTCAGTTAGTCATAAGAAATAGAAAATAGGAATAACTGACACATGCTCTCCCTCAGCAGATTCAAAACAAAAGGCATCCCCCAAATATCTCTCTGCAATGTAACAACTGGTAAATAACTTTAACCACTCAGAAGCAAATTAAAAATCTGAATTCAGGCTGATGCCCCCTATTTAGCTTGTCCTGTTGTTTCTGGGTACTGCCAGGTCTCCAATAAGCCTGTTGTGTTATGCCATAAGTGCTGCAATAAATGGACACAACAGGATGACAAAAGAGCTGACTGTCAGGCTTAAATCTTAATTTCCTTGCTTTTGTGGTTTAAAGTCAGAGCCCATTACCTGTGACCAGCCAACATTTTACTCTGCAGCGTATTGTTACTGCTTTACAGCATTTTGAAATGCTTTTATGTGAAGGATAGGAAGCTAGATGAAATCAAGTGGTAGAGTGTATTTTTTTAACACTCTCTGGCCTTGGACAGTCTGGAATTCCTGCCATCAGTATTAAATCATTTTGTATTCACATCTGGAAGTTGCATCTTCAAGTGTCACTGGGTCATTTTCCTTTAATCTTGAGAATGGCACCACATTAAAAATTCCTCAGTCTTACTGTAAGATCTTTTCCTTGCCAAATGTCCCATGAACTATTGTTTGTGTGCGTGCATAGCTAAGGAAAGAAAAAGGGAGGGAAAACTATTAGATGGGTCTGCAATCATGCTGTATTTCACATTTGTTTTGCCAAGGCTGTTTTTATGTGTCTTTTCATGGGTGGCTCTGGAGGGTATGGTTCAGTAGATGTTCCCTTCATTGAAAATGATGGCTGTCTTCTGGGAACAGGTTCATCCTGAAGTGCGCTGGTCCAGAGGAGTTTGAAGACAGGTTAACCTAATAAAGCAGGGTAAGGGAACTGCACATGCTAGGAGCAAATTGTGGGATACGACACCCTTCCCCTCTGAGTCACTGGCCCAAATCTGGCCCAGATGACTAGAGGCAAAATTCATCACTAATCAGTGGCTACCCCCTTGTCTGTGAAATAGCATTCATAGTCTTTTCCCCGTTTTCTGTGGAACTGGTTTACTTTGCAGAAAATTTAACGTGTGCTGGATTGGTTCATTGCTCTCGGCATCATGCTTGTGAAGGATCTGAACCAGTGCAGGTGTTGAAATAGTATCTCTCCTCCTTAAAAATGATTGACTCCATTAGGGCAGTGGTACGAGAGAGGGTGAAACTTGTTTGCTGCTAGATATGATGTTTATTCATCGTGTAAGAAAGGAGAATTTCAGGCTCCCAGAGTCTGTGCTGGGTCACCTTGAATAGGGCAGTACACTCACTTGAGGAAAAAGATCTGTGGTTTTTGGTGACTAAAAGAAGGGCTGTGGCAGCCCCTTCTGCTTTCTCATAAGTCTTTGAGTTCTGTGCTGGATGCAGAATGGCTCTTACCACAATATACTGTGCTCCTGTTCAGGGGGAAATAGGTTTTAATGTAATAAACCACTTGAAGTGATGCCACAGTCTAGGAAGCAGAGTCCAGTTAGCATATTTTGGGTTTATAGGCAGCAAGGTCTTTTATGAGAAATAAATGCACTCCTCATTTGCATACTATATAAATCATATGTAGCATGTAAGTGGCCACCAGACACACTGAAGAAGTATGCATTTTCCCTTGGTTCAGGTCTGCTCAAACCTACCTGGAGACGTTGCATTGCCTTGTGACCTGTGGAAAGAACAGCCATGTGAAACAGCTGGGAAAAACACTTTTGTCTGCTAGCAAAGCTGCTGCTGGCTGCTTTAAGACAGGGAGGGGTGACACATATTTTCTTTCCAATACATTATGTCGCATGATGTTGGTAGAATTGTTTGTGCATCTTTCTTTCATGCAGAAATGCCTATCCTGTGACTAACCTCTTTCTTTTATTTTTCTTACAGAATCATACGATGACCCAGCATAGCAGTTAGTGCAAGGCTCATCTCTTCCAGAGAATTCATTGTGGCACAAAAAGGGAACACGTTTTACTCTTTGCACGAAACTTTCATTGTTAATGTATATTATTCAGAAACATTGTATTGTACCATAAAACTTGTATTATCGAAACTGTTGGATGTTCATGTGTTTGAACTTTTGAGCACCGGATAGACTTCCTGTATATAAAGTGTTGCACATGTATTATGTTGTCTGATACTAAAATGGTCTTATAAAGACAAGTGGACTTGGGCCCTATTCAAGAAAGATAATGATAATAATAATACTGTGTGAGGGGAAAAAAACAGCTTAAGAAAATGTGTCATTTTCAAGCAGGAGGGAGAAGATAATAGCTATGTTCCATTACAGCTCTGTTTGGCTTTCCTTTCATTTAAACTTCAGTCTAGAAATCTCTCTTTTGGTATACAAACGGATGAATTCAAGACTATTTTTTATTGCTGAAGATTCTTGCAAAAAATATGAAAAGACTCTTTCTCACAGAGCAGGAACCCACAGTTGAATAAGGCCCGTATATATATTTGTAAGCCTTGCGATATGACAGATAGCATTACCATATATGCAATAGTTGTTATGTAGATTGTCAAAGAATTTTTTTTTTCTGGATACCATTTGAAGCTTTGAGTGTTCAAGACTTTCCTAAATGATTTCACACAGCCAAATTCTTGAATCAGTTGAACTAACCTGTATGTTACTGTTATTAATGTTTACTCTGCGGTCTGAACCTGGAGATTACTGGAATTGTTTTCCAAAAGGAAATAAATTCAGTTTACCATTACGTGTGAGAGTGCTTGTGTCTTCTCTTTTTCCTTTGGAAGTGACATTATTGCTATTATTGCTCCTATAGTATGTAAAGGACCACCAAGATGTGGAATCCCATTGCATCAGCAGCTATGCACATGCTGAATAGGAGCAGGTCCCTTTTCACTGAACTGGGCGTTTAGGTAGACGTAACCAGAAAAACAGCAAAGTGAATTGCACTTGAGGGTAAATCCCTATTTCTGTTTACTTGTTTGTTTGTTTGTTTTGTTTTTTGATGTGACAATCTCAATAATTTCATACCTGTACGCTCGACGTGTTGGTTGCCAGATGAGGCACCACATATCTTCTGTGTATAATTACTGCACGATTTACATAATTCAGCACAACATTACTCAGTGAGTTGGGTCTAGCACTGAGACCAGCAGCCATCGCAGGGGCCACAGCACCATCCTTGCCCACCAGTAGCCCCCACCACTCCAGCTCACCTACCGAAGAGGACCAGAAAACATTCTGCACTATTTTAGTATGGTATCCTATTGCTTGAATTGCTGGATTCATCCCATGGAAACCAGTGTTGCTGAAATACTGCAGTTAAAGAGCTGCACATCACAACAGTCCAAATGGCTGGAGCTGCTTGCCTATTGCTGTCAGGGTAGATATAAAGTGTGATTTCCAGTTTGCTGAATGTCACATTTTGACTCTCCACAGATGGAGGATGGAGAGCAAAGAAGTAAAGTCTGAAAGTGTCTGGTTACTAGATATTTCAAGAAAAAAATGTGTCATGTTTAAAACTCAGCTTTGAGAATATAGCGCAGTGCATATTTTGCCAAGTACAAAAAAGAATTCCTGGGTTTTACATGAAAAATCTCATTTGTGCTGACAAAAGGATAAATACAGGCACAAGTACACAAGGCTTGTAAAATGCCAGTTCTATTTATAAGTCAGAAACTGTTCTCATTCTTTTTCTCATTAATATATTACTCATCTCAGCCAATTTTAATGTGATGATATGTTCTTTATTTTTGACAGATACCTTAAAGGATATAAGACATTGTAGCCTTCATGTGTGAAAGCGTGACATATTGGTTAAGACTGAAAATAGCATGTTTCTAGTAGAGTTCAAGTATATAAGAAATATTACACCCTACTGTTTTTGTAAATGCCAGAGTGCCACTGAGTTGAGACAGATGGTAGCTGGGAAAGATGCAGTCTTATAATCAAAAGCTAAAATATGTCAAAAATATGTTAGCAAGCAAAACATAGCATATTACTAGTGTCTCATGTCATGACAGCTTGCAAAACATGCAAAGATGTTGAATTTCTAGATATGTAAATAAAGTAACAGTAAACAGAGCAGCAGCAATGTGATGAAGGCTTTATGCATCGATTGTGCCTCCAGTGGAGTGCTGGGGAGTAGAAGGGTCTTGCGGCCACAGTCGGCCCCAGATGGCTCGTAAGAGCTGCTTGCTGCCAGTATCAAGTGCTGGAATCCTCTTACCTTTTTGAAAGTAACAGGTTTCTCAGTGATACCTAAATAGCTGTTTAAATAGATTATGGAAGACATCTAAACTTCCCAGTGAGACTTGAGTGTTCCTTGGGGAATTATCACAGCATTTAGAAAAACCAACAAGAGAGGCAGATCAGCTTGCTTACTGAAGAATAGGCACAGCTCTGTGTGCATGTTCGTGTGTGCATTTCAGCTGTGGCATGCCTTCCACTGTCCTGGGTCAGCAAAAGCTAGAAAGAGCCCTTCTTAATACGCTGACCATAACGTGAAAGAATAAATCTATTCAAAAGACTGTGTGGGCAGATTGATGGACAAGGTATCCTTTTACGTCTGAGCCTGGCTTTACTCCCAAGATTTCCAGTGGACATGAGTTTTACTGTAAGTGATAGTTTAATAAAACTATTAGTCCTTCTGCTTATTTGCTAGATCTGTATTTAGGAAAATTGACAGACCTAGAGCTGGTATAAATATGGAACTTATACTGCAGAAGTGAAGCAATCTATCCAGATTATTTGAGCACAGGATTTATCAGGAAATGCACTGATTCTTAAACAGAACAAAAGATGATCTGGGAATAAATAATGGGCATTTGGCCTTTATGATACTCAACTCTCCAAAATAAGAGTTTTTGCCAGCGTTTTCATTTTGATAGCCAGTTGTCTAAGTTTGGTTCTCCAATCCAGTTTAGGCATTTCGGTTCACGTGGAGGTTACCACAACTTCTTCAATTAACTCCCACTACAATGTCCTCATTGCTTTTCCTCATTTGGGAGTTGCTCTATTACCATTAGTCCAAAAACCCAAAGAAGAATCGTGCAAAGGTTCTGCCTTTCTGCCTAGAACAAATTAAAGGTTACCACCTCCTTCCTGATAGCAGGAGGGAAACTGGAATCTTCTCCATGTCTCAGTGACGGGGCTATTATTAATAATTCTGGCATGACCACTCACTTTATTTCATTACCGCTGTCCTCAACAAAAGAAAAAGAGAGATGTCCCTTCCATACCAACATATGGCACCTTCTATTTATAACAAGATTAACAATTCATTCACACCTTGATTGAATCCTGCTTTATTGAGATGTCACAACAGATTCTCACAGCCTGCAAAGGGAAAGACTTACAAATGCTAATATTGTGACAACCAGGACACATAAAAGTAAATGAATTATAATTGGTGACAATTAAAAATAGCTCAGTGTGAAAACAGAATATTATGCTGGTGTTACTGCTGTGTCTAAGATGAGGCAATGTGAAGGACTCTTTAGAATAAGGCCATCCATAAATTCAGAAATGTTACCTTGATTCCAATCTAATGTGTTCAGTCATACACTGATGCTCAATTAATGTTCACAGGGTCTTTACATCTTAGTGAGCAATGTACCATTCTCTTTAAAGAATTTGCTTCACTGGCATTGTAGCAGTGCAAAAGTAAACATGTTTAGGTCTTTTTTACCAATTCCATTTAATACCTCCTTTTTCCTCCTCATTTTTCTTCCTGTATTTGTATGCAGAGGATTTCTTTAATTATTATTATTGTGTTGCTGTTGTTATTAGTAGTAGCAAACTGTGAATGCTATAGCAATGCACTCCCTTAGGAGCTGGGAGGTCCCTGGCCACCAGCTCTTGTGTGCCGATCTTCTTCTGTGTGTGGCACACAAAAGCCTGAAAAGGTCTCACTCATGTTTCAAAGCTCGCTCTCTTTTCAGAGCTATTTATTATTGTCTCCACCATCACAAGTTTAAAAAAGGAAAGTTAATTAAATATGAAACAAGACTGAGCAACATCTTTTAAACCATCATGTCATTAGAATTGGATCCCTCTGAGAGCTGCTTAAAAGGGGTTTGAGAACAATGACTGTTCAATCAGATATTTATGGGCATAGTTATGTAAACACACTCTTTATTGTCTATGTATATTTAATATAATTATCAGTTTTGTACTCGAACTCTCTGGAGACCCAACAAATCACAGTGTTGCTTTGAAAATGTCAGCAGAAAAGACAATTATGTTGCAAGCAAGTATTCATAAATTATATTAAAAAGTCCTGTGAAAATGTATCCTGTGTTGCAGAACTGTTTTTGCACTAGCAGAATCATCACTGCTTTTTGATTTAAACTCTTCTTGTTAGTAACAAGGAAGTTGCTTGAAACAAAGTTGTAATGCTAAAGAGCGCTCTGTTTCTGACTAGTGGGAAAATGTAAGTTGTAGATAAATTAAAAGAACTTGTTCATTTGTTATTAATATGCTGCGATCTTTTTATAGATTTCTAAAGTTTTACTAAGCTAGAAGCAAAAACTGTTTGAACAACAGTATCCAGGTCCTACATCACTCGTGCTTTTCTTCCTTTTTGAGATGATTCCTAACAACTTGCCATGTTTTTTTACTTCTTTTGCTCATTATGTATTAGAAAAAAAAAGTGGAGAACTGGAACAGTGTTCAGTAAATTAAATGTGCCATGCTTATGCTAAACCAATATGTGTGCTGGAGTTTGATAAACACCTAGTAAGTGCCAGCAAATCATCTCTGCTGCAAGATATACAATCTGCATATCAACATCTTAATTAGCAGCTAATGACATTTGAATGGGAAGGTTAATGTTAAGCACACAAATGCAGTTTAGTAAAGGGTAAAAATGAAATACATTGAGACATTTCAATCTTTATTTATTTTTATATATGAAATAGCTGCCTTTTGTGGTAAGCAATCATCTGTCTAGTAATACTCTGATTCTTAGTTATATTCTGGTATAAAATCTCCGAGAAAAGGATGTCTTTTCTGGTACATCTGGTCCCACTGATCAACAGGAATGTTTCACATGTGATGCATTTCACCTGTGCCATTATTTCTGTTTTGAAGACTCACTGGGTTTTAGACAGGCAAAAGATGGTGCAGTTTGTGCTACTTCTTTCAGTAATTATTTTCTAGGCATGTGTTTTTAACAACAACCTTGTGTGCGATGGCACTAAGCAAAGCCCGTTTCTGCTGCCTTGTGTGACAAAAAGCTGATAGGTGTAGTACTGGCTCAGGTGGTGATCTGACTGGATGTCCAGAACTGAACAGATCAGACCTGCTGACACATTAGAGAAGAATCTGCTATAGAAATAGTACTATAGACTTTGCCAGGGGCATGGCTTCCCACAGGGCGTGCTACCGAAACAGCACCTCTACATGGAGCATGGGGAGCATTGGAGGGTGCTTGCTTTGAGACAAAAAATGTAAAGCACTTCCAAGATGCTCAATATTACAAATCCTGTGGCCATCCTCACACAAGCTACTGTGTTGGCTGCATCTGACAGATCAGCTCTGGACTAGCAGATGTCCTTTAATCTAATGATCGCTTTGTTGTTGGGGTTTTTGTCTAATTTTTATGTCCCTTCTAGAAGCTTGATCTCATACAACCTTTATCCTTCTTTATGGGACTAATTATATGCTTCTTTAGAGAGAAAAAATAGACTGTATTAAAGTGGCTGAAAGTTCAGTAACATAATTATGCCACCTTGTTGGCATAGGCAGTTTGGCAAGATCAAAATATGTAGACAAACATATATGTATATATTTGTATGTATATGAATATGTGTATGTGTGTATATGTGTGTGTGTGTATATACACATATATACATATATATTTTTATATAGCAACACCTTGACAAGGTGAATTATGTCCTTCTGCACAAATAATAGGCAGATGGTAAGTGGAAACAGAGCTATCCGTGCAGCAAACAAGATAGAAATCTATTGCATCTAGAACCCGAAAGACATACTAAAATATTTTAAATACATAGAAATGCCCATCATCAAGTCATTCATACTTCTTTGCAGAAAACAGTGGTTAGAGGTTTCTTTTTTTCTTGACTGCCATCTTTTCTCTCCATCTCATGACTCCCTTTGCTTTAATTGTTTAATGACTGACACACGACAATTTTGATTTTCTTAATTACATTTGTGAACCTGCATTTGATTTGGTAGCTAGGTCATCATTCTGGATGAATTTAAGATTCATGCTGATTCATTCATCCATTGACATATTTTATTTCCAAACACCTTTATTCCTTTGTCTTAATTCAATACAATTAATTTTCTGACATGAAATGAAAGGTCGTATGTTTGATTAGATGATAGCTTTTGATGTGCTATTTGTAAATCTTTCAACCTTATTCACAGCTTTTCCTAATCAATATTTAACTTTTTTGACTTCTGCTCTCCTTTTCTTATTAAAAATTATCCACTTTGCCATCTCCAGGGTCTTTCAAGAACTGTCCACTCACTGTACAGTGGCATCTCTTTCAAAAACTTTATTTCTTTTACAACAAAATGAAGATCAGATGGGGTTTTAGAGCTTCCCTCAACAATGTCTTGTTATTGTGGTATGTGTTGTTTAAATATTCACAGGCTGTGGCATAGAGATCATCAGGAGAGGCATGACAGCCCATTTCCAGATTTGACAGCTTGTGTTTATATTATATTGGGGGGGGGGGTTGGGGGGGGGGGTATGAATTGAACTTATGACTTACCGTCAACGAAACCCAGTCAGTCTTTTACCCTGTTTACAGCTCATCTGACTTTTAAATCCTAAGAGTCTCTTTTCTCTCAATGATAACATGTTTTCAGAATCTTTCAACACTTTCTTAATTGCTAAAATTTGCAAACAATAGAAACACCCATGCCTAGCTGTCTGCCAGTAGTTCCCCTGGTCAAGGCTTTTTCAATCTGTTGTCTTCTAGTGTTTCCCTCCCTACATTTTCAAGGGGAATGGAGGAGGAGATTAAAAGGTTATGCAGAGGTTATGTTCAACTGTTTGTTCATTAGACTCCTGGCTCACTTGGTTGTTCAAAGGAGTGCCTGAACATATGAATGATGTTGTTAGATTACCCATATTTGTTTAATACACTCAGTTTCTCTGGTCTGACTCCTGTCAGGCTAGAAATGCAGGAGCCAATTTGAAAACCTTCAAGCCTTTTCTGAGGGAGACACTGCTAATTATCATCCTCTCCTGAATTTCCTTTTCTTGTTTGCTTGCCTCGAATGTAGGGATGGAGCGCAACTTCGGAAGCCTGACAAATATCAATCAGTTTGCTCAGCACACAGCACCATGACACTGCTTACTTTTTTTACTCTAACCAAGGTTTCATTTCCTTTTAGATGCTACTTGATGCTTCTGTAACATTTGATGTTACTAAGCAAGAGCTTTTGTTCAAGATAAAAAATACTTGTGCTAATCTATCTGTGACAATACATGCTTGAACTGAATCTCATTTTTCTCAGCATGAAATACCCAGTGTCTTGGTATTGAGACCGTGTTTCTACCGTTACCTAATTTGGTCTGAGCTGTTCTAAACATTTCTTTGAGAAATGTATTCTTTCTGCGCCCCTTTTGGGTAATATTATTCACTGTTCTCAGTGTAAGCCATGAGTTTGTGGCATGCTTTTCTCCTGCAGTATAGGTCAAACCCTGCACAAAAGATCACATGATGCTGCATTATTTTTCTGTTGCCCTGGTCTTGGTGATTCTGCCTCTTTCAAGGACATGTCTACTAGCTGGACACCTCTGGTGGAGGCACTTTATTTAAGGAAAACCCAAGAGCCTCCTTTGAGTTTGGAGAAGATCCATGAGATTTGCTACAAATACGGCATGGTGACACCTGGGAAAAACTGTCCTGGGATAGACCAAAGATTCTTCTCACCCTGCGGTCTGGCGGGCACCACTGGCCAACAGAAGATGTCTAGGAAAAAGTGTTAGACTAGGGCAATGGTATAGTGACTTTTCTTTGGTATAGTTTCTGGCCTTGAGTTAATGTTGCCCCAGGATTTCCTTAGCCAAAAGTGAGTCTTCTTGTTTGACAGTTTTGGGTGACAGCTTTTTTTTCTTGATTTGTCAAATTAGCTTTTGAGCCTCTATAAGCTTCAAACACACACAAAATCCTGCCGCCATGAGTTTCATTTCCTAACTACACATTGCATGAAGAAATACTTCCTTTTGTTTATTTTGAGCCTGACTGCTTCATTTAATCCCACTGCAGAAAATAAACTGTTCACTGTTCACCTTCTCTCTGCCACTCAGGCCGACTTTACAGACCTCTGCCATAGCGTTTTCCTCTCACCCCATGATCTTTCTTGCTGCTCCTCAACAAATGAATGAAGTCACTAATGAGCAACGCAGATTGTCCTTCCCACCAAAAATCCCAGGGCCTATCCATGTTACACTGCTGGCACAGTGCGGCAAACCTCACTTTGGCTCGAAAAGGGATGGGACATCCTCAAGGTATGACACAGCACAGTCCCATGCAGACACACTGTGCAGGGTTCCCAGAGCAATACAACCAGGTTAGCACTGCCTCTCGCAAGGGCTAATTAACTCAGGACTAATTAATAGCATCCTACCACAGTGACACAGCCATCCAGAGCTTGCTCTATAGCTGCTTGCTTGGGGATCTCCTCACAGTGTGGCATTCAGTGTAGATATGTCCTCAGGATACTACCTTGCATGTAGCCCAGAAACTGCAAGGAGAAACTGTAGGCTTGATTATCCACTCATTTACAGTACTTTTAGCTCAGAGCAACTCTCCCAAAGTTATAGGAGGTACAGTAGCATTGAATCAGTACAATACAGTAGAAAAATCAGGTACAAAAAGTATGAGCATGTGTGTGCATACAAGTGTACAAACTGCAAAAAAGGATAATATTAAAGTTGCAGAGTCAATAACTGAGATGATTCCCTTGCAGTCGCATGTGCACAGGGTAAAGATCTCCCAGTTACATGATCACGCTCCCAGTTTTCCTCAAAACCACGACCTCCACTGGCATGTAGGGAGGACATTGAGCATTTAATGAGCAGCAGCCTGATACTTTACATTACCCTCAGCGTTCAGTTTGGAGCTCTAGGCCCTGTTTGCTGTACACTGTTCAACCCCTCCACCAAAGACAGAATTATTAATTTCCCCTGGACCTGTCTGTGGTGCTCCTGTCTGTGAGGTTGGTATACTGCACAAGCTGCACAAATGACTACATTTCCACTGCACACTGCAGGCTGAGGGAGGCAGCCCTAGCCAAGGCCATAGGTAGCCAACTCTCTTTGGATTTGTGAACTGCTAAATCTTTTCCAGTGGTGAAACAGACCAGGTTTGGTGAATTTAAGCCTGCTGAGAAATTTTTTTTCCCCGTTTACCTTTTTGAACCACTAGAATCCATCCCTCGAACCAGCTAAACCCAGATTCCCCCACTTTATCCTTGTCTACGATTTATCCCCTTTTCCTACAAGTCAGGCCCCATTCTCCCTCTCTCAGAGCCCCCAGGGCTTTCCTCAGTACCAGTTTCCCTTGCCCAGGTGTTCCCAGTATCCCTTGAGGCAATAGCCAAATGTGCTCTTCTAGCTTTTACCATTTTGCATGTTTCCTATCTGCGTCCTCCCTCCCAATAGAAACACCCCTCAGGTCTTCCTTCCGTGCCTGAGGAACGCACACACTGAAGTCTTTTCCTGGACTGGGCCATCCCATGGCCCATTGGAGTGGCTGGAGGTGCTGGAGGTTGAGCCACATGCCTCAGTGGAAATGCAGTGACTGGTAGCAGCAGACATCTGAGTGCGGCACAGTGCACCGCTCCGAACACTACTTGCCTCCCTGAGATGTTATACATTTAAACAACTTGAAGTTAATTAAGAGTATTGGCTTGGAACTAAATCAGGAATCTCACACATCTGTGTTGCCTTCCTAGAAAAGAGGCAGTTTAAAGAACGCCTGGAGCTAAACACGTTATTTTGTACCTTGCTAAAAAGTTTTTTTTTCCTTTTTCTTTTAACCTACATTGCTAGATGCCTATGAACATCTTTTTAAAATGCGGGGTGATTTTTTAACTGATAATGAAAATTATTATTTTGTATGCAATTTAACTTCATCCTAACATCAGACCGCATAATTTAAAGTGAGTTTTCTTCATATACATAACATCATAACATTGCAAGACTCAGAGTCTCTAGCGTATTTAAATGCCTGTTGGTGAGGGTTCGCTTTAGATCCAAATCTCCAGCGTCCCAAGCATGCTACTTGAGCCTCATGGTAGCTGAAGCTAGTTTCAGTGGAATCTTCTCCAGCAGGCAGGTTAGGTTTTGCTTACCCTGTTTTAAATCAGATACGCTATGATTTTTATGTCTGCTATGAAAATGGCTTTGATCACACCTTTTCATGCCACTTTCACCTAAGCACTTTCAGATGTTGCCAGCCCCCAAAGATTTGTTCAAAGGTCTTAAAGAAAAGGAAAAATTGCAACATCAGATTTTCAGACATTCAATTGTCAGCTCTGATTTGCCATTTACACTTGACATCATATTCATTATGGGCCACTTTATTTTTACTTACTAAAATGACATGTTTTGTATGAAAACAATAAAAAGAACTGTATTTTTTTCTTTTCTTAGCTTATAGTGACACAAGTGATACAGCACAGTGCTAAATATCTGGGGGAATGAACAACATACTAACAGGTTTGACGCAAACAAAAGGAGGTACTTCTCTACCCAAAATGTGGCTAAGCTGTGGAAATCTTTACCACAAAATGAAGTGAAGGCTAAAAGGTTAAATGGGTTGAAAAAAAAAATCATTAGGAAAATTCACAGATCAAAATAATTGAGTATAAATACAAAAGTAGCAGCTGCCTGAGGAGGTCCATGAGCTGCAGAATACTGCAGCTGGCAAAAACCTTTGGTCACCAGTCAGTGCAGATGGGATACTGAGCTACGTGGCCCTTTTGTCTGTCCAAGCTGCTATAGTTGTCATGGTCTTATGATTCTAGGATAACAAAAGTACAGCTCCTAGCTTGAACCACATGAACAATAGTGAGTTGGAGAAGTAGACTGAATTGTCAGGTCAAATTTAAAATAAAATAAAATAAAATAAAATAAAATAAAATAAAATAAAATAAAATAAAATAAAATAAAATAATAAAATAATCAAGGAAGTCTGCCTAAATCCATGCAGCGCAGCAGCAGCAGCAGCAAGAGCAGCAGCTAGATGAGGATCTAAGGATCAGAACAGCAAAATCAAACTCTCCAAAGTGCTTTTGATCTGGAAGGAGCAAAGGATGATCTTCACACACCCAATGGTGACAGAGAGACGGTAAGCAAGCAAGAAGCTGATAATGGTGAACTGACCGTATGTGAGCAGAAGTAAATGTGAAGGAATTAGCAGAGCTATAAGTTACATAAAAATAAAAACAAACACAGCACAGTACAAATATCAACAGGGGAAGCTTAATTCAGGCTTCCCTGTTTCCCCAAGTGGAAAAACATTGCTGTAGGTCTGCATTTTGTCAGCACCCACACAAAGAAGCTAAAGGAAATAACATTTGCTAGAGGCAGGAGGGAGCTGGCTGAGGCAGGGACTGGTGAAGAGGATGTGTCAGTGTCGCTTCTCTGGCTCTCCTGTGCCAGGTTTCATGCTGTAATTCCTGTTACACCGTGTCATGCTAACAGTACCCGCACCTGCAGCAGTAGAAGAGGCTGGGAGGGGATGATCAGAGCAATCTTGGGTTCATCTTTTTTTTTTTTTTTTTTTTCTGCAAGAGGATCTCTTTGATGTGGATTCATGTTGAGTTTCATCTATCCTTTAGCTGCACCAGGACTCAGAAACCAATATTCGCTGGACCTCTGAAGAACAGTTACCATTTAGCAGACCTCTGCCATGGTGGCGCTGCTTCAAAATACGATATGTAATTACAATTAACTAACACTCAGAGAGTGTAAACAGATCTGCTTCATTCATCACAATTGGGCTGGGATATATTCCATTGCAGGACATATTTCTCAAAGGCTGGACTAGAAATAAGAAAACCACCATTCCGTGTTGCAGCAAAACTCAGCAGAGACTCCTTATCCTGCCTTTTAATGTGTGGCATTGATGTATTTAAAACAGGGAGAAGGCAGGAAAAAGGGGAGGTTCAGATTCTCCGCAATGCTCAGGTTTTGGTACTGGGGTAACACCTGAGAAATATTTAGGGTAGGCTGATGAATGTAACAGCTAAAGCAGTTATATATTAAAGCATGGTCACATCAGGAGAACAATTGCATGTGCAGGTTTATACCACCTGTAAGGGCTGGATGCGGAAGAGCTGCTTGTTCCTAAGTAGTTCTGGGATCAGCGAGCATTATTAGCTTATCAGGTGCATTTTTGCAGTCACGTGTGATGGTATCTTGTGATGAGAGCCAGCCCAAAGGTAGTCCACCACTCCCTGAAATTTCAAAGGGACATGCGCAGAAAGGTGGCACGTCTCCAAAACTAACAGGCAGAACGGAGTGTCAAACTTCGCAGCCTTGTGGAGATGCAAGTGAGAGTCACCATGTATGAAGTGCCAAATGGAAAGAGAAGATGCAAGGTTCCCTCTCCTATGCACCATTTAGCAGAGCAGCATATGGATCGGGATGTTTATATCCAAGAGCCATGATATGAAACTTGAAAAACAGTTGAGAATTGCTTTTTGTCAGTTCACTTGCTTTACTAAAGTTGGTAGTGCTGTTTGTCTCTCTCTAGCTACTGTTGTTGACCAGCCACTGTCATTAACTACTTTGAATGCCTTGGAGACACGTATGTTTTGATATTTGCTAACATTCAGCCACCTATGGCATTTGCTTATGTATAAAACATTTACACTTACTCAATGATTATAGCAAATGTTCACTGCCAGCTATAAACACAATATGATATTCTGTGAACAGGGACAACCAGTAGACTATTTCTTGACTGTGGATCTAGTCTGCAATGTAATTCATTTAGTGTGAAAAACCTTTTCCAGACTTTTTAAGGCTGCAGCTACAGAACAGTAAAATAAAGTCAGATGCTGATGGCGATTGGCCATCAAACTTACGATGTCACCATCCCACCAGCCACTAATAACGAGTCATTCGTGACTACACGGAAACAGGCATCCCTTGAGCCCATAAAGCCGAGCAGGTTTCTGCAGCTGCCAATCAGGCACTTTCACCTGTGTGCAGTCTCTGAAAAGCAATGTTTTCATCGAAGAACTGCCTTGTGAATGCCCTACCAGAGGCAGCGGCTTCTGTCCCGTCGCAGAGAATGGGGAACTCCTTGGGTGACTCTTCATCAGCATGATGAAATGATCCGCAGGCAAGTGCCAAATGCTCACTCAGAAAGCAAGTGAAAAGCTACGTTTCTAATTTTCTATTTCTGTCATAAGCAGGATCTTTCACAAAACTAATCATGCAGGGAAGGAAACGGAAAGTAATGTCTTACTGAAATCTGCTGCTATACATCAGACACAGAGCACAACAGGAACAGCCTGAGTATCCCTTCCCTACCAGGTTTAAAATCAACACACTCTAAGGAGAAAAAAACGGTGTGATCTTGACCCATCCTCCCCAGTGTCAGTGACTACCCAAGAGGCTGAACAGGGGACTGCCTTGGCCAGTAAGGTTGGGACTTTGGGATTGCTCATGCAGCATGCACTGCACTTGTGTTAGGCAATGCTCACATCAGGGCTCAGCACAGACCCAGTCTTCCAGGCATACAGGTGAGCATGGAGGCATCTAGGCTGGGCACAAAAGCAGTGCATGCAAAGACGCTGCCCCTGAGCTTGTTACAGGCCACAAGCTGACGGCACGTCCTGCACTCCTCACACAGAGCTGGCTCTAGCCCTTGAATTTAGCAGCCTGCTGGTACCACCCTTGCAGACCTCGGCTGACATCCAGCTCTCCTACTCTCTGCAGCTGCTCCCTGAAGGGAGCATGCAGTGGCATGGCAGAGTTTCTGGGCAGCTCAATTAATATTGCTAATTGCTATGGTCACCTTCTAGGAGGAAGCAGGAAAATGAATTGAACCCCAAAACAAACCTTGCTAGATTTCTTCTTTCAAGCAACAACACTTGCTCTGAAGGACAGAGAGGTTGAAATGCAGAGCTCATCTGGTACCAGATAGTCATTCCTTAATGTCACTGACGTGGCCAGGACTCCAGGAAAGAACGAGACAGTGTCTCCAAAAATAACCTTTAAAAAGTCTCCTGGTATTTGCTAAGAAAGTACAATAGAAATGTAGTGGACTGCTCCTCCAAAAATAAAATACCTTCTCAAGAAAGAAGTATTGCTCCTTTTTTTTTTTTAATTTCTTTATAAAGATGTTCTCCATATCAAAAGAGCATATACTTACCAGAAATGGAAAAGTCAAATCTACACTATAGGATCAGAGGCACATTTGAGCCTCTTGGCTGCAAAACCCGGACTCTTTCTTGGGGTAGTGCTGGGGTAGTCATCTTCTCTTCCCACCCTCACTCTGGCCCCTTGTTTTTCCTGTAAGGGAACTTGAGGGACCAGACCACAGGGAGCAGAGGCATTCCCCCAGCCAGGGCCTCAATATGGATGATGAGAAGATCAGAGCTTGAGGCCATGCTGAGATCTGCCTAATCACAGCCTGAAATCTCCTACAGAACTTCACAGGTTGCTCCCCAAAAGCCTACCCATTTTTACCATCTCTCTATGAACTTTATGTCTGTGCACAGTGACAGCAGTTTTGTTATTTATTTCATATGCTATTAGTTGTATGCCATATGCCTGCTTATCACTGTACATACATTTCAGAGTGTGGATCCATTTTTTTAAAGCAACTAACTGTTTGAAGTGTCTCAGGACTGGGGAGAGTCCAACCTCAAATATTGTTAAAGGTGCTTCAGAAGTGGAAACCACCTGTTTTAAAGACAAGGGGTACTGAAACTTTGCAGCAAATGCCTTTCTGCCTGAGGCTTTATGGGCCTACGCCAACAACAGCCAAGCTAAAATTCTCATTCTGATGAGATCCTGAATGCAAAAGCATATCAGGAAATACTTGCTATTCCAAGTGATGATGCAGTAACTTTTTTCCTTTAGAAATCTTACCTCACCATGCTTGTCATGAAATTCTATTTGCTTAGAAGAACATGAACTGATTGGGTATTTGATCTGGTGTTCAGGTCACTCTGGAAATTTGGATGTTTCTGGTATAGTGGCCAGTGAAATGGTTAACTAATCTTGTGTGGAAGGGGAAGAAATAACCATTAGAGTGAACAGCTGGTTAAGAAAGGGGCAAGAGGAAAGGAAGGGAGAAATAGGACTTCCTGCCTGTTCCTCTGTTTTTGAGCTAAAGGCTTAAATGTCCCCCACTTCTTACTGTCCACCGTCTGTGCCCCACCAGTAAAAAGCCTATGCTCTTGGCAACAGACAATGGAAACTAGTTAGAGGAATATCCATAATCGGTGGCTGGCAGCTTTCGCCACCTCTGTCATTTTCCCCAGAATGACAGGTTGCTAGGGAGGGACATCTGTCTATGTGAGAAAAAAGTGATGGGAGACTCTTGCTCCCAGCTTTAGGCAATTTCCTAACTGGAGTCACAGACAGGCTGCAGCCCCTGCTGCCAGGCTGCATTCATGCAATGTCTTGTCTCCCAGGTCGGATACACAGCCGGCAGTGCTTCCTGCGTGCCTTTTGTTCCACAGTCATTTCCTGGCCCGCAATGCTGTGCTCTGTGGGGATATTACACATATCAAAAATGCAGGGTGAAGTTGTCTAGAAATGGAGACAGGTTGTTTTTGGCAGGAGGCCCTAGAGCCAGAAACATTTTACCAGAAGAAATACGGTCGATATTTATGGAAAGTAGGATTTGACTTTCAATGGGGCTTATGTTCATAAGTCACTTAAGGCCCTTCTGAAAATCCTACCAATAATTCTTAAATTAAACAAGTCAGCAATTCCATGCAAGCTGAAGAACGAAGCTCTGTGTCCCACTCATGGATCTGAACTAAGCAGCTGAAGAGCCAAAGAAATCTTCAGAGGTTTGGTATGATCACATGGAGTGCTCATACATTTTATATGTGCAGTATGTGACATGCATCATTCAAAAGAGCCCAAAGAGCCATTACTTTTCAGCAAGTACTGGAAAGACCTTGGCAAAATGTATCATCTGGCCTCTTGTATTCACAATGCAAGATTTAATGACCACTGATTCCTATTCAGGCTGGATTGCAATAATTTTCAGAATATGCCTGGAGTGATAAAGGGTTCTGCCATTAGAAATATATCTTCACAAGACTCGGTCCCAATCCTGGCTGGTTCCTGTTTTCAGCTGGTGGTACAAAATATCCCATCAGAGTCATTGAAATGCTCTTTGTGTATTTTTGCAGGATCTTGCATCAAGTCCGGAAAACTCCAAGCCAAGTCAGCTCAAGTCAGTTGCTAAAAGCAACTTTTCAAACTATCACAGACATATGCAAGACAGCAAAGGAGGGTGGGAACTGACTGGTTGTGGAGCAGCGCTGCCAAAAAGCACCTGAGGGTCCTGGTAGATGTTAGGATAAGTATGAAATAGCAGGGCATACTGGTAGCAAAGGAGGTAATCAGCATACTGGGCTGTATCGACAGAAGCATAGCAAACGTGCATAGCAAGTGTATCAGTGGAAGTGATTATTCTCCTTTACATGGCACTTGTTAGACCACATTTGGAATATTGCATCCAGTTCTGCCCCCCAAGTGTAAGAACGACATTGATAACTGGAGCAAGCTCAGCAGAAGGCCACCAGGACGGTCAGGGCTGGAGCACTTGCAGAGAGGCTGGGGTTGGTTCAGCCTGGAGATGGGACTGTTGCCTACCAGTTGCCCTGAGCAACCTGTATGATTCCATGATAGTCAAGAGCCTTATTAGCTGTAAGCACAAATATAAATGCACCTTGAAATGCCAGCCTGCAGTCACCTACCCAATTATTAACTGGGTAAATTTCAGGAAAGTTGTCACTTATTCCTAGTAGAGCATTTAAATGGACAGCAGAGCTGTTCCTCTCCTTAAGAAGTAACAACCAGTGAAGAATGTGATGGAAAATGGGAGCTTGCTAAAATTATAGTTCATAAAATTATTTCTTAGACCCTGTAGCGCACAACTCCCTGCAGAATATGAGTTCAGGTGATATGAAACAAAGCTTTGATGGTTCCACTGGGCTTTGAGACCACCTCCCATGGCAAACTTGGCTAGGGCTATTATGTCACATGCACATAAAAGCAGTTAAAGCAAAAGGTAACGTTACAGAGTCCAGGATTCTGAAGAATATCAGAAAAACTTCCTCCACCTCTTCTAATAACCTGCAGTGGTTGAATACTTAAAATACCTGCCAGATGTAGCAAACAATGAACAGAAGGGGATGTTGCAGTATGGAGCTGATGGACATAAATCAGTATTTGTAGCTGTATAATAGTGCTCTCCAGTGGTAACAGTATTCTTTCTCTTGTTGTGTAATTCAAACGCTGCATTATAAAAGAAGAAAGAGCCTACTTGTTGAACATGAATGGCTTTGGCAGTCTTGGCAAGAGATGGCCAGATATGTAGACTCAGACCTCTGATCAAAATCAGTGAAGATTTGGAGATGTTTTACAAAAAGAAGCAAAAGGATTCAACAGATTCTTAGTAAAAAAGAAAGGAAAGAACAGAGTAAAAAAATGGCCTTATCACTTTTGAATTTGAGATGCTGGAAAGACAGAAAAGGGTTCCAATGAGTTAGATAGTACAGGCCTAGGAAGAAAGATAAAAAGTATACTCAAGATGACTTTTCTGGTAGTAGCTGTGGTCTTACTAGGTAGCTTCCACACAACAAAAAAAGCACAGTGCACTTTATACGAGCTCAGAATGTAAATGACAGAAGAACAGATTTTAAAAAAGCATAAAATAAAAAACAAGTAGCTGATAGTTGTCTTCCTTATCTGTGACTACTGGGGATGAAAAAATGAGTAAAGATTGCTCTAGGAACCAGCAAAGAAAGAAGAGATGCCCATGAACCAACAACAAAGAGCAAGAAGAAGAAACAATGGGAACACTAAAAAAAAGAGATCTCAAGGATGTGGTGGGGTGAACTTCTACAACCAAAATGAGGAGGTCATACTCCTGTTAGTATATTAGCTGAGACAGGTATGGGCAGTGCTCCTGATATCAGGAACAGTCTCATGGAGATAACTTGCTAGAATAAGAAAAGACTATAAAGTGTTAAGTGCCTGTCTCAAATCTCAGTGTAAATAGACATTTATCTGCTGCAGTAGATGACATTAATAATCTACCTCAATTCCATGTGAAGGGTAATTTTCCCTTTGTATGATAACTAACTTTTCAGTGTCTTAGATGACTGAAATTTCTTTTAGGCCCTGTTGAGCAAGTCAGTTTACTTATATACTTATCTTCAATGACATGCACCATTGTCTTGATCTATATCCTCACTTTTTAATTTTTAATCACTTGCTAAGTTAGACAGTATATTGCCAGTATTTTGTCCACTCAAATAGCCTTCAACTTTTCTTTTAAAATACAAAAAAATAGGAAATGTTATCTCTTCTAGTAATGCTCAAGAAAGCTAAGTCAGAGATTAGCCATTAGCTTCACTAAAGCCAAATTTTGGTCAAAGAACTGAAGAAATTATAGTTTCATAATCCTTCCAAGAAGGGAGTTACATTATTCATGTGAAAGCTAAATATATTTTCCATTATTTTATTCATGTGAATGCATTCTTGAAGGACTCCACTAAAGATTTTTATCAGTTTCAGATGCAAGTGCATTATACCAAAATACTTTAATACTCATTTGAGTAGTCTAATAATGTTAGACAGTGCAGCCGTCACCAAAGATACCAGCAACACTGCTGATATGGACTTGTGTTCTGTGTTTATTCTTTTCATACTATCATTCTACTTCCTGTGATTCACCTTGGGAGGCAGCAAGCAAACCTGAGTTTCTACAAAGGGTTAATAGTAAGAAACTTGCTTTCCAAATGTTTCTCAGATTCTGAAGCACAACTGATTACTTAAAAGGATTTGGTAGACTGTGCCTGCTGTTAAGCCTATGAAGTAAGATAATTTGTTATATTTTAAAATGTATTCATGCCTATAAAACCACTAGTCTTCAGGGATGGGTGTTCTTCATTTCAGATATCATGCCAAACTCTGACATTTGGGAAAGAGGCTGACTGAGATGAGGTATAAATGAGGGACTTTTATGAGAGATACCAGATAGCCTTTAGCAGAGAAGTATGTCCACAATATATTTAAGCACAAATCTGGCTTTACACTACGTTGTTGGTATTGTTACATCCTACAGCATTATAATCTCAAGCAACGGCAACAAAAGGATTACTCTAGCTTTTGCTTTCGCTGGTGGAGCTGCCAGCCTTGTCAAATTGCATAATACTGTTATATGTCTACTGTGTACTGGGTGGAGACTACAAAGTTATTCTGCTTGTTTTGTTAGCCAGAAAGCTTCATGCAAAGCTATTTCTGTACAGAAATGATGTTATTATTGTAGTGATAGGTCAACACCAAGGATATATGCTGTAAAAAAGAGCACCAAAGCACTTGTTTAAGAACAGATTTGGAAAAGGACAAAAACTAATTTCAAAGGCTTTTGACAAAAAATGAAGGAAGTGTGTTCAGAAAAGGTAAATGCTAGTAAGATACCTTTCTTCTGGGTTGAAGTCAAGAAGCTGTGCACTGCTCTGTTCTCTCAGGCCTGGAGCCAGTGCACGTACCAGCAGAACTGTGACAGGCCTGAAATAAAGGAGTGTTTCTGGTTACTGCAACACCGTCTCCTCCGCCAGACAGTGTGGTGCAGAGCTGAGGGAAGCTATCAGTGTTTTGACGTCTATCTCAGAGTAGTTCTGAAAGAAGATCATAGTGTCAGTCAACACCCATTCTCATCTGTCATTTCCTAGAGCTGCCAACAATGTTGCTAAGGAAAGCTGTGGACCAGAATGATGCTGAAGGGCAGCCAAACTATTTGCTTGGCCTTTGTGTCTGCAGGTTCCAGTCCATAAAGGAAGGCTCATGATAGTGACAGCCTGTCCTATTTCACGCAGTTTAAAACCACAGAGTAAGGGCAGAGATAGAAGTAATTAGTTCTGAATGATTTGCTTTTCAGGCCTGTGGGCTCTACACCCCACCAGGGTGGATGCCACCCATCTGATGGCAGTGCAAGGGCTCCCTACGATGCAGGTGTATGCACTGCACATGCCAGTGCTAATGGGCAGGGATGAAAGCCCCCTTATTTCTCTCCCCGTCTCCTACCACCTTTCCATTCAGTAATTCTAGATCTTAAGCGTAAAAACTCCTCTTTTCAAGAAGAAATCACTATTTTCAATTACACTGGCTGGATCTGCCCAGCCAAAGCATGTCAGCACCACTACCTGCCACCTTCGCTGGGCTCCTGCTCACCTCCAGCTCTGCCCTGATGGGCTCAGGGGGTTCAGAGATGTTCATACCTTGCCTGAATGAGCCAAGAGAGAGCAGGCATGGGCAACTGCTGAGCGGATGTGTTGGCAGGAGAGGGTAAGATCCAACACTTTTAAAACCAAGACAGGATGAACTGCATACTCATTTGATAATCTGGTGCCTGCTCCTGCTCTCAAAAAGCTGCTAACACAGTTGTTCTCTCTTTTCCCCTTTCACCAAGAGTCTCCAAAGTCTCATCTAGTTTGGTGGCCTCCTTGCTTCTTATGCCAAAAACTGAGCCACTTCAGCTGCTCCTGTAAAGCAGCCTTGTCTTCATATTAGATCCTGACAGGAAATCAAGCCTGTCCCCCTCTCCTCGTGCACATGGTGTTCCTCTTTCCAGACAGCGCATTTACTTTCAACATGTCTGTACTGCTCTTTCCTTTCCATTTACATGTTTTAGATGCACTGTGACTGAATTAACCATTACTTAAAGCTCACTTACTGATCCTGCCAAAACTGAACCCAACCAACCCTCTGTTGTACCTGAAAGATTTTTGCATCAGCCAGTGGCCAGTCTGAACTATCACTTCCAATAGGCAAGGCTCTGTCTTCTCCAGCCACCCTGTTGTCATGTATTCCTTCTGGGCAAAGACTGATTTCTGAACACAAATCCCTCCTTCTCATCAGCATAAAGTTGGAGGCATCAAATGAACCTAGCAGGAGGCTGGTTCAAAACAAGCAAAATGGAGAGCTTTTGAGCTTCTTGCTGCAGGAAGTGGCAGATTTGAGAACTTTACGGGGGCTCCAGGGGACACTGTATGATTTCATGGAAGACAAATCCACTGAAGATCAATAAATCTGTAGAAAGCACACGAGGCCCAGAAAGTCCTATCTCTAGCTAATGGCTGGAGGATGGGACACTGCTCAGCGAAGGCATCACTTCATACCCTTTCATGGGAATCTGCTTTTGGCTGATTCCCTGATCAGAGACAGGCCACCGAGTTGTACAGACACTTGGTCTGATCCAGTGTGGTTTTTCTTATGTTCTTATGTTAACCAGTCTCATAAACAACTAGCAAGACAGTAGGTAGCTTCACAACACGGCTGGTAGGAGAAGGACTTTATTTTCTAGTCCATGTGTTCTGAGGGCCTACCTAAAATAGGTTACAGTTGAAGGTTGCCTGAGCAGACTGAGCCAGCTCTGGAATTGGACACAGGCGAGCTGTTGTGGTACCCAAAGTAATTACGCTGGCAGCACTGGGCTGAAATGGCTAATAAATAAGAGGTGTTTGAGCAAGCATTACTTTACAGCTTGCTTCATCTTTCTCTTTACAAAGGGCTGTGTTGGACCATATAGGCATATCCTCAGTTGTTCTCACCACTTAGCCCTTCACCCTGTGGATTTTGCACTGGCATCCTCAGAAACGCTCACAGATCTGGAGCGGAAAGCACAACTTACCATGAATTTCCACACATTCAGTGCCTCCCCAGGAAGTCCCAGAAGATTTCAAGGCTAACCAGTAAGTCTCACTGCCTACTTGCCACCCAGATGCCACTGCCAGAAAGATATAACAACAACCCTTAGCCTCACCATGAGCAAGATTTGCTTCCAGAGAGCAAGGGGAGAGAAACAGGCATGAGGGAAGGTCTCAGAAGACAGGATTCAGAGAGGAGGTGCAGGATTTGGGCAAGGATTTGAGCTCTGATGTTTCCCCGCGCCATGGGTTAAGGCAGTCTGGGGAGAGAAGTTTGACACAGGGACGAGCTCTTTCCTGCAAAGTGATTTATAGCATTTTCAGAGAAGGCCTTTCTCCATAAATAAGTCCCTACTCAATTGCAGATTAGACAGAATTAAAGAGTGTCTTCCTTGCATATTGCTCAGTCAGGCAGCATTTCAACAGAGCAGAAAAACATCTTTTTTTTTTTTTCTTCTTTCCCCTTCAAGAAGCAGCCTGAGTGTTTGAAAGTTTTGTGGTTTGGTTTGGAGTTCAGTCATCCCTACAGATAACTTGTTCTGCCAATCTCTACATACATGTCAGCCTAAATAGCAACAGATGTACAGTACCTTAGATGTATAAAATTTTCATAAAATATAACAAACACTGTTTTTCCACTTGGGATGAGTCATTAACCATATGCTCATGATACTGTTCTTTTCAGGGGAAGAACTGAAGTCCTATGCTTGGTCTAGACAGAGCCCAGACTTGTGAGGTCTCCAGAGGGAGGGCAAGACACCTTTCACCCCTCTTCCACTTGAGACCCCTGAGACTGCTGAATGCAGAGAAGTCACAGACCCAATGTTTACAGCTTCTCAGTGGGAGCAAGATCTTCCTTGGATTTTGTGAACTAAACTGTTGTTGAGGGAAGAGTAACAGCCCACTGCAAGCTTGCAAAAACTTACCAGAATGTGAATGGGCATGTAGGAGACATCCTTTCACAGGATGTCCTAGCAGACATGGTCTCCTTGTGTTTTCCACACTTCGGAAGGCAGCGAGGGTCAGCCTGAGGCATGCCACTACTCAGAGCACCCCCAAGAGAGCTGCAAAACCCCACACAACCTTCAGTGTGGGCTTTACAGACCCATTTTGACCCATCCCCCTCCCACATGTGGTAATTAACTGAAAATGCTCTGACAGACTTTTACATGAGCCTGGAGATGGGCCTGATCCACTTCCCACTGCAGTCAGCAGGAGTTTCCCACTGACCGCAGCAGTGGGAACAGGCCCTTGCTGCAAGGAGTACAGGTTTTCCCTCTTGGATTTTTTGCTCAATAAACCTTCCCTCCAGGTGAGCTGTATATGCAAATAGGAGTTGCTCCCTTGGCTAGGATAATATTTAAAGGCAGAACGTTCTAAATGCTGCTCCACTGGGTTTAAGGAAGTTATATTTTAGCTCATCAGCAAAACCAAGGCTGAACCTAGCACAACTGCATGCAGTAAATATAAACAGGAAAGCGATAGCTGAACTTTGCCATGTAGTCCAAAATTAGATGATGGTTATGATGCTGTCACATATAAACTGTTCAAATGCAGCCGTTTCTTTTTAAGTTCAACAAGAATTCCAAATGTAAGTTCTCTTCTGTGCACTGGGAACATCAATCCACCTCCCAACGAGCTGTACTAGCAGTACTGGCTGCACTGGTTTCCCCAGCTGTCACAGGAGTGATCAGTTCTACCTCTTCTTGGTATAAGCCTTCATCTGCTATTGGCATGGTCTGAGCAAATGGCCACTGGGAAGTCAGCATGGGTTAGGCAGGAACCCACAAGTATAGTTAGCATTTCTGAACAAGAAGAAGTGTCACTATGTCCATATGGTCGAAGTACTCAGCTCCCTGACAAGTGTGTCTGGGAAGAGCCACTAATCTGGAGGACAAAGATCTTTTTCCAAGAGTCTAGATGTTGGCCCAAGTGAACCAAAGGAGGCAGAGAAGTGTTCAGCATACAACAACCAGGTCTGCTTGGCAGCTCCCACTGAAATAGATATATGACTGAAATGGTGTAACCTGGTTAAAGAAAGGCCTCTGCTAACGGTACCTGGCAGCTCACCTCTTTGTAGAAGGTTCCTCCTTGCCAAACAAGTGGGCTGCAAAGCAGCTAGATTTAACTGGCCAGTGTGGGAAGACCCAGAGAGCTCTGCATCTATTATAACTTGTCTTTATTGCACCTCTTTCTTCACAGACAGTACATCATTTATGATTAAATCACCACTGCCTGCTGGTGATCCCTACTTGGCATGAGGACTGTAAGGACTGTATCTCCAACCCTATAGCATCATGCCTCCAGAGTACCTAAAGGGCTATGATCCACTTTGCTTTATCAGCTCCAGGTCCATTGTTTTGCACATTGTTGAATGCTTGGCCATGCTTTATTATTAATGACCTCTGCTTATTTATTTCAGTTATTATGAGCACTTAGCATGCACTCATCATCATAGACTGTGAGTTTGTTTTATGGGGATTACATTGAGTAATTATCATTCTAACTAAGAGAAAAAAACTGTCATGCTCCCCCACTGCCAGCAGCTTTTAATCTGACTAGACAGCGAGGAACCCAGGATTTCACAGTTTAAACAGATGGAAAGGCCTGAGCAAAGAGGTGTATCTTGCAGCACCTTCTAAATGTGGCCAAGTTCACGCTGAAGCATATTTCTGTCAGGAGCGGATTCCAGAGGTGTGAACCTGGAATGCCCTGTGAGTATAGGGTTCCAGCTTTCTGGCTAAGAATAGTTTGTACGGCAGATTGGAGATAGCGAGGCTGTTCTTAAATATCCTGGCCTTTGGCTATAGTGACCACAACCTTGAATTTCACCTACCTGTCAACATGTATGTGGTGCAGAGAGCAGAACACTGTCATAGTGCAGGGCTGGGGCAGCTCCTCAGAGTATCTTTCCAGGAGTATTTTCTGGATTTTACAGAAACACTGTGAAAAAATACCAAGAAAGAGAAAATAGTGGGGCACACACTGCAGACAGTTCTACCACAGATCCTCAGGAGGAGTTAGATGGGGCTTTACTGGGGCTTCTGCACTGACACGGCTGTGTGCCTTGTCTATATTGTCACACTCAGGAGCATAAAGCGGAGTTCCAGGAGCAGGAGCAAGGCCAGAGATATGGAGGAGGCAGGGGACATCTGAGTCTGGGCTTAAATGTGTAGGGAGGGGCAGAGGAGGCAGAGCGACCTGCCAGTCTGAGCCCTGGTGCTAATCTCTGAGGAATGGTGTAGCAGTGACACAATGCTGGGTGCTGTGAGCTGCACAGCAGGCAGCTCCTCAACAGAGAACAGTAGGAGGTTGTGTTGGAGATTAGCTGTCACTGAAGCGCCAAGTGCAGCCTGAAGTTTCAACCAGACCGCTGCCAGCATAGCTTTGGCCAGGGGACCATGGGATCTCAACTTTATTCTGAGTTGCAAGCTGATGCATACACCCCAGTAGAGTGGTGTTTAACTAGGAGAGAGAAGGAAGCCTTGGGAGCAGACTGGAAAAGTTTTAGAAGAAAATGCAAACTGAGGCTAATGATGGAATTCGTACGTGTCCCAAATTTTTCCTTAAAATACTGTGAGCCAAGCTTTGTCAGTAAGTGGAGGCTATTTGAGGGAAGGGAAGATTGTATTATCCACTTTCAATGTACCCTGTAACACTGCTTAGAGCAGGTTATATGGTGTATATGTTCACATATATGGTTTTATTACAGTTCGGGAGCCATGGCAGTGCTATACGGTATTTCACTGCATGGAAAGTAGTTGTGAATGTTGTGCAGTCACAGTTAAGTTAATAAGAAGTTAAGGAGCGAACAGCATAGAGGGTTGTCTTCGTGAAGGACAAAGGTGCCGTAGGCATAATGTGGCCATTTGGACGTAAAGTATCCTCTCCCCTGGTCAAGTGGTCCACATAGTGATATCATCTACAGCTCTGGACTTTTGGCCCCCCCTTCACCTACCTCTTGCCAGGTTCACACTGTTCAAACGCCTTCTAAAACCCTCCAAAACCTACCCATGGGATTCCTCATATAGGTGGGAACCAGTTTCTGAACTCCTGGGAGAGCTGGGAATGTCCCTACTGATGTTCCTATGGACAGAAGATACCCAGAAAGAGTTGGAGCCGGCATGAAGAGGCAAAGCCACAGCCCACCTTTCCCTCACTGGCTATGAACACAGGTGAGCAGCAACAGGCAGAGTTCAGGACATCAGAGGTCCCTGCCTCTATAGAAGGTGCCCTACTGCTAAAATAATGAGGCTCGCTCTCCTCCTGACATGTGGTGCAGGCTGCTGAGGCCCGGTGTGAGCTCTTCACCCCACGTCGACATGGAGAGAAGGGCATATGGAGGCAAGGCCATCCAACTCTTCACAGAGTGGGCCCGCCTGTTTCTAGTTTGGGATGACATTCAGGATGAGGAAAAAGGGACTATGCTCAGGAGACTGGCAAAAATAGATCGCAGTTTGACTAGGAGATCACACATAAATATATGTGGGCTGTGCCCGGGCTGTCCCACAAGAGAAGAATTTGGCATGTGTTGAAGAAGGGCCAACACACAGGTATTGGATAGGTTCCAGGCATTATTGTTTCTGTAAGCAACACCAACCGAAAGATATTGTATCCCCAGCAGTTGTCATGCAAAATCATTCTCAATCCATTTCATCCTCATGAGTACTGTTGCCCTCCACCTCACCTTCACAAGAGACGGTGAGAGGAGGATCATGATTAACCAGGGAGAGTTTTTGACTGAGGCTGAGTGTTAAGAAAGGAGATGTGTCAGATCAACATACCCTTGCTGAAATGGCTTTTTAACAGCGCTGCCTAGGGCATTAAACATTAGAGACGTATAACCGTGAACTCCACAGACATTTGAAAAATGGCAAACGCTGCAAGAGAGGAAGGACTCTGTGTGTGGGGAAGGCGGAGGGAGCAGGAAAAGAGGTGGCTGCTTTGTGAGCATCTTCGACTCTGTGCTCAGCGTCGGCTTAAATTCAAACCAGGCACAAGGCGTACGACTCTCTGTGAGAGCCGTTGTCCAAACTGCTGCACAGAAAGGAAACCTGAGCTGGAGCAGGGTCTGGTCTGAGAGCTTTGAAGTGATTTCTCTCAGCAAGGAAATCATTTCCTTTGTCTGTACATGTTCAGGAAAACTGCCTCATTGGAGACTGGTTCTCAGGCCATTCAGATCGTAATTGTTTTGTCCAGAAAAGGACCATGACTGGAAATGAAAAAAAATTTTAAACAGCAGAAAAAATGTTTGTGAATGTATATTACATCCATATGCAGAGGGAGAAAAAAAGGGAAACAGGGATCAGTTAAAACAACAATAAAGATCTAATTCTGCTCTCAGTTGCACTAGAATTGCTCTGCTGAAAAAAATGAGATGAGGCTCTGACTGAAGAAACACTGGGGGCTAAAGCAGGCAGCCCTTTCCCTGGTAGACATACCCTGTTTTGCTCAGAGGATTGCCATTACAGGTTTTAAAATATGCATTTTTGTGGCACCCCTGCAATATAAGGGGATCAGAAACAGGCAGCAGAGATAAACGCTTTACACACATGTAGAGATGTAGGCTACTTAGCCGAGGCAGAAGGGAGAAGGAATATCTTGTAATGTATGGAAAGGAGCAACAGACGCTGCCTGGGCTCTGGTTTCTTCTCTTTCCGGCTGTTTGTTTCAACAAGCACTCTCGCGTTCCCTGCTAGTGAGAGGCCGAAAGTGCTTTTCTCCCCTCTGTCCTTCCCCTGGCTGCCCTGCTTCCTTTTAATTCACTGTGACAAGAAGCAGTCCTGTGTCATGGCCACATCTCTATTGTTGGTACGGTCTCTCCACTTGAGGCCCAACCTGAATTACTTAAGTGTGCAAAGCTTCTACTGAAGTCGGTGGGAGTGTAGCGTCTGCAGGATTAGCGGTGTTCTTGGGTGATTCCTAATATTTTTTGTGCTCACATTCTTCTCTTTGGAAGACTTAACAGAGTCGCAAAGCTCAAGTGTCCAAGAGACCATTCCTCTTCCAGGGCAGGATCTTTCCCTCCAGCACACTTGCCAACAGCCTGTGCAGTCCAATTTCAAGTGAGTCAAATGTTGGTGTTTCCATCGCTTGCCTGGAAGACAATTCCGCTGCTTATGCAGTCCAAACCATTAGGAACATTTTCCTGATATTCAGCCGAAATATTGTCTTTCTCAATTTCATCCCATTGCTCCAGGGATTCATGTTACTGGAGATGGGCTGATTTAAAAAATTCTTACTGTGGCTTTCCCTGGACAAATTCACTAAGTGAACTGATACAGGAAGGAAGGAAGGAGGGAAGGAGGGAAGGAGGGGAACCAAGGCATGGCAAGGCAAGGGTACCCTCTGAATAATCCAGGAAGCAGAGAAATGTTGCTAGAGCTTTCAGTTCATTTAAAAAAAAGAAATGTGAATCCTCAAAGGTGCTGGTTTGATAGACTGGCACCTCAAATCCACTATTTACATACAAACAGGCACATCATTTATAGAAATAATGGAAGCATTTGCCCATCCTACTAAAACTCTGTAACTGTCTCTTAGAGACATGGCATCTAACAAGGTAATTTTTTTTTTTTTGTCTCATACAGTCTTTAATCTCAACTAATACTGATGACCTAAACACAAATGGGTGACAGTTGTGGTGACAATTTTGGTTCCTATTCAGTAAAGAAAAGGGGCATACACTTAACTTTAAGACCAGGCTTTGCTGAATCAAGTTTTTGTGCTCTGGACACTTCTTAAGTTAGAAATGGCCCAAAACACCAACCCATTTCATGCAGGTCACTAAACAGCACTGCAGAGATGGAGGTTTTATTCTCTGTGGTCACCCTCCAGCCTGTGCTAAACAGCTATATTTCAATCGGTTACAAGTGTTCAGAGGAACAACCTCATGTATGGGTGAAATAATGGAAAATTTGAAATCAGCTGCCTCCTGCCCTAATGTCTCTGAAAGAGTCCTTTGGAGTATTATTCCAAGCTTGTTTGGTTTTTAGTTTTTGATTGACTGGTTCACTGGCATCCAAAAATGTCAGTCTTGTATTCCAAGAAAACAACATATATTCACTAGTTAATGGAAATCTGAGGGTTTTATGTCTCTTATGTGAATTACGGAGGTTGTGATCTCTACATCCTTCAGTCTTTTCTTCAGTTACTAAAACTATTTATATTTCCTCCTTTCTGGTTCTTTTGCATTTGAAGAATAAAGTATAAATAACTTATCAGATTATTTCATCCCTTTAGAGAAACAAATGTGATAGGGGGTCAGACATAATTCTTCTCAGACATTATTGGCACTATCTAATAGAGAAGACAGGTTTCGGCAGGCCCATGCCCAAACCTGCTGGTTTCTTAGCAGATTCTACAGGGAAAGGGGATGCCAAAGCTGTTGCCTGCAGAAGGTGCATGTCTCTGCTTCAGCTCTAGATGCTGGCAGGCCCCGGTATCTCCTGGCTCCACTGAAATCTCACTCCCAAAGACTCCTCCCTTTGGAGGAATCCTTTCTGTGTAGGAGAGAGAAACACACATTCGGGTGTATGAACATCAGTGCGTCTCAGAAATGACTTTACATTTATCTCTTTAGTGTAAAATGAAACTTTGATGATGGGCACTGGCTCAAAGAATGACCAAATTAATTACTGGTTGTGCCATGTACTGCTAATAAATGCAAAAAGCCAGTCTGAGTAGGAAGTGTTAACATAGCTGTGCTGCTTGCAAACATGCCAGCCCAACCACTGACACGTTGGGGCTGCAATACTACCTCTGAACTGTAATCATGGAACATCATCCCTGCCTTGATTTATTGAGATCAGCAGCCTTCTCTAGATCCCACTTCCAAACGCCTTTCTAGCTTAATACCTGCAGGAGAGGAAGGAGAGAGCTAAAAGGAGGGAGAGTTAAGGCTGAAGCAGGGGGATTGTTATTATTATTATTATTATTACTTTAATGGCAATGTTTAAAACGCATACTGGATGAATAATGCCAATCTGTTGTCTACCACTTAACTTCAGTAGATCTCCAAATGCTTTACAAAAAACAGCATTATTATCCTCATTTTACTGTGGCTCTGGGACTTTTGAAACAAAATTAGGTGCATGTGCACTGTTCAGGGGAAGTGTAGGGAGATGGATGCTTTTGGGACAGTATTTGTACTGCTGTGTTTTCCACGCGTGTCCAGTGGTCATGCCCTCTCTGTGAAGGCCTGACCACCTGACCTCCAGATGTCCAGAAGTTTCCGACAGAAGTCAAATGTCTTTTTTTTTTTTTCCTGCCCAGGCAAACTTTCCGGTTGGAAATTGATGCCACAGCCAGGGAAAGCCAAACATATGGAAGTTTCACATTTTGCAGACAGGAAACACTCAGGGTACCAAAGGTCATCCACCAGGCTGGGGCTCAAGCCAGGGTTACAATCCACATTTCCTGACCTCTTAGGCAGCACTAAATCCACTAGACCCCCTTGTCCTTGCATACGTGCATTGTATTTCTTCTCAGAGCTGTTTCTTTCCATTGCTTTCAAGGGGACCCAAAGCCCCAAGGACATGGTTTCCACAGTGTATATTCAGCTGGATGGCTAGCCACTCCCGTGAAGCCTCAGGCACTGCTTTAGTAGAAATATATAGTAATAATAATGCCGCTGCCTATGCTGTGCATGTTAATACTGTCACTATACTGCTTTGTCAGCTGCCTGGAGCAGTTGGCGAGCTCCGGTACAAGCACCCTCGCTGGCCTCCCTTTCTGCCAGCGGATGTGCGCCGTGTCCAGGTGCCTGTGTGGCCTCATGCCCCTCCTGCGTGTCAGCACATTTCAGAGCAATGAGCAAAGGCTGGGCTGGGATCGCTGGCGGGCTGTTGCCAAACTGTCTGTGCTGATTTCAATTGGTCCCAAATGGGGTAGTGTTTGCACAGGCTGGTGTGGGGTGGTGGTGTGCTCAGGAGGTGCCCCGGGCTGTTACAGCAAATTTCAGTAGATTTCCTTCCTAGCCGCCGCCCCCACCCCCCGCTTCTGACCTCCAGACAAGCATTGCTCTTCCAGACTTGGCAGCAAAGCTCGGAGGTTTGAGCTAGCGCCCCTTTTATAGGAAGTTGGTCTCTCTTTTAGGTAGCTTTGATTCACGGTAAGTGCTGTGGGCCACGTCCAGCAAGGCTGGAGTCTATTGGGGAGGGTCCTCTTGCCACGAGGAAACCCTTGCACAGGGACGCGGGAGGAAGTGCTGAGTCCATGCCACAGGTGCACATGAAGGATACAAGTGTCGTTGCAAGAGACATTTCCCTGTGCGTGGCTCTGGATAAGCTGGAGGCTGGTTCACCCAAGGGGTGGGACATCTCCTTCATATTGACTCACCTCCTGCATGTTTTCCCGCAGGACTTTCTTTGTATTTCTTATACCTCACTGCTGTGGAGGTTACATTTACAATGTGATAACATGGGGGTTAGTTTCAGGAACACTATGCTAGCCTCAAAGGTTTTCTTTATATTTTGTATAAAATCTCCCCTTAAAGTTGTCTAAAAAGGTGCACAACAGAAAAGAGTGTGTGTGTGTGTGTGTGTGTGTGTACCTTTTGTTCGTGATATTTAATAAAAACACATTTAATAAAACATTTAATTAAAAAAAAATTTAATAAAAATGTTGAAATCTAGTTTTCACTTTTTTTCCCCATTTGGACAGATTTGTTAATAATTTGTGTTCCATTACCAAAAAATGGGCTTTTATGAGAATTGTACCGTGCCCTGAAATTGTTTTAGTGGCAGATCGTAATTTACTACGGGGGTTTCAGAAGTCAGTGCAGAGCACAATGCCATCTCCATATTCATATTTCAGATGAACCCGGATTGTTCGTGCAATCAGATGGATTTCCATTCGAGTCCTTGAGAGACAAGAAAACTGGCCATCACAGAGAGATCCTTGGCAATTAAAATGAATAAGAGCTGCCACTCTCAGTGGATGTCTTCTGGGTTACCATGGGGGACAGAGATTGGTATGAGGTTTAATCAGGCACTAACAGCACCTTGCTGGGAACTTCATGGCTGATAAAGGCAGCAACATCAGACCAAGTAGCTCCTCTCTTTTTAAAGGGAAAGCAGCCTTTTTTTTTGAAATATAATAAATCCCGTGAAGTTTTGTAGTGTTTGATAGCAGAGAAGAGTTGCAGGGTTTGGGGTTACTTTTCTTCTCTTCTCTGAAAATGAATCACCCCTTTTTGTCCTTTAAAATGAAGGGAAATGTGCATGCTGGATACTCAGCACATTAAGTTTTTGCAGGGCGGTTTTTTTAATTGCTTGTATTTTGCTTGTGCTGTGGCTACTAATGTGATATTTAGTTTTTTTTTTTTTAATTAATTTCGCTGTGACTTTGTGGCTATTGAAGGGTGACAGATTGGCAGCCTAGAGTTGGAAATCCTTTACTTATCCCCAGAACAATTACAACATAGGCAGTGGCAATGAAAGCTTCCCCAGCTCGCCTGGAAAGCCCAGAACAAGGATGAAGGTAAGCCTTCATGGTCTGTCTGCTGAGACCACTATTAAAGATACCAATTAGTGCCAAATTGTATTTTGTGATGGAGGAGGCACCGTTCCACTAGGACAGGACTGTAACTATGACACCTTTACTCCTCGGCTGGCTAAAACTTTCATTCCTTAATGACATGGCCTGGATTAGTACTCGCAGTCTCTCTGGCCGGATCCAGTCAGGTACAAAGCGTTACATGAGCCGCGAGTGCCCTCCTTGCAGAAGAGAAGTAATGCAAACCAATGACATGCAGGGGTCAAGTTTCTCTCTCTTTACCAAACTACAGAGCCATTTTTACTGAATCTGCCTGTCACCAGTTCTTTGTTTAGTGCTTTTTGCTGTGAAAGGGGTAGAACAGCAGTGAAATCCACTGTTGTCTTGTTTTGCCCCAAAAGTGTGCACCCTAAATTTCAACGCCTCGTTGAAAACAGAAATATTAAAGGATTTTTCTTGGAAGGCTGAAGAGCCACAGCTTTGTTTATACATTTACAGTTCTGTGGAGCAAAGTGGATAATTGAATGGGCTGTTTAATGTATAGTACGCTGTGCTTAGAGCATGCCTGTATGCTAGGGTTTTTCTTCAAGAAGACTTGACAGTTACTGTACTGTATCTTAACTGTCAAGCTATTTTTTCCTTGCTAGGTTTCATTTGTGTTTTTCTTCACCTTTTGGAGACCCCTTACCTCTCCCCTCTTAAATCTACGCTCACCACAGAGCAGACATAATCCCAGATTTTCAGTAAATCAACACTATATGCTCCCTACTGACTAAGAGAATTTGATACTGACAGATTGTTACACCTAAAAGAAAAATACTGCCGTAGTCTCTCTCACATTCCTTGCCTGGAACACAGAGCAAGGACGGATGTGTGATATCCATTATGAATGTAACAATACAGGTAGCCTACCATAATACAATTATTTTTAATTTATATTTCATGACGGAGAGCATAGGTGCAGCCATGAATCACTGTCCTCATCTTTCGCTCAGTAAAACTGCACTGTCCCTAATATCACAGCGATACAATTAACTCTTTTCATCAACAGCACTGCAGATTTTAGTCTTGCACAAAGCCATTGTTTAATCTACACATGTATAGAAACCACCCTGTAGAACAGCAACATTTTGCATTTATATGACATCTGACATCCAATTATCACTACATGCTGGACAGATGCAAAATTAATGTTGCCTTTCAACCTCTCTGTTTGGTGGGTAAATTCTAGACTGGAAATGAAGTTATGTTCAATCCTAGGACATGATACTGAGCGTCAGCAATGACTGTATGCTGTATAATTCTCCCATGTACTCAATGAAGGGATTAAACGCATTCCCTTTCCTCACCCTTAATTTTCCTAGATCCCTTAAAGGGCTACTACTGCCTGCATAATCTACATCCCTGAACTAAAATCCTTTGGATCCTCTGGGGCCCTTATTAACTGAACATTTCTATGCTCTGCCTTGAAATCAGTCTCCTTATTGTTTTGCAAAGACCAAACTGTGATTTCTGAGCAAATCCTTCCCTTTCATCTGCCCTTTATTAGCCCAGATGGGCAGAAGAGCAGAGAACTCTTCTGTTAGCAGTCAGATCCCCCTTCAGTGACTCTCATAAAGATACCATATGCAGAAAGAGATATTTGGGTCTGACAAACTCCAGCCTACATGGACCCACCGTGGGGCAACCCTGTCCATCCTCCACCCCTAGAAGGAGCACAGCTACCAGCTTCACAAACCTAGGATGCTCCTGAAAATCTCAGGGTAACATTTGAACCACTGGACAGATTCTTCCACCTTTGCAGTGCAGAGACCTTCATAATGCTGTTTAGTTATTTAATCATTCCCAAGCTTCCCTCCAGGAACAACCTGGGACTTGGTGATGACAGATAGGAATAGATGGTTGGAGACTCTCCTCTACAGCAGTGGGTAATCTGGAGGGAGAGAATTTGTGAAACGTCAAGGAAACAACATGCTGAAAGCCCTCTTGTAAGAAAGGGGTCAAATCCCATCCGTATTTGAGCTGCAGGAAGATCTGGCACAGATCCATCAGTGGCTGCGGCATCGCCCAGGGCTCAGCTAGGCTGCAGAAGGTCTGCTCCTGTCCAGGTACCCACAGGACCATGTATCCAACCCGGGGACTTGCCACTGGAAAAAAAAAAAAAAAAGAAAGAAAGAAAGAAATGGAAATGAAGAGGTTTATTTGAAAATAGAACGCAAGAATACTGAAATAGAAAGCAAACATTTTATCTGTCCAGTTGGGTAGAGACTACACAGACAAATTTATAGGTGTTTAAATTGGACACCAGAGGGCTTCCATATTGTTCTGTGAATGAATATACTTCAGAAGTAGTAATATTAAAAGGAACAGAGGCAAAGTGGTGTTAAAAAAACACATGTTCTGTGTTCTGTGCTGGAATCAGCTGAGATGACAGGCAAGAATTTTCTACAGTTCGGGTAAGATTCACCTTGAATTTACCCATCAGCCGGTGATTATACCTTCAGCAGTGTAGTGTCATGGCACAGCATTTTAGAGCACTGGTTAAGATTACTCACGGCACTGGCCTAGGAAGGAAGGACACCACCTACTTGTATAGCACTTGGGGTTTTCCTTCAAGGGTTTCTGTCCAAATACCAGCCAGACCCAACCTTACTTAGCTTGTAAGATTTGACAAGGCCATCTCAAGCCAAGATACCATGGCTATAGGCAGCAGCATGGGGAGTGTTGATTACCAGACTTACTCAGATAGTAGGAGATAGGCTACAAGCGATAATGCAACAGATAAACAAATTGTCAAAAAAAGAGAATTAAAGCTGCGAAGAGAAGAAGAGGCTGAAGCTAAAAAGTGGTTCTGGAGAGAGACTTATGGGTTGGTGCAGAGAGTAAAAGCACTCCCAAGCTCCTCTAAAGGGCTTATTTGAAAAGTCTGAATGAAATTCAGAGCAGAACCAATACCTCTATAACCATTGCTTCTGGGATAGATTTACAGCATAAACCCACTGGGACAGATTCGACGTTGGAGTGAGTGAACGTAACTCTATTGAGGTTAATGGACTTGTGCCCGCTTATATCAAAGATGAATTTAGTCTATAGAGAAGGAAAATGGGATTTAACCTGAAAATCACCTCTTATAGAGACTAACAACGTAATATATGATGAAAAGACAAGTAAGAATTCAGGAGTTTGCTTAAAATACTTCATTCTGTGTTCAGGCAGATATCCTTCATTCCCTGTGTTTCTAATTACCTGAAACCTTTCCCAATAGCTAACACTGTGAAGAATAGTATTTAACATTTGTATCATAGCAGCATCCAGAGATCCTGCGAGGGTCCCATTATACTCGGTGCTCTGCAAACACAAAGGCATACCTAATCCCTACTTCGAATAACTTCCACTTTCTTTCTGTGAGTGTGGAGGCCAGTTGGAGTTACTGAAGTTCAGAGATGGAGTCGAGATTTCACGCTGCAGGACTGATGCACAATGCTACAACACAGTCACTTTTAGGGAAATCAAGACTGGAATATTTGCATTCCAGATATTCAAATATCAGATCAAAATTGATGAACAGAATAAATGAGGGGATTGTCTACTGTATCTTTTGCCTTCTCTGATGTCAACAGAGTAATAAATCAACAGGAGAGCAGACTAATACAGGAATAAATAATTAGTGCTTGTGAATAAAGCCTCATATTGTGCTCCATAAGTATTCTGAGTTACTTGGATGAAAGCAACTATCATTGAAGTGTATTATTACTTAAGTGTGTTATTAATGACATGAATAATAACAATACTATTGATCTGTAAGTTGGAAGTGTCATCTGCTACACCCTGGCTTATGGATACTGCAGCAGGACAGAGAAGTGGTATCAGGTGACCTGAGAGTTTTTCTCTTGGAGGAACATTTTTTGAAGTAGCCATGGGCTCTGCCTGTGCAGATACAAGGTGGTGATGGTCATGTGCTCCCTCTGCAATGGCTGCATGAGGATTTACAAGACAAGATAATTCCCAAAATATATGTAAAACATTAAAAACAAGAATTAAACAAATTGTTTTAAAGCTAATAAAATGCTACATAAAAGGAAGACGTTGGGCCAACTATAGGGTCTCCCCAACAACACTCTCTTACCACTCTGGCAGTGGATAGGTTTTCAGGTAGCTGTCATAGCTGGAGTGACTCTCAGCCAGGTTATGATGTATGTACGTAAGAGTAAGTAGGTAGGTCTGTGCAACACTTCCCCCTCACCCTTTCCTCCAGCTTCTCCTCCAAGGTAGTGTTTCAGAGGTATGCCAAGAAAAGCCAGCCCCAGGGGGACTGTCAAAAACCAGCACAACCCAGAGCAGCCTTGAGGCTGTTCTGGATTGCGCCAGGGGTTAGACCTGCCTCCAGCCAGCCTCGGGATTGGGGGTGTACCTATAATATGGCACAGGCTACTATCTCCCCACTCTGCAATAACCTAACTGATATTCAAGTGCATTTGACAGTGAATTTCCTTAAATAGGGCTAGTTTGGGTTCAGAGTGCTGTGGCAGAGCCTGCTCCTTTAGCCGTGACTTGTCCAGCAGAAAAGACCATCCAGGTTCTGTCAGCCACCGTAAATTGTGCCAGAAGAGCCTCCTTGATTTTCCCCAACTGTGGCCTCCACCCAGTTGTACAGATGCAATCTACAGACTTAACTATCTGTTTGCAAATACATTCACAATGTCAGTCCATTGTAACACTCCCAGGGCAAGTACAGGCAGGAAAAGGCATTGTGTTTTTAAGTAGGCATCTACTTTTGGAGGATGTATCCTTTGCTGTCCAGGGCTGGGAAGTTTTTAACACTGGTTAATTATCTTCAAGATGAAGGGTTTAATTGGGAATGTCACAAGCTAAACTTTCTTCCCTCTGAAGAGCTGTCTACCTCACATGGTGCTCAGAGAAATATTAGACAGCAAACTCAGTTCAATTTTCATTGTTTATTTTCTTTTCTGTAAAAATGCAAGCAGTCAGGGAAATGCGATCAAATGTGTCTGCTCTGCTTCCACCCATGTACCCAGTACTTTTGTGATGACACCCAGACTCAAGTGAGAGAATGATGATGAAGGTCAAGTGTGGAGAAAGCAAACTCTAAACAATAATGGATGATTTATAGCATACAGTGAATCTTATCTGGGTCACACTTTTGAACGGCCCCATTTCTCAACTCTTCTAATTCTTGAATTAATTAAGTTCTCACATCCATTATTTTGTTTCTCTTTTGCTATGCAGCTCAGAACGCAGAGATGACAGGCTGAGTGATGCACTTCAAAGATGTGATTCTTCTTGCGCTGTGTGAAAGAGCTTTGAAAAGTTAGCCTTGTCTCTGCAATAACAGGAATCAGAGAGACTCCTCACTGCTTCGTCTTCAGTCTTTCTCTTACTCTGTTTACTGAGTCCTCTCCCACAGCCTTCTTTATGACCTCTACCCAGACTTCACTTGCTTGGCCTGTAGAATTGGAAGCTTTTCCTCAAACAATGTTCGTCCAAAGGGCGCTAAGAGCCTTCCTACATCCTCTCAGGAGTGTGTGATTACACTTGGTGATGGACTCTTCCCGAAGAGAGGACTACATACATGCTTATTCTCCCTATCATTCTCATAGACCTTAGGCATCGTTCTGCATGGACACTCAGATTCTGCTGTTGCAAGTGCAATAGAAGTATAGAGCTCGACTGAAAAACTAAACTGTTATCTCCTTGCAGTCTTATCTTCCAGATCTTGTCCGCAGAGGCCTTGATCCAACAAAGTGCCCTGCTGAAGAGCATCCTCAGTGTATCTTCTGCATGGGCAGCCATCTGAGCTCTTCGCAGGCTGCAGTCTAAACCATAAGCTTAAGTTCAGGAAATTTCCTACCAGACTCCTGTGGCTTTGTGAGAAAAGAGAAAACAAAACTCATAATAAATCGTTAAGGTCAATCAAAAATTAATTCTGCAATAAATCTATATGCAATCTGTCCCCTGTACTCCTGTGTGTTTACTTATATTTGTAAGATTCATTTTATGAATGATTTGCCATTAACAGAGAAAGGAGAGATTAAGAAACAAAAGCTGTAGCTTCAGTCCATCATTAGGGAATTAATCAATTGGCAGCCTGTGTAGACAGCTATTTAGATCTGTGGCCTGAACAGCTTAATTGGGGGAAACATGTTAAAAGGGCTAGAATGATGTTCAAAGTAGCATAAATTAGCCCATTTTAGACCCATCACATGGCTTAATTTAACAACTTCTGTACCTCAGAGTTTGGCAAGTGATTACATCTCTTGAGCTTCTTTGCAGCTTCCTACCCCAAGATAAAGTATATTTCCATCTGAAAATGATTAACTATAAACATTCCAGCTAGTCAGGAAGGGGAAAGGGGAAGCAGCCTTCTAGACGGCGTTGGGAAACATTATGTGTCAGCATCCGGGATTGTTTGGCCAGCTGTAGGTGTTTGTAGCCATTGCTACACGTGAGAGTGGAAGCAGGCTCAAGGCCTCTTGCCATCTTAACTCCCAGCTCTCTGATGTGGCTGATGAGGCTGGGATGCTCCTTGTGCTCCTACCTTGACTGGTGCTACGTCACTGATTGCTGCGTTTCTTTCAGAAGAGGAGGCATTTCAGGCGTCCCTAGTTTTCAAGGCAGTTTGTAAAGCATTTTGGCATTTGAGATGGACTCTATAAAGGTGCTTCTTCTTGGATGGAGAAATCTATTTGGAGTCAGGGTTGTGGGCTCAGACCCATTATCTTTCATTAGAAATGAGTGAAAATTCGTAAAAGCAAATGTCCCGGAGGTTCAGCATTTTCTGGGATCTGGAGCTCAAGCTGGCTCTGAATTCAGCAGATTGCCTGTTTATGACAGGCCCAAACAAATCCCCACAAACTCCCTAAACCACTTGGGTACTTGAATTCTGGGACTAATTCCAGTGCTGAATTTTTCAGTCTCAGCACATTGCTGCTCCTGATGCAATCAATGCTTATATGTTCCCTGGTTCATTCAGTTGAGACGCCGTAGTTCTAGCTCATAATCAAGAGGTTATTTCTGGTTACCTATCACAGTGTCAGAGCGAGGCTGCCCAGGGACCTTGAAACAACACCATTTAGCTTTAGGGTTCTAAATGTTTCAACGTCTTTGCCAGGCAGCACCCTGACAACACAACTAAGCCCAACTAACCTTATACATATATTGTACATGACGTTTATTTTGGAGCAAACTTGTTGCCCTGCATTCCAAGCCTCGGGAGGCATCATGCCATCCTTTTTATTCGTCAGGAGTATGCCTAAATCCCAGTGTTGGCTAATTTGCAGCCTAGCCACATGCTTCCCATCTCTGAAGGAAAATGCAGAATGCAGCATCCAGAAGCAGTTCCAAACACTGTTGTTTTTAGCCAGGCAGATTTCAAAGATACTTGCTGACAGCACTGGTGACAACTGTATTCTCTTTCAAGCTCCAATAGAGACTGAATATTTCTCATGCAATTCCTGGCCTGAATCCTTCCCTGATGGGTCAGAACAATTCAGTCTTTGGGCTTTAAGGACTCAAAAAGATGGCATATTCTACCTGATCAGTGTTAAATTGTGTGGTCACTGGGTGTCCAATTCTGATCTCAGCTCCTCTGGAGGTAAACCTGAATTGCTCTGAATTTCTCTGAACTTTCAGAAGTATAAATAAGATGAGAATCTGGTTATCTTTTTCTATAGATATTGCCTATGTTAGATTGATGTGCCTGGCTTACAAACAGCTGGCTTCTTTTAAGAAATTTTTTTATCCATTTACTCACAACTAATTATTTACGCGTTGATACTTGTGACAGGATTTGGTTAAGAGAATCTCTTTCACAGAGCCCTGTGCTCTGCTGATTGTATATTTTGCTAGCCAAACCAACACCCAAGGCAGGCTGCAATTTGGGACACATCTCTCTTTATATCTCATTCTTTATTCTACTGGCAATAGCTTTAAAAACAGATTGCAGCACACCATTGTTTTCTCTTCAAAATATGGTGGCAGGTACAAAGAAAAAGCAACACCAAAGCTGCTGCAAAGATAAGAGGCAGAGGTGAAAGTGCTTATTCCGAGGTTATCGCATGAACAGCACCATGTTAGCACCATGTTAGCACAGCACAAAGACTCGGAAAAAAGTCCCTCCATCTCATCTCTCAAACCACTGGAACAACAGTAACATGCAGCCATTGTCTGAAAGAAGGTAAAATAAAGCCACGGATAATGCAAAATCAGGAAATGGTGTGAATTATTTGAATACAACGCTAAACCAACTTCAAACTGCCTAATGACTGAGACAGTGAGGGGCTCTGGAACAAAAGTTTAGGCTATGTTAGCACCAAATTAGAGCTTAAGCTAAATAGTAGTGCAAACCATGGATGTTGCTAAGTATCTTCAGTACAGAATAGTGGGGATGCAGGTGGGCAACGTATTTAACATCAGTTCCCTGAGAGGGAAGGATGAGAGCATCTACATGATTAGGCATCTTCTGCAGCACAGAGCAGCTTTCTCAGCATTTGACACTTTCTTTCCTAGGAGGAGCACACCCATTTTACTGGGAGAGGTTCCTCCACATCTGCAAAGATGGGAATAAACCGTCTCTAGTGGGCACAGCATCCATTAGTCCAGGAACACGTGTTCCCTTTCTGTATTTCTGCCTGCCACAACAGTGTCAGCTAGCGTAAGAAGGCTAGTCTGGAAGCTCAGCCTGAGTGTGGGAGCTAAGAAGTGGAGGATTTGCAACCTTGTGCAGTAAATCATTTCAGGATAAATAAATAATACAGATAGGTCAGGACAGGGACTAGAAAAGTAATCTTCACTCTTCCCTTAGCCCAGCACATAACGGTGCATCTGACAGGGTACATAGCTTCCCCTTTTTTGTAGCTTAAAATACAGTATTAGTTACTCAAAAAGGTAGCCTTTCAAATCTTGCACATTAAACACACTTGGTGTTTTATAAAGGAAAGAAAAAAGATATGTTCTCACATCCTTTATGGTTCATGCTCATGCTCCCATACCTACTAGAACACTACGCAGATGAATGTGTGTATTTCAAAACCCATCGGCTTTCAGAGCTTTTGCCTTGGTATTTTTCTTATGGAAAACTACATCTTGAGAAGTAAAGGCGAAATGGAGAACCTGGAGGGGACCTGATGGAAGAGAAGTTCGCTTTCATAGCATAGGAATTTCTATCACTTTTGGCCAAAGTGGTACTTTCTTTTTTCCAGGTAAGTATGAAACCACAAGCTGAAATGTGCAAGGCTAATACAGCGTCAGCCAAGAAGGACTACAGAAGCTCCCCAGGAGCTTACTGACCATGCCAGAAGAGAAGCCAGCTCACATGAAAGCAGTCACCTGCAGACACGTCCTGCTGCCAAACTTTTTACCTGTAAGAAACTCCATCACTAATCTCAACAGCCTACAGTGAAATTATTACAAGAATTTTCCTATTTCATTTTGCAAATCCCAGTGTACAAGGTATGTTCTATGCAAGTTTCCCCAACTTACAGTTACTGTCACCGTCAAGATAGAAAAAAGGATGAATGTGGAATAGACATTATTTGAAAGGCGTCTGTTTACATTTGCAAACTGGCCCACTTAAACTAAAGTAGGGATGTTTTGCTTTTAGACATTAAGGTACTTAGGGAAAATTTGTCACAGAAATGGAGTTCATTGTTCAGTATTGAATGGACTGGGTTTTTTTCACTGTTCTTGTTCCCCATCTCTGTATAGTACTACTATAAATGTCTATAGTTCTTTCAATAATATTTTTGTCACCTGTTAAAATGTGTTTCCACACTTACCTGATTTTGTACAGCATGAGTAAGAAGTGTCTAAGGCTTGAAGCAGTACGTTATTTATAATACCACTTCTAACTGAAGAAATGTGGGCCAAATCTAAATAGTATGTCAACTTCAGCAGTTTAGGGAAAATTATATGTCAGATACCATTACACTCACAGGATGCAGTAGAAGGAAATAGGCAGTAATCAATATGTTATATTATTGAATTGGGATTGACTTCTATCTGGCAAGTAACCATTAGTCCATGTAGACATACCAGCTCAGAAATGCTCTGTGAAAGCCAACTAGCTTTGCTTAGACATTTGGATAATCCTCAAATAATATGAGCCCATTAAGTTGGGTAATGTTTGGTTTTTCTTTTTCATTTTCTTACTTGTGCATTGAGAGGTTATTTTAATATATTTTTTTTCAAATTGAAATAGGTAACAGTACTACAGGATGGTATGTCAGCATTCAAGTCTTTATCAAATAAATAGAGGTTCATAACCTCTCTGTCCCAAACTATATTTTTGCTCTGCCATAGCAGCCACTAAATTTTTCCCAGCTAAACTCCCTTCCATCATGAATCATTTTACTAATGGGGCATGCCTTCTCTCACATCCAGAAACCAGGCCTCTCTGTTGTGAAGAACACCCCATCAGCTTTCATACCCCATGTCTAGGACTGTATAATCCATGCTATGTGCCATGCATAATATGTGTGCAGCCACCCTTTATCAGAGCTATTGCTACCAGGTTTGGGGTTGATTGGCTCAGATGGATGAAGCAAAGCAGCAGCTGGGAGGAGCTATTTGATTAATAATAAATAGATACAAAGATTTATGATTAACATAAAACATCTTAATGATTTACCATAGCAATGAAACCAATAGGCTGGTATTCCAATCTGATTTCTACAAATTTGTATAATCCTCAGGGTAAAACAATTTAATGTGCTGTCTCTTTTATAGTTACAAAAGGCCTTTCATATGATCAATTATACATAAGAGTATAATAAATGTAACTTTCTTCATACTAATCACATCTAACTTAAATTCTCTTGTCGGTCTTTGGAGTGTATGTAGCATTCCCCATAAAGTTTTTAGTCTCAGCTCTTAGCAAAAGTTAATATAGCCAGAACTTCCAAATAAATCATCAGTACAAGGGTCTTCACACTAGTAAAACTGTTCAGACAATACAGTTTATTAACAAAGCACTCCCTCCTTCTAGTCAAGCCCCTCGCTTAACACAACAAACTCTCTGCTTCATATCAAGGGGTTGTCTGGAGGTTATGGCTCTGTATTTTTAAAGCTTAGTTAAGTAGTACTGTGTTAGGACAATGCAAGACTAGTGTAATAGTAATATAATAATCATATTTTGCCCCAGTACATAGATTTCATCAGTAGATCTCAACTAGGAAATGGAACTACATGCCCACACAACCAGTCTCAAAGGCCATATGGCTTATTAAAGGTTTCAAGTTGAAATTGCCATCTAATGTCATTTCAGTTTTCTAATTCCTGTAGAATTGCATTTCATAAGAAGAAAACTGCATGAAGTCCTTCCATCTGAGAGAGAGAGAGAGAGAGGATGTATAGTACACCTACACATTGAAAAAAAAAATTCAAATTCAGTTACAGAGGACTATGATAAAGATGGTAGCAGCACCCAAAAGCAATAGAAAGAGACTGTGGAAAAAGTATTCCTACTGTGTTCTAGCTACCTATTTTGGCATACATGATGTTCTCTGTGATGCATAGTCTCAGTATGAAATGTCTGCTCATTCATGACCCAACATCCACAGAATTTTCAATGGGTGAGGAGTTAGCTGGAAGGTAACCAAGACTACCTGAGCAGGTGAAAAGGAAGGAAAAAGTACGGAGCATTTGATGGCTGGAAAGAGGAGATTTGGCAAATGGCTCCAGTTTGCTATAGTAAGAAAGCATATTCTCTAAAAAAGCATTCCATATTGGGCATTAGAGACCTTCAAAATTTTTGCTAAGTGCTAAGACTTTGGGACATCCCTTGAAACCAGTTACTGCAAATATCTTGAAGAATTTTGATCTGATGGAGAACAGTCTTTGTCCTATGAAACTTTTACAGTTTTGAAGAAAAAAGGAGAGAGAGAGCAAAAGGTTCAAGACAGATTTTTTTCATAGGCAGAGACATTGGGATGTTTCTGTGTGTAAAAACACATATACAAGAAGTGCATCCATGCCTGTGATGTGATTAATGGCCTTGAAAAAAAAATACTCAAAATAAAGCCATTTGGGGTTCTTTTTATTTTTTTCTTTTTCCAAGGTGCTGGATTCACATTCTCCCTTTTAACCACTTGTGCCAAAACTTCTTATTTTCCAAGCAAAAACTCAAATTCTGACACATTCACCAGACTCTAGGAACCGGTGCTTTAAGAATCCTCCCCCTCAATGGTAAAGACTCTTTAACAAAATCAATGTTACTTGACTAGCATAAATAACATTGAGCTAATTGCCTATCATACGGTTTTGTAGTATCTGCATGCACTGTCATTGGTGTACTGTTGTGAGTTGACCTGGCTTTTGAAAATACTGCCCTTAAAGTCTGGCACATTTTTGGAACCAGGCTGTCAGTGAAGGAAAAATGAACTGGAACATCATAATCTGCTTCAACCATAGTAAAGAGAGAGACATCTGGTAGGCCACTTGGCAGTCAGCCAGCAATGAAGACTTCAATTAAAATAATGAACATGTTCTCAGGAGTACCTCTCCGAACTGAAGAAGTTATGTCTAACCTGCTTCTTGAAAGTTGGCTGTAAGTGGCAACAGTGGGCCTTCATCGTTACCGTGTACCACACATATTGCAGCGTGCCACAGGCCATAAAACCGCCACGCTAAGTACACCTGTAGTAAGCTAGAAACAACAAAAAAAAGCAGCTTAGAGAGGTAACAATGGAATGGTTTCGCACTGCTTAAAGCTGTCCAAAAGCCAGACCAATCTTCCTGTACTAACAAAGTTGATGTAATTTCCAAGTCGAGCTGGAAAACTGCTCGCCCTGATTTCCACCAGCACTGGCCTTGCAACTGTCCTAAGTTCCCTCAGGCTTTTCCTAGGAAACTACTCAAGGTGTTCTGGGATTTCTGATCATAAAAATCAGGGCAAAAAGGATGAAGTCGGCCTAGTTTACTTCCCAACGCACATCACCACCTCCTACTGTCTTCGGTGTCTAAAGAAGAGACAAGAATTATGCTGGTCATCCCTTCCCAGAAGAATCCCTAAAATGGAAATCAATGCCCCAACTAACAAGCCCTTTCAGGAAAGAGGAAGTAGAGCTTTATAAGGTGACAATACAGCATAGCAAATTTCTCTTATTTTTGCCTAAAATATTCCAAACTATGATTTGGCTTCTAGTCAAAGAATGAATAAAATTCCAACAGTAGTGGCATCCAGATTTGGATGTCACTAACCCAGCCCATCACTAATGAAAACGCACACTTAGAGAAGGTCCTCACCAGTCCTTTTGCAGTGAAAAGAAAATGAACTGTAATAAAAAGCATACCGCATTCCAGTTTAGGAATTTAAAAGAGCAGTGGATAGACAGTAGATGTGCTACATTTAAATAAGAGGTTGGACACAGCAAAATGTGTCACCTAATGAGGCAGCACAGCTCCTTCATAAGACCATTTAGAATTTGTAATGGTAATTGCTTTATGGCATTGTGAGGTCATTACAATTTGAGATTAAGATGGGCAAATTGTTGCAGGGAAGATCTTTGGAGACCCTGTTACAAAGCCATTATGAAGCTATATTACACCCACAAAATGATTTCAAGGCATGACTTGAAGAAGACCTCACTGCAGTGCTCTTACAGTAAAATTGCATTGCGAGACTACAATAGGAAATAAGACTGCAGTGCAAGCCTGCGAAGATTAGACTCAATTATGATGTCAAAACAAACTGAAACAATGTCAATGCAAGTTATACCATTAAGGTTGAGACTTAAACCTAGGAAAGCAAGGAAATTCTGCATTAAACCTGCCACATTACCTTTAAATCACACCCTTGTGCTAAGGTGTTGTAGCAGGTACAGACCTTTGTTAAATCGTCTCACAGCTCTGGGTATTGTTACACACTGCAGATGATCTCTGTACAAAATCATCGTAGTTTCATTGCACAAATGTTTAAGTGATTAACCTGAAGGGTTTAACCTATAACTGAAGATTCAACAAAATTCAGGGTTGCAGTGAGAACTCCAGGTTAACAATTTACATCTCACTGGGTGCATTGTCCCCAGATTTTATAGATGTAAAGGGCTTGATCTCTTGTACAAATAAATTGAACAATTTAGACACTGCAAGATGAGGTAGGAATGGAGTTTCCAACCTCCTTGTGTCCGTGGTAATGCCCGGAGCATCAAAAGAAATTATGCACCATTGTGCCCAAGCTGGATAAAAACATGTTAGGATTTGCTCTTACATCTCCTAAGAACATACAGCCTTGCTTGAAATAAGAGGTAAAGAGTATGACAGACTATTGATTTTTGTAATGTGTTTTGTAAGAGAGGATCCCTGTTGAGCAAAATGTAGGTATGTACCACGGCTTGCCTGGGTGCTACAAACTGTCAGTGTGGGGCAGAAAAGAGAGCGTGGGATGGTGGGACCAAAGAAAAGTTCTTAAAGTTATCTAGATTGACTCCCTCAAGGAGGAAACCTTTGTAAGAATGACCACACAAAGCCTCTCATTGAGCTTTAAAAAATTTAACAAACAAAAAGAGCTTAAAAAAAAATCACCACTCTCATAAATGAACAGACTGTCTGGCACATCAGTAATAAAAACAATTAAAACACAGTTATCTGAAGGCTTGATTCAGTGAAAGACTGAATATATTCTGCAAGGTATCCATGCCCATTAAATTGCCTGAGATTTGAGGGGAACTCACAATCCCTGGGCAAATGCTCAGCACTTCAGAGGCTGGAGATCTAACTCTCAGCATGGCAAAGCATGAGCACCCTGTTTCACAGCTCTTGTTCTTGCATAAGTGCTTGTCCGCAAAACAGCTGTGTGGAACAGTAGTCATCCTGCGAGCATGGATTTCATCTGTGATTGAAGACTGATAGGATCAGCCCCAAAGAATCCAGGCCCCAAAAGTGCCAGACCCAGTTGGAGGCCTGGAAACCAAATTAAGTGCAGAAATTTAGACGAGAGCAAGAGCAAAAGCTCTGCCACTACACTTCAACCATGTTTTGGCAAATGCTTTCTACAGGCCACATGCACCTCACAGATTTGCTTCATACTAAAATACTGGTTCTTTTGGATATTGGAACCATGAAAGTTTAAATGATGTTGGGCTAGAGATTTGGCTGGTATAAACTGGCTCATCCCCAGTGAGTTGAAAGGAGTTGCATCATTTTTTGTCAGCTATGGATCTGGCCCATAAAACCTAAGTATTGTTTCCTACAGAGCATGTCAACTGACAGAGCTGATAGCCCATACGTTGACTTTTCTTTTGAGACTTAGTACAGCTGTACAAAACATCTTGGATTCACTTAGCGGGGGTTCCACAGATAGTTTATTTCTTCAGTTTTGTTTCTTCAGTTTTGTATTTGGCAATGTCTGAGGCCTGTTCTGAGATCTGTCCTGAAACCAGTACAAATCCCAACCCAGCTCCCCCTGTATCAGCTCATTTTGGAATCCTGAGTTTCATTCAGTGTCCATATATCTGTCCAAAGCATAGCAAACTACTCCCAGACTCACCAAAACATCTGTAAGTCTTGGGTGAGCTTGTCCCAGATTTAGGGGATGTAACTAAACAGCCTTGGTCTTTGCTATGGAGGCTTCGTGCAGTTTTAAGTACGTATCCACTGTGTTGGTGTCACTAAGAGAGATTCCTTCTGTTATTTTATATCGGTGTTATCCACTGTGCTAATTATACCAGCATCACAATGTGCATATTGATACCATTAATTAGCAAAAAAGTCACTCCTCAAAAATACATGGCAGCATCTCTCTGACTCATTCGCTATGAGGGTAATATAAGTGAAGTACAACACCATGATATACCATATTTAGCTCTGAACTGCATTCATCTTTATTAATTGCTTAATGTAGCAATGCCTGCTGCAGGAAATGCCATCCTGCAAGGTCCTGATTAGTTCCTCAGAGATGCTAAGGGTTCACATCTCCCACTGAAACCATGTGCAGTGGTGGGCACTCAGGATCTCCAAGGAAGTACTCAGAATTTTGCCGGTTCAGGCCATTAGTATAGTCTGTGGCCCTAAATAAACTCAGCTCACGACGAGTGCAGATGCGTATGCTGAGGAAGAAGGTCTGCGGATGGCCGTCAACAGCTGAGGAACAAAAGGAAGAGTTGGTCATGCCAGATAATCCTCAAGATTCCATCAAAGAAAGTGAGCATTGGAACAAACACCCACTCAGCACCTCAAAACAGTTCAGGAAACTGATCTTGCCTAGTTTGTAATCTCAGTGAAAAACCCACATGACTCTCAAGAGCAAAATAAGGAGGCGAACGAAAAAGAAAAAAAGGGCTTCGACTTGCAGAGAAAAATAAAGGAGTGTATAAAAGGGGAAAAAAAATCAAACGTAACTAAAAGGGAAAGGAGGACAACTCTAGATACCATGGTGAAGGGCCAGAGAAAAGAGTCATAATGCTGTATGGTTACAGCGAAATTGGAGGAAGGGGAAGAGAATGAGTAAGAAACAACAGAGGAGAATAAGACTGGAAGACGACAGAGAGCAAGCAGGGGAGAGAAAATGGGACATAGATGTTGAAAATCTTCCATCTTGAGAAGTAAACTCCAAGATATGACTGACAGGCCTTCCCAAGCTAACATAAAATGGGCCAATGCTGGTTTTCAATACATTTTATTTGAAGTAACTTTGTTGGGCAGCAGCAAGTGCTTCCAAAGACAATTTAGTTGCTCAGCATTGCTGAATTGGTGCTTGAAAGGAGGAGTGTATCCTGAAGTTTTCTTACAGCTGTTTCAGTCAATGATCAGACTGGAGGAGATTACGCAGCTGAACTCATGCCTGGATATGTAAAGGCAGCCTAGCTATAATAAGAAAGATCACTATATTGCTAAATATAACTATTTCCGCTAGATTTATTTGCTGATGACTGGAAAGATATTCCTTTAAGCAGATGTCAGAGACAATGCAGATCTTCCAGCATCATGGGCCTCAGTGCCAAGACCCATCCCACATACTCCGTAGAAAGCTGAGTTAGCATTTCTATGATTTAGACACCCCCCCCCCAAAAAAAAAAAAAAAACAAAAGATATGTCTGAGCAAGAAGAACGTTTAGGTCATTCACTGGCTTTGGAAAGAGCCACAATGGATAGATCAGCAGGGCATAATTCTCCTGTCTTGATCTTGGTACCTTCCCCACAGGCACAGGCAAAACACTCTAAAACTCCACTGGCATGAGTTGATGGCTTGGTCAAATGAGGTTCAGGTCTAACCCAGGGAAACTAGATGCATATTTAGATTTGTATATATTCCCAGTCTGCATATGTTCATACCCTAACCTTCATCAAGGCATATTTAATGTCCATTGAAAAGCCTGAACTGCGACTCTCTGTGACCTGTAATCAGTTCTCCAAGGAGCTGACTTCGTTTGACTTACAGATAGTCAAATCAACACCTTTCTGGCCCAGACCTGCTATTCAAATGGATGGTCAGGTGAGGTAAAGGTTGTTGAAAAATCACCTTTTCATATGCTTTATCAAAGAACTTTATGTCTACCAGGTCATTAATGAGCATCACTTCAGGGGCCTTGTCATATACATGGTTGTTGTGAGACAGCATTTTTCCCAATGATATGCAGTGTTCGGCTCACTCCTCTTTCTTCTGGTACAGAAATCTCTGCCACACCACATGGTCTCTTTGCTCACAGGGTAAACCTTCATGAGACCTGTGCTAAAAACTGTGGGTACAATGCAGCAAAGCAGCTGGCTGGTACTAGAGGAAGTGGCCATTTGGGTTCTCGATTTGGCCTGACAGCCAAAGCAGACTCACAGGGTGGCCCACCCCTGCTGTGGGGCAAGTGTTGGAAAGGAGAAGGGTAGAATTACAGTACAAGGAGGAATAACATTAATAACAGGCAGGCTAGTGCATGCAAGTCCCAGTGCATCACTTTGAGATGCATCCTTACATGTCTTCTATCATTTTACTTAAGATACCATTAATGTGGAATAAAATATATCTCTAAAGTAAAGAATTGCTTCTAAAACAATACCATGGTTAATGTTTCTGTTATTGATCTGCATCCAGCTGTTGTATATACATCTATGGAGCTGCTTGCTGTTTGGTTTTCTGCAGACTGCATCTGCTGTTGGCAAGTTATGAACTCACACATTTTAAGCAGCACTAATTCGAAGTGAATGCCTTATAAATAATCCACGCAAACAATCTTTGACATTAATACACATTTAGTGATACTAAACCCAAGCAGATAAAGTTCACAGTGGTTCAAGAAGACGACCTACATCATTTGTGGCCTTTAAATCCCCTGAGGGCTTTAACAGAAGAGAGAAGCAGAGAGGCCATGTTCTTAATGCCACCTTCAATTACATTCCCTTCCCTGTTTATTTCTCTTCTCCTCCCTCCCTCAGTAAAAATATTCAGTCTGGTTTTACACAGGGGGAGTGGAAAATGAGGCAACTCTTCAGAAAAGTCTTTTCCTGTGTTCTGAAGGCAGGATAGGACTGGTTAACTAGAGGCAATTAAAATAAACAAGAATTTAGGCTGATGTATTTAATCAGAGGGTATGGCTTAGGTTATAATTACATTGCTCAGGCACATAATTGATGGGTCTAAAAAATACAGGTGTACAGTACTGACTGAAAGACCTCTGTGGAGTACAAAGAACGTGGTGATTCTTGAAATCCAGGCCTCAGGTATTCAGTGTTTTCATTTGAACAGCTGTGTAAAGTGTTTGTGATGCAACCAATCCTCCTTCCCCTTCCAAACCTACTAACTTTGGGGTTTCGCTATAAATTCAAACAGTTCAGACCTTTTTTACAAAATAGGTCACAAGCCTTTGAAAGACCGTCAGCTGAGTTATGATTTCGCATCAAAATCATGAACATTCATCATTTTGGAGAGTCCTGATGTAAAACCACAAGATAAATAAATGTGTAAAAAAATATATATGCATATATATGTATATGTTTTAACTCAGCTGAGACTTGAGAATTTGGGTTCATGTGAACATAAAGCTCAGAGTAGAATATGGGACACACAGTCCCACATGGACTGAAATTGAAGTCAATCATTGTGAAATAGAACTACTTATTTGCACATGCCTCTGCTTGTTTGGTTGTTTTTGCCCGTCCTTCAGAAACTAGCAAAGCTGCTCATGTTTTCAGAGTAAAGGAGAATTATCCACTTTTGGAGACCTCGTCCCATTGTATTCAGCAGCACTTTTGCTGTTGACCTCAATGATAGAGCTGAGAGAATTTGCAATGAATAATTAATCTGATGAATTTAGCCTACTTTTCTGCCTGCGGAATATCTGAGGGCAGATTATACTGTCTTCAAACATATTTATTTGAAATTACTTAACACACTTCTTTAGACTGTGAGTTGGTGAGGAATGATTCTCTGGGAGTATTGGTACTGAGCCACAGTTTTAGCAGTCTTGGCTGCCCACACTGGTACTCTAAGGGCAGTCCACCCAGCAGAGAGGCGTTATTTGATGTGAGGTGCTAATTGAGTAGCATGGCAAAATGTGGTCTTGCACAAACAAGCTTGGTCAGACAAAGTATGCCTTGTTAGTTTTGTCTTTTGGCTACATTTTCAGAAATTTCACACAAAAATTAAGTTACATTTGTATTTCTGAATTTCAAAGTGCAGACAAGTCAGACTTCTGAGTCAGATGCCCAGAGACTGGACTTGGGCTTCCAGATACCTTCTAGAGATACAGAACAGTCTTGTCTGGATGAACTCTGCTTTGCTTTTCTCTCTCTCTCTCTGATATCCATTGCTATTTACTTAATTTCCTTTTTTTTTCCCTCTGTTTACAGACACTGAAAATTATTTTTGCCCACTGTACTTCAGTTTTATCAAAAGTTATTCTCTGTCACAGATTTATTACCATGTTGTCTGAGCTGGGTCCCTTGCATTGTACAAGAGATTGTGTAGTAGGGGTGGCCACGTCCCACTTACTGGCCAAAGTGCGATTTTTCTCAGCTATCAGTGTTGTGGAAGGATGTTTGCTTCTCACTTTGCAAGACTTGGTTTGTAATCATCTCCCTCAAGCTGGTTTATTCACCCAGCTATTTCCATTTTCAGCCACTTCCCTGCTTTTGCCATTTCTTTCCATTGCGTCCAAACCTTCTTGTACCCTGGCGACTCCAGTCACAGCTACCCGTTAGCGAGGGCCAGGACAGGTGGGAGTAAAGCAGTGGAGGAGATCTTCTGTGGCCTAACCACCTTAATGTGTCTCAGATGCCCTTTGCTCCCTGACATGTCTTTGAAAAACATCACTGCCCTGTCAGCTGAGCCTGCTGTATGAACATTGCAAGGATTGCCGGCCCTCCCCACTTGCCTTGCTAACCTCTTTCCACCTTCTACTTCCCTCTGCCAACAAATAGAAGAGACTCTGTTGCTCACTCTTGCGTTTTCCTCTAGAGTCCAGCCTACTTATTTTTCCCACAGTACTGTCTGTTTAGTCCCTCTCTAGAGGTCTTTTATTTTCTCATCCTCTCTTTTCCACTTTTTTATGGCTGTAGGAGCAAGTGGAGCAGGCAACCACTGCCTAATTGGAAACCTTCTGTATAAGGCCCCACAGAATCACTGCCGTGACTGAGTGCTCATGTAGTCCTAAGCACAGCTGTGTTTGCAGCTCATTCTCTTCTTTGCTCCTTGTGATAGTAACACACAGAAGCACACATCTAAAGGGGGTGAGTAAGGGGCTGGAAATGCTCTAGAAAGGTTTCTCCTTGTTGTTCATCAGCCGTTAGACTGTTTCCATGCAAGACTGCTGTATGCGTGCAGCCAGTTTTAGGCTAGGTACCCCACAGCAGCAGGGCAGCTGTGATTGCCCTGTTGTTAGAAGGGGTTTCTAGTAAAGAGGTGGTGCCCATTTACAGGCTGGAGAAAATGTCCCAGTAGCATCCTCTGCCTAGGCCTTTTCAAAGGGAACTAGCACTTAAATGGCCCTGGCAGTGGCTTCTAAAGAAACAGGTGCCTGGTCCTGACGCTCTGGTCAGTGACTGCAGACTGTCTTTCCCATTTCTCTGCTTCCCCTCCATTCTTGTGCCTTGATAATGTTTATTCCAGCTCTTCATGACAAAAGAGGAAAAGAATGAGGCTCAGTATTTATTATACTGGCCATCTGCAGTAAGGGTTGAGAGAGAAGAGCAGCATCAAATTTTTGCAGGGACTTCAGGTAGGTGCAGACCTGAACATGTTTTGTGTACCTTGTGGTCAGATACACATGGGGGTGGGAGGCAGACACTTAGCCCTGGTGGCAAAGGTGTCTGATTTCTTTCCACGTTTGCGCTGTTGCAGGCAGAACTGGGCATACCCGGCTGTCCACATCTGCACCATTTGAAATGCCAAGTGCATCTCCATGGAGCTGGAGGCTCTTGCATGTGACTTTTCAGATCTCATTCTCTAAACAGATATATGTCACAGAAATATTGGAAAATGCAGGCTGGTTGTGTTGTTTTTGCCTCTCCAACCTTCAAAAATTAAGAAAATTTAAAACGTCACCAAGGTAAGAAGAGAAAGAGGATGTTATCTATGTGTATAAATGTCTGATGGGAGAGTATTAAGCAGATGGGATCAGACTCTTCTCAGTGGTGCCCAGTGTCAGGACAAGAGGCAACGGGCACAAACTGAGTCACAGGAATTCCACTTGAACATTGGAAAACACTTCTTCATAGTGTGGGTGACTGAGCATTGGAACAGGTTGCCCAGAGAAGTTGTGGAGTCTCCATCCTTGGAGATATTCAAAAGTGATGTGAACAGGGTCCTAGGCAACCTGCTCTAGATGACCTGCTTGAGCAGAGAGGCTGGACCAAATGACCTCCAGCAGTCTCTGCCAACCCCAGTTATTCTGTGATTCTGTAATTTCATCAGCCCCATCTCTCCATTATTGCATTTGCAATATCAGTTAAATAAATACCCTGAAAACTCACCTGCTTGTCACTGCCCTTGGAGATAGTCTCTGATGATCAAACTGGTACAGCAGTAGATCTCTATCATTTTTTGCCTAAGATCCATTGTAAATGGGCGAATTGTGCAATATAGGACTTTAAGATGATAATATGACTTTAAGATGTACAAATACATAAGATTTCTTGGAATTATACACTTTACATATTTGAATGAGAGAGTTCTGAGAGAATCAAGGAACATTTCAGAGAGATTACAGGGAACACAAGGGAAATTTTTACTTAAAAATTGTATATACAGAGCTGACTTTAGACACCTGCAGAATAACTATTAAAAATTAAATTACTAAGCCTAAACTAACTAAAATGTCCTAATTCCCTTACCCACTCCAAACCTTGATCAGCTAGTCAATGTCCCGTGGGTACGCAGCCTTCCGGAAGGTGACAGTGTATTTAAAGCACAGTAGTAATTATTCAGGACTCTACATTTAATGATATCTATGGCTGGCCCAGTACTTTGGCTGTGCAGTGCTACACTGGAGAGCACATTTCAGTCTCCAGACCCAGTCTCTCTTTCCCCAAGCTAGCAGATTCTAGGCATGTCGCAAGGATGAATATGCTCAAATGTGGGACAAACGGTTGGAGGAAGCGTCGTCCTCATACATTCAGTCCCTTCCACATCTTCCTGGGCCTCTCTCTGTGCTTCCAACGACCCATGGAGGATTTGGATTTGAGCCCCACATGCACCTACTGCTCACCTTGGAGGCATTCGTGACAAGGCCATGCAGAAGCGCTGCCTTATTCTCCCCTGTCTGGAGCGAACCATTGTCATTTTCTGTTGCTATTTGCTATGAAAACAATGGCTTCTGGATAACAAGGGCTGACGTGACACAGTCTGCAAATACTGTGTTGTGGCAGCCTGCAAGATAATGTGTGTTGCCGCTGAATTCACAAAGGGGAAAAACTTTGAAACATTTTAAAAATGCAGGTGCACAAATTACTCATGCCAGAAGCAGCAGTGGCATTTTGTAATAAAATCTTGTGTTTATTCTCCACTGTTGAATACACATACCTTACAGCTCCCGAGAGAGCATCGTCCTGTGCTATCCAATGAACAATTTACAAATGGATTAAATATATGTGCAAAATGAAATAAAACTTGCAGATTTATAAGGGGCACAGGCTGTCCTTGCGGTAGGCACAAAATTCCCATTGATATAAATGGGCAGTTAGTTCATTACGGACATTTTATTTTTCCTTTGTGTCAAAAATTAGGCTATTCTTCTAAGATAGCTGAATATTAAAAGTACTACTGGGTGTTCTGTGCAAAGGTCTACGAGCTACATCCAAATAAACAGCAAGCACTATGATACAGATCTTTTAAACATTTTCTGATTTGGTTGCTTAGCCTTAAAGAAATTTCCTTCTCATGATACTGATATTATATCCAGAATAAAGAAGTGGGTCAAAAATGTAACAATGACTTGAGAAATGTCTTTACTGAATGAATGCTGAGTCCATGGATTCCAGCAGTAATTAATATAAGAAGGAGAGTTGCTTCAAACTCATCTATTGATTTGAAAATTTGAGTCTCCCTCATGTGACAGCTATTGTCTAGACTCTGCAAATTATTTTGAAGAATATTTTTTCAATACAAATCATTCAATCAAAACTCTTCTTGGAAAGTAGGCAGGTCAGGCTGCCTCATACTTTGCAGCAAATTCCATGTCTTAACCCATGCCCATGCTTCCTTTTCATTTGCAGCAGCTCCTAGTCATAACAGTCAGTACCTGCACCACTTCTCATTTAGCCTTTCCTTCCTCATTCTTTTTCTCAACTCCTCACTGAAGTTAGGCCAAATCTGGAGAGATCCCGAGGCTCTGCAATTCCATAGCATTTAGCTGAGTGGGGAGGACACAAATGTCCCATGTCCATGAGTAGCACCTAAGCCCATAAGACTTGGCCCCTGGAGCCCATGGCAGTACACTCACACTGTTGTAAATCATACGGCTGCTATGCAAGGGAAAGAAAAACACTAAAGGGGAAACAAAAACATATCCTTCAGTGTATTATTAATATTTCTCTCCCTTACTATTTACTGGTGCTAACAACAAGCAATGGCATGTGTAGATTGATCAGTCTTCATGAGCAGCATGCTGGGCTGATGCATCAGCAGTGGCATATGTGCAGCTGTGCAAGTCTGGTATCAAGGTGTTTCAGCCCGTCTGTGTTACCTCATTGCCCATCCAAGCCATCTTTTGTTTCTATTGCTGTAATTTCATCAATCAGGCATGCGGAAAAAAAAAAAAAATCATAACATTCCTCATCACAGGTCTGTGTGTCTCACTTACTCCTTCCCAGCTCTGGGCAGTCTCTAGCTCCTTCTGACAGCAATGCACTTTGCTTTACCTTCATGAGACAGACATGCCTAGCCCTAGTGCTATTTAACCTGTGGAGACATTCAGGACAGTCGTGTAACTGAAGAGCATCAGCTGCATCTTTTTCTGGTGCTGTTTTTCTAGTGATGTCAGGAGTCACAAGCTGGCACACTTGGGAACAGAGAAATTCAGGTAAATGACAACACTGTATAGAAATCCTCTGGATTTCTCTGCCTCTAGAGAGCTTGTATACCCTACAGACTGGCAGAGTAAGGAAAAAATGCCAACACAAGATGAGACATAAGCAGGCACAGGCTGCAACACAGATACATCAGAGACACACTCTTTACAGAATTTCTTCTTTCATGTGTATTTTGATTGTAGTGACATTTCATTTGCAGCATGAATTGATATTTTTACCTATTGGTTTCTTTTGCAAGTGCATTTTGACAGTACCGGAGGACACGCAGTACAGAACACGTAGTCCAGTATCTTTGTTAATACCAAAGAATGTGTAGTAGATCAGTCCCATTAAGCATAGCAATTTATAATGCTGCCCAAGAAGTTTTCATCTTAGAAATCAGAGAACACTTATTTAAAGGAGGAAAGAGGCAAAGAAACTCAGCAAATATAAAATATTCCAAGTTTCTCTCTTTTAAAATCAAACCCACCAGTACATTGTGTCTGCCTTAGAGAGCAGAGAAAAATATGTTTGCTAGGACCTAAGCCAAAGCAGGGTTATTTCGACCCATTTCTAATATATGAGGAAATGGATAGACAAACTGAGTTATCACTAGGACAAAAGATCCTACAAGGTCTCCAAGACAGAGCCACCAGTCTCCAAGACTGAGCCACCAGTCACAACCCGTTTGGAGTTGCGGGCAGATGCTCCATTGTAATTTCAGCATTAAGTTTTGAATTTTGAAGAACAGTAGACCCAGAGCAACCAAAAAATTCTCTGCACTGTGGTTGAATGGATGCTGCACACATGTAGCTCTCCTTGATAGTACTGAAGAGGAAGAGCGGGCTGGAAAATATATCCAAGGTGACTCTTTAGGAACAGATTGTTCATCTGTAACCAAAGCAAGAGTTCACCCCAATATAAAGCTGCTGGCCATTGTAGTATCTAGAATATACTGAATCTTGGCTTTCTCTGTTTTCTCCCCTATATGGCTTTGAAGACAGTTCCTGGGCTACTTAGTGGGAGGAAAACTGGGCCCTTAAAATTTTCTTGTGATTTAGTTTGTTATAGTGTATTTTTCTTACCTGTTTCAGACACCTTACCTGTAAGCTCTCATTGTGGTTATTTATTTATCTGTGTCAGCTATGTATTTATCCATCCAAGAATTGGCTTAATGATGCAGTAGGTGTAAGCATGTGTAATATTTGACATTTTAATGGCAATTGCTTTGGAGCTTATATAATCATGATGTTCAATGGTACCTATAAAAAGAGAGGGAAAAAACATTGCACTCTTCTTTCATCATTTCCCTTTCCTTCTGTTGAAGACCACATTATACACAGAAATCTTGGATGTTAGGAGAGGAGGGAGATGAAGGGTCAGGATGGCTACAGTTGTGTTGGCTTTGAAACACAATTGAGGTAAGACTATGTGTCCCTCTCCTTCAGGAAAGGTCACAGAAATTGCCACTGGTTAAGTGTCTCTGATGTTCTGTGAAACGTATTGCTCGTCACCACCTACAGAGGAGCACAACATACACCTTAAATGCACTCCAGGGTCCAACCTCGCTGTATATGTGCCCCTTGCCCTAAAATTATCATTGTTTCTAATGAAATTACTGTTCAGTTATACTTCAGTCCTCAGTCCTTCCTTGATGCAAACTTGCTGCAAACTTATTTTACCTGAGCAGCTCGATCCATTTGAAGTTAGAGAACAAGTCTGGCCCTATCGTGCCTTGTGTTAGATCATTCGGACGGAAAAGTGAGAGGCACAAGAAAATTCCACCAATGGTAACTTGACAATATCAAGTGCTTTGTATCATCAAATGGTTAAAGTACTGAATAAGAGCTAGTTAATATACACCATGGTGTACACATAATATACACCACACAATTATAAAATAGCTTTAGGGAAAAAACATTATCCTACCTTGGTATTAATAATGAAAAAGCTATACAGTTATACAGTACTACAGAGTTGTACCTTCTGACCACACTTTTATTTCTGAACGGGTACACTGTTTGGGGGAAAAAAAGTCTTTCTGATCTATTGTGCCTTAAGGACATAAGGGTTACAGTGCAGATTACAGGGATATCCTTTTCACTCTCCTTCAGTCATTACATAAATTGACAGCTTACTAATTGCAATGTCTTCTCCCTTGAATTAATTTATTTTGTCATTCTTTATTTCAGTCGTAATTGAAACACACAATTTGTGATGTTTTCTTATTGTTTGCTTACCATTTGTGTTCTTTACTTGTGCATCTAAGGCTTGCAACACTGGATCTGCTTTCACATTTCTACTTGTTTAGGATGAATGTGAATGTATTTCACCCACAGACAGGGAAAGTGGCCAGGATTAAAGATGATTACGGATAAACTTTGTGGCTAATAGCCACTGACTGAGGTTCAAAAGGTTTCCTTTTAGTCCTGCAGTGTATCATCCCAGTCAACAAAGGCTGGAATAGTGGTCACAGCCCTAAATGCCACTAACTAGAGAAGTATACAGCCTTGAACAAAACCAATCCTCCTCAGGCCCGTTTCTTCACTGGGTCTCACTCTATCGTACACTGTAGTTGGGAGAGCTCAAAATAACCAAGGGGCAGCTACAAGCTCTCTAGCTCAGTGCCCACCAAACTCACGTGGCCAGTCTTTGATTTCCATAACTAAGGGAAGACCTCCCTTCATATTTATTCACTTTAGCATAAGATATCAAGAATATGTGACCCTCAGTAAGTGTGTTCAATTCAGCCTAATGCCTCTGTGTTGTAGTGTTTTCTTTGCTTTCACTTTACCATGTTGTTTTCAGTGGGAGATTTTCACAGACAGGTCTACTGGAGGGCTCCAAGGGCTGAAGTCCTCCCATGAACACTGAGCACTATATAACGCATCCTCTGCGAACCCTGACAACGCGATCTTCCGCCACCGCACAGGACTCACCAAAAGCATCAGAGCTGCGTTTGCCTGTGAAAGAGCAAGCTTAAGTTCAGCCACTCCATAGATATCTGCAGCTTCATATGCAGCTCTCCTTGAAGGCCATGTTGGACTTAAAGCTTGCTTAACTTGTAAGTCTTCAGCATAAGGCTTACATATTTTTTAAAATTTAACCAATGTCTGGACCAGTATGGCCCTGCACACAAGTGTTGCCTTGAGGGACTATCAGAACACACATCAGTGCACTAAAAAACAGAATCACAGGGTTGATTTTAGTAAGAGGACAAATGGAAAGCTGCTTAGGTCAGCAGACTTTTGGGCAAGAGGAGGAAGGAAGGCAAGAGTACAGATATTATCTTCTACCTACTTTGTGTGGGCGACAGACTTGGAAAATGAGGCTTATTGCTGCTACTCTCAGCAACAGAGTAGCAGCTGGGGGCCTCGGTCAGCATGGCTTCTTGGCAGAGAGTCTTCTCCCAGAAATAGCAGCCTACCTTCTGTTTCCCTTTGGAGAAACAAGAAGGGCAAGGCTATCACTCCAACTCTTTTGCCTTCCCCTGCCTTCTGGTGCCAACAGTAGCTCCACGTCCTGGGGTGACTGCATTCAGTTTTGCTTATCTCTGTAGAAAGTTCTCTCTGCATACAAAGTGAGTTTGTGTGGTCACTACACAACACTAGGCCTTAACCATGCTCAGGAAAATCCACCTGCCATAGAGTTCCTTAGGTGCAATCAGACGCAACGTCCTATGTGTGATTATTCCTACTTTTATGAGAGCTGTTTTCCCCTCTGCCCACAATTTTGCCTCTTGGTAGAGAGCTTTTTTCCCTCTAACTCAGCCAAATGAAGACTTTGGGGTAGAGTAGGCATGAACGAAGATCAACTAGAAGAAGGGCTCAGATTCACTCCTGTAAACTGTCCCAGTCAGAAATTCCTGACTCTAAAAAATTAGCCTCAAAACCTTAATACCTTGTACTTCCTGGTTCTGATCAGGCTGGAAATACCACTAAAACTACCTTTTATCACCCACTGTCCCTCAGAACTCAAGCCCCTGGACACAGCTAAATGCATTGGAAAAGGAGGCAAAAGGGAGAAGTTACCCACATTCTTCAACTGAAAAGGTGGTTGACACATTCCTATTTTCAGCCAAATCCAGCCCCTAGTAGTCCTCTCCTCTGTCAAATGGACATTAATGTCTCTGTAAAATTATCTATCTGAGTGTAATAAGCACAGGCACACTCAAGAAAAGAGGGTAAGTCATATTGCTGCCTGTTTCACATAGGGAGGTATAAAGATGGGGAAGGTATAAAGATGGGCAAGGCCGACAGCATAGTCCAGAGGAAACCTCAGATCCCACAGGTAGAGTAAGGAAAATCAGTGTTTTAGCAACCTTTCCCCCAAGAAAAGCTTCTAACTCATGGAAAGTGCTCTGAGGCTCAAGTGATAATCTGACATGTGGGAATGGACAGAAGAGCAATCAGTACTAGAAAAACTTAACAGATTTCTTTCTCACTCTGGTACCACACAGGAAACCTGTCCAGTTTTCTTCCCCAGCTTTTGTGTAGCTTCCCACCTGCATGCACTCCTTCCTCAGCATCACAGGGACATGTCGAGGTGGAGCTGCGCAGCCTGGACCTCTCTGGGCATGGCTCGGTGTTGGGACTGCTGAGCGCTCAGGCTGATGCTGGGCTGCGGAGGCATCCCTGGCACCTTCTGCTTAGGGAGCTCAGTGTGAGGTGCCTGGCAATTTTCTGGCATAGTCTCCATGAAGCTAAGATCATGTCTACACCAGGAATCCAGTTTTTGACAGAGTAAATTAGCCTACATGGAATACCAAGTTGCCATAGCTAGGCTGTTTTCAGTGCTGGCACTCAATTATTTAGTTAGCTAGGAAACAGCTGTATTTCAGTGCAGTATGGCATACAAACAAACCCAGAGCAACCCAGAGCGGCTTTTTTCAAGTTACCTCTGAGAAGGCCTTTTGATTCCTAAACACACAACTGGTTTCCCACTCAGGAGCTGCTGGAGAAGACTTTCTTTCAGCGGTGAAGTCCAAACAGATAGGACAGAACCAGGAAGAACCATCACTAAATTCAGAAAATAAAAGTAAGATGGTATAAAGATGTGACTACACTGGTGTGCTCAGGCAGCCAGGAAACGAGCCAGTTTCATAAAGCAGAATATCTTCTTGACTAAAGGATTTCACTGATTACCGTCTGGTAACTCTACCAGTATTCATAACACCTCCTCAGCTTTTAGCTCTGACACATGATCCAAGAGAAAACATATGAATAAAAATACCTGCCTTCGCCATCAAAATCCAGGGTCCATCTTTAAATCTCTTAACCTTTTTCCAAAGATGAGGTGGGTTGCCTTCTTTCAAAACCAATAAGCATTCAGCCCCTCTCTTCAAGCACCTTCCTTCATGAATAACTACTCACTGTGGGAATTCCCTTTGGGGCTAGTCATTCTGCTTACAGAAGGGACCTTGCCTTAGACGCTTTATGGATAGCTGGCCCTTTATAACTGGGAGAGAGGCAGCTTCAGCCCTAAAACGGCTGTCCCTCCCTCTCAGCTGCTCCACATACACATACAGCCCTCCCCACATTGGTGCATTCTCTATTTTTTTTCCTTTTAGATTATCTCCTCTTTAGGGCAGGGGTTGTGTCTTGGTATGTTTCTGTGAAGTTCATATAATCAGATAGCTCTGATCTTGACTGGAGCCTCTTGGCACTACTGTAATATAAATATTATGTAACAGTTGAGGAAATATCACGTCCTGACTTTTGGGAACTCTTTTTTTCCCTCAGTATCTTACTCCGTTTGTTCTCAGAGGCAGTCACTACTGCATTTTATACGTGCAAACACCCGTGCAGAAAGAGCATGACATAGGCATTTTGCCTCAATTTTTTAAAAGAGTTGTTTGAAGCTCTTACGTGTTGTGCAGGGTGATACGAGTCAGTGGACAAAATGTGGATAAAAGAGTGAAGGGGTATGATAAATGCCACTGATCAACATCCACATGCAGCCTATGTTATATATATTTATACTACATCCAAAAACATTCATTAAATGAACATTAAGGCTGCAAAGCAAGCACTCAAAAGTCAGAAAATGAAAGAATTAGGTTTGTCTTCATCCTGTACTCCTGATAATTTGCACTATGAGGTAAAACAAGGTATTTGGGGGGACACAAAAGAGAAGTTGTCTTATTTTGGGCCTGATCTTTTTTAACAATTCCAAAAATGTCATAGTCTTACTGTTTCTAACCCCAGACACAGTGATTGTCACAACAGTCCTCTTAATTATTGCTAAAGCCTACAGTAACCAATAAAATTAATTCTCCCATCATATCTATTGCTTCCTGTCTCCACAGTAGCTTTCAGGCTTTGGCTCCTCCTTCAAAAATAAGGAAATTCACCAACTAGATTCCTTCTGTCCAGCTCCATATATATGTGGCTCTTGTTACCCAAAATGCCCAGAAAAAGCATTTGCTCTTTCTCCAGCAGTTCATGCTTCCTCCTAAACCCCTAAACCCCTTTCTTCCTAAACCCCTTTCTTCACTAGTTTCTTTCCTCTGTAAATACCCAACTAGGAGTGAAAGTGCAGAGGCACCAGATCCATTGCTGTTCTTGTCCAGGATGTGCTTCTGTAGATCTGGTGCAATGATGTGTCAGGTGAAGCCTGCTGCAAGGAAGGGAGAGCAATTGCCACAAAGTAGCACCAGTAAATAGCTGGGACACACTACAGTGGGAATCAGGCCACTGAGAGACCTGAATTTCCAAGCAGAGAAACCACACAAGACCAGACTAGCTGGGCCAGAACCCAATCTGTATACAAGGATGACTGTGGGATATAAAGGTGAGAATATTGATGCAACACTGCCTTACTATCTGACTGTGAAAAACCAATGAGAAGTAAGAGGGACATCACAGAAAATAATAACTGAAATACTGGAACAACTGAAAAAAATGTCTGCCTGTGACATAAAGAAATGTCTCTGAGTAGTAAAGGTGCAGGGAAAGTGTAGAAACAAAACCTGACCCAAATGTGGGACATGTACACAGGCTCATGCCAAAAGAGCTCAGGAATGGAGACAGGGCTGGTTTCTTTCATCCCCAGTCTCTGCTCCAAGGAGAGGTTCTCCCTCCTGACCAAGGAGAGAGACCAGCCTCCCTTTTATACAGTAGTGCCTTTTTGCTGCTAGTACTGAGAATGGGATCTTTTCCAGCACGTTCACAAACACCCAGGGTAAGTTCACTATGAAGATCTCAGGATTTTAGCTCTCTTTCATCCAGTATCACTAACTTTTCTTGCAGTGTGAACAAACTTTTATGGTAATGTGACACTTGTGCTCTTACTTCATGTAAAAGCAAAGGACTCATTTGCTTTCCAACCAATGGTCCCATGGTCTATTGCAACAGTATCCATTGCTCCTAGCAAGTGTTGATTTGCCTCAGTCACGATCTGCTTCTGTCTCTGTACTGCAAATATCCTACTGCTGCCTGCAAAGCTAGCAAACTGACATAATTTCAAGGGATTTCTTGCACCTTCTCCCACCTGCTGGCCATTATTTTGGCATGTGCTGTTAGCCCAGCATGGGCAACATCCCATAATGTTTTGCTGGACTCTTCTGACCTCCGGTTTCTCTTTTATAGTAATTCTGTATTCTTTGTATCACATCTAGCATGCCATAGAACAGTCCATCCTCTATATGCTTCACTGTGACAAATTCTAATGTTTTCTTAAAGGATTAATTTGAAATCTGCCAGTAATCACCTCCAGGCTGTTTTGATCACAGTCACAGTCTTATCGGGTCTCAGGTAGCCTTGAAAACTGTAAGACCTACTCTTCAGCCTGAGATCAGCCTCAAACGCTCCTGTGATTTTTCCTTCCTTCTCATTTTGTTTAATAACATTCCTCTCCTGTGTTCCATTTTTACATGAAGTACAGGAACTCCTCAAATTTCTAAAACATAGTTTCACAGTCAGATTTTGCTCTCTAACTTAACTGCTATCTGGCAGACACACCAGTTATTGCTAGAAGTAAGGCTGGCTTGTGATTGCCCCCACCACTTGCAGATACAGAAAGAAGCACTCCCTAAACCTTCTTTCATTGTGTCCTGTATTCCCAAAGCATTCTAACTCTTATAAGACTTGCCTCTGCTCCTTTCTGCATGGAGGGTATTATCGTTCTTGCTTTTTACACCTAATGTCATGTGGTATTGAGTGGCCACTACAGGTCTGCCCATACTATACAGCCCACAGCTGTGAAACAGGCACTTAATGAGAAACAGAGTAGGTTACCCAGGGCAGAGCTGTTACAGTGCTTTACAGCTAGCTCAGGTACAGGATGGACATACCCTTGGTGATAAGGCTCTTCCGTTATTTGCTGTCTGATCTCAGAGGGCTGCATATAACCATAAAGCCTTCCACAATGCCCCATCTGGACTTCCTAGTATGGGAAGCTCAGCTCTTCAAGGCATAATCTTCAGCAGCACACAGTGTCCTGGAAATGTTCAGAGGTTTCAGCAGCAAAGGTTCTTCTAAACATAACATGAGTTGGTTTTACTTTAAACGCTGACTTTAAACAGTACATAATTTAGTAAAAATCAGACAGATTATGTAGGGCACAACAAAAGCAACTCTCAGCACCAGTTTTCAAGACTTCATGACCACCTGTCTTGGAATAACTTCTGGATTCTGTTTTGGATCATAAGGCGTTAGTAACTGAATGTGGAGACTGTTCCCAAGGCCTTTCTGAACTACCTGCCTGTGATTAATCGTGGACAATTCTGAACGATTGTACCTCTTCGCCAACCTCCATGTTTGCGCAGTGACTAACATGGTGATGTCAGTTCTCACTAATGCATTTGCCAATTAGGAAGATTTAGTGTGGTGACTGAGGACAGCAGAGCATTGGTGGCAAATCTGTAATTGTCCAAGTCAAATATCTGATGACTGGGTGTTAGAAAAAGTGCTCTAGGTTTTACCACCTATGGGTCTGACTGTGCATCTTGCTGCAACACTTCAGTTTGTATCACATCAGGACACATCAGTCACGTCTCATTATGTCACAGCAAATCACTTTCTGGATCACTATAATAATATTTAATCAGCAAATCCAATGCCATGTGCAACACTCCAAAATATCAGTCAAGCAAATGCAATCAGGGAACTGTCTTGATTTTCTTTGAATTAATACAATGGACTGCCGTTATTGGCAGTACCTCAAAGCTCATCTAAGATCAGCGTCCCTTTATGTGAGACCCGTACAAATGCTACAGGAGGCAATCACCCCCCAACAAACCTGCAGACAAGACCATGGCCCTCCATCCCATCAGCCCAGAGCAGATCTCAGACAGCCTGACAGACTCACAAATACCAAGTCCACCAAACCAGGCCGAGATATGTGCACCACTGCTGGTGTGTGAAATACTTCAAATGATACTTGGAGGCAGCAGGCTTCAGCTGCCTATGTCAAGGCAGCAACCCTGTAGCTTCTGTAATTGCCTCTGTACAGGAGTTCATGTTCAGCCATACCTCCCTCTGTGAAAAAGTTGAGCTGCAGGATAAGAGCTTTCACACAACCAGCTGCTGCCAAGCAGCAGATTAGCAGGTAATCAGGTGACTGGTAGTACCTTCACCAGCTCCCAGAGTCTTGCTGTGTTGAGGGCAAATGCATGAAGTGTCAAAGTAGGTGCGTAAGGGGCACAGGTAGATGGCTGAGGTGTAAGGCTGAATCGGTGGGGGGCGAGAGGAATAGGTGCAGCATGGGTTTAGGTCCCTGGCTTTGGAGAGTGGTGATGGAAAAAGGATGAAGGAGGTAACACTGTAGCCCCAGTGTGTGGGACTATCACGTTTAGTAGAAAGGGAAGAGAGGCTTTAGCATGCCTGTGCATGGCCCAGCCTCGTACTCATGGTCCTCATGCACATGCAGAAGGATGAAAATTGCAATTTCCTTGAGTTCAGGATGATGCCAGGTAACCCATACAAGCACCATACACTGCAAGCTATCAGCAAGCTGTCTAATTCTCCAGCATGGATAAAAACAACAGCATCTCAGCCTGGCAAGCTATCAGGAAGCAATGCCAAGTCCAAATGGCTTAAAAAAAGAATCAGCCACATCAAAGCCATTGTGGAAGTTTTACTTCTCAGCTTTTTGAAGTTCATGGTTTTATTTTCATACAGTGGAAGACAGCTACTGGGTTTCATATTTGAAGAAAACCTAAATCCCAGTAAAAGGGACAGAGTCCTGCCTCATTCCTTTATATATGCACATGCACTCACTGTACATACAATTACTGTGATGAGAGACAGTTGTATGCTTTGGCCACTTTATGCCAGCTACACAGACACAAAGAAATTGTCTGAGGAAATAACTTTGACAGAGAGGGGTTTGTCTGGCAGCATTTATCTCTGCATTCCCTTTTCCGGACCTCCCCTCCTCCTCCACTCCCAGACTGATGGTGGAGGAAGGGATTAGGGAAAAGAGGGAGAAAACCAGAAAGGAAACATCACTGGGGAATTCTAACCCTGCAGCTATTCACTGCCTGACATTAGTCCCACAACACTAGGGATGCGAGTTACAACAGCACTGTAAAAAGGATAAACCAGCCCCTACCAGGACCCAGGAGCAGAAAAATAAACCAACAACACCCAGCACTTCTGTGACATTCTTGAGCTTTACAGATCACTTGCCCAAGTCCTCACATATTGCCTCCCTCCTCGCAGCTATGCAGCACTGCCACAGCAAATCCACAGCGCCTGGACAGCTGGTGATGGCTGGGATTTGGCCCAATATGTGGATATTATTTGGGGGTTTTGTTGCATTTTTATGTTGACTCACTGCATACAATGGGCCAGTGTTGCCATCACCACATAACTGTCACAGAACTTTTATTATTATTATTATTATTATATTTATTCTTTTCTTTTCTTTCCCTGCCACCCTGTAACAAAGAAAGGAAAATCCAGAACAGGACATGTGTTATTTAATATCTGTGTCAATGTCAGAATGCAGGCAAGCTTTTATTCTTTTGCCTTTTGCAATGAATGTGTGATACCTGATATATTAGGTATTAATAAAGCAGACTGCTTTATGTTGTTTATATTGGTAATATGATTCTGGATCATATCCCCAACTGAGGGGGGTAGGAATGTAGATTTTCTTTTTATATTATTGCCCAGCCATGGCTGATCAAGTATACAATATATTCTCATTTTTCTGTATTGCTTTATTTTTGATTGGCTTTAATTAGAACCAGCTCTCTATATAATAAGTAGTTATATAAAATGTGGAAGGGAGGAAACAATAGCTAAAAGGCACAGAGAAAGAGAATGAGACAAAATAAAATTAAATAAAGAACCCAACAGGATTGTGTAGTTTTACAAATCACCAACAAATTTACAGTATTTCACCTTTAATTGCCGGCACCAATCCCACCCTTGCCTGCAGCAGTGGTGTCTCTCGGACATTTGCATAAGAAGAGACATCAGTATCACCCAGGGTTGAAGATCCCAGTCTGCATAAACCCAGGGATAATATCAAAAGGGAAATTGCAAAATAGTGATAGCATATGAATGGAAAGCACTGTTTTCTCTTGATTGTATGTAAAGATGAAATTTAGAGTCCATGAACAAGTTAAGATAAAATAAGGCTCTCTTCAAGCTTTGACGCACAAATTCTGCATGAGAAGTTGTGTACTTTTCTCCATCTTTCCTTACACACATACTTCCAGTTTCACCCAAGTTTTGTCCTGGGCTATAGTCACAGTCTTGCTATGACTGATGTCAGTGACAAATCTCAGGTGCCATCAGGCAGCTTCCCAGTGAACAAAAATTCAGTTTGTTTGAATATCCAGTGCTTCTCAAGAAATGACTAATATTTCCTTTAATTTAGTCAGCACTGGCCTTAAATTGCTTGCTCCTGGAGAGGAGATCTGATCACATAAACCACTGTCACTGACTCCTGGGTTTATCCTGCTGAGGAAAAGAGTGACTGGCCTGCCTAGAATGGCAGCACTTGATGCCTGTTCTGCAGGGCTTTTTGCATAACATCTGGGGAGCATCTACTTCTAAGGAAGTTCAAAAATGGTCCCTTTCATCAGCATCAGATCCCATTGTATTCAATGAGAGCTGCAGGTGTTCTGTACCACTTGGGGCCAGGCCCTTCATCATAATAAAAAGGCCAGATTTGAGCTGGAAGCTCTGTCATTAAAGCAGCCTGTAGTGTATTAGTAATCTGCTGAACCTCCTAGGCCCAGAGAAACCTTCTGCTGTGTTACTGTTACTTTAACTCTTTGTGATTTTGACTCTGACTCTTTGTGAACAGTGAGGATATAAGAAGGTGCACATTAAATTCCTGTCACATTCCTTCTTTGAGTTACCTGAAAACTGGTAGACCATACAAAACATTTCTTGGGACAGCAAAGTAAAAGGAGCTCTCTCTGTATGAGACAGTGTTGACTGTCAGAGGGGCTCTCTCTGTATGAGACAGTGTTGACTGTCAGAAGTGCCCTTACTGTGTGCTGAGCACCACAATGCTGTTTAAGATGACTGTCAGCCTTGCCCTTCATTTTATTTTATATCAATTTTAATTTTTTGAACACCTGAAGATGCGTATGAGACCATCCAAGCCAGTTTTCAGTATATCCGATCAGCACACAGAAGCCATTTCTTGCCACTCTCTTCCCAAGAACGACATACCATTTCATGGAACAACGAGGAATTTAACACTGACATGGGGATATTTCTGCTCCGGCTGTGGAAAACGCATTTAAAGAAAGATTGTGTTTTTCAAGGCACCTTGAGTGCTCATGGTCTTACTGGATAACTTCAGGGTGGAAACACCAGGACATTCATGGGAAGGGAGAAGTGACTGGCTGGAGACCCCACGCTGGTGTCTTCCCCAGACTGGTAGATCCTACAATGGACACTGAGTGGGCAGAGGATGTTCTTCTTGCAGTGCTTTCCTTAGCACCTTACACTTCAGGTGTCTGCTACCAGTGCACTGGTGTGGACACAGGTGTGGCTGAGGCGTGGTATGGTCTGGCACTGCCAGCCTATGAGGAGTTGTCACCTGGCATAGGTCAGCATGGCACATTGTTGTTATGGGATCAGCTGGAGGGATATACAGGAGGAAAAAGAGGGAGTTTGTTACCCAGGGAAGGCTAGATGCAATAAAGAGTCTGGCCTATCACGTCAGATTTATTAAAAGCAAATTATTGGATCAAAATGGATGTTAGAATTGGTTCAGCTACATATTAGGATATGACCCAAATCTTCTATCCAAGTGAACATATGTATGCACTCTCCTGAAACTCAAAAGATTTAGTCAGTCAAGATTTGAGAAAGAGGAATGATCTTTTTTCCCAGGGGTAGCTAGTTGTTTATTTTCTATGTCAATTTTCACATGAGTCTGTGCTTGTTGGATTCACTGAAGACTAGAAATTGTAACCAAAAAGATCTGTATAGTGTCTTGGATAATCTTTAGATGAGGTTTGGAAAAGCTTCCGAGAAACATCCAAATATCTATAGCCAAACTTCCTAAAATTTGCCAATCTCTGTTACTGGAATATTTCTCCCTGTCAAAAGCCATGAATTGTACAGCTCAGAAAGGTCCAAGAGAGATTTTCTTTCCTTTTTCTTTTCCTTTTTCTTTTCATCTCATAAGATTCTGCACGTAATTTTATTATGAGCCAGAGGCCACATTACTGTGAGCTTCAAGAAACAATTAGGGTTGTGGTCACAGCAACTTGCAGAAAGTGAGATGAATTAATAGCATCATGTTATAACTTGATAATGATGCCATGTCACAAGTTTAGCACAGTATCTCATGCAATTTCTTTTTTACTAAAAATGGACCTGAAACAAAACCCAAAACAATCCCAACCTCTGAGATTTGGCTTCCACTCCAACTCTTTGTGAAGCCAATTACTCTGCAAGAGGCCATGCCAAAATCCTAGATCAGAATCCTATCTATTTTGGGATCATATCCGTCCAGATCCAAAACTTTTCAAACTGGGGCCCTGTCTGTTTTCTGAACAGCTCAGCAGTGTGAAACAGTTAGCACTGAACTGTTGTCCATTCACTGCAGGTAACGGATGTGCAGCACTGTCTTGGGTTGGGTCTTTGGCCCCAGCAGTTGGAGGTGTGAAAGCAGTCCCAACCCTTATGGTGAGTCTGACGGACACCCTCATCCACAGCTCTGCCAAAAATGAGCTATAATGGAAGTTCTGCATGTTTGCACACTGCTAGTTATAGTCATCTATAGGGTGGGCGAAGGTTTTAAGGTCAGCGTCTGGACCGCTCGTGACTGGAGGCTTGAATTGGCTCTCCTACTACAACAAGCACTGCTGCTCATTCCACTAACAAACTTTATTTAGCTTTATTGACAGAGCAGCTGCTTTTGGATGTGAAAGGTGTCAGTCCAAGACCAAGGAGGACAAACTCCTCATGTAGTCGAGATATAACAGTATCCAAAAAACATAAGGTCACCATGCATGAAAATGAAGTTCTTTTTTGCAGTTACCATCTCTGGCATCAGAACATAGCTTTTTCCCTTCACCCTTATGACAACAACTGAATACTATTTTAAATGAATTTTGGGGGAATTTCTTCTCTTTATCTCATGCATTCAACTCCTGCAGAAAGTCCTAGAACTGGTTGGGTAAGCCAATACTCCCTTCTTCTGTCCAGGGCTCAAAGTTATTGCCTGGCTTAGAAACCACATAGTTCTGTTACCCCTCTGTGTGCTTGCACCTGAAAATAGCACCCTGGCTGATGTTATCAAGGAAAGAAGAAACACTTTAAAAGAGTGGGACAAGGCAGCGCATTCTTCTCTTATCTATGTTATATTTTTTCTCCTTAAAAGATGCAGGAAAACAGAGCGTAAAAACTGGGGGTGGTTCTGAATTACAACACGCCTGACCTCTGGGGCAGTCTGCATCCTCATGAGGACTCTGGGATCTCTAACAGCAATGCTCCCCACTCGGCACCCACCGCTTTGTTTGTGCTTCCTATCCCTGCCCTCGCTCGTGCTGTCTTGTGGTCTGCCTGGTAATGTCAGTATTTCAATGTTAGTCCTCGGGTTGGATTTTGTTTGTTAAAATGTATGTCCGTTTCCAAACACATTGACAGAAGACATGAATTACAAATATTATGATGCATTAAGCTGTGAAAAGACAATGGTTAAATAAGAAAGCTGAACGGCTGAGACCAAAGAAAATAACTGGAATTCCATCAAAAAGAAAGATGAATGAACAGAACTACACTGACATCTGCTGGCCCATACATCAGCGTTGGTATTGTTAGAGTTAGAGCCACCGAAGATTGCTGCGGTGATGGAAAAAAAATGATACGTTAAACTCAATAAATCCTTCAAACATACCGGCCGCTTCTACCATGTTTATCCACCACCTACTACCCTACTGCACTCCCAGGTCATTTATGTGGGATCTCTGATGGAAGAACTTTCTATATTTGTACAAGAGCACTTTTTTTCATTCTTCCATTTTTTTCCCCTTTTTGAGACAGACAAAGTGTTCAGATTACTGTAGCTCAGAGAGGACTGCTGGACTTCCAGAGATCCTGCACAAATGGCTGGTGTATGCTCACACGCTGGCTTTGTATTGCTCACACACCAAATCCAACACGTGTGGACCACCCCTCCCCTGTGGCACCTGCACTGTGCACACACCCAGTAAATCTAGGAATTCCAGGCTGCATTGAACTTGCTGTGTAAGCACTGATCAATTGTACAGCGCAGACATGGTAGGTCTGATGTGTCCTAGATGCAACAAATTCACTGTGTAGCCTTTAGGCACATGTTTCTGTCCAGGAAATCTTGCAAAGAAATATGGAAGCCACTGCTTTCAGAGTTTAAAATGTTGGCAGATAAAAAAATTAATTCTTGTTTTTATGAAGATACATAATACTTAACTGCTGTAAAGTATAATTCTGCACCTAGGGGGAAAACAGTCATTGGGAAAGGAGGTTATTACATTTATCAGGAAATACATACACAGGAGAGCTGTGACTTTGGGTGTCTTAATGTACATTCATCCACCTTTACAAATCTTCCAGGGGCCTGTATTTTTTATAAGCACTGAACTCTCATCTTCTGAAGATGCGAAGAGTAAAATTGATGCACCAAAAATCACTAGTCCATTTAGACTCATATGTGTCGGGAGATGTGTGTGTGGGAGGAGGGAGGCTATAAAGACAGTGGTGAGTTATTATTTTTCCTTTAATTCAGTGTCATCTCTATGTTTTGTACATTTTGATAAATAATCACAGTCATTTATTAAAGCACAATCCTTACAACTAAAGCCAAAACAAAGATTGTCAAATTTCAATATGAAAAAATGTACAAATCCATTTAGCTGTTTCTCAGAAAGACACCTCCTCAAAACACCCTTTTTCCTTAAATGGTAACTTAACAATGATTTTCTGTTGCCTTTACTGAAAAATAATGAAGTATTTTGGAAAGCAGCTGATTCACTTGCAAATATGCAACCCGCACCCTTACTGTCTTAATCCTGATGACAAGGGGGTGGGGCTGCACCATCTGAAAAGGAGCTTTTCATTTCCCTTCCAAATCACTGCTTTGGGATTTCTCTGGGTGGATTTTGATTGTTCTGCTTTTACTGCATGCAGAGCATCTTCTTTGCACATCTGAATGCTGAGGCAAAGAGATCCTGTTATCGCAAAGTGTGGGGCAAAGAAGAGACTTACATTCAAACATGAAAATCCAGACATTCGTTGGAAGTCACTGTTCCTTAATTACTACCTAAGAGTCAAAGGAAGCTGCTAGACGAAACAATCAAAATATGTTCTGAAACACACATTAGATATAAATTGATTAGAACATTTTTGGCAAGTTCTAATTATTAGTAACAGCAATTAAGTCCATTTCATAAAACACTCCTAAGAAAACACGCTTGAAGCTTACATTGCCCAAGCAAATTCACCCCCTCACACACTCTCTCCCATATACCTCTAAGTCAGAAGACCTAAGATGCTTCATCAACTTAGCTTATCAAAGAGAAGGTTAAGAGGTAACTTGAATGCTATTTGTATTTCATGGGGGAACAAAAAACTGATCAGAAATTTTCAGTCTACTAGGCAAAAGCATAACAAGAACAGGAAAACTGTTAAACCTAGCAAGAACAGAACCACAAACAGAGAAAAGGAGGCTGGATGAGATTGTCGCCTCTCTGTCTTCAGAAGCTAATGCCGACCTCATTATTCAGAAAGAGGGTGCAAATTAACTTTTCCAACTGTGCTAGGGTTTGAAGGGTTTTGTTCTAAGTTTCTTCTCCTAACAGGAACATTTTCTGTGTTGTGCTAAACATAGAGATTTTATGGCTGGAAAAAGACTACTCTGATCATCTGACATTCTGCACAGCTTTGGCCAAAAGACTCACCAGTGTAAATTTCTACTTTGAGATCAACAGCTGCTCTTGATTTGAATTATATTGGGGTTTTTTTTTAATTCAGTCTAGATTTTAAAACATCCAGTAATAGAAATTCTACTGAAATAACAGAAAACTGTTTCAATGATCAATTACTTTTGCAGTTTAAAATGTTTGCCTTATTTCCAGCTTGATTTTGTCTATTTTGTAGACTTTCATTCTTGTTATTCCTTTGTCTGGCAGACTGCAGAGCCATCTATTATAGTGTTTGCGTTCCTCAAGAAGGTATTAGCAGTCTGTGGTAAACTTTCCCTTTACTCTCTTCTTTAATAAGCTAAAAGGATTGAGTACCTTCAGTCTTTCACTGCAGATAAAGTGTTCTACATCTTTCATCATTCCTACAGATTTTTCTCTGAGACCTCTTCACATTTTCAATATTCTTCCTAGAGAATTTCACATTAGCAGCTGGCTAACACAGACAATTGCCAGGGCTCCACTGATGTGGCATAGCTAGATAAGTCACAGAAACTTGTCTGTTGTTGAGTAGTCAGTCGTGTATGAGCCAAAAGTAAGCTTTACTTTTGAAACAGTGTAGCTTGTCTCATTGTTTTGTTTAGACAAACAAGATTTCTCACCCAGTCTTAATGCGATAAGGAGATATTATTAGCCAATGTGGACAAATACGGTATGGACTGTCACAAAGTTATCCTCACAAATGAAAATAAATCATTATGCATCTGAGTGATTCTGGAGGTACACCACACCTAACCATACAAATAAAGTCCTGAGTTTGCACTGAAGTGATGGCAACATAAGGATTCTCAAAAACAATGCAATGTACTGCACACAAATATCACAGGAGATAAATGTGCCTCCAGTGGCTCTAGAGCTATTTGCTTAAGTCTCCTCAGTTTGAGTATCCTAGTGATGCACTGTGCTTGGAAACTTCCCATTGACTTCAGCTAATGCAGATAATGGCCCTTCTTTGTTTAGTAAAGCTAACTATATCAAACACACAGCATTTGCCCTGTAATTTGCACTGGTATTCTACATGCTTTTGAGTTCATTTCAAATTGTTTATTTTAATCCACTGATGCCTGACCTCATTTGACTGGAGTGTTCCTAAAAATATTCTGATAGAGGTGTGGAATCCTGATAACAGGTTCCATTTTCAGAGCCCATTACATGTTGCCCCTGAGGGTCTCTGGATGATGGGCTGAAAAACATAGTCTCCACGTTCTTGACAACTTCAGGTAATGCCTGTCCTTAGGATGCTATCTCAAAAGTTGAGATCAAGCATAGGCAAGCTGAAGCCCTGATGAAAAGGTATTATAACCATTAAACTTGCTCATTTTATCAGAACAAGAGCCTGTTGACTTTCAAGGTACCCTACATAGACGATTGCATAGCCAGGCTCTTTTTTGGATGAAGGTTTGATCAAAAATAACCTTATATCTTACTCAGGGATGTGGTCTGCATTCCTTTTCATTAAGACAATAGTTGTAATTGTCAGCAAAGGGGAATTTCCCAGACCAGGTGATACCTGGTTCATAACTAGCAAAAATTTGAAATGATAAATGTACCTGTGGATTTCTGCAGTAGGATGGGTCTTACACAGGCAGCTTTATTAAGTGTGTCTAATAATAGAAAGGAAAAAGAGTCTCATGTACTGTGTTGAGTCCACAAATGAAGGGAAAACAGACTTACGATTAGAAGCCTTTCCTAGCTCGTTTGAACACTCTTGTCTCCAACTCAGAACAGCACCACACCCTCAGTTTCTGGGAATAAATCCATCAGAGAATGAGTGTGATTTTTCAGCTTGCAACAAAGTTTTGCATTTGGTTAAAAAAAAAAAAAAAAGAAAAGAAAAAACTGTGGCAGAGATCGGTTTTCATTATATTCCTGAACAGGTTTTGTAACAAGAGCCTTCCAAGTTATGTCCATGTAGAACATCATAACAGGTGGGACAGGAAGCTTGTACCCTCATAACAATATTCGAAATGCAATGCAAAACTCAGCAGAGCAATGTAAACACTGGCAACCAGGAACGAGAAGCACAGCAAAACTATTTGCATTCACACTCTGATGGCAAATACTGAGCAGAAGCAAAAATGTGTTTTTAGGATTCTTGTTTCTTCTGTAGCTTCTTTCATGGGTTTACATCGCCACCTATGACACCCATCTTTCCAGTGAAATCACCCAAATAGTAAGTACATGGCAAGAACCACAGTCAGACTTTGGCTGGACTTCATCACTCCCTGCACAACTGGGCACGGCACGTAGCAGCGTACACTGGGAGCTGAACTTATTATACAGAATAAATCTGGGGTACTGAGGGCATGTCAGATGTGGTGCATATATAGATCTACAGTAGAACATACATGTAAAATGGCAGACAGTTATTATGTTGGATAATCTGCTTTTGGTCTCTTCAGTATTGTCAGATCTACTCAAATGTTGCAATACATGTTGCCCCAAGACCTGTGTGCTGTATAGCCACACAAAGGAGAAAATCCACAAAGCTTCAGACAGCTAGAAGGCAGGAATGCTGTGCAGTCCAGGAGCAACTATTTCAAAGGTAAGGCATGGTTTTAATAAAAACTTAAGGGTGCTGCAGAATGCTGCTGAAATGCCTCAAAGGATGAGGCTGATGCCTCTGTGCATCATTCAGTTAGGAGGACAAGCACATTAAAAGCAAATAAGTCACTCCAAAAAGAATCTAAGCCATAGAGCCTCTGCAGTCTCAAATACACTCCACAGCCCTGGGATCCTACTAGTTTCCAGAAAAAAGATGCTTTATTTGAATGCAGTATATAATCTGGGCAGGTAACCCTAGATCTGTACACATCTCACACAACATCTGTTCCATTCAAGCAAAGAGGCATTTAATGTCTCTTCTCTGATTTTGGTATTGAAACAAGCCAGTGCTCATATTGCTACAACAGCTGAAGTGTGCACACCTAGACCGTCTAGCTTACTTGTGAAAACACACATCAAGGCAACTGTAGCCTTTGCTATTTCTGTTGTTTTATTTTTCTTCCAAAACAAAACTAATTCCCATTAAAGGTTTGAGGGGAAAAAAAAACAAAAAAGAACAACCAAAAAAAAAAAAAAAACAGAACAGTCCCTCATAGGAGAGTGGAGAAATAAATAGCGTAACTTGCTATGATCTTAAGAAGTGTTCATTGCCCGCTCGTAACAGTTGTCCTTCAACAGGCAACTAATGAAGACACCAAGCGATAGGACAAAATAAATGTGCGGTCCAACGATGTGGCATTCTGGGTCCTGTCGATTCACCTTTCACCCTTTTTGTTTTTCTTCCCCTGGGGTAGCAGCAAAGCTAGACGATGCTCCGGCCTGCCAGTTCATGGGCCAGTGGCTTTCCATTCTACCACCCGCTGGGCCTCTGTCATAATGAGAAGTTCCTGTTTTCAAGGGTAATATTTTATATATCAGAGCCGTGTTACTCTGGATACACGAACGTCTGCGTAAGAACTTACTCTGTACATGTATGGCTAAATAAGGATCTCAGTTTAAAAAAAAACCCTGCTTGTAAAGTATTAATTTATTACAGAAGAAAAACATATTGACGTTTCAAGATTAAAATAAAATACGCTCAAAATTCATAAGCAGTATATGGCTAATTCCTTTTTTATGAAAACCATACAGCACAGATTTGCAAAACATTCACTTCTTCCATTGACACCAGTTGGAATTATTAGGTCAGAGCCTCTGGAAATCTTAAATCTGCAAAGAATATTTAACTTTCAATTAAACTGCTAGCTCTAGTTAATTAAAAGGACAGTCTAGTCAAAAATCATGCTTAAAATATTTTCCATTCACCATAATACATCTTTGAATCTCATAAAACAGAGTAATAGTCATTCTGAAAAGTGACCAGTCACAAGGTTGTCAGTTTCCTTGAAATGTTTTATTAGTTTGCTGAAATTTTCCATGATAAGTATCTTTGTTCTTTTCAGAAATGTGAGAATGAAACATCTAACTTTTTTTATGGTTTGGTTTGGTTTGGTTTTGCTCCATTTTCCCCTTCCCTTTCTCTTCAACAGCAACACGGAAAAAGAAAAGAGGGCAAATGGAATGCGTAGGAAACTGAAAAAAGGAAAACCAAAAAAACCAAGAACTGAAAAAGTCAAATATGAAAATATTTTCATTTTGAAAACAAACTTGTATAAACAGCTGATCCTTTGCAAAAGATGAAAATAAGATGATTTCATTTTTTTGACTTTTTTATGAATTAACAACACCTTAGAAACAGCACCTATTTTCTTTCAAATCAGTTTTCTGATCCTTTACATAGATATTATTAGAGGGAGTGACAGTATTTTAACTGTATGTGAAAACAAAAGGGAAGCTCTTTAAAATAAAACCTTGTGATATGTCGCTTTTTTATTTTTCTAAATATATAGACAGAGATAAATTGTTTCCCACATTTTTAAAAATGCCATTTTAAAACCTGACCAAAGCTCAGTCTGAACCAAACCTTATTTGAGGGTTAAAAAGCAGCAGAAACATTGAATTCATCACAAGAATTCCTACATGGTGTTGCATGCCCATGACACACTAATATTGCAGATTTTATCTGAAAAACAAGCTAAAGTCTGGGTGCTTCTTCGAACCTGTCAGAAATGAACCGTTGTTCATTGTTAAAGGATAATTAAAATAAAGCAGTCAGCGTAGTCCTGCAGTTAAGAACACCAACCAAGAATCAGAAGATTCGAATTCCAGACCCTTCCCTTCCATGGGTAGCATAATGTATTGTTTTTCCATGATTTATTTGTGTTGTGAGAGCTCTTAATGACCCCCTGGTGACACAGAAAGAGAGAAGGATTTGTCTACAAACAGAGACAGCTCTGAAATGCCAGATCTTCTGAGTTTGTGTCCAGTATTCAGAGAGACTACACTGTCTGTTTTAATTATTCTTGAAATGTTGACTTTCTGCTTCCATTTACAGGGCAATATTAAAACCACAATTAAGAGCATTTAAAGAAGAAGTCTAGAGACTTGTGTGTTCCAGAAATTGCCACCTTGGGTACAAATAGGAAATTCTACATTCTGAGAAGAATCAAGTTATTGTACTGTTAAGAATCCATACGTCTAGCATGAATCTGGTTTGTTTCTTCCCTTCCCTTCCCTTCCCTTCCCTTCCCTTCCCTTTCCTTCCCTTCCCTTCCCTTCCCTTCCCTTCTCCCTTTCCTCCCTCTCTCCCTCCCTTCTTTCCTCCCCTCCTTCTCTTTTCATTTCCTTTGTCCAAGCTTCTGCAGCTCATTCATTTCTGTGATGTGCTTTTTTTGTCTCTAATTTGCACCCATGGCTGTTCCTTAGGGTCAGTACAGGGATTCCACCTCAACAAATGATTTCTGGAGTTTTAGCAGAGATTATGTTAGTATGTGTTAGGAATATGATTCAGGCTCTACTTTCAGTCCTCTTTTTATCACACTGTGTGTGTTCCTTTACACGTATAGATGTTTCAAAGTAAGTTGTCTGACAAAGGAGAAAAGTCAGAGCAGTAAAAGGCTGTATATTGTATTTCTGTCTACAGATTTGCTGCCCAAAGAAACACCTATTTGCAGCAACAACATGCGGATCCCACAGTGCACTCCTTTAGAGGACAGTCAGGCTCTTTCCCAGTAGCTTTGGCTTTACCTGGAGGGGGGAGTAACCTCACAAAGTTTTCTCATCCTGGCCTGGCTCCCTGGTGCTGAGAAACTCATAACTAATTACTGTGACTTCAATTCTTAACTTGACCAGCTGTGTCCAGGTAGGGAAGCCATAGGCTCCCAAGTGCTGTAAGATCTATAATTCAACTTCCATATAAAAAAGTCAATATTGGACAAAAGAATGACATTTAAAAATCATAAAATAAGTAGCTTGGTATTTACCTAAGATGCTCCTTTCTTCCCATAGTTTTATATCACATGTACTTCTCTGTTTATATTTCTCTTGCTTTTTTATGAGTGGAATAATTCTCCTTCAGCTTTAGATGATGTCTGCACAAAGGAATGAGCATGACCATCATGGAAAGACAGCAGAGGATGGGTCACCTCTGAATACATTGAATTTTTTATGTTCTGAAAGAAGTTAGGACCTATGTAACTTGTGGTTTTCTCTCTATTTTAAAATGGCATTTTGAAAAATGTCATTCTTCAGCTGGTATAAAGAGGCAACCAGAAGATAACACTTCTGATTTCACTGCACCGAGTCCCTTTGTCCCTGTGTGGGCCAGCACATGGAGAATCACTGTAAATCTTGCAGCAACAACTGCAGGAGCAGTCTGAGGTGCCAGGTGCTGTGCACTGGCCCTCAGCGGATCAGGCACCAGGGCTGCAGCCTTCACTCACGTGAGAAGCCAGGGCTGAAGGGTCGGCCGAGTTGTGCATGTTTGCCATGAGGAAGTTAATGAATAAAGCATGTAAAAATTCTCTTTAACAAAAAAAGAAGAAATAAAGAAGGTGTTCATGAGTAAACGGGGTAATAAGGGACACCTGCCCAAATATACCTGAAAGTGATGTCAATGGGAAAGGCATTATTTAGTGTGGTCCAATAATGAACCAGCTGGGACACTGAAGCAAAGGAAAACAAATATAAGCAAAATCTACCTGAAATTATTGAAGGTCAAGGTTGTTTTCCTTCTCTGTCTATCTCTTTCTGCAGGCCTTTTTTGTTTCTTTGATGCACTTTGCTGTTTCTCCTTTCATTCTTACTCTAACTTGAACTTCAAATATTTTGTATTGGCCAACCAATTCTGAAAAGCTGTTACATGTTCTGATCATTATCAGATTCACTTTTTTTCCTTTCAATTTTTCCTTTTAGCTGCTGAAACACCACAACAGAGTACAGTGTAACAAAGTGTAACAAAACATTGTTTTCTACAAGTCTCATTTCAAAGACCACTTTCTAAACCAGCCTGAGAACTCAAGCAGAGATGAAAGAGAGATGGTATTTAGATTATTATTTTAAAGATTTGATCTTCCACAGTTAGTCAAAACACAACGCCAGACTATTCAATTAGGCACCAAGCCATTTTCAATGGCTTGCAAATTAATTATTGAAACTTGATTCTGTCACTGATTCCTCATTTCTCCACACCTTTTTGCTCACGATCCAGAACCAAGTACGAGAACAGGGCCTGGGTCATTAGATTTCGCAGTCCTTGATGAACCTAACTAAAGGCAGTGGCAGAAGCTTTCTTTATGCAAATCCACTCAAACCAAACTGGGGAAAGCGTTTGCTTGCACACAAGACCTCTGACCACAAGACAAAAATGACCACAACACAGTGCTCTTCTCTCATTTCTCCAGTCCTAGAGCCACTTTAGACACCAGTCACTTCACCAGTGAATCATGAGCGATAATAAGGAATTCTCTAGGAACTGGCAAGCAGAGATTTTTTTAATAGCTGTTCACTTCCTTCTCTGATGGATGTTAAGTATTTTCTGCTATACGGGCAAGCTTCCTCCCATTGATTGGAGCCCTTTAAATGGGCATCAACTAGCCTCACATTGTCCAGCCAAACAAATGGTATGGCATGCTTGCAGCCTTGAAATATTCAGGTGGTCAGCATTTGCATTTGTACTGCCAGCATATCTGTGATCTGCATTACCATTCTGACCCTTCTTTCCTGTTCATATGCACTGCAAGTGACCTTCACAAAGACACAAATTCCAGTTTACTTCACTTCAAATGCAAGAGTGTGAGTCAGCCCCCTGAGGGAATAACAAGGAATTCATTATAGCAATACAAGAGAAAGATGTGGAGGAAGTAATGTGCTTTCTTTACACAAAGGGAAAAGAAATAGATGGTGAGAGCACCAAGCAAAGCCCAAGAAATCTTGAGATGTAATCTGACATAGTGGCACAGAACTCAGTTCTTATTGTCTGTAGGTGTACGATGTTATTAGGCTTTAAAAGTAAGCCAAGTCTTGTCTGATCCATGCTGCAGCCTGCCAAGCAAAGTAACTGCTTCCAGAAGTGGAAATCTTCATGATTAGTATAAAACTACTGGAGGCACCACACTGTTGTGGGTGATATCTTTCAGAGAGACAAAAAGGCCAGATTCCTGAGTCATACATATTAGAGGAAGGAATGACTTATTCTATTACCTTGTCTATCACATCTACCAGTGTGTCCTTGGACATATCTGTCATGTGCTTCATCAGCATGACTTTTTTTTTAAAGGTCCTAAAGAACGATACCTCCACTTGAATACAAGTCCATCCTGAAATCATGTAGCCTTTAATGATCCCATTATCTTTTCCACACGGATAAGCTTTCAACCCCCCCCTTCCCATTCCAACAGAGTAAATTACATTCTGACTATTCTTCCAAAACTACTTTTCCGCTTTTATAGCCTCCCCTTCACTTCCTGTGGTATAATGCCAGACAGTGCTGCTTTGAGCTAAAAATCTGTCCTATTCTACAGAAAGATGTGGCTGCTCTTAGAAAAGTGTGTTGCTTTTGAGTTTCTTAGCAATGAAAAGGGCTATATAAGGGACAGTTTTTACCACCACCTGCTTAAAATATAGTTGCAATTGAAAAAAGGCAAAGGAAATCTGAAAATTAAAAGGCAACATGCATATTGATGCACTGGATACTGTGAAGATGAATTCCAAATTACCTTCAGGAGGAATCCAGAAGTCAGTATTAGTACACAAAGCAACGTATCCCCTGACATTCATTTGTATTGGTAAAAATGGAAAATTAATGTAGATTTCAAAAAAGGCATTTCTGTCTCTTATGATTGGACTGAAAGACCTAATTAGCAGCAATTACTCCCACTTGATTTTATTTACAATTTAAAGGAAAAGAAATTTTAAGATATTTTATGTTCTTAGCACACTTGCTTTTTTGTTTTTTTTTTTTTTTTTTTTTTTGTATAATTTTCAACCTATGGATTTTGTGATCCAGAATGTTTTCAGCAATAACTGGAAATAGTTGTGGTGTTGCCCATTCTTACTATTCACTGTATAAAATTACTCTAAACTACGAGCTATCACTCTTACCTGTTTTCTTCTCTAACAATGTGTGCCTCGAACTTGGAAACATAATTAGTAAAAGTACTCCACTAACCTACACAGTGCTAAGCTATGGATAATATTGTACAGAAAGAGAATGTGTACATTTTGGTTCATCAAATATTCACAGAGGCTCACAAAGAGGAATTAAATTCAAAATTCCTGAATTAAATTCAAAATTCAGTGCTCAGATGGATTCAATGACAGTAACAAACTCTGCTAAAATCTGGAAAGGACCAATATCTAGTATTAAATTGGCCCAAAGCTCCTATTTCTCAGAAGCCAGATGTTTTCTTCCAAGCATGGGACTTAGATTAAATTTTTTGCTTAAATTGTTTTAAATATCTTTCTGCTGTTTGTTTTTAACACAGATGTTCTTTGGTATGTCGGTTTCAGGAGGGTGCAGATTTTCTACATGTTCCGCAGATTGCAGCAGTATTTTTCTGTAGATTTTCTGCTTGCAGTCATCCAGTGTCTCAAGCAACCTTTTTACCAGCATTTGGGGAAATGGAAGAAAATATCTAAATATCTGGCAGCTACCAGAATACTGCCCCTTGACAAAACAGAAACAGGTTCAACAGAATATGATTCATAAAATCAAATAAGGTGGAGATGGATCAGCCCCAAAGATGGATGCCCCTTCCAATTTTGGGCATGTGGGCAGGGGCTGAACCAGCCCTTTTCTGCGCTGCTGCCATCCTGCACGCGCTGGGAGCCAGGTCCAAGGAAACCAACCGAACCGCCGAGGACAAAAGACAAAACCTCTCAGGTGCTTCCTGCTGTTCAAACAGCTCTCAAATACTCACCCACCCACAAGCAGAGGGGCCCTGGCATGAGGTCTTGTGGCAGTATGGGGTGACCTACATCAAGCCAATAAGATCGCCTTGCTCTTGGGATTTGGAGCACCCTGGAAGGCACTCCACAGGGACAGACACATACCTCTGTGGACAGATTTTAAGCATCCTGAGCTCCAGCCACCTCAAACTCAAGACTGAGGAGCACTCCGGGCTTCATGGTGCTCTCAGCAGCAGTCACGTCAGCTAAGTGCACACATGGCCATAAGCAGTAACAATGCTGGCTTCCAGGCTTTATCTTCTCCCCACAGTTAAGTGGGGAGTGCTTCCCATGGCAGCATGCCCTAATGGGAATATTTTCTGGAGAAGCCACTTCTAAAGACAGACTACAGTATTCTTACCTGCGGAGCTCCTGGCCTCCAAACTAAAATGGTCAAACAGGAGACGGAAGGTGATTTGTACTCTGCCACTAGTGGTACAGACACAGGTCTGCTAGGAAGCAGCTTAGAACATTATTTCATTTTATATACACTGCAGAACAAACAGCACAGGCTTGCAGCTTTCAGAAGTCACTAGAGATCTGGATCAGATTCAAATCAGCAACCTAGAGGTGAAAGTCTCTCTATCCCATTACCAAATCCTGAGACATCCAGTCCCCCATGCACATATTAATAGTTGATCATTATGAATTCCATGTTGGGATAATTAATTACTGCATCTGAACTCTGCCTTAGGAATTATTAGATCATTTGGGGCCTATAATTTATTTTATTTAGTACTGTATGAAAATTGCTGCTTCTTAAAAAAAAAAAAAACTGTACTTTAGGCTTTGAGAAGTACACAGTGTTTTCTGCAAAACGCAAACCACAAAACAAATATATCTCTTATTGGGCCTGGAGTAGTCCTACAGGATTTGTTAGCAGGCTCTGATGATAGACGTGAGCAGCTATGCATTCAGTTAATGAGCTGGCCCAAGGGATAAAGAACACACCAAGCCACTAGCAATGGATGTGGGAAGAGAGTCAGGGGGATGGCAGAGCATGTTGCCAAATGATGAGTCTTAAAGGTGGCTTCCCATATGAAATTAAAGATTTTTGCAAAAACACGATTTGTTTTTCTCCCATCAAAAATAAATCACACAATAAGACACATTCACTTCCGAAATGAACATTCTCTCCAACTCCATTACGTTATTAACAAGACAAGCTCACTTATTAAGAGCCAAACCCTTCAGACATGATTTAACCTACACTTTCAAGAGGCTTTGGTAGGGGTTGTGTAATGAGTCCTGAATAAGGACACAGTTGAGCACTGCAGAAATCTGGTCCTTTGCATAAAGGAGCTATAATTCCAGAGAAGTTGTTAGAAACCTATCCTATGTGTAGAAAGCCAAAGAAAAGCATCTCCACCTGCAGACCCTGCTTGCTATTCTGTCCTTTACTGCAGGGATTTGTCTTAGGTCTGAAATTCTTTTCAATCTAAGGGCCAGATTCTGTCCTTCGATACACGTGTGGAATTTATTCCTTGAAATATATATTCTATTTTCAATACTGTAGACTAAAATACTGTCTATTGATTTTTTGCAGCAGACAGAATACTTTGTGCTGTTTTCACTGGTGTCAACAATTGGTAGGTATCTAACTATAGGATGAAAAGTGTCTCAGGAGATGTAAAAATACAATCCAGGTTTGTTAACTGTTGTAAGCCACTATAAAGCTTCAGCTTGGTCAAGATCTGTCTGCTTTATCCTAAATAATGCTAAATGCAACTAATTTTTTTATTTTATGCAAAAGATTCTGCAAGAGGATATTAATTTGATCATAAGTAAGTTGCTTACTTAGCTCCACCTCACCTTAAACTAGGTCTCAGCTCTATGGGTTATGGGCTGTGCATGTTCAGCCTGTCATATAGGTTGGCAACCATGAAAGTACCACAAAATACTGAACTTCTCAGGTGCATCTGAGGAAGTGTGGGCATTGATTTTGCACATATGTAATCATGTGGTAGGATCTGGGTGTCATTTTTTTCCCTTAAAGGTGTACCTTTTGTGTTTTTCGAGAAGGCACTTAGGGTTCTTAGTTTTTCTATTTTTTGAAAAGCATGGCTGGAGTTACTTGGCTCTACTTCTATTTTTGCAGTGGTGAGTCTGCATTTTGGGGAATCTCTGTTATATGGAGGTGTTGAGAGGAAGGTTTTGGCATGCAGACTCCCACACCAGTAAGTGGGAGGACCATCAAACGTAACTGACCTTGGCAAATTAACACACCAACACACCAGCAAGAATAATGTACCACAAAATATAGGATACGTTTCAGTTGTAGTTCACTATAAATCATTTGATAATACTTCCTGAAATACTGTAGGATCTCTTCTGTAAACAATGAATTTGTAGTCATCCAAAGCTGCCTAACAAGATCATCTAACTTTATCCTGCTGATGGTAAGTGAGGAGAGATTAAGTTTCTGTTGCATGGGATCATGCAGGTTACTGAGCTGTTGATTGCTGTGGCTTTCTTTAATGTGAGGAAGCTGCTTCTTATTTCAGGGTGATGTGATTTAGACAGTTTAGCTATCCAATTTATGAACACTTCTTATAGATTTCAATCTGTTGAGCAGGACATGAGCTATCATTATTAAGCTGCTGCTGCTGAGAGCATATTTCATGATCCATCTATCCCGGTTACATCCCCATCAATTACTGATTCCATTTCTGTCACACTTCTGATGTCTTTGTGCTTCCATGTTTCCCATTTTAAGTGTTCTGGACTCTCTCATGCAGCATTAAGACCTCTTATTGCCCTTTGGAAGAATTCAGACTCATTTTTGCAAGGCTCGTCAAAGCTCATGATGAGCTAACCTCAGGTGTCTCAGAAGTTTAGATTACCTATAGCTAAACCTTCTCAATATTCCTTCAGTCTACAAAATCAAGCCTGAAACCCAAAGACGGCAAATCTTTGTACAGTTGGTGCTGCTTTCTTTGAGCAAGTCTCACAGGAAAATCTTCATTTTCAAGTTTGGTAACTTTTATTTCTGTTTCTTGTAGAATCAGAAAGCTCAGAGGAGTTTTGAAAATATTAAGAAAATTAACCTAATATTCTCAAACCTAACTAAATAAATGTGTGATTGGCAACTTGGAGAAGGGTTCAGGTTCATTCTTGTTACCTAATAAACTCAGCCCAATCCAGTAACTGCATTTCTCTATAACCAGTCACCTTTGTCGCCATTTTACAACAGAGCACAATACTCTGATCAGTCATGACCATGTGAGTTTTTATTTACTTTCCCTAGTGTAACTCATGCCCACTCATCCAACTGGGTGTCAGCTGTGCAGCCTGGAAGTTGTTGGGCTTAACATCGCTTCCACTAGCAAAGTTGAAACTTTCTGAGTGGGGATGTTCATGCTTGCTGAGCTGAAAGTCTAGGTTGAATCTCATCTGCCATTAGTGTGGAGTTACCTAAATTGATTTCTCAGATGGGGTGACACTCCAGAGCCAGGTGACAGGCCAGAACAGTGGCTGGACAATAAGACACCTAGGGAAGCTAGCATGAGCTTTATAGAGCTCCAGGAAAGATTGCTGAATAATACTTTTCAAGCCAACATCATCTGTAAGACGTAAGCACTAAATTATGTTTCTACTTCCCATACTGACAGGTCTCTGGAATCGGCAGGAATTCCCTGTTCTTCAGGGTGGATATCCGCGTGCACAGCATGCAGCTTTCAGGGATTGGCAATGCCACTCGTGTGTTCTCTCGTAATGAAACTTTACCCATAATGCCATAAGAATAAGGAAATACAGCACTTAGAGACAGTAAGGCTATCAGCAGTTCCCTGTTCAGTGCCTGCATTACTTCTTCGTCTGGCCAAAGATAATCTCGCATACTTTGTTAAATTAAAACAGTTTCCTGATTTATACATCTACTTGTGAGGAGGTATTTCCAATTACTTTGGCATTTATATCTTGGACGAGCTGTTCTGTCAAATCAACCTGGCACTTAATAGCCTGCGCCGACTGGCATTTTGCATGACCCTGGCACTATTAGCCCAGTCTGGCTAGTGTTTCGATTCACCCTGGCACTAACAATCTGGAAGTTGTTCTTGTTTTCCAGATTAATGAGTACCCTAAAAACCACTCAAAATTGGAAAAGGAAGAATGTTTTCAAAGGGGAAAAATGAGGCAATCTGGAACTGTCTGCTGCCTTCTCACTACTCTCTTTCCTCATCTGCTTCTTTAACAGTCTACAAGGAAACTTAAAAATAGTGGTTTCCCCATAGAGCAGCGTATGGCCCATGGCTCAGGGCACTCGTTACTGACACCTGACAGTGGAAAAGCCCCGTAGAGACCACAGAGGAGGGAATGCTCCCTGCCAGCCATTTCCTGGGAGCAAGGATAGGGAAATAGGAATATAGAAATATAGGAAAGGCTTCATTTATACTACCATTGCAGGATAGCTGAAGCCTCTCGGTCAAAATTCAGCTGAAGTTTGGGGATTCTTAATGAATATTGTCCTCCTCAGGAGCTGAAAGCTGCACCCACGTAAGCATGGGTCACCTCGAGCTGAGCCTCCATATTCCCTAACTGGGCATGGAATTGCAGCATGGGAGGGGAGGGAAATGCAGATTAGGAGAGGGCCAGGGCTCAGCCTGCACTCCACTCCCTTGGTGTCTGTTGGGACACAGCCTTTATACCAAAACCTCCACTGATTTCTCTCTGAGGAACCTGGTGTAGCAGAGATGCAGGCTCAGGTCAGGGCTTTCCTCACCCATCTGTAATTAACACAACTGAGCAAGGATTACGAGTCCTCTGAACAGCATTCCCGTTAAGGAATAGCACGCACCCTAGCAAGACTCTGGTCTTCACCACCCTTGGGGAAGAAGCAGGGATTAGGGGAGTGCAGCAGAGGAGGAGAGGGGAGGATGTTGCAGGAACATCTGTCTTATGGGACATTTGCACTGTATGAGGAAGGGTCAGTTTTGACATTGTTGCCAAGACTCCATAGCAGGTCAGATTTTCACCTCACAGACATATGCAGACACTGTTCATTTATGATGGGCTTTTCTAAATTTATTGCAAATTCTATACTTCTTTTTCTCTTCATTTTTGGGAATGGGCTTTACATGATTTGAATTTGCCTATGTTATTTGTTATCTTTTCAGAAGCAACCCCGATCCCATCCTTGCTATTAGAAAGAGAGAGAGAAAAAAAAAAACATCACCTGGCCCCTTCAGAAGTGCTGTAATAGGTTTTACATCAGCATTTTTTAGCTTCACTATGCATTTTCCATTGTACATGATTATTGGTTCAATATGTATACTGTGTTATTTAAATGTAAGGAGGAAAATTGACTAGCAGTTATGGGAGAAGGCAGAGCTGTCACAACATATTCCTGCAAAGCCATGATTTGTTTTGTGTTCAGTCACACATTGTTTGGATTTCAGCTCTTATTTCAGTCCTGGCCTTAGGGTTTTCCAAGCAGTGTTGAAAGTCAGATATGCAGAGTGCTACACTGAGTTCTATATCCTACATTTCTAATGTAAAAGATGGAAGAAGAGAGTTTTATGGATGGAGGGAGGCAGAGACATAGGACAAGCTGGTCCCTCATCATTTGCAGATAGATAATCAGAAAAGAGTTTGTAGCTATAAAAAAGACCTTCATGTGCATCTGTGAGAGGAAATACATTTTCCTTTCAGAAGGCTGACTCTTCTCCCTATCACTCTCAGCTCTGGTTCTGCAACCAGAATTGCTTAGGAAAACCTCTGGGCCCACACAGTCAGCCAGGCAAGAGCCAGGAGGTCAACAGAAGACCTGGTTGCTATGTCTGTACAACAGCACTAATCGTTCTGGAAACCTGCAGTCCTCAAACGCTCTAAGTGTCCACATAATACCTCCTATGCCAGAATCGGAATCTGTTATATATATTTTCACTACAAATAAAAGGACACTCAGCTGGTTACTCTGACTGGCTGAACCATCCTAATGCTTAGGTCTTGCTGGAGCTTTTTATCCCTCCGTACAAAAGAATCATTAGGTCTAAACCAACATGGACAGACAGAAGAACATTGGCCAACCATTCAGTTACTGTTAACCCACTATGTTTATGAAAATACATTTATATTTGGTCATTTTGTAAGTCACTCTCTCAGCATCCACAAGCAAAACCATTCTCCAGAGCAGCAAAGAGACAAAAATTTTAACCTAGCTGCAGCTTTGCTAGGAATCTACCACTATATGTCATCTCAACAGATAGTCTATTTACTGTGTGGTGTCTGTGTTCATAAAGAAAAGTGTTAGGAAGCATGAAGGAAAGAAAAATATAAAACCGATTTTTGGACAGAGAGGAGAAAATGTGGTGGGAGGTGATATCCGGGCCCTTTGATACCACTCTTAAGCTTTCTGGATGGCAGTAGAGCATTATCTTTGGGAACAGCACGAGAAAGTCTTTACCAAAAGTGGTGTGTTTGTGCCAACATAAAGCTTTGTGCATTTTTAGCTCTTGCATTTGTTCTAAGCACAAACTCAGTGTCTGTTGCCTTCTAAATGCAGATGACTAGTCAGTGCCCCATCTAACTTCATGAAAATAGGAGAAAGAGTACCATTGCATCTTCCCTCTCCCCCATCATCACCAAACGTACACATACACTCAGCAAAAGAGATTTTCTTTCGGCATGTTTTGGAAAAGCCAGAGCAAGGATAGATATATTTTAAATATTCTTCTCTGGGTCTTTTTAGCTGTTGCCATTTAGACTTACTGCCAGCCTGCAAGGACACTGTCTCTGAGTGATTATTTTTCATTGCCAATATCAACGAAATAGAATAAGAAGGAAAGACGATGCTGTAGCAGTTAATAAATCTACAGATAATCATTTTCATTGGTGGTGGGTTTTCTTGTCTTTAATATTATTTTATTTGGGTGGCACCTTCCAAGGAACAAAAGCTTTTTGGAACAGGCATGATCTGGAAATGTAATCATAATGTGATAGCAAGGTGACCTGCAAATGTCCCTGCCAGGGCATCAACGTGAGGAAACATGGTCTTCTGGAAAAGCAGAGACAAGCTTCCCAGCATTGGAGAGCACCACTGTGACTCTGATATTGCTGCAGTCAATTAAGGCACAAGATTCTTCCCAGAGGACTCTGAATTTGGCACAGGTAGTCTTACCCTTGACCTTAATGGCCTTTGAATCAAGTTTACAGCTTACAGAAACTTATTAACATATTACAAAATTATTTACCTGTCACAGAATTGTAGACTGATGTAAAACTGGGACCAGGATGCTTATCTAAAACACATCTATCCCAAACTAGATTAAAGGATACTCATAAGAATAATAACTTGTATTTCTATAACGTAAAATTACCTCACAAGTAAAATCTAAGTCGCAGAACAATAAAAGGCTTCCATAAATACAAGAATGACTTTTAGCTAGTAGCTGATGTTCAATTCATATTATTTAACAATTAGTTAAAGAGGAGCATACTGCAGAACAGAGCCTAAATAACTGCCTAACTTATAGGTGGATTTGCCATAGAAATCTTTTAAACAGCCATGTATTTGTTTCTTTGCCTTAGTTGTTTGAAGGGATACACCTGAATTGTAGAGGTGAAGATGAACCTTATTTGACCCTCTTGCTCCTTCAGAATTAAGCAGGAAAACTTCCTCTCACAGACTAACTTTGGGGATTCAGCATCTTCCTGCTCCTCTTGGGTGGAATTAAAAGTTACTAGCTTCCCGAGCTTTCTTGTTCCAAGTAAAATGGGGAAATACACTGACATGGAAAAAACCACCACTGGAACCCATCACAAACTGTGGTGCTAGCCATTATCTGTTGACTGCAGTGGTAAAACACATTAGCTGAACTGGAAAACTACCCCGATTAGCAGAGAGGATGGGGGCAGGATGAACAGAATACTCTTCATCACAATAGAAGTTCAACACAGTCATGGTAGCATAAGGGCCCTGGTTCACAGTTTGCTCCTCCAGCGAAGGTTTCATCTCTCTATTGCCGTTCATTTATACCATTTATACTGCTGGACAACACACACTGAGGAAGACAATCTCAATGCATTTCCTCACAGGAGCATTTGAGACCAGAGATCACAGGACAAGCTAAACTGAAGAGGTGAAACACTGTCAATCAGTAATATCTTGTTTTTCTGTAATGCCATTCATCCCACAGTATGATAGAAAATATGCTAAGGCAGCCTCGAAAAATACAGTCCCTCGTCTGAAATATTGAGTTAGGATAAAGGCCTGTTTCAGTCATTAATTTTGCTTTCATTGTAGGTCTGTTCAGCTTTTAACAACGTTCCACAGACTCTTCGAGGCCATCAAAAAGACACTTACAACAGGCTTCACAGTGAACACCACTGCAATGCAGCCATCTCTGCAGAGCAGCGACGAGAAGCAACACATGGCATTTTGCACAGCTCAGTGGCAAAAAGTACTCCTCAAGGACACCAGGGCAACTTCAGCTCTCAAACTACTGAAGGACCTTAGAGTGCACAGAGGGTGAAAAAGAGGGTCTGAAAAAAAACAATGGCAAGGCTGCTACTTGTTTGAGACAAAGCAAAAATTTCGTTCCACAACAAATCTATCATCTTAGATATCGTATTTATCTGTGCAGCAGGGGTGAAGACATAAACGGGCCCTGCTATGAACTAAGCTTATGCTTCCAGTTAATTAAAGTGTTTCTAACCTGTTCCTTGGATCTTAATATCACTTCTGCTGAAAAACACAGCGATTGTTCTGTTTTTCTAATACATTCATCCCAAGGTTCACTTGTCCATCTGTTAAGTACTTAAATGTGTTTGTTTTAAGGGATTGTGCATGTGTAGGTGATGGGAGAATTTCTACCGGTAGTTTTATTGCTGTTGAAGCAGGTAATCATCTTTTCCTTAAAACCCCTGGCATGATTTATCACAGATTGTTTTGTTTATTAATGAGTGCTCGTAATAGCAGGGCTTGATGTTCAATTTTTTTCAGACATATCAAGGTCTGATTTAATTGCTACGAACAGCTGAAAACAAGATCTTATTAATGGATTAAAATCATAAAGTGATGAGTTACTACATATTAATGAACTCACAGTTCTGTGAATCAGCTAATAATGACTTAGGACCTTGATAAAGTTGGTTAGGACAAAAAATAAGCACAAAAGTTCCTTTGGTTTGTGAATATTCTTACAATGAAAACCAACATCTCAAATCCATAGGAGTGCATCCATATGCTAAAACACAACAGTGATTCCAGGCTGACCTTCATTTTCACCAACTAAGACACGTGAAGGCCTTGGGGACATGTGCATGAATAGCATAGCACAGTAGTAGGGAAAAGAAGGGAAGGAAATTTGGCTGTTCAAGCATAAGGAAAGGACCTTGCTGCCCAGAAGGCAGAGAAAAGCTTCTTCTCGGTCTTGAAAAAAATAGGATACTTGCCACTAGAGATATTTAAACAACTGTGGGAAGAAGTGGAATGATGTGTCTGGCACAGATGACCACATTCTGGTTTTGAAGTTATTCTTCTGAACATCAGAAACGTCATACAATTTGAGGGGAAAACTCAGACCGTACAATATTGAGAACCGCTTAGTAGCTACACACTTGCGCCAACAGATGAGAAACTCATTCTTCTGAGTGCCTTGGGAAGAAGAACTGCCTTAGTAAGTTCTCCAAAGGTGCAGAGTCTGGCTGGCTGCAGCTCTAGCTCTAGCTCTATGGGCATAGGACATGATCAGCTCTGCAGGAAAAAAACTGAGGAGCTTTGTATAGAAATCAAGAAAAAGGGTCAGGAGCTTGTGAACTGAATGGATGCTGCAGAAGTGGGCCTCTCCCCCCAGCAAGCAGAGGGAAGGAAGGCAGCATGGGAAAGCTCTGTGATCCTCTCAAAAGAGCCGTGAATCTAAGCTAACAAGTGAAGACAGAATTCAATCAAAATACTTGCTGGTGCCTGTATCATTATTGTCCTAAGCTACCCAATGCTTTGCCAAAACCCTTTACCCTCATCTCCAGGAGCTTTGTTCATACAGACAGCTAATAAATAAAATTCCTGGATAGACAAATATCCACGCTGTCCTCGGGTGACTTTTAAAATATGCCTTTGTGCAAAGAAACTAACATTTTCTAAAGCTTTTTGGACCCATTCCTTCTGCAAACGTAGAATACCTACTATGCTTTGTAGTACCTTTTGCTTGGTTATAAGGAATTCTAGCAGGAACCACCATTACAGAAGGAACTTAGTTCTTTGAACTGCTCTAAATAATATAAGTTTCACTTTCATCCCAAGAAGTGTTAAGGATGCACAAAAACACACAGGGAATTTTGTGCTAGCACCACTGATTATATTACTTTCAAAAGAGAAATAAAATCTTACCCTGAAGCTCAGAATTATTAGAGTGAACAGCCAGAATCTATTATACTATAGAAATATCACACAGAGAGCATTCATGAAAGAATTCGCCAGACAACTTACTATGGTATGAAATTGTTCATTTTGTACACATTGTCTCATTACTTACTTTCCTCCTTATTAATGATGAAGTCATAATATGTGGGTAAATTAAAAGTCTTTCTGCTGTAACACAGAAAAAAAAATCCAAAATCATCTGCTAGGCTTTGCCACACTGCAGTTCAGCATATTTAAACTGGTGTAGATGCAGGTTGCATAGGAAAAGGTCAGCCCCTTCCCTCATCCCAGCATGAGTCCCTGCACAGCCATGGGGTGAGTCCGATGAAGGAACTGATCTGGCTGAAAATTGTTTTTTGCTCCCATTCTCCTTTTTCTGGATTAGTCTGCAGCCAGTCGGTTTCTTCACTCACCTCCCCCTGCTCCTGTCAGCACAGGGGAGGCAATGGGAATGTGGAGCCCTTTTGCTAGGATCCCACAGGTACATTAGCATCAAGGGATCATGAAATTAAAGACAAGCTGTCCAATGCTTGTGAAATCAGCAGAAGAGGCTGCTTATACCAGGGCAACTTGGCGAGTGTCAAGTAAGCATCAGAATTTACTTCTGCTTCTTTCTTCACAGCATGCTGCCCCTCTCTTTGATGAGGCCAAACCAGACCTTTCTAAGGGACCTAACTATATTCCAGCACTTTCGAAGTCACAGCCATTTCCAAACATTATGTACTCTGTAAGCCCTCTTTAGTCCCCTTAAGACCAATTTATTCTGCTAGGTCTTTTACTTGGTTGTCCAATGCTTTTAATTTTACTTTTTAAAATGTTACATTAAAAATTTTACAATTAACAAGAAATGCAATTTACCATCGCTCTCTCTAGGCGATCCTGCCCCAAGGATTGTGTATTACTCTTCTTTGTCTGAGCGCCTCATCACATTTCAAGAGAACATTTTCATTGGTTCCTGGGTGACTCAGGAATCTAATTCCTGTTTTAAAAGCAACTTGGGAACCAAAATTTCAGATAAAGTCCCTGGAAATTGACTCTCAGTCACTTTGACACTTTTGAATTTATTCCCCCATGGTTTTGTTCTTAATTTGCCTGGAATATAATAGAGGCAAATTAGGCACTAAGGAATTGTGCCTTATAGAGACACTTGTATTTCTTCTTATAGAGACTGTTTAAAAACAAAATAGGCCTTGAATTTTGTATTCCTTTAAGAAAAATAAATCCTACATAGCACCTTTAGAGAGTCTTAGACTTATCCTAAAAATCTCTAATGTTTTCTTCCAAACTCTAGGAGCTGAGAGCACTTCCTAGGCACTCATGCATGCCTTGACTCCACGTCTGGGCAAGATCTGCACAGGCAGTTTCCCTCTCTCCCTTACAGTAGGGAAAGCGTGGCATTCAGGCTGAAAGGGAGCCACGAAACACCCCAGTCAGCCCCAGTCAAGGCATGTTACAACAAACATTTGCTCAGAAGCATAGATACAGCTTTGACAACTGCAGGACAGTATTTGCTTTACAATTATTAGGCAAAATACAACTTTCTCCTCATTACAACTGATCATATTTGAACCAAGGAATGTATCTTCCTACTTTTATCAACTATGTTTTAAAAAAATGAAAAATGCCTTTACATATTTTTCAGACTGCTCTGTTCTTTGTTACTTTTCCCATCTGGATATTTCACTGTTCAAAAATTGGAATCTAAAGTAAAAATAAAAAATAAATTCCAAACCTTGTGTTCTTTCTTCCTACCTCCATTTAATGCATGGCAGCTAACAAACTCATTTTCCTTTTTCTTTTTTTTAGTTAGCAGAACATGCATCAACTGCTCCAAAGGCTACTGAAGTGAGTGAATTTTTTTGCATCAGCTTTGATGGGTTTGGATCAGCCTCAGAGCAATTAAATTCATGTTGTATTTTCAATTCTCTCCATCACTTTCCTGCCCAAGCTCCTTCTCATGTAGAGATGAGCCGAAATAGAAGCAAGCCCGTTAACTGTTCTTCTTCAAGACCTCCTCAGTACAATCAGAACTTTATCATGATTTTAAATACCACATTTGTGGTGCTGATTTACTTTTTTATTATAACTTAACCTTTGGATGTGCCTGAGTTCACACAGTCAGGGACCTGCTCTTCAAAGATAAACAAATTGTTGGAGAACTAAGCGATACAGGAAATTCACGTGCTTAGCTACTGAATTAAAGGGTGGTAGGCCAAAAAAGTCATTAGTTTTAGTGACCACAGTGGGTTTTATATAGAAGAAAGGTTTCATTCCCTAAATTGGCTCACATGTTATTGCTAATGAATGTCTAACAAAGATTCTTCTCTATAAAATGTGATCATTTTACACAGGAGATTTGTCAGTCGAATTCTTGGAGAGATTGAGGCATTGGAGTCTTTTAAAAGTCCATTTTTTAAGTCTCTACTCCACATATTGCTTTTATGACCTAAAAAGCAAAGGGACTCCACATGCTGTAGGGTTCAATTGAAATTATTGTTGGAATGTAGGAATACAACAGTAGGACTGTATTCATCACAAGAGTTACACTTTTTGTTGCTAGCGCTCAAGAAAAGTCCGTAAGGATCAGAGTTCCAAGCCAGCTCTTTCATTTGTGCTTTCTTTGTATCACACTTTGTCTCTCCTGCTCTGTCTGTAAGCGGGTCACTTCGTGTAGCCAGCTTTCTTGTGCACTCTCTCTGCAAAAAGTTTTGTGGTAATTTGTTCAAAGGTTTCCAGATCTTGTTAAAATACTAACGCACATTTGGCAATGCTATTGGTCAGAATCAGAGGCTCTGAAAGCCAGGAGATGCAGGCAGGTATGTCCACGGGAAGGGGGAATTCGCAGCACCCATTTTGGGCATCTCATGTAGGTGCAATTCTGAACTCCTGTAGTCAGGATGCTCACCTCCTGTGGTCAACAGAGAAAGACAGGCGTCTCCAAAGTGCAACTCAGAGCATCTACATCAGATGCTTAAAGTTAGCCAGGACAGCTGTCCCTTCAGCGTAGAAAACATACGAAATCTTTTCCTTGTCTGAACCAGATAAGCCTCGCAAAACCCCCTTGGCCGGCTGCACTAGTACCTTAGCACCATTCAACAATAGCGCACACGTGCGTGCACACACACACACACACACACACATGCACCCACACAAAAGAGAGAGACCACATGCCCACAAGCCGTATGAAATGAAGCAACAGGCCATACCAGATCTCCTACTGAATGTTTTGTATTGAGGCCAGAGAGATATAAATACCTTATTCTTCACACGCTGTATCACAGCGCTCTAGCAAAGGAGTCTTGGACACTAACAAAAGGTTTGTGCTACCATCAATAATAGGGAGAGAGTGAGAAAAGATGAAAAAATAATAGACACAAAAAATAATACTTGGATGCCAAATATCTGTAGCTGTGCTTGCCCAGGCCTGGCACCTCTGTACCTTCAAAGCTAATCTGGGGAAGGCAGTACTTTGCAATTGCAGCAGGTATTAGGCAATAGGCATTGGGACCCAGGTTTTCTGTTCCATGGGACACTGAGGTTTAGAGTTCGAACACATATATAGTCTTTAACAGCAATCTCATCAACAGCTCATAAACCCAGAGCACATGATTCAACATGCATGGTCTTGAAGTTGTGTTGAAGCAAAGGGGACAATGGCTAAGCGACACAAAGGATGTTAGGAGAGCTGTCCACACGCAGATGAAGCTTGTATGGGACCAGCATGGCCCCAGTTATGCGAGATGACAAGAAAATGAAGTGTCTTCCAGTAGAGATCTTCTGCAGAGAAGCCACTGCTGAGCGGCAGTAGCTCCCACCTTCCACCCCTGGCTGCAGCTGAGCACCTCAGCATCTCACCTGCTCCGTAACCCCAAGTAAGGCACAGATCACAGGCCCAGATGCCCAGCTGCATTCAGCATGGAGAACCAGAACAGCAGGGGGATGTGGCCAGCAAACGTGATGCCTGGTACACTAGGTGGAGTGTGTGAGACTTTTCAGATGGGCAGATATGTACAACTGCCTCATTTTTTTTCAATTTTTTTCTGTTTAAGTGCATTATTGGTAATTGTGCTATGCACAGACAAACCTCACAGGATACTTAGAATAAGCTATGGTTACTGTTGTAACCTTCAACTATGTCACTAACAGTAATTGAGATGTACTTAGGACTGCTCTATGGCATGGAGGCACACTAGCACAAAACAACATACATCAATTCTTACCCTCCAAGAAAAGCATGGCCTTCTGCAAGCCGCCCATGAGGAATGGCTGTGCTGATTCCCAAGCTGTGTCCAGGTATTGTTTGGGAATGTGACACAGGCTAGAAACATGCAGCACCTTTCTAACAATTCAACAGTATGGGCAATAATAGGCCTGGAAAGATTCTGTGGCACTAATATATTGGCACAGACCATATATGCATTTCCTGAAATTTCTTCCTTAATAATAGTACCTTTAGTCCTACGGGGGGGTTTTTCCACCTTGGAGGAGTTTTTTGTTTGGTTGGTTTGTTTATTTTTTGGCAGATACTACAAACAAGCACGTATTTGCTAGAAGCATAAGACATTTGGTACAATAGATCACTGCCTGTAAGGAAGAACCGTCTTCACCAAAATGATGGTTCATTCTGCCTCTTAATCTGCTGTTGCCTGCTTTGGGACTGCAAGTTTTGTTGGATACCATTAACAGGTTTTAGAGGAAGAGCATCTAAAAGAAGGCAGCTTAGTTTCAGAAAACTGTTCCAGACTGTATCCATTAAGTCTATAAGACAGAAGAGGAACGGGGCTGTTGCTCATGAACATGTTCTAAACACTTTGCTTTTTTGAAACAGCTTACTTTGTAATCATTATCTTGGCTCTGGCCCTCCCTCATTTAACCTCATCTGCCTGACTTTAAATTCATGGAACAGATTTGCACTGCCTTGGACTCCATGCAGTTGGCTGCTGTAATATACTTGGACATCTTTTTGGGGGGGGGGAAAAAAAAGAAACATTTGATACCATTAATCATATTGCCATATGTGTAATAAATTGGCTGCCTGTGGTACACTACCTTGAACTGTCACATGGTTCCAATCATAGTTCTGCCAACTGAAAGTGGTTGTTGGAAACTCTGACTCTTCCTTTCAGGCGCTCATATTGTGAGGTCCACGGGGCTCTGTCCTGTTTGTACTGTACATTAATGACCTGCTGGCTGCATAGCAGCACAAAGGCCAAGAGTTACAAGTATGCATGTTTGTAAGTGCTGCTATACATAAGCAATAATCTGTTTGATATCAGAGTCACATCATTACAAAGTCAGCTTTTGACAGCATTTGCAAGGTTTGAAGGCTAATTCAGTACATCTCTAATTTGCAGCTTAAATATCTGCCAGAATGAAAAGTGGGAAAGTGGGGGGAAAGTATTAAATTTAGCTGTGTAAAATAATTCAGGGAACAAGAACACTGCTCTTACAATTCGGCTTTTGCGATTGTCAGGGCTCTTGTCAAGTCACAGCTGGAATGCTGCAGATTTATAAGAACAATAGAATTATTTGGGGGAGGAGGTGGGGAGAAAGGAATAAAATGCTATTTGTAGCACTCCAGCTAACTCTTTGACACAGGTTCTTTGGATCTTTTTAAGTAGGCACAGACAGACTGGTTTAGATAAAACTCCTGATCCTTTACCAAAGGTTGCCTTGAATCTGTTCTTAGAGCACTGACAATAACCTATTGACTTTAGATATGGGCCCAGAAACACAGCATTGCTTTGGGATATTATCTTTTTACATTGCAGTAGGATGTGGCAAAGAGAAATGTGGCTACTCTAATGGAATAATTGATGATCATATATATTAAATCGGAGCACTAGTTGTGGAAGAGGGCCCCAGTGCATTAGCCATGACAGAAGTGCAGAATGGAGACAGCTCTGCACTCAAGAGTTTCTCAGCCCAAGCTCTAAGGTCACTGACTCAGCTCCCCTCTCTTCAACCTTCTTACTCCTGCCAGCTCCCATGCGAACAAAATACATGAGTACCTCTGCAGCTGCAGACAGGGAGCAAGGAAACACCACAGTGGGCACACCTGTTCTCATGGACCCTTTGGCCTGACCCAGGAAAAGGAAGGTATAAACCCTAAAGGAGAAAAGAAAAATAAAATATTTCCAAAGAGTGAACAGTCCTCTTTGACATCTAAGCACTCAAAACCTCTTGGTAAGACCAAAGAAGGCTGTCAGCCATGAAGATGCAGTAAGGTAAGGTTAACAAATACTAGTAACAGGAGCATATACCTAGGCTCCCTGACGGATTCATGTGGCAAGGGCTAGCCTGCTTTATGTTACTTTGACTTCTATCCTTATTCATCCTAGCTAGACATACAGATAGAACAATTCTGCCTTTTTGTTGTTGTAAGCATTATGCATACATAATGCATACAAGAAACATTGCAACACTTACACTGAAGAAACAGATGGTTTAAAGCCCAGCACCCTGGGCTTGTGAGAGCTGCTGCTCCACCGCTGGACTTGGTCCCTATACTCCTTAACTTTGCTCATACACAGAGGCAGACATGGTCAAACTGGTAAAACCACAGGGATTCAAAATTGTAAGGAAAGAAATGTTAGCTACTCTCTGCTCTACTTGCTTCCAGAGATAGTTGAGAACTCTTTCCAAATCATTTCTTGGCTTCATCTAATCTATTCTTTCTTAGAAGATACTTCAATTTAATGCCTCATAGGCTTTCCCCCTTTCCCCCAGGAAGTTACTCTGAGAAGATTTTTCCTGAAAGATCTTGATCTTTCAAACCTTTATACCTGTGTTTAACTCAACGTGTGATAAAAATCCCAATTGTAGGATCATTTGTAAAGAGACAAAAGCATGCATGAAAATGCTCACAGGTTGTAGGACTCACAAGGAAAGAAAAGTGTATAGTTGTCAAGCTGAAAACGCACAATACTGAATCATGCTGTCAAAAAGCTGACACTTCTACAACATTTGCTATCTTACTACCCACTGGTGACATTTGGGGGGGGGGGGGGAAGGGAAGGCATTTCCATAAGCCTTTCCTTGCAAGCGAAAGCTCTTGGAAGAAGACTGCATAAAGTATTGCTAGTCTGACCTTCATGAATGCATCTTTTTCTGGAGTGTATGTAATAAGGGTCACAGTCTGTGGCTGCATGGTTGTATTACTGTTATAATAATTGGATGACCATGTTATTTCTGCATCATACCCAGTAGTACCTTTACAGAGCAAACTTGTCAGGAGAAAAGTTTTGTTTGGCTGGTAAATCCTAGTAGGTGAACTGATCTAGGCATGCTTACCCTACTGCATTGATGTAGAATAGGCCAGATAGGATATTATTAGCTTTGAGACAAAGCTCCCATTTTTGGGGGAGTCTTAAAAACCATATGTCATAAGGCACATGATCACAGAAAGGCTGAGCACCACTGGGAATCCCTAATTCCCAAAGAACTCAGGCAGCAGGGAGCGAGTGACAACTGGTATACCAGAAAATCTCAACCTTTTTTTTTTTCTTGCTAAATACCCAACTACCAGATATGAACAGAGTCTCTCACTAGTTCCATGAACACACTTGAGAGACTTTTAAACTTCATGTGAATGCTCTGAATGTGCTGAACAGGTATCACACAAAGGAATGAGACCTAAGAGCAGGGAGGGGCTATTCACATATAATAAAAACACATATAATTAAACACATTCTTAATTTGACTATTTGCAAGCTCTGTGAAAAAGACTTTATTCGCAGATTCAGCAAGATCTGACTAAAGCAGCAGCTCATCCTGAGCTCAGGCACGTGTTCAAGCTTAGATACCAGAAGAAGTTGCCTGATCCACTCTAGTATAACTTTATACAGCACATAAGACTCATCACATATATAGGGCCTCCACTGTGGAGGGAGGAGGCTGACTTAGCAAATCTAACCATATGCTTAATTTTAAGCTCACAAACAGGTTAAATGAAGCTCTCTAGAAGAGAAACATATTGTTCATTCTTCTCTTGGATTGGGTGTTAGTTTTTGTAAGATCTTTGTGACACAGACTGTCTTTTTCCCTGCAGTGGCACTGCTCCTAGAGGAGTGAGCCAGTCTGCCTGGTCCTGTGTAATGGCAAGAGTAGAAACAACAGCCACAACCACTTTGTTCCTGCTCCTATTATCTAAAACACAAAAACATAAGACTTGGATTTTTTTTGCTTGCAGAATTTTATCCATGTGAAAAGCAACATGGTACAATAGATGAAATTATTAAGGAATTATTAACAAAGGATTATGACAGAGACTACCTTAACCAGGTAGCATCATAACCTATACATCCAGCTACCTACCAGGAAAGGGAAAAAAAGAAAAAAAAAAAAAAAAAGGAAAAAAAGCACTACAGGGGAGGAGGGGAAACTTGCTTTGAAATTAGTTTTTTAAATTAGAAGACTTATTATTTTAGTTCTCTCTAATACTTAATGTTCACTGTAAAGAGCTCTACACTTGAGACATAGCTAAACCATGTCAGTAGGATGCATTTCCAGAGAGCATGAAGGATGACTGATCAGGTTCCTGAAGTACCTGCTCCTCAGTTTTCACATTTTGGACTCTTACTATTAGGCTAGGCTATATTTCTGAAATCCACTCACCAACTAACAAAGGAGAACTTCCAATCAGAGAAATCCAGATCTTAATTTGTGTTCAGCTACACACTACCTCAGAACAATGGAAAAATTCAATAATACACCAGGAACAACCAATGAAAAAAATTTTTTTTTTAGACTCATGTAAAACACGTTAATCACAGCAAGAGGGGTTTTTTTTCCTCCTCTCCTCCTCTTTATATGATGTGCCCTAGCTGTCTCACATTGCCTTAGATAGCTGCTTACATATGAATAATCAAATATATATATATATATAGCAGAATAGAATTTGTAGATGTAGATCCAAAAAATAAATAAAAGATACCCAACCCTCTAGGCCTCTGCAGAGCAAATTAAAGTAGTTAGCAAAAGGAAATACTGGCACATATGAGGTTTTTGAATTTCAAGTATCCTTGAAGTTCTTATAAAAAAAGAAAAAAACTTCTACTGATGAGAAAGAGACAAAATATATAACCATATTTCCTGGTATATGCCTAAAACTGCAAAAGAAATGTTAGCTTATGTTAGCTTAGACTGAAAGTCTTTTTTCCATTTTTAATGCCTGATTATTACAGGTTTTTAAACTCCGAAAGTAGGCAGCAAGTCATATGAAGGTGGTGTTTTAGCTCCAGTTTTGTCTTTCCAGCCGTTCCCTCAATCCAAGAGAAATATACTGGCTTTACCCTGTTTGAACCAGCCAGGTTTACTACAGGCTGAAGTCTCTTGCTATAGACTGTGCACATGAAGACTGGCATTTGCATCTAACACATTTGGCTTCAGCACATCTGTTTGGAATTTGGGACCTCAGAGGTTTTTAAAGTAGTTCTCTACTTGCTGGTCAAAACTCTGAGCAGAGTATTTCTTTAGGGTACTTAAGGGAGCCAGTGAGAACCCCTCTGCAAAACTCTTGGGAGCGCAGTCACTGGTATTGGCTGCCTGGGAGCTGGTTGCCTCAGAGTCCCAGGTAGTGCAATCATAGCCTTCACTCATTGAAAGAGATTCCTCTGTTATCAGGGAGCTCGAGCTCTCTTCCTCATCGAGGAGGCTGTATTGCAACAGGTCACTGCTGCAACTGTGGTCTCTTTCAGCTGAGCAGCCTGGGTTAGTACAGTCTCTGACCCAGCACCGGGCTGGTTCTTGGTCCACCCAAAGATCGATAGACTTTGGCAACATTTTCACAGTCTTTCCATCCTCCGCCAGCACAGGGATCTTGGACAGCCCTGAAGAGCCTTCACCCACATGGCACACCTCTGTGGCATGACCCCTAAACCGGTAGACTAAGGACAAAAATGACAAAATTGACCAAATAGAACAACAAACCCATCAAACAGCCACAGTCAAGAAAGAGATTGCGTCTATGATACTTAATAGCTAAGTACTTTATAAATCTCTGATACCATTTCCCCCCATTGTAAGCTTTTGAGGAAGTGAATTAGTTACCACAAAATTAATGCAATTTGTCCAAGGTCAGAAAGCCAAATCTGTAAGGAATTAAAGATCATACTGCATTGCATCCAGTGACCTCTGCTGTTACAGAGACAGCCCTTCCTATCTTTCTAGCAAGGGCAGAGAAAGATCAGGCCCTGGGAGCCTGGGCCTTGAACTAGATTGTCATTAAGCTCCTGGGATTTCAGTGCTCCCCAACTCCATCAAAACTAGTACAGTATTCCTGCAATCCACCTCATTTGCCAGTTTTAACTGGGTCTGAAAACAGAAGATTAGCACCACAAAAGTCCTTAGAGGACAGTAAAGCACAAGTCTTTTGTGAGCCTCGATACTTCATTTTGCCTTCTGTGCAGGAGCTTAATGTACCCTATTTACTCCTCCCACCTTTCCTGTTCCCACACACAGATAGAAACCAAGGGTTGTTCTATTTCTTTACTCCCTTTCTCTCCTCCAGGATTCACCTTTTTCCTGGTAGCTGAACTTGAAATATTCCCAGTCAGTCTTTACATGCCTCTTATCAAAGGCCTGGCAGCATCCTTCTAAACAAGTTCCTTAATACAACAAAAGCTACTCAAAGGCTGTGTGAACTCCAGCTGCCCTGGCAAGCAAACACAGAAGGGTGTATGGAGTCTCCCATAAGTTCGCCAAGATGGTTCCCACCTTACAATAAAATGGGCTCAACATTTACAAGACACCTGTACACTTTGGACTTGGATTTGCTGTGCATATAAGCTGGCTTTAGGCTCTGGAAAGATGAGCAGCCTACCAAGAATAACAAAGGCATCTTGCAGCATCTTCCTCTTACAGTTTTGCTACACAGAAACCTTTGGGCTCCCCAGGACAAGCTACACCAACTGGCAGGAAGCTAATATATTGCTCCTTCTATAACTTCAAGTCACATTGGATAGGTGCACACCCAGTAGAGCCCACACACCATCTGTTTTGGGCAAGCTGCAGGCCTGATCTGCACCATGGCAAGACAACATTTCTGGGATTAAGAAGTAACACTATTCAAAGAGCCAGCTTCAACTTCAAGCACTGATGTCATCTTAAGAGAGGGCCTTCACTCTAGTTTCAAAACTAAACATATTTCACAGAATAAGAGCATCAGTACTCTAAGCACATGTATCTATGGGTCTATTTCGTAAATAAGGATTTAAGGGTCTTTTTTTTTTTTTTTTTTTTTTTTTTTTTTAAGGCACAAGCAACTGACAGTGAGCAATACAAGGACACAAGACAGCATTTTGTGCAGCTCCAAGGATGCAGAGCAGAATAGCCATGGGGTGTCACTTGGAGCTTTTGTATTGCTGAGCCCCTGTTCAAACTGAGGGACACATATGCACATGGACAAGACCCACAAGGAGTTCAGTTTCTACAGACCAAAACTAGAGCAGGAACCAGGAAGCCCTATCACTCCTTTCTGCATTCCAACCTCCATAATCCCAGAAAAGAAGCACAGGTGCACATTTCAGAAGTTCATTTGGTACCTCTGTTCCCTGTGTTACCTTCACAGGCTGTAGGTACCCACCTGCAACTGCAGTCAGATTAAACTCACAGCCTCCCCCCATACAATACTACTGTCTCCTTCTTGCTGATCACCTTGTGAGGCCCTGACTCGGTCTCTTCCTTGCCATACCGAAGTCAGCCGCCTACGTCTTCTCCCGCCAGCTCTAGCTGGCCACGGTCTAGTGTGCTGCTGCTCTCGGCCATCTGGCACAACATCCTCCTCACCAGAGGCGCTGAGACTTCTCTGGCTGCCCTGGGAATCAGCCTGAGGCACCATTTTTTCAAGGCCCACCTAGGATTAATGAGCAGGGAGCCAGTCAGAGAGTTACTGGTCTCACAGGACAGTGGGAAACAGGTTCCAAGAGCTGCAAAAAGCCACATTTTTCCCCTCATACCTTACAGGATAAAAAGGAAGTCACAGTACTAAGTCAAGACCAACAACCATTTTCAAAGAGTAGTAGCCATTTACCTTATGGCCTACCCCTACCTCTCTGTGTAAGATCCTCCTCTTCTCACTCCTGGATAGAAATTAAAAAAATAAAATAAAATAAAGACAACTCCACTACCACATTGGGGAGGCCAGAACTAGAAGAAGGAAACCACCCACTGGAGGAGGAGCTAGCACAGCACCTACTCATCTGCAATCAGCAAAGCTTCCAAGCTGCAGTAACAACTTCCCACAGCCCAATGAAATGAGTTGGGAGAGAATCCACAAAAGCTGTGCCTGATAATTGGGTCTTAAAGGCAAGGCATGGTAAAGCTTTAGTCCTCAAAGAGATAAATGAAAAGGAAGGACACTCAGCATAGGGACAGAAAGGGCTAAAATAAATGGGAGTTGTGGGGTATTTTTTTTTGTTTTTTTTTTTTTTTTACAATATGTAAACAGGTTTTATTATAAAGTTTTCTAAGTTTTTTTCCATCTCACCATCCTGTGCAAGTGTCCACTGCAGCAACTGGAGCAGGTGCTTTTTTTCCTCTTTTCCTAATAGCAGTATTTCCCAAATTTTGTGAAAGTGCAGTTCTCCTTCTGGACTATCTGACCCTTGTAAAGCCTCATTTCCAAATAGTTGGTAGATTTTTACTAGCTTAAGTATTTCTTAACCTTTTTCTAGAACTTTGTGGACTCCTCTGAGGCCATTTATGGCCCTTTGGGGACCATCATGCAACTGAAGAAACACAGGCCTGAACTGAAGAGGAGGTGAATGATCTTTTGGAATGCCTTCTAAGGTTTAGGTGCTGTAGAAAGAGAGAAGGCAGCTCTGAAATAAAGAATTAACCAAGGAAAGACTCATCTGATTTTTAAAACAAATGTCACTTTCTCTTTGGAAGAGCGAAATTGTGAACATCCGTGAATGGCAGCCTATCTGTACACAGACCCAGAGACTAAGAGACAATCCAAAGTGTATGTGTGTGGCTATATTTTCTAAATGTACTGAAAGCTTGACAAACTTCTTGTGGACACTGGTTGTTTTGATATTTATGATTATAATCATCGCCTTAAAACAAAACAGTGCAAACCCTATGTTGGAAATGCATCTGTGCTGTTATATCTTGTGTTTTCTCCGTGTCATATTTCCGAAGTAGCTAATTAAATGCGGACTTACTAAATGACTAGCACCAGACCACAGCAAGCTTGCTCGATTTCTGGGCTCCACTATGTACGTGTTCAGCAATAAAATGCTTCTTTCAATTCCTGATCTGTCAAAGGCAAGGGCATCATATCAGGAGTTACTGCTGGGGGAGGTGGGGCTGGACAAGTCATGGTGGCCCAGAAGTTGGGGTGGACAAATGCTTGATGATCCAGCTCACATGACCTAATAGACTGTGTCACTGCCTTTGGGAAATACAAGCCTCTTCACGCATGCCCTTGGCTGGAAGGTCAGAACAGAAAAGCCCAAACTCAGAAAATGAAGCCCTGCAGCCGAGAAAAATAATCCAACCATGGATTGGCAAAAAGCCTTTTTTCCCCACCTGCTTTTTTTTTTTTTTTTCCCCCAAATTTTCTGACTTGACATGTTGCTGTAGTGCACTTCACATCTGATTAAATTAGTCACATTGCATTATGCTATATCAAATGTGACATGATGCAATGGAATGTGAACAGTGTATAAAGATGCACTGGCACCAAATAACAGCTACCTGCTTCTGACTCACGCAGGCATGTTAGCAGCAGGTTAAAGAAACATACGAGGTCCAAATCCTTCCTCATTGTTAAATCATGCTTTTGCAGTTCATTGTTAGGTTATTCTATTGTTACATAACTTTGCATCTAAATAATAATCTGCTACTGAAGAAACTGTTAAATATTCCTCCTGCAAGCCCTCTGAACCTGCTTGTGATAGTACAGAAAGAAGTGTCTGATCACGAATCTCCTACAAGGATACTAGATACAGTAACTGAAAGAAGATTAGCAAGATGCTGAGTATATAGATAATTGTGACCTACAGAGAACAGGGTAAAGGCATCATGTTATTGCTTATTTACACACAGTGAGTATTATTCTTGGGCTGCAGGAATCATACCATCAGGAAACTGTAAATTGTGGTTCACTGACTAAGCACCTCCTGTTAGTCTTTTATCAGTGCAGCTCTTGTGGGGCTCTGGTAGGAGGAATTAAAGCTCTTACTCCCATGTAGAGCACAGAGAAAGTGCTGATACCACACCCTGCCTTTTGGGGGGTAAATGCCCATTTCTGTGCATGGAAAAGCAGCTGGATGGAATAAAGAAAGTCCATGCTAATTTAGTCTGGACAAGGCCACCACTGGCATGTAGCCCAATACATATCCAACGTGGACTTGATGTTTTGGCTGGGATTCTCGTAGAACAGCTCGAAAGAAGCAAGAACTTTAGGAAGAGGGTTAGTATAAGCATCTCTCTGCCCAAGAGCCTCTAACTCATTGCCATTTTTCTTGGATGGTCCCTAGAAGTTGATAAGAGTATTGAATATGCAGCAACTGATCGGGCCTTCCAATGAAAGGACTACCTAAGCAATTAGTGATTACATGCTATGTAATGTATTTTTCATATGTGTATAATGAAGTATATTTTATAAACTTTGGAGAGATCTGTGTTGGTTATTCCTCTTAAGCTATGGTTATAAATCACAAACTCTTTATCTCCATATGTAGTGTGTTTTTCTTTTAGTTCTAGAGGCCCCTGGCCCAGGTGTTGGGGGCATCCGTGGTGCAACAGAAAGCTCTTCTTTCTCTCCTTCCTCCTTTTCTCTTATTCAGCCAAGGCTCCTGTGACCAAAGAAGGCTAACTAAACTGATGCAATGGGGACCTCCATGATCCAAGACTATGAGGCACTACATAAAGCTGAAGAAGCTGATTTCTGCAGCTGGAAGGGCTTCAGAAACTCATTGCCTCAGTGGGTTTGGTCATAATGCACATGCTCACTACCCTGTTTTACCTGGGGAGCCATGTCCGATTTCTGTGCTTCTTGCACAGCATTTGATTTTCTTGTCATGAGAGGATAATGGACAACTTTTGACAGTATTTCTGTGGCCTCTCTTGCAGTGGAAGTCCTATTGCCCAGGGTTTCTAGTCACTGCATTGTCGGATAAGAGTATGGTTACAGTATATCTGTGAAAAGAATAGTGTTCAGGCTTTGAAAATGAAAGTTGTATTCACATCTCTTAATTGCAAGTTACTTTATGTTGTCTGATTCTCAGATGCTGTCATGTCTAAAAACATCATGGTCTGAACTGCCTGATGCCATCATTCAGGATTTTCTTTTCCCCCGGATTTCCATTGTTAGTTAAAGCTAGATATCTACAATAACTGAATAAAAATTTTGTGTCCTGGTGCTTAATTGTAAATCCTTTGAACTAACAAAAATCTTAGTTTGGCTCAGGAGTGTGGCTGTACATCCAAGAAGATGACGCCTCTCAAGATGCCTAGTTCCACAGACCTTATTCGGGCAAAACTCCTGTGGATATCCAAGGAGTTCAGCCCACTAAACAGTTATAGATTTGGACCTGTTCTCCTCTGAATGCCTTATAGTAAAAGCTGTAGCTCACATAGGATATGCCCCTCTTCACTTCTCCCATTCCCTGCAATTGGCAGGTTTGAATCTTTTTCAGTATGTGGTCCAGAAAGGGAGGATCAGTCCCATTCACAGTTTGCCCTGGCTTTCATTTTGCATTTGTCTTACTGTGCTTCCTCTTTCTTCTCATTCAAATTCATACATATTTAACAGGTGAAATGAATAGCAAAAGGCAACTGTTTTCTAATTAAGGCATATATGTAAAATCTGTGTTTGCATAGCTGACCTTTCCATTTGTCTAAATTTGGCTGGGTATAACAGAAGCTGCCAACACAATTTTCCATTGGTATTGACATGCTTAAAACTGTATTGAGCAACAACACCTTTTACTTTCTGATGGACAAATGGAGTAAACAGGGTACTGATCTCCACACCAGTTCTGGACCTGAACTAACCCTGCACAGTACATTTCCAAAGGTTTGAATTATTTCCAGGATAACCAAGGTGTTCCCTCAATACTCTGGATTCAGCTTCTTGAATAGTCCCTGTTCTGGACTCTGAAAACTTGAAAAAAAAGCATTAAATACTAATTATATACTTGCATCTGGAGAATATCTGATGGGGAGAAAAAGGCTGATGTTAGTGTAGGCTGAAGAGGACACATTCCTAAGAGAATCCTTCTTGGAAGAGTGAGATGCCATGTAACAATGTTTGTGGGTTTAGAAAATACTGTTATGAGCAACCTGGAATGGCAGAGCCCAATTTATGGTTTCTGATATTATGCTAGTTCCAACCCAGGGCAGAATCTGAGAGGAGCAAAGCTGAGATACAGCTTCTCTTTTCCTTCTGGTTCATGACATGCATCCATACTCACTGGTTAGGCAATAAAGATGAGAAAATTTGACACTGCACTAGCAGTGAAGCTAGGATTTTAACTGCCATTCAACCATTTGATTTGTCTGGAGACTCAGTATGTATATCTCAGCACTGAGGAAAATAGAGGAATTACAATTTATTAGTAAAGTCACTGGAATGGAAAAGCTGTGACATCCCCGTCCCTCTTCATCCACTTAGTTTAGTCTGCTAAGAAAGGCACCCCTGAAGTGCTTCCAGAAATGCATGCGCATGTGCGTGTTTGCGTGCACACACATGCATGTCCAAATGTGACAATCCAGTTTCCAGTCACTGACAAACATTGTGCTGGAAAGGCACATACAGGTGGGCACACCAGGGAGCAGGAGAGTCTGTAGCTGCCTTTGTAGGAAGAGTGTAAGGTTTTATAAAAACATGAATTAGGTCTGCTACTGCTGCTATAAAAACAGATAGAGAAACGAATGTTCGGTCACTCCTGAGCAGAGAGGGCTGCTGCCTGCTGGAGGGCTGGGCTGCATGGGGAGGAGGAGGAATTGTAATTAAGCCTAGCTAACACATGTCCACAAATTTAGGAGTGCAGGCATCCCAGGCTTCCTACAGCCAAGAAAAGAAAACAAGAGAGCAGCTCTTCCAGGAGGCATTTCAAGCCGAAGACGACTGTGATTGCTCTTTGCGGGGCTGTCTCTCTATGCTGACTCCACAGGAGCTACTTGTGTGATTCAGACATCTCAGTGAAGATGAATCTGAGCTTTTGGGCTCAGACACGCTAACAAGTTACTGCAGGATAGCAAGGGACTATTAGGAAACGATCTCAGTGAATTCCTGCTTCAGAAAGGCACCCAGATGTCTCTGTATACTTGTCATGCTCAACTCTCTTGGGAGCTGCCTAACGACCCCTCTGGATGTCCCTTTAAGGATAAATAAGGGTTAGGATGTGCCACTTACAGATATGAAAGCAGAGGCAATGGGAGCAAGGGCCTGCATAGGGCCATGGAGTGGACTAGAGGTGGGTTTAGGGCTGATGATTGGGATTGCCTATTCGTGCCTCTTCCTTAACTAGGAGAGATGGTTTTGAATCCATCAGTCAAAATGAAAGCAAGATAGAGAGAGACGATACCTGAGGGATTACCTTCAGCTCCCTAGAGGAACCATTTGGAAAATGAGCTACTGTTAAACAGATGCTTTTCCCTGGTAACTGCCTATGTCTAATCTGAGGAGCACCCTGGTGAGGTGCACCCTGGAGCACTTTTGACCTCCTAGATCTGGGTACGTGCCCCAGCTAGGTCCACACCAATGTGAGACCAACAGGCTCCCTCATGCTCCAGCTCCCACAGGGGAGAAATCCAGGTGCATGTGAACACATCTCTAGAAAGGAGCCAAGCACTCACACAAGACCACAGTGTTTTGATACAGCCTCTTCCCTAAGGAAGGCCGAGAAAAGAAAATCCAGTTCAGAGAAGATTCTCTCAGGTGCTTAATGGAGCCTCTCTAAGCTGGCTTTAAAGCTTTGCCCCGCAGCCCTTCACCTGTGATTTTACACTTCATACATCTGGGGTACACATCACACACATTTACCAACATGTGAGGACATTTTTCAGTTTTCAGCTAATCTGCTCACTCTGGAATTTGCATATACGCAGAGCCTCATATCAAGTGACACGCACTTTGTATGAACTCTGTAGTTCTTATATAACATTTTCAATTAATATCTGTTCACTGGTTTTAATAGCTTTCTCCTATAATGTTTACAAGACTGTGTAGACTCTCTCTTTTGACTAATTAACACATCTTTAAATTCCTTTGACTAAAGGTTTTGTTGTCTGGTGAGTAATATGTTGATTTATCAGGCTTTAGATCCAAGTATTTGGGAAGGGAGGGGTCATATGTTCATTAAAATATAATCTTTAATATGCTGTCCTCTCATGGTAAGGCTATGCAGCAATCCTTTAGCTATGTCGTTTGGCATTTTAAAAGCTGCCATTTTATTTGTGCTTTAATTTTGACGGTGCCATTTCACTTTATGTAGAGAAACAGGGATAGCTAATTTTGGCCAAAGAGTTGTTACCTCAAGAGGATGCCATGCTCCATCCAACAGTCTGGTTCTGCTTAAATGAAATGTATGGAACTATGAAAATTGTAGTTGCCTTTATCCCAGGAAACTGAGCACAGCTCTGTGATGAAAATGATCCTTGCATGTAGCCTACAGAAAAAAAACAGGATAAAATCCTGTACCATCTACCACAGCTTGTGTCACTGTAATTGCTGGAGAAAGAGTGGAGACACAATTTTCAGTATAAGAAGAGCTACTCACAGCCTTTACAAAAACACTGGTTCTCCCCATCCCCAGTTGCATAGAAAAACAAAACTTCCTTTTTCTCACAAGAAATTCTGAGTATTGATAATATCTTCGATTTTATCATAGAGTATTTGGGTGTTCTTCTGAGACTGCCTGCCTCTGGTATCATGTGTTCAAATGCGAATTTCTGATTTCTTTAATTCCTCACTTCGGCATCCCTGTGCTGGGTTAATAGCTTATCCAAAAGAGTAGTCGGTCAAAGTAGCTAGCATAGATCTTTGTAAGTGGATGGAATTTCTTCCATGCTTTAAGGAGCAATAAAGACTTTGTTTAAAAAATCATAATTGTCATCTGATTTAGCAGCCTTTGAAGTGAATGTGGAAGTTCAGAATATACTGATATTTTTTCAGGTGGATATGACTGACACCAGGGGGTTGTATTTTCCAGATTTTCTTTGCTATCATAACACAAAAATATTTCTTTTTAAAACAAGGAAAATTAAAGCTGACACTCCAGAGAGAGTGGAGAGGACAATCTGCCTCTTCTAATCCTTTTGTGAGCTTTTGAGTTCAAATCGCGCAACACAGAGGACTCAGAATCTTCAGGACTAGATTTTAGTATCAATATTCACTAGTGAGTATAGCACTATTAGGTAAATTAAAATAAATTCTGAAAGAATTTGTTTTACTATGCACTAAGTGTTACTTATAATACACTAAGTGTTAGAGTGCTTACGCATAAAGGTAAAAAAGCAACAACAACAACAAAGACCACTAGCTAATACTTTTTCATTGTTTTATTTCCACAGTGAAATTTACCTGCCCACATGGAGAAATAAAAAAAAAAAAATAGCAATACGGGTCCCTAAACATAGTTTCCATAATGACCTTATAATAAGCAAAGCTGGTGGCCTCATGTGTTATATAGTTTTATTAAAAAATAAAAACATTTTTGCTGCTTATTAACTTGCTATACCCAGCAATTTTGGTTGAGGTTTTCAATACCAGGTGTCTGCTCATGCTGACTGGTTTTTAAAATCTTGGTCAAAACTTTTGAGCCATTTTCTAAACTACAGTAGCAAAACAATGAGGGTGCTGTTCTTCCCAAATTTAAAATTCTGGTAGCCTTTTCTTTGAGAGATTTTTAAGTCCTTTATACTTTGAGACAATGTTTGGCTATTTGATAGTGACCTTTTCAGTCAGAGGTCTACCAGGCAAACCCTCCCAAACGTTGTGAAGTGCCAGGCTTCTGAAGTGTTTGATTTTAGCAGCATCATGCCCCAAGATTCAATGCTTGCTAGGCACAGTCCTGCCAGTGACCAAGCAGGAGTTTCTGAGAGTCTGCAAATTCCTGGCACCAAGGGGCTGCACCGAGGCTTGACGCCCCCTCGAGCCCTGCTCACCATGGCAGGGGCAACAGCGTAGGTGCGCAGCCAACGAAGGGGGCAGAAAAATCAGATCCCTGATATCTCACATTGAGTATCTGAAGTTACTGAATACTTTGAATCTTCACATCTGTGTGCCTTTGTTGCCCATTTGTAAAACAGATAACAGTATTCCCTTTTTTTATTTCAGTGTTGCGAAAATAAGTTCCTTAATGTGTGAGGCCGTCCAATATTGTAGCAATGAGTACCATAAAAAAGCCCACAAGGAAATGAAGAATTCTGTCTTCTGAGCAGAATTTAAATATTGTGAAGTACATAAAACATGCAGCCACACACTGAATAGCTAAAAGAAAACACTGGATAGTTGGTCATTTTTTCAAGCACTGTGTCCAGCAAAGATCCCATGGAAGAAAGAATGTGATCAGCTAATAAGGAATCTTATTTAAACATGATATTGTGACAAGGACAATCTGAATTCTAGCATTTGAAGTCTTATGAGTGCTTGCTTTTTCATTCTCTTTTGTATCTTATGTTTTATAACATTCTTTTAATTTTGTGCGTGTGATACAATCTAAAGCGTGAAGGATTTGTTTGGCAATCAAGCACTGCCGTTCGTCTGTACTGTAGATTTAATTTCATTCAGTGTCTGCTGAAAACAAACTGTGATGAACATACTTCTCTTAAAGCATGTCAGCATAAAGCAACATTTAACATACAAGATATCTTCAATTAAAAAAAAAAGTAATGAATCAGGGAAGAAATGAACAAAGGAAACAGTATGCCCAAGGAAGTACTAATTTAGCCTAGCAGAGGGCTGAGAAGAGCTATTGAACAATTTCATTATCACATCCTTTTCAAAGAAGGAAGCCTCCTGCTTTCCTATTTCATGATAATTGGATGAAGAAATGTGGGTGGGAGCACAATTCATTGCAGAAATTGATGAATTATTTACTAATTAAGGAGAGAAACAGGATAGCGTGAGCTATATTACTTTGATATGAATGTTCCTTTTATTGTATTATTTATACACATGCAATTGTTGCTTTTATTAACTAAGAGGTTAATCACTTGAATGGGATGCTTTGCATTCTTTACAATTACATACACTAGCAAATTGGCTAATTTTATGTGAAAAAAAACTAGCAATTTTTCTAGTACTTATCTGTATGGTGCAGTTTAATAACATTTTTGCACCGTGTAAAATGAATAAACCAGCTGGTGTCATGTTTTGGCAGCAGCACTGCACATTGCAACACGGCACACAGAGGCTCGGGAGCCCTCTTTAGGGCTCAGGCAGAGGTGATGCCACCCCACTTCCTCGGGCTGGCCGGTGAACCTGCTGACGTGCTGAGTGCCCAGGCGGGCTGCGTACAGGGCAGTCTTGGTGCCAGTTTTGAAGGGGGCTGCCTCATTTTTTCTGCAGCTGGGAGGGCCATTTTGTTCTAGGGGTATCATTTCTGCAGCAAGCTAATCACTGTCTAGACTGGATGAAATCAAAACCGCCCTGCTGTCTGCATTAAACCCTAGCAGCATAGCAGACACACAGCATCCCTCTTGGATCCAGCCCTTCTGGAGCTGAAGGATGTTTCTGACCCCCATCTGCTGATACAAAGCTTGGGTGTCCCCTCATGCTATTAAGTTGCCTACAAGCTTTTACCCCATACCATCAGCCAGGCTGACCTGGCTAAGCCTTTTGGTGATAAATCCTCTGTGCGCCTGCTTCCAGAAAGCACATCCAGTTGTTCAGACTTTTGCGGGACACCAGGACTTTATGGAATCAGTGCTGTCCAGATAGGATCAAAATAATGGAGCTGTGTGCCTAAAAGAAAATGATTTTTTCCTCTGGACATTTCTTCATATCTAGATCACCTCACTAGAGCTACAGAGGAGCCACATCATAGCAGTCCGTGCCATTTATAATTTTTTTATTTTTACACACATTCAGATTGTTAAAAAATACCCAAACATATGGTCTCCAGACAGAAACACTTACCTCTCTTAAAAATATATAAAAATATGAAGGCATCTCTCTTTAGATTCCTCATTCACGTGCCCTGATGCACGTAAAGCCTTTTTTTCCTGATGCATGTAAAGCCATTGATATATAAACTTCATTTGCTAGCATTAAAAAAAATAAGTAAAAGTAGATGGTTTGGGTTGATGATGTAATAAGCCATTTAATGATTTTTCATTGATTTAATGGGAAAAATATATCTTATTGTTCACTAGAGATGGGGGATGGGAGGTTAATATACATTTTGTTTTAGATATGAATCATTTGGGGAACATTAATAGGATTTTTTTTCAATTGTAACCACATGGGGTTTTATTAAATTTTAAAATGAGGGGAAAAAAAGGCAGATGGGGCAGCTCAGCCACCTAGCTCACTGTTCACGTCTTCATAACACACCACAGTGCAGCCAAACCAAGCATTCATGACTGCAGCCCAGGGAAGTTCTGGGAAATGTCTGAGCCCAGCAGTGAAGGAGGCCACTCTCCACCACAAGGAATAGACATTTGCTCTCTTTGACAGACTCATCCCTTTTCACAACAGCAGACTAGAGCTAATTACTCTGGCCAGCACAGCTGTTCTATGTTAGCATCTTTCCCTTGAAATATGTTACCGGGACGCAGCCGAATATGACCCAAGAGCCCACAGTAGCTGAGTCCAGGAGAAAAGAACATTTTTAACTTGCCCAGCTCTGAGAAGACTGAACTTCCCTGCAGTTGGGCAGGTGTATTCAGAAGAAGACATAGCCCAGATATAAATATCCAACCTGCCCAGAATGCAGAAATTAAGGGCTGAAGAAGCTGCAATGAATGTAGGTGGGAAACATGCTCGATGCTCTCCAGTCTCTAAAGGAAGAAAAAGTCCTCTAGAGCACATAGGGTTGACCAGACTTCTAATCGTTATTAGATTTGACCAAAAAAATCAGTTTCGGAGGATACATCTGCATTTTGAAATAGTTGTTCCAAACTGACAAACAGAATATGCACAAAAATAATCCATAAAAAAATTCTCATGGAGTGATAGGCCAAGACCTTCTATTCTGTAACATTAAAATGTGTTAAGGAAAAACATAAGCGTAGTTGATCATATTAGGCATTCTTTCGGGGAGCTATGAATGCGAACTGAATGGAACTTGTTCAAATGAATTTTCTTTTAATTTGCTTCATTTCAGAAAGCTCACATGAAAAACTCCATCAAAATTGATATCATTCTCTTAAATATTTATTCACTAACAAATAAGTCACTTTTTTTTCCTGTCTTTCTTTTTTTTTAATACATAGAAAATCCATCAATCAAAACTTTTTTACGTGGCCCTGTGTCTCTGTTGTGGTTGAAAATCAAGCCCCTGGTGTGGGCTGGGAAGCCATCCCTCAGTGCCAAGGTGCAGGCAAGGCTGTGGGCCATGTGGGTCTCCCCAGGAACAGGCACCATAAAGCACTGCAGTCAGGGAAGTCTTGTCCCCTCAGGCACCTCTGCTGATCTTTTGCACAAAGCCATTCCCAGGTTTGGGAGCAGCAACTGGCTGACCTTTCCTTCCCAGAGCCTCAGCATGATTGCAGCACAGAGGCAGAAATGGGGGGAAATATATGTTTTTCAGACCTCCCCCCCACTAAAATTTGCACAGATTCTCCTAATGGAGCTATTAGGCCATGTAACTCTGATTTTGGAGGTCTTAACCTGTTCAAGGCATAAAACCACAAGCTAAATTTGTAAGGAAGTCAAGCACCTAGCACTGCTGTTAACTTCTAGCTAAGACAGAAAAGAGGGGACCCAGCAGTGGTGAGTACCCAGCTTGCAGCAATACGCTGAACCAGCTCTACATCTAATTGTGACTCCTCTTGAAAAGGTTAACTCAGTGGAGTGAGATACTGCAATATGAGGAAAATCAAGAAGGTACAGATTTCTGAAGGATGGGTTCACTCACTTTGAAGCCTGAGGACGCCATCTCACATTTTTTCTTCTTTTCCAGCTTTGAGGCTCTCACATTTGCCTGGGTACTGTGTGAATGTCCCACTGGTCAGGCAAACCCATTGTGACACTTTGTATGGCTGGGCTAGTTATATCTGCGCTTTTTAAAATGAAAATTTAATAACAGTCCATATGGTTATAATTAAAGAAAAAATCCATTTACATTTTAAAATGCACACATTTTATTGAAAACAGCTTACATAAACACATCTGGAACACAGCTTTAGATAAAAAGCATATGTAAGGTCTGATTCTGTTATTGCTTATGCTGGAGTAAGTCAAAAATGACTCCATCAAAGCAAGTTCACAGGTGTAAGGCCAATGGGAGATCAGAATCTGACCTAGGGCCTTTAATTTCAACAAACAGAATATTGCCAAGTTTTACTTCAGTCTTGCAACTTGGAAGAGAGGAGAACCAAAAGTTTATTGCCCATATGAAGAATTATTATATTACGAATAACTGAAGTTTATAGAAAAATTGTTTCCAATGGTTAGGCCTAGGATTCTACTCTCCACAAAAGCAGACGGAAAAGCAAGCACTGACCTTTCAGCTTCAGCAGGTTTTTATTGAGAAGTCTGTACTCTTGACTATGTCCAAATTTCCTCCATGTACTGCTACAAGTAGTCCATCTTTCATTTTATCTTTCAGAGTCAAAAAGAAATGTAACTGCAAATTATTGTATGACTTTTCATCAGGTGGACTCTCAAAGTACTTTTATGGTCTCTATTTTGCGATAGATTTTTACGTTATTTCAGCCATTTGATCCATGCACAAATAAATGAGACATATAGATAACATACAAGAATTTCTCTGTAGGTTAGTAACTGTTACAGAGGGCCTGAGTACTTGCCACATTTACTGAAATAAATAAGCAATACAATCTTTCCTCTCTGCTCAGAACAGATCCTCAGCAGTGATACACAGACTAGACAGATGGGTTCACTAATCCTATTTTGGAAAAGCAGGTATCTCAGGGTTAAATGTATTCCCTTTTGAGCAGGATCCCAAAAAAGTCAACAAAAACATTATGACAGGAAGTTAAATGTGTGTTATACTGCATCATGGGACACAAAGCACGTCCAAGACAAATATGGTCCTTCTTATTTTTGTCGAGTATATGTTCTGCATCCAGCAGGGCAGTAAATTAAAAACACTTCACTGAAGTAATGGTAGATAATTTATTCTCCTTTAACAAACTGTTTTTAGCTTCCAGATATGGGAGGAATGGCCCTCTCCTTGCAGTCAACATTATTTCTTTTCCAGGGGGATTCGTCTCTCTACTGACCAGAGAAGACTCAAGGTTTGCAAGCTGCCAGATTTGCAATTTCCTAAGCAAGTAAATATGAAAGCCTTGGAATCCTAAGTGGGCTATGTGTTTCTGTGTATGTATATTATTGTACTGTCTGGGACAGACTAGCTCTGTGTCGTGTTGTGACCAACAGGATGAACAAGTGTACTCACACACTTCATTTAATCCGCTGATATAATGCTATAATTTCTGGGGAAGAATGTGGCAACCAGCTAGCAGTCCACCACAATATTGTAAACACTGAATAAAAATACTGTGTCCTGTATTAAAAGGGTGAATTTTAGGTTGGGAGGAATCAGTTACTCAGACTGGAATTTGGTCCTGAGACTGAAGCTACCACCTCTACCTTTCGAAGCATGCCATGGGATCCTTAATGACCACAGGTGGTCAAGACCTCAGTTTTATGTCTCATCTTAGACAGACAGAGCAGCCTTTATAGATCTAGGTACAACTAACTGCTAACAAAAGCTGAAACTTTTACATTTAATGAAGCTGAGGATCTAAGAGCAAATAGCAACTATTGAACTTGTTATGGACAAACCCAGAGTCTGATTAAGTCCATGGAGCGTTCACTCAAAAAAAGAAGCCCACTGTGGTTTACACGTCAACTCTCCTTCACTGTTACAGAAATCACTAGATTCTACGTGGTCTGCGGACACAAAAAAGGTACCTGCTCTGTGCACCAAGGCTGAAGACTGTGCATTTACACTGAAACAACTCTCCTCTGCCTGTAAGGTACATCAGGAATAAACTCCTGCGGGACTGAGAGGTCTAGAATTGGATTCTTACCTGAGAGAAGCATAGCTTAAAACAAGACATTTGGCCTCTGAAATTCATTGACCTTGATATTGTCATTAACACACTATAGAGAGCTCTGGGAACCTTCCAGGATGGGTGTCATGGTGTAAAAGCTGCAAAGTGACAGAAGGTTTTTGAGTCCCCCCTCTGCGAAAAGAGCAATGCACCTTTCCCTTGTGATTTGTGAGTTACCTTTTATGGTACAACAATGTGTGTTATTTTAAACAGTTTTTGAGGGCAGGGCAGTATGGCAAGTCTGGCAATGCACACAGATAATCAAGTGGAAGAAATGAGGCTGTGTTCTGTAGGCTCCTTTCCCAAAGGAAATGATAGCAGGGCATTTCCTCTGGGTTGGGATGCTAACCCTTTTTTTTTTTTTTTTTTTTTTTTTTTTTTTTTTTTAATAATTAGGGGGCTATAATTTGGGGGTTTTCCTCTAAACTGGGCCTGGATGTGTTGACTTCAGACCCTCTTTGCTTGTGCGGTTTCCAGGCCACCCTACAAGTGATGTTTTTGTGTTTTGCAGTCATTTTCTGCTGCTCCATTGCCAAGCTTCGCAATTAGCTGGAATGTACAAATGTACTTCCTGGGTCTGATGGAGCAGAGACCTGTCTGTATGCTGAAGGTCGTATGAGAAGTTTTCACAGGGCACATGGTCTGAAGCGACAGCCTCATGACATCCCCCTTGCAGCCCAGAGTGCTCATTCTAGATGTTTTCTGACCACAGTTTGGCTGCCCTCAGTGTTTATTTTGGAGCTAGAAACTAAACCCAAAAGGAGAGCGGTGTTTTTACTGCCCAGTGGGAGGCTGAGCCTGCAAATCGGATCTGATCTGACTCACCACTGTGGGAGAGAAAACAAGAACATCCTGAGGCCTGATCCAAGTGTGGAGTCCTTACCTAAACCCCCGTGCCCTAGGGAACTCCAAAGCTGTGTTTTGGCAATACTTGAGTTTCTGAAGAGTTATCCAGAGATTGTTTCCTATGTGATCAGAGTTTCAGGGAGTTTTCCTATAGCAATCAAGAGAGATAAGGATTACTTGGATTTTGCATGATTACATGTAGTTTGAAGTAGTTTTCTTTGTAAGCATAGTGTTTTCCTTCTGTTTTACTGTGCATAAAGTACAGTTCTGTTTTATAAACCTTTTCTTTTCCTCACACATGAAAGGATATTTTGGAGGTTGTATTCTGTATGTTGATTGATCTTACAGGTCATTTAAAAGGTAAGATGCTGGGAAGTATTCACATCTAAGTTACACCTGCATAAGGGCAAAATAATTCCAGTGGAAGACATCAATACTAATTCATAGCAAAAGGGGGCTAACTTTAGGGTCTAAGTTTGAAAATCTCAGCCTTCACTTTTGTGCACTTCTACCCTCTGTGCAATGGCATAAAAATCATTTTTTAAAAAAATGATTTAAAAAATCTGTCTTCTCTGTGCTCCGTTAAAGCAGTCTTAGGTCTACATATGAAAGTCACTGTAAAATGTTAAGCATATTGTTGCTGCTGACCACAGACAACGTTGAATTTGAGAGCAGAGCCTTTTCACTTTTCATCGTTCAGAAAGATGATACTGAGAGAGAACTAAAATGGGAATTAACTAAGGATACATGAAAACTATGAAGCGGGCTACGAGGCAAGTGCTATTCTTTCCCCTCTGTTATAGACCAAGTTGAATGAAAGGAGCAGCAAAGACTAGCAGGCAGTCATATTTTAATACTGGAGGCATTAGATAAAGACTGATCTAAAAACAAAACCTTTAGTCAACAGGATGAATAAAATGGCAGGTTCCTTAAAAAATAAATAAGAGTTCCATGTCAGAAAAAGTATGAATCCCCTTCTTTTATTGCACTATTTAGTCTTACGGTCTTCTGAATATGGACACTCAGAAGTTAAGTGTCAGTGACGAGCTCTCCACATACAATTAATAAGGCTAAGTTGATTCCAAGATGTGGTATGACAGACGTGTAATACTGTGTAATATTGCACAGGGCCTATTTTATCTTTCTAAAAGCCATACTGTATAGTACTGAACTACTTTTACTAGTCCCTCCGATGATACAAAGTGCAAAGTGGTATCCATATGGCCCTATGGAAGTATAACGTCACATTCTTCCAGCTTATACAAGTTTAATGGCACTGAATTAGCATGGGCTGCCCTTTGGTGCTAATTCTTTCTGCACCCAGGGAGTTAAAGGAGCTTCATACTATCCAGATGTTCAGTGGCTCCTGCAAATGAAAGATTAGCAATTTTTGCAACTGCTGCTCTTTCTTCTGTTCTCTTTTTAAAGCTGATATTTTCCTTAAGAACTTGCTTAATATCTGAGTCAGAGGAATCTCTTCCCTGAGGTAAATCAATCAATAGGCTGTACAAGAAATGGAACAAAATGTAGAGGAGGTAGGCCTGAGTTGTATTAATTTGTTTACAGGAATTGCCTTCCAGGGACCAATATATTCATCCTGGGGGTTCATTTTCCTCTGTGAAATAGGAGTCAAACACAGCATTATTTTGGGGTATAAAAATAATAATAATGAAAAGAAGCCCAAATTTCTTCCAAAAATGTCTTTTTTAGTGCTAGTGAATAGGTGTCCCTTTTCATTTTTCAAATTATACTGTAGGCAAGTAATGCCTATACGAGAAATACAGCTATCTTAACTCCCACATTCCACCATCATGGCTTCCTGGAAAGAAATACGCAAAGTAGCCAAAATGAATTCCAACAAATGAATGCCAGTTTAATATCTACTAAGCCTGTCTTTAGTATACATAGGTTTACTCAGGCTCCTGCTGTTGCAAGAGCTGTTCAAGCATAGAATAAGTAGAGTTCCAATGAGACAAAACCTTCTGGCTCAGCTGGCATTTAACAACCTGTTTTCTCGCTACAGCTCAGTCAGAATTTTTCTAACCATAGCAGAATTGCTAGATTTCACATCTTGCTCTAATATGTACTTTTCCAACGCTCTGGTTATCATAGAGGAAGGAAGCAATGAATCGTCTTAAGCAGAAAGCAATGTCAGATGTGTGTTACTAGTGTTGTGACTAGTCTTCATGATACTTGCTTAATAGCCTGGACATAAAGACATGCACCAAGCTGCTGTTGCAGTTCTCCGTTGGCCTTTTGTGGCGTGCGACCTTGTGTGTGGCCAGAAATTTGCTGTGCTTGAGAACAAGCTCCTTCTCACTGCATTGGCTTCCAGAGGAAAATCGAGAAGAGATATTAGCACCTCACGTTAGTAAAGCTGGTTTTTGAATATGCTGGTATTAATTATCTTAAAATGGTGCAGGCTTACAATTATAACTACTTGATTTTTATTGCTTATTAAATTTGGTAAATACGGATGTTTCTTTGGGATTTTTTCTAATGACCCTGCCCCCAGGCCTTGCTGTCTGCTGCCTCGCTGTCCCTCCCTTGGCCTGTCCCCATGCCCACAGTGGTGCCTGACACCCAGAGCTGGGGCTGCTCCAGCTGCCCCTGGTGTCCTGCTCCCTCGTGGGGTGGTGGGACAGCCCTGCCACCACCGGGAGTGCTTGGCCCCTGTGGCAGCCTGGCATTTATCATTTCTGTTTGAATTTAATTTAATTTGTAGGGGGAAATTAAAGACCTTCCTGTACAAATTATTTATTTCGAATCAAAAGCCTGAAGGTGTGTCATGCATGAATGGTTTGGAAATGAAATGAAAAGAACAGCACTTTCTCCTGACCCCGGGAGTAGGAGGCCTGGAAACTTCTGCTGGTGCCTCTTGCACATTCCTCGAGGCTGCCAGAGGACTAGTGCCAGGAGCGCTGCAGATTGGAGCAGTTCTGCTCCAAAAAAGCAAGGGCTCTAGGCCTTGCAGTCCCTTAGTCCTTTAGGGGGACACAACAGTTCAAGGAGCTTTGAGCAGGACAAAAGAGAAGAGACATTTTGAGGAAAAGAGTTTTCACCAGAGAGGACTTAGTCACAAGCTTCCAAAGATGAAACTATGATCCATCAGAGCTACATCTTCGCAGCCTGAGGCACAGAGCTACTTTGTAAATGGTCCAAGTCTCATATGGATCAGGTGCAGGGTGGGACATGGCACACATGGACTACTAGGTCACACATGCATTTCTTTCCCACTGTTGCTCTGGGAGGCAAAGCTATTTACATGAAGATTGTTGTTTGCAGGGAACACCACTAATTACTCAAGTCATTAGTGAAAAGGAGCTGCAGAACAGAGCAAATAGGTGAAATGCCAGTCTCTCTGTAGGAAGTCTCCAAACTCTACCAGACTTCATGAAATATGAGAATTTATCTGTTGCTTGTATGCCTACAGTGGCAGTAACCATTTTGGGTTTTTTGCACAATAATAAAGGACTTGGAAATTTGGAGATGGAAGGAAAAACAGGGGAGAGAGAGAAAAAAGGAAAAAAAATCAAAACTCACATATAAAGATCTTCTATCAACTTAACCAATGTGAGGATCTCAAGGGATGGAGCAGCTGATTATTTAGGACTTTTACTTAACTCTCCTCCCCCCCTAAACTTTTTTTTGCCATTTTAATGGCCAGTTATGCTTATATATTTTATACAGATCCACAGAGTTCTACTTTGATGCAATCTGTTTAGCATTAATCTTTTTAAAAGCAAGATTTATAATCAGACATGGTCTGATTATAAAGCATACTTTTTCCCCCTTGTAAGTAAATGCTTGATTTTAAATCTGGGAGGTACAACATCCCCCATCAAATGAAAGCAAAATCTCTGGAAGTGGAGGGTTAAATATTAACACATTACTTTCTTCTTTCTGCTAGTTGCTTCTGCAAACCACGGGCTTTGGAAAGGTGGGAGAAACTCCAGCAGCTGGATAGGAGACTCTTTTCCCTTGTCATTCCAGCAGAAGCCGCAGTTTGTGGATGCAGCAGAAAAGAGTTTCAGCAAAGGGAACAGGGAGCAATGGAGAAAGTTAATGATCAGACCAAAAATATCCCACTCTTGACAACTAATAGCTTTACCTTTATGTTAGTAAGGTCTACAAACCCAATCAGAGCATCACAAGTGGGAGAGTATGATACCTGGCACCACAACCTAATCTGGGAATTAAACACTCCAGTGACAAGAGGCAGGTATTTGGAGGGCATTGAATCAGCAGCAGAGGACAAACTCACCACAGAGAGTTTGCTGATCTATCCGAGAAAAGCTACTGTTACCCAAGCAGCTAGCTCAAATCTAAGCCCTGTGGGTCATTTCTATTAAAATGAGAAAATAAAGACAATCTGTTATTTTTGGTGCAGTTCTTTTTTATTTTACTAAAAGGGGTGAAGTCTTGTTTCTCAGAACACAGGCAAAGAACCAGACAACAGGAGCCGGTTTCACTGTTTGCAGCTCCTGCCTTCTTTTAGTCAGCATTCAACCCCCAAACTCTCTCTCCAGGTAGCTGTTTTGTTTCAGGGCCACATTAGTAGTGCTCCTGCATCTGTCCCATTTTACCTCACTGGCTCTTCCCTCAGCTCTGGTCTTTCTGCTGTTTCTCAGAGAAACCGAATTACAGCCCACTGCATTAGCCGAGGGTTTGCTGTGCCAGTCACCAGCGAGGCTGCTTGGTCTGTAGCTGTCGTGGCTTTGTGCCAAGTTTTGCCCTGAGTTTGTTTTGAGGAGTGGTCCTTTTCTATCAGATACCTGGTATCACAAAAGGACACTTGTGGATTTCTACAGGTATATGAAAAGAAGGTGGAAGAATACTCCCATCAGTTAAAAAGCTGTGTAGTTTATCCTACAAGAGTGTTTGGAAAGTTCACTAAATCATTTGTTTCTGCAGACTGCCAAATGCGATAGGTGTGTTACCCCAGTAGAAAACACATTCTTGAACCCCAGCCACTGACAAGGGATGACTTTATGTCCACCACTACTTTTTAGTTTCCAGATAGGAATCAGAAGACAAAATATTCTTCCTGTGTGACCAGGTATAACATGAGCACCATACCATACAACAAGCCTGTGCAGTTCTGGAAATATCTTGGGACAATCAATTTCTACAAGGAAGGCATGGTCACTAGAGAACATCACAACCTCACCTCTTCCCCTCTCCTACATTCTTCCATATGATGGGAAATCATTTTCCTCTCTGATACTCAATCCCTCTTCTTATTTCCCCTCTGCTTCTCAGCCCAGCAACAACTCCACAGCACTTGTGTTCTTCCAGTCTAGCTGGCCTCCTCCGATGCTGCGGACCACACTGTCTGAGGCATCAGACAACACCTCAGGTGGACACCTCAAGACAGGAACAGTATCTCTGTCACATCATGGGCGTTACCACAATTTAGGCAATAAAAATGAGAGTACCAGTTACACAAATCACCTTGTCGGTGGCAGCTTCTTCTCTCCTTGAACTCTAGTGGCTCCTTGCCTTTTGGAATAATGTAGCACAGAAAGATAGTCTTCCAGGCACTGAGTTTCCTCTGCTGGGCTCAAGCCAGCTGCTCTCTTTGCTCTCTTTGCTTTCTCTCTTCATTGACAATTTATTGGCTGCACTACACATCCTTTTTTTTCTCTTAAATTTTCCCTTTTCTGGGCAAGCCTTATACCTGACTCACCTGGCAGTATATTTCCTCTGTACTTGAACAAGAACATGGCAACTGCAAGGAAAAAAAGAGCCATCCCTCACTGAACCCGCCACTGTTCCACAGCTGTGCCTGTTAGCATGAAAATACAGTGTGCTTGGGAAATGAAACTGCTCTTCCATTTCAGTGCTACCTCCTGCCTGTACCTTTATACTTGGCTTACTTGGATCATGTCGCCAGGCTCTGGAGGATGATCTCAAACATCCCTGCCTCCCACCTCACCGATGGCCTCTCCTTGCACTAGATTCAGAAATCAGCTTCCCTGTTCCCCCTTGCAGTTGCTATGCCCAGCGGCTCCCGTGGGTATTCATTTCTATGCTCAGCTTCAGAAAGCGTGTTTAAAATCACTTTACATTTAAATTAGCTAAGGGTCGTATTGTTTGGATTATGACTAGAGAAGTGTGTTGTAACTCTTTCCTCTCCTTTGAAATTTAACATCTAGATCAAAGAAGGATGGAGTTTTCCCTCTCAGGCTCTGCCTTCACCCTTCCTCTCAGCAGGTCCCAGTTTCTGACACTGATAGGAATAAACAGTGTGTCCGTGTTTGGGACTAATCAGAACTGGCCACAGGATGTCACTATTACTCCACAAACATAGGCTGAGTGAGATGTTTGTTTATGGAAGGGCAGGGTCTGATTTTTAATTCCCTGCAACTCATATGTTGTCAGCACTCTCAGCTCTGGCATGGGGTCTTGGGATACGCATCCTGCTGTTTCTTGACATGGCTGCAATCCTGTGTTGCATTCGGCTCTGTGCATTAACATGGTGTGTGTGGGAGTGTGGGTGGGTGCGTGCATGTGCATGTGTGTGTCCGTGTGTGCGTACACTAGTTTTGCCCAGCCCCAAGTTTGCAGAACCCTTGGACTTCGCCTTGGATAGGGGATTCAAATGGCTGAAGTCAGCCAAGGACTGCTCTGTTTTGAGCCAAAATCAAAGCCTCTGAGTATCAAATGGTTCCCCGTAAAACCTTAAATCAGCCCAGGTCCCCTCCAACTCAGTCTAGGCTCGTAAAACTTCTGGTAAAATTCAGTTTTAAGTTCATAACAAAACCCAAAGGCAGGTTTCAGGTTCACTTCTGGACTTTGTTCTGAATGTTAGCCTAGCTTTGCTCAATGCAAGGTCGCACAGACTGGAGGGAGGAAAACAGGATTTTTTAATTTTTCCATTCTCCAAAAAAGAGATAAGCCCATGACTGCAAACCAGTGCAACTGTGGAGGGAAAACTTGAACAAAGCAGCAGATAGAAATGCCTGTTCAGGAGAAGCAAATCTTCAAAGTACAGGTAGAAACCAGGCTAAGTAAAAAGGTCAGAAGAAAACTCCCCCATTCTCAGAAGCTGACTATAGAAACATCAGAATAAGGAGTCTTGCCATCCTCTTCCTCCTGCCTCTCAGCACCTAGTCCTTTCTCCCTTGTTGTGGGAGGATATACAAACTGCTGTGCTTTAACTTCGATGTCTTTTGGGAATCTCCTGCTCCCACTCCCTTCCATGCCAGTAAATTTTACTATTCACATCTTGCTCACAAAACATCCTATATCACCAAAATGTGCCTTCTGGAAATAAATTACCCTTGCAGTGCTGCAGTCTGTGAACTTACACTATGTTTACACCTTACTATATTGAATTCAAGGGGCTTGTGATCATTGGTACCCACTAGCTTTTCCTGAAGAGCACTGTAAGGCTTCAGGTATTAATGGCAACTGTGAGATTTTTCTCAGGAAAAAAATAACAGATGTACAAATACTATTATGTTCTTAATTTGCTCCTCTTTTTTGCAAAACTTGGGTGACTGAGTGAGACTCCCCTTATAATTTGGAAAGCTTTTTGCTAGCACTGGGCATAATTTTTACTCTGTAGAAAACAATGTAGCTAAAACCTCAGAGGTAATGATATTCTGTGATAAAGAGGAATGCTTTCTCAGTGTTGGTTCAGGAGGACCTATTCTGCAGTGCTGCTGCTGCAACAGGTACCAGACAGCAGGAGATTCATGTGGAAAAGAGACTTCTACAGAAGATGAGTGCAGGCAGACCTGTCTGAAAATGTAGAAGGACCTAGAAGGTCCTTCCATACCTAAAAGGACTTTATTTTATTTATTTATATTATTTTGCAAACTGAACTTCACTGGTATGATCTTTTGGCCTAGATCAGTAGAACAAAGACTACTGAAAAACTCCAGAAGAGGACTGCTTTGGTTTCCATGGAGTAGAGACATCTAAATCTGGTATAAATTACCAAATGTGGAGGATTTCCATGAGTCTTATTCTGCGTGTGTCTTCCTCTCTATTTTCTGTGCCCTGTCACCAAGTCCTCTGGGCTTTAATCAATAAACCTCAGGCCTTGGCACTTGCTATATCTAGATGTGTAACTTGAAAGACTCTTGATCTGGTTTCTGCTTGTTTGCCTGATGCTTTTTGTGTTTCTGTGATGAAGAGGTAGAAGGAAATGTCATTTAACTAGAAGATGTCCCTTCCAATTCTAGCTTCCACGCAGAAACTGAGGGACCAGAAAGGAGCCTGCTACCTCTAGGAAGGAACTGCTCTCCAGCCTGACAGAATTACAACTTTCTACCTGAATTTGGCTGTGAACAAGCTCCCTTTTCAAGTCCCTCTTCTTCTGTTGCTTTGTATGTCTGCTTCATTGCAGAAACTGAACTATCAAACAGCCACAAACTAGTAGGGTGAGAAACATTGGGCCAGGCTGGCCCTAAGCTACACAGGCATATCAGTTAAAGGAAATAGCTGCTGACACACTTAGTGTATAGACCCTATTTTTTCTGTTGTTGTAGTTATCATAAAGCTAGGAAAGAGTCTGTGACTTAGAGCTAGCTGCCTGGGCTAGCTACACTGAAAACAGCAAAAGTTGTATAGCTTGCCAAAAAAGCTGTGTGAAAAATTAACTGGTAAATACCTACACTAAACTATGTGCACCAGTGGCTGTGTTGCTAACACCACTGGAGTCAGCTAGCTTAAAGCTAGTTGGAACACATCTCATGATCTGCCTTGTCATGTCCTCAACCTTACCTCTCCATCGCTCCAGAGAGGCAGCAATCTGCTACGACTCCATACAGATAGCAATCTCTATACCCCCTTCCTCAACAACAATTGAATACTGTGAAAAGGACCACCCGCACTCACTTCTCCTGCTCAAGGGCTGAAGCAGCTGCCATTGGTTTGGTAAATCCTTGTGTGGAGGCACGTCCCATGTGCTTATCCTACAGCACACACCCTTTATTCCTTGTGCAGAAATGGAAGGTAAGGAAAAGCTAGCAAGCAGGACAAAAAGGTTTGGCCAGCAAATATTTCAGTTGTTTAAGAAATTAAAGCTGCTTTTTTATATATACCTACACTTCAGTTGATAAGATAGATCTGTATCATGTCTCCTTATTTCTGAGCTGATCTGAAACAAAGACAAATTATTCTGACGCCTCTGTCACTGTGAGTTACATCATCAGATGAGAACACAGCATCATCTGTGTAATCCGCGAGCCATGCTGGATTTCTCTGATGCACTGGCCTGCTCTCTTTTATGTTTGTCTTTCTTAGGCAAGTATTTTTCTGCAAGGGAATTCATCTAAGGAACCTAGTTCCCATCTCATTATCAGAGGTGTTGCATTTAATACCATATCCTTTACAGCTGAGTTGCAGCTCTCTGAGGAACAGAGATGTTTGGAGGTATCCAGCAACTCCATATTCCCTTTCTGTCTGTCCAGTTCCACTGATGATTCCACCAACTTTGGATTAGGATCAAGAGTCATGGTTTGCATGACTTACATTTCTTACTTATACCCCATGAAGCATGTACTTTATATAGAGGTATATCAGTATATCAGGATGCTTCAGAGGCTTTATTCACCCAGAGGCAAGCATGGCATTTCAGGTTAGAAATCATTCCACTTAAGCCAGTCAGGTAAAGCAGAAATATGAACAAAATCAGACTTGTACTCCTTCCTTAGCAATTGCCGAGTCTTAACTACTACACTGAGTATTTGATTTTCTGTCTTCAAGACACATGCCTTGATATTTGAGTTAAATGTCTTATTTCTACTATTTTATTTATCTTGGACCTCTTTCTGTGCTTTACACCTTAAAATCACCTTACAGATATTAAGGTATGGTGATATGTTTGTATCCTGCTACTGGAGGTCAGTGAGGAATAAGGACACCTGTCAAATGCAGTATTACCCGCCTGGTGTCTTTTAGCTTCGGGACTAATAGAGCTGCTTTAAGGTACCAGGAGAAAGCACAGCAAGATTTCTTTAAATCAGTTTGAACGCATACATGGTCAGAGTGCTTTCAGATGGCACTTCAGCATATAAGAACTGAACTGATTTCCTTTAGTTTATCTATTCAAGTCACTAAACAGGTTAAATACAAATGTAATACTTTTTACAATGTATCCACTAGATGGTAGCCTATCCTTCTCTTTTTCATTTACCAATTACATCAAGATATTTTATAGGATGATCAATGATCCATCTCAAGAAATCTCACTGTGTGAATTTCTACCATCAAGGAGATACTTACACTTCACTCATAATGCCCAGTGGATCTTGGCATGTGAGCAGGGAAATGCAACCCATATAAACTACTCTCTGCCAGAAACCCATTTGCCCACTGTCCCAGTCTGTTTTTGGAGAAGGTTTGAGTGAAAGTATCTAAGCAGTGTAACCTACATAGTCCTGGCAGCTGAGACTACATTCTTCTCATTAATTCAGATTCAGAACAGTCAATCACCCTGGTAATCACAGTGGCTTTCCTGCTTACATTGGTACCTATACTTATGATATTTCTGATATGGAACGGCTTTTTTAGAGCATGATTAGCCTTTTAATAAAGGTCAGATTTTGTACAGAAAGTTTAAGAGATTTCCCTGCATAATAATTTTGGAAGAGATAATCAATAGTGGGTCAATGTATAAGTCTTTTCTGGAGCCTTCCTGAGAGGCTAGGAAATAGGATAAGGATAATCATGAATTTTTGTGCCTCCTAAGCAAAATTCACTTCTTTGAACCATTTCTCAATACAAATAAGAAAAGAGAGAGAAAGAAAGAGGAATATATTACTAAGAAGTATAATTCCTCCTCACACTGGTATCCTTGTACAAACGAAGAGAAATACAGTCACCAAGGACTTTAATGGAGAGCAGAAAACAACAAAGACTACAGTACTTTGTGCGGTGCGTGGCATAAACTGGTTGAAATAAAAGCATGCCACACAGCTGCTTTTCTGCTGTGTGTGCCTCTAATCTCTGCCCTCACAGTGCTACCAGGTAGGAGGTCACAGGCAGCAGCAGGTGGTTGACAGACTTTTCATTTTAAATGACATGCACGCAACATGCCACAAAATGCTGCAGCTACCTCTAATTAGCTTCATAAGCATTTTCATATATATACAAATATATATGTATGTATGTCTCTTCCCAGAAATTCTACTCCAAGCTAGTTCCACCAGCTCCGTGAGGGACTGCAGATGTGTCTGAAGATCCATGTTCTCTAAGGGAGTTGACAGCTCTCAGATACTGCAGCTGAAGGTATTCAGGTGAAAATTCAAGATACAGGACATCTTGGAGAGCCGGCATGGACTCCTGACTTCCATCCAGCACTGGGAGGTGACCAGCAGCCGTTACAGTGTTGCACAATTTGCATGCTATTCTTAGCCTTGGAAGTGCATTGCCTAGATAGTAGGATATTTCCAGAGCTGTTGTGTCACAAATTTCTCTCCTAAAACTTTTCCAACTGAGAAAAAAAAAAACAGAAACCTAATTGGCAAGATTCCTATAGGCAGTTCTGAAAGCACATTTACACCCTAAATTGTTTTTACTTAGCAGCTGAAAATGCTTCCCTGGTTTCTGCATCTCATTTGTATGATACGTGGCAGTTAATAGAACACTTTGGAGAGTTATTAAAAACACTCATTCCATACCATTTTTGCCATTTTTATATTGTACCAAGGGGAATGAAGCTCACTAATGCAACACTAAAGCCCTTCAGAGTTCTGTCTACTGTACTTTTCTTGCCTGGTTCATGTACCATGAGTTCATATAATGTGGTCTGAATGAAAAATAAGAGGAATATAATAATGAACCTTTCCTCTGACTTAAGCTTGTGTTTGGTCATTCAGTCTAGACCGGGAGAAAGGATGCTGACCAGAAGCACATGGCTTGTCTTTCCATATTCATCTGTAGGAAGGCAACTGTGGTTGAGTTTTACAGATTAATGATAGGGCATTTATGTATTATCTGGATGCTCAGCCGGTCAAATAAAACTCTCTCCAAGTTTAGGATAATTACAAAGTTACTCACTCTGCTAGATTCAAAAGGATCCCTAGTTTTTCTCCTACTTCTCTGCCCCAATGCACAGATACTACAGTCCTTGTTGCTGCTCCTGGATAATTCACAGTCACTCTCTCCTTACTTTCTTACATCCCCTGCCAGGGATCTCTGATTCCCAGAAGAGGGTAAAACAGAGAATTGCAGCCAATTGCAAAAATGCGCTCATCAATTGTTAAATTTTAAGTGCTAATATTTGATGCCAAAAAATGGAGGACTGTGTGATGTGATCTTAAGCATTTCGTACTGGCACATGAAGAATGCAGCTACACTGATGTTTAAGAAGTCCCCAAGCAGTGTTGTTGATCATTTAATGAAAAGTTCTGCTCAGAATTTAATTGCCTTTAAAAGAAAAATAGTCGAACACTACCCTGATTTTTAAAGAGAGGAACAGAAAGTAGAGATCACACAGTCTCACAATAAGCATCTATCATGCTCATGCTGCAACTACAGCATTGTATATCCCTAGTTTCTGAAAGGAGACAGCAGAGGCAGGAAGCAGGATGAAATGAAGCCTGATGTGGTTTCTGTATGAAAGGAGTCAAAGAGAATGGGACAGTTCAGCGGAGCGGAGATGAATAGGAGCAGACAAACTGCTGCACTTAAAGTAGTATGTTATAAAGAAGGAAAATGAGACAGTCATATTTATGATAGAGTAAGCTTAATTATGTGAATTATGTGAAAGGAAATGCCTTTTATGTACCCTGCAATTAATCCCACTGTATCAAGATAATATTGATGTAAATTACTGGTATGATCCAAAAGAGGACACTTTAGAGAGTCTAGCTCCTGATCTGAATCTGAACTTTGTAGCTAGAATGAACTTGGGCACATCTATTAAAACGTATTAAGATCTGAAAACAGAGAGAATACCTGGTGCAGACACAAGCATACACAGATAATACCAATATTTCATGTTTAGCTGCTTATCTGCATTGTACACAAAGGCCATGGTTCCCATCTAACATGACATCACTTACCAAGGAAGCCTGGAAGGACCGTGCCATTTCAAAGGAAAACTTTGCCCTTGACAGTGGCAGTAGCTACAGAGGCAGCTATAAATGGTGAAGGACTTATTTACCTAGGGAACTCCTTAGGACTAGAAGCTGTTTTTTAATTTCATATCTTAAAATTCGTATTTTCAAAATTCATATTTCATCCAAAATAATGTGGAAGGGTAGACAAGGCCCAAATGCCAGTGCTCATGCAAACTCTGACTAGTGGCAAATAGCACAGTGCAGTGCAATATAGGCAACTGCACCCTTCTTTGTGTCCATTACATACTATTAATCACAGCACAAGGAGCTTCCCAGGAGAAACCATACCAACAAAAAATTTCCACCTTGTTAAAACAGAATGCCAGTCCCCCTGTCCTGGGTCATCTTTTGCCCCTTTGTAGGTGTGCCAGCAGGACTACACAAGAATATCCTCCTACCAGCATAAATTGGAACATTGCAAGAAATGGCCTGCTACTGGTGCAGTATGCAATCAGTAGTGGTTTGGATTAGTGAGAGCTACAGTGGGGCAACAGGAAACCCCCACTGCAAACAGACCCTAGCTGAGATCTATGAGGCATTTAAAGTGGGCCACAATGTTTTACTGGAAAGGCGCACCGACATGTAATTGGTTTTAATTAGCACTCTGTTAAGTTCTTGACAGGCACCACACAGGCAAGCGTGGGACTCCGGATGGTGCAGCTCATAGAAGAAGGGTTTGCTCTGGGGTGCTCCCCAAGAGTTGACAAACCTCGGGTGTACCACACCACGGTCAAAGCCACCACACTGTGGGGTTGCTGTAGCCTGGGGGCACACACTTTAACGACCCCATGATTGACAAATCCAGACAAAGGAGAAGTGATACTGCAGACCCACACTATAGACATATAGGACCTGCAGACCCAAGGACTCACCCATCAGCAGGAACACTCCTGATGTCAACGGTGTCGTGAGGAGAAACCGGGGAAAACTATACCAGAAGGGTGGCCCAGAAGGGGCAAGAATGGTCACTGTACTGTGCACCTGTGATTTAAGTGTAGAGCTCTGATATGCATATATATTTTCAGTTCTGTTATATATCTAGCTTTGCTATACTTCTAGCTTTGTTATAACCTCTTATCTCTAATAAATTCTCATACTTGACAAGTGATGATCTCTCAAGTTCTGTACAACTAACACCAGAATCCGAAATAATCCCAGACGCCCCTCCAGTGGCACGTCACAGTTCTGCGCATGCAGCCAGCTGTTAGATCCATCGCCAGCAGGTGAGTTTTATTTAAAAAAAAAATGTACAAAATACTTTCCTGCGACATGAAGACTTGAAAGTAAGCTGATCCTTAGTTGCAGAAACCTTGGTGAGTCATTCATTAGTATGAAGGGCAAATATTCCAGTATCAGTGGCAGCTGGATTTTTAAGGTAGCACATGATCCCTGGGGCCTAATGATCATTAAATAATGATATATAAACCCAGACCACATTGTGTGGGATAATCTTGCTGCAACCAGACAGTTGTGTCCATATAGCAGTGATTTGACTATTGATTACATAACAGGCTTAGCCATGGCCATTTAATTAATTTCAGCTGAGGTCTACAGGGTAATTTGCTGAGGTCTGCTTTTCTGGAAGCAGTGTGCTATATGCTGACTTTACAGCAAGTAGCTGTGATTGTGACCCGTGGCTATTCCCTAGGGAGGATGCTAAGAAGTATAGGACCTCTGCAGGAGTTATCCCATGTCTTGGTGAAAAATGGGTGAAATTTACTCATGGACCAAATCAATTTAATCATGGACAAAAATCTGCTGCTTAAGTAACTCTGGTTTAATCAGTCATTTCTTCTGCCTTAAGTGCTTCCTTTTGCCCTCACAGTGCCTGCTTGTCTCCTCCTCCCAGATTCTGAGTATCTTACTTGCTTTCTCTTACCACTACCCTGGTAGACAGGGAAGTGCTTTTCCACACACTCTGCCATGTTACAGATGGGCAGGTGATGCCCTAAAGTGATGGTTCTTAAACATGTGTAAATACCTTAGTCCTTCTGATTTCACCAAGATTAATAAATTAAAATCCATTACAAGATTCATGAAGGGTTTAGAACTACAACTATTGGCACCAAAATCCCAAATTTAGTTCATCCGGTCACTTCTCCGCTCCTCTCTTAAATCCTTTAGGAGTTTTCTATACAGAAATGTCTACAATATTCAATTTTAATTTCATTAAGATCCTTGAAGGGCTGCCCTCGAGCACTTTACCCTTGACAGAGCTGAGCAGGTTGTCACCCATTTCATGCATCAGCCCAGCTGTGGTTCATGACGTAGACATTTCTCCATACCTCTACTGTTTGCATGACTCAGTATAAAAAGTGCTCTGAGTATGTGCCAACAAATTGAGTGCTACACAAAGCCTACTCAAAGAGCAGCGTGGGTAGTGAGGGCACTGCTCCTGTGCCGCTTTTCCAAGTTGTTTGCCATTAGCTGTCTCCAACAAAGGAGGATAATCCCTTCTTCTGCCAGAAAAAATTTGAAAGCAGTCCTGAGACAAGATGTCAGCTGAGGAGAGGTGGAGAGGAGCATTTGTGTGGAGAGGAGCATTTGATTCCTCCTGTGGAAGCAATTTTACTTGACACAGAATAATTATGCAAGAAATGAGTCTGAGAGAGAGAGGAAATCCTAGTCCTAGGAGCATCCCTCAGGGAGGAATGGCCCCAAATACAGGTCTTTCTTCCAGCAAACACCTCACTAGTTGACCGTAAATATACGATCCATGCAAAGTGGCAGAGCCACACCAGGATCGAAGGGAGGCAGATGGACACATCCTCACGCACACGGCACTTTACTGGGTGGTAAAAATCAACCTGTCCATGGCAGGTGGAGATTCTCTGTTTCAGGGGAAACCCAGGTGACTGAACCCAGGGCTGTGGACATGGCTTGGATGCCTAAGGACCAGGGGCGTCAAGCAGATGTGTGCTGCCAGAATATAAGCCCTCCTTCGGCACTCTCCTAGCAGGAGCCTGGCCACTTTCGACCTTGAGTGGCAGGGGTTTGGGTCCTGCAAAGAGCAGCTGACACAGATTCTGAAAATTCATATTTAGGTCTACACTGACAGCTGTGTAGCTGAGTCTTTCTGACTTACTCAAGCTTGAAATACTAAAAATCTTTTTCTTCACTCTCAACTTACAGGAGACAAGAGAAAAATGATTTTCAGACTTGGCATTTAGTGCTCAGGCAGCCCCTGAATTGGCATAGATTTAATTCAGGTATACATCAAATAGTTCACAAACTAAATTGAATCAAATACTTGGAGTTACTGAGGAAAGGTAGCTGGCGTTTTTTTGCTTTTTTGTACATGTCAAAAATATAAAATTTCACTGAAAAATTTTGTTTTGGTAAACCTTTTCCCATTTTTTATCGGGAAAATAACTTTTCCTTTTCATTTGAGAAGTTTTCCAGCTTGTTTCTTAATGTGATCTGGTAACAGATTCATCCCATACATCATTTCCACGCTATGCAATAATTACATTGTGGATTAAGGATTTACCATTCCAGGACATTTAATCTGGAACTTGTCACACATGCTCATTTTCAAATGCATAGATAAATAATCTCAGAAGCAGCTAAACTCAGTATCATTAGCTGAATTGAACCTGCATATGTCTGAAGTTCGTGGTCTCATTGCCTGAGGAAAGAGCAAGAGAGATAATATAAAGTGGAGGAAAAATACTGAATTGGTTTGAAGGGTTTCCTTTTCACTTTTGGTATTAGTGCTTACAGTGACAGAGCCCAGCACAGCTTGTCTTTGGTGCCAGAGCAGCATTAAAACATAGTCACTGCAAAGGTAGCTAGCCTCGTGCATAGGCCCACATCATGGCAATTTTTTTCCCCACAGAGAAGAAAAAAGGCACAAATAATTGAATAGAGATGAAATGAAAAGGCCAGGGTCCATGGTACAGACCAGCCTGGAAGGATGAAGTTAAAACCTCCTCTTGCCTCCTTTTTTACTCACTTAAGACCACCTACACAGTGACTAGTTAAACCTCCATGGGGATAAGAGCCACATAGATTTTTACTGACAGCTGAAGTGAAACTTTATTGATTTGACAGCATCTCAGATAAATCACATACAGATCTAGAATGCAAGATTTCCCTGGCATAAACCACAGTTTGAAGGGAACTCATACAACTCCATCAATAGTGGCTGATATAACTTAATAACCAGAGGGAGTATAGAAAGCAATAAAAGGCTTTTCCAGGGGACAGGAGGTTAGTTTACAAGAAACACGTGATAAATTTAGACTTTCAAATGCCTCTATATTTGAAAGTATACAAAAGTCAGCTAAAAGAGTAAATTTGACTGTTTTTGAAATCTTGAAACTCTATTTCAGCAACAAATATTAGATTATCTGTTCAAAAGAGAGAAGGAGAATGGCAAAATATTGCCTGTAGAAATTTGGAAGACAATCTGAAAACAAGTCCCGGTGATATCAGTAAGGACTTTCATAACTTTTGCATGATATGGTCCCAGGTCCAGCCAAAAACAGACCTATTGTTTTAGGCACGGTGGAAGGGAGAATAGAAGACGAGTCCTACCTGGAAGAGCTTACTCTGACCAGCTGTGTTTGGATGCATTTTTCTTTGCAGTTTTGCTTAGTAATGTCTATAAATGTATAAAACACCTCCAAGGTTACTAATATTATATTAGTATCATAATTTATTATTTGAGCTACAGCTGAATTCAAAAGGCCTCAGTCAAAATCAAGACCCAGAAAGTAGGCATTGTACAGGGATAAAATGGCAGACAACCCCTTCCCCAACAGCCTGTCATTACGAGTTGCCTTAAAATATACCAAGGGAAAGTTTTCCAGCCTCCAGTTTTTGTCCTGCCTGGTCTCTCTGTATCTAGACTCGGCAGTTGTTCCCCCACTTCTCCACCGCTCCAGGCAATGATGCTGCGTGGAGAAGCAGTCTGAGTCTTTTGCTGGATATTTCCTCCCTGCAGCAGGATGTGTGTGACTAGAAACCAGAATCTACTCCTTGGTCTGCTCCAGCAGCAGCAGTAGCATGTGCCACTTTTTGCCTGGAAATGGGCCGTGCTAAAGAGAGCAAGAGTGTTGGTGAAGAAACAAGTATAACACCCTCACTTCTGAGCCTCTAAGGTCGCATTTTGATTTGGCTAATTTGTCACTGGACAGGAGATATGTAGATTCATTTCTGGATGATTTATGTTTGGTGACAGTTCTAAACTGGTGGTTACATTCCCTTGATCTGTTAATATAGTGTGTGAACAAATGAGTTATGTGTTTTGTTCTGTGCATCTTGTTCTAGTCGGATTCAAAGCACCAAAAGCCCATTAGCAGCCAGAGCACATACGTTTCTGGTTCCATTTCATGCAAAAGTAATCCAGTTTGCTTGCTCCAAAACCACTCCTTGATGAAAACCAAACTGTGGTAAGTAGAGGTGATCAGGCTTCAGAAGTGCACTCCTGCTCTGAGCTATAACACTAGTGTGGACCCATACTCTATTTCATCGCATTGTATATTAGAAATGATTCATACTGCAGCTTCCAAAGGCTACAGCAACATAAATAACCTAGAAAGACAGAGCAACTAACAATACATGGAGAGAATAGAGGTATAATAAAGATATGCTTCATATAATGAAGATCATTAAAGTAAACCTATGGACAAAGCCTGCCTTATTAATCAAAATATGTCCATTTGGGAATGTTTGCAATCCTGATGGAAAACACTGGCATTTCTGAAATTGCAGCTTTCTGAGCTCATCACTTCATGATATTTAATTTTTTTCTCCTTGGCTGGGATATGAAATCAAATGTTGAAATACCAGGATCTAGCATAAGCCAGAAATTCTCCTTTTCAGTCAATTGTAACTTGCCCACTTTCAAATGATAAGCAGAATGGATATTTTCATAATTTTCCACCAAACATTTTGCTATTTTAGATTGCTGATTTTCATGCATAAATAATTCTACATACTTCTGAAGTGGCAATAGGGAAGTGCTCTACACCAAATGGCAAAAAGCAAATGACCTAATGAGACAAATGCACAAGTTACACTTTACGTGAACAAATCCAAGGAAAGCAAAGAGTTCTAGTACTTCAGTCAATTCAAATTCTGCTCACAAAGGTACAATCTTCCCCAGCACATGGTGAGGCAAAACAGGCAAAATAGGAGTGTGGGCCAGATGCTCCATTCCTTTCCAAGAGGATCATACCCTAAGGTGTCAAGCCTCTGTTATCCAGCACTGAGGTCTAGAAGTAGGAAAACTGAGGGAATGACCCAACCTCCTTCCTATTCCCAGCCATGCCTTCTTCATAGCAGTTGATAAATTGGGTAAAACTGAATATTTGCATCTCTAGCTGCTGGAGATTTCCAGGAAGGAATTTGTAGGTGCAGACATTTGGGCACCAAATTGGCAGTTGCCTGTCGCAACTCTAAGAAAGAGTCAATAATTCAGAAAACAATGGCAAAACCTAGACTGGTAACTAGATCTTCAGAGGTCTCCTCCCTTGTAGTGAAGCCATCCAAACACAGCTGTTCCTGACTACCAGAGCAGGGCTTGACCACTGGGAGTCAAAGATTGCAGTGATGCAAGTTAAACCTTCTTTTTCCTTCATCAAATGTTGTAGAAACTTCTTGATATTTTGGAGAGAAGTAGGAGAAAGTTGTGCTGAAAAGTAGCTTATCCCACAGAATTCACTTACTTTACTAGAAATCTTTTGCTTTCCTTGGATTTGTTCACTTAAGGGGTAACTTGTGTAACTAGTTCATCAGGCTGTTTGCTTTTTGCCATTAGGTGCAGAATGCTTATCTACTGCCACTGTTGCACAGGGTAACATTTGTATATAGTAAATGCGGGCTTAGCAATTGCATATCATTCTCTACCCCAGAGAACCAAAAAATAATGATTCCTAAAGCACGCAGATGGCTTTTTATCTTGAGGGAAATACTAAGCAACTCTCTTTGCACCAGCTTCTGATGCTGTTAATGTTCATAATTATTATATGTTTTCATAACAGCATATTAAGGTTTTTTTCCTCTTTATGAACATTTTCATTAGCCTTTGTTTCCTTCCTAAAATTAACCCAAGCTCATTTTAGTTCGCTACCACACTTTCTTAAGTTTCCGTCACACTTCTAATTACCAATCGATTGCTTCATCTTAAGCTAGCACAAATGTCTGCTGAATGGCACCACCTAATTTAGAAGCTAGAAAGGCCAAAGATTTGCAGGTTGCAAGCCAGGTCTGCCACTTGCCAGGGTCAAGCACGTGGCAGCAGTGCGCAGGTCTCTTGTAATCAAGACTTGGCAGATGGGGGCCTAAAGATTACATCTGTGTGAAATGTTCTTTGTTCTCAGAACCTCTGCTTGTTGGTGTCTAGACTACTTTGTTTATAAAAAGAAGATTAAAGAGTGAAAATTATGTCTCCCTTCTGAGGCATCCAGATGGCAGATGAATTTAACTCATTTTCATCAGACCACCGAGAAATGTCCAGTGGTATAGCAGACTTACCGTGCACACACCTTGTGAAAGCCTCAAGAGTAATGCAAACCCAAGAGCTTACATATGAAAGCAGTGGGAACATTCAGAAAGACAATGTTGCAGCCTATCAGTCCTGATAAAGGCCCAGATGGATAAAAATGTCAGCTTTATGTGTGTTCCAGCCACTCTCAATCAATCTACTTTCGTATGTAGGTTGCTGAATGTGTCTTCCCCAAAGCCTTGAAGGCTTTAAATCTTGTGCCCAAAGTGATGCCATTATTTTCATGATAAAATTGATCCAGGCAGACATCAACTTTCATTTTCATGGTACCAGACTGGTGGGATTGTACTTTTCAGCTCAGTGGTTCTGGAAATTCTCATTGCAGTGGTGATGTATTAAATTGATTCTCTTTAGCTTGATATATCACTAACGCTGCACAACAGGAGGAGATGGCTTTTTCTTATTTTTCTTCTGCCCACATTCAGCATGGTGTAACAGAATTGTTTAAAAACAGGTGAATTAAATATTTCAGCAAGGTCTTTTAATGAGCGCAGTTAATGCGTTATAATTCAACCATTATATTATTAAATGCACTGAAAAAGGATTCAAGGATGAGGGGAGAAAAATAGTATTTTAAGGCCCAAAGTGAATCATGCCTTTCCCCTTTTCTCATCTCTTCCCATTTCTCATCTTCACACCCGTTTTTGTCCCTTTATTTTCTCTTGGAAGTTCCACTTCCACTCCTATAGCATCTACTGCAATCATGCACTATTTTCATAACTCATCTCATAAATTATTTTTGTCTCCTTCTCATCTTTCCCCACTTCTCTCAAAACACTCATCATCAGCTCCCACCTCTTGTCCATCCCAACCAAACTTCATCTGACAAGCTGCCGTGTCCTTGGATTCTTCACCACTGGTATCTTGCCAAATTTTTACACAATAGCATAGCTCTGGGCATCACAAAAGAGAGCTACAGGACAAAATCACAAAAGGTCTTTTCTGTGCAAGGGAAAATGAAAGGAAATCTGCAAGCAAGAAACAACCTCTGTTCAAAGTAGCAGACATGAGGTTCAAGTATGGTGTTGTCCTGTTAGAAAGGGGTGGTTTTTGCAGTGTTAGGGGTCCTTCGCAGCTGAGGAACATGCCGGCGCGGGAAAGGCAGAAAGCTGTTCTCTCCAGTATCACAGCTCTCAGAGCTCATGGGGATCAGGCCACTTGCCAGTGTTGCTTTATATCCATCTTCTTGTTAAACGCTGAAATTACCTTTTTTATGACATACTCTGAACTTGAGGAATTTTCCCACAGATTTAAACCTTTGCTGATAGGTAGGGAGTAGGTACCAATGAATGGTATCATCTACAATTCTGTTTTATTTTACTCAGATTCTTTCTCAGAAAATAACCACAAAATTAAGTAAATTTTAATGTCTCTAAACATTTCTAGAGTCAGAAATGCGTAAAAATATTTATTGTCAGAAATTCATACCTCTGTATTTGTATGCTTGTCCCATAATTTCTCTATGCCTCCATGAAACCTAAAAGTAATATATTTATTGCAGGAAGAATAGCATTCTCCTCAAATCCTAGAGGCATTTAAAACATTTCCAGGGGATGCCTTTCAGCTTCTGTATAACCCTGCTGCTTTCATCTCTATCAAAGTCTATGACACTTTTCCTGAGGATTTACTTCTGCAGAAACACAGGTGTTAATTCTCAGCAACTCTGCATGTCCAACCTGCTGTGAAAATTACAGAAACTCAGAGCTGTTCTAATTTATTCTATGCTTCCCACTGCCTCTGTGGGAGCAGCTCTCCAGCATTGTCCCATTTCTTCTCCCTGTTTCATCCCCTGATGTCTCTTGGACTTTTCAAGGGAAATAAAAGTCATAGTGCTCCATATCCACAAAAAGCAGGGAGCCCCTTTGTGCAACTACATCCTACTATGAAGATCCCCAGCCACCAAAGCCCCTTAACCTAGGTGAGTTGATACAAAGATTCCCTAAAGGAGCAGAGTTTCAAGTCCCTCAGAAGTTCAAATATGGACTGATTATTAAAAATGAATTTTTTCTCATATAACTCCCTGAGTCTGGGGCCTACTCAGGTGTTATTGTACTCACATGATTATTGACTGAGAAGCCATCACAGCCAAAGGTGGGGAGAGGCATTATCTATCATACCTACTTTAAATCCACTGATATCTGCAAGTTTCGAGGTCACTCTGGATTTATATGGTTCAAGTTAATGACTCTTAGTTAATTCACTCATATGAATATTTTGATTATGCCACATACCAGTTCTGACTCTATGCTGATGGCTTCAATACAGTTCTGACTCTATGCTGATGGCTTCAACACCGTAGGCTTCCCTTTCATCTAGCCTCTCTACCTTCATTTCACTCCCAAACTATCAGTCTTTGCCTTGTCTTTCTTTTCCTATTCCTTTCTTTCCTCCTGCTTTCCTTTAAAATCTTCTCTCCCTTCCTTTTTCTTTTCTTTGTTAACTAAATATATTAAAAAAAGAAATTGAACTAACATGACATTTGCTACTTCATGACATGCATCTTCCTTGTGGGCCACATCCCTTCCCAACACTGTGTCTGGCTTGTTTATATAGATTTATAGCATATTTTCCACTCTCTGTGCAGCAGCTAGCACAACGAGGTCTGATTTTTCAGCTGGCCTTTATGAACTATGGATTAGTAATACTCCTGATTAACAAGATAAATAATTCTAGGGCATCCCTTCTCACTAAGACCTTGATCCAAAGGTCGCTGAAGCCAGAGGAAGGACTCCGGCTGATGTGAACAGTCCCTACATTAAATCTGACCACTGTGGTTGAGATAGTCCAAAATGAGAACTCAACATTTGGGAAGCTGGTGCAAACTAAATCAAATCTTTTGAGGATGAATCATCACTATACTCATCTCTGTTCAGTGACATTTAATAATAGTGTCACAGATTTCCCAAAGTAGCCTTTTATATCTGCATAAAAATGTAAAGAAGCAAATACTGAATCAGCTTGTTGTAGAGGGGGAAACTGTGCAGCTTTTACCACTATGATTCTTTTATCTCCTTTCAATTTAACATTCAGAGTTGGTGCTTTTGAAATAGAAAGCACTTTTCTTAAGGGATAACAACACTGCAGGTCTTGGAATTATACAGCTGAATAAGAATATTGAAAAGGCTGCATACATCTCTCAGCCAGACACTTCCAAGTAACCATCATCAGTAACTGAACATGGTCCCCCAGCCCATCTTGATGTGAATATGATTCTCAGAAAGTACTGGTTCATGCAGCACTGTTGCAATAAAAATATTTATTTATAGACATTTAATAGTTTCTCTGCCACAGTTGCAAATTCTGACTTCATTCTCATGTCTCACTAGGGCATTATCTGCGTGTAAAGGAAGTACAGAAATACAAGGAGAAACAACCCATAAAAGAAAATAAAGTCATCTATTTGACTTCATCACTTAGTATGTGCTACTTTGTGGCTTTCCAAAGGATGACGTAGAGCATCAACCCACATTTGTCCAATAGGTCCTGTAAGTTCTGGGGTTTCAAGCGAGCTGGTATGTGCTAACGTATTCCAAGACCATTACCAGCCACTATGAAAGTGTCAGCACTGAGTCCCCCGCAGTCAGGTCCGGTAGGGAAATGGAGCTCATTTGGTGCTTTGTGCATTTTATCTTGCCCATTGTTTATTTGCAGCAGGTCTCTCTGCCTGATCTAAGAAAATGGACCTGTGAAGGGCTATCAGGCCTTTTGTACAAGAAAGAGCCCAGAAGTGAGATTTCAAGAAAACACCAACACAGGACAAAAGCCATGAGATGCGTAGGCACAGACTGAAAGGAGATGCTTCTAGTGATGAAGTCATAAGAACTCTGTATCCAGAAATAACAATAGGACAAAAATCCACAGTGAAGATCAGTCTAACCATTTAAGGATACCACTTAAGGCTACAAAAAAATAGCCAAGTAGTTCACTATAAACCTACCAGTGACTGTAAACAAGTATTAAGAGTCTAAAAACTAAGATGATTGAGCTGAAATGCCTGGTTTGAAATGGAATTATCACTCTATTTGCATCCAGGACTCAGGGGCATGAAGATAATCAGTGAGGCACTGTGATACGGTGATACCAAGAAGGCTCGGTCAGTAAGTTGAGTCATTTTTTAAAGTACTGGGGAAAATAAGATGAATTAATCATCTCAAAAGTAACTTTGGATTTCAATGATTTGGAATTCCATGCACTGTTAGGAGCACAGAATTATAGTTTTCCACTGCCCAGTGAGGATGGGAGAATAACAAATCTGTGAAGGTATAAAATGGTGAGATGCTCCCATATAAATGTGGTAAATCTGAGTCAGCTGAAACACAAAAGATAATTTTCAGACATGGGAAATGATTCCTCCTTGGAATAGCTACCCCAAGAATTCCGAAGAACAGGAGGAAATTTTAGTGTTACTTGATTTTAAGTAGGACTTAAAAGAAAGGTTTAAGATGTGACAGTGTCTTTATCGTAGTAACTATAATCCACTCATATTCGACGTCTTTTCAGGAGAAGAAAAGTCAAAAATATCACACTATATAACACTTGACTTTTAAAAGTGGAGCTACATAAAAATGAGGAAAGAAAGCAAAATAAAAGGAGCTGCTAAAAGAGATAAAATGCTTGATGGTGGAGTGAAGGCTGCCTCCACAGATATCCATATCAGATTTTCTGATTAAAGGTATATTGCTGATGTAGAAAAACTCCAGAAGACCCAAACATGCAAATATGGATAAATTTCAGAATAAAGGAGACTATTACAAGTAAAAAGACACCCTACAGAAAAATGAAATTTATTCATAGATTGGAAATAGACAATAATATGAACTTTCAAATATAAAATATGCATCTAAATAGAAACATATACCCAGTAAAATATAAAAATGTAATAGTGCAAGCCAAGAAAGGCTGAGGAACATTTACGCTTACAGCAAGCAGAAAGCCTAAAAGTAAGTTAGTGGGATCAAAAATCATCAGTCAGCAAAGACAAGCACATTGCAAAAAGCTGAGTTATTTATATTAGAATTCACATCAGAGGCCAGAAAGTTTTCACACTAACTAACACTTTATGGGGAATGAGCCTGAAAGATATATATCAAAAAAGAAACATTAGTGAAGACATTTCAGAGCAAACTACAAAATGAAATGTTAACAAATCAGAAAGGCAGAATAATTTTTTTACCCAAAAGCTGTAGAAGAATTCAAATATGAAATTGGTCACAACTAATTTTGGTTTGAGCTGTAGTATGAATGTATAATCAGTCCTGTTCTCTAACAGAGGAATGAGAGAAAGCAGCTATGGTACTAGCCTTCAGAAAAAGCATTGCAGGGGTCATTCTGTGAACTACAAAGCAGTAAACCTGATTTCTGTACCAGCAGGATGCTCGAAGCTATAATAAAGAGTGGAATTAGCAGACACAGGAATAAATAAATTCTGGGAAGAGTCAACACCTGTCACTCTTCTTGAATGTATTCTGAAGAAGTCAGTGAGCCCATCAATAAGCTTCATTTGGTTGTCTTACTTAGTCGGTTTTATTGGTGGCTACTTGACATGATGAAACTTTCAGCTCAAAAACCCACTAAGCTTTTGATTGATGGAAGATGGATATCTTTTCTGGTTTTAAAGAGCAATAAATGAGGATTTCCCAAGGTTCTCAGCATTTCCCCATCTCCACTCCACCAAAGCAAATGGCTGTCTTGTTAGGAGCAGGATGAGGCTGGGAGCCTTTACTTTGTCCTGTTTTGCCTAAGCATTTCCAGTCATGCACCTTCCGCCCGCCCCCCCCCCCCCCCCCCCCCGGTTCTGCTTCCATGGCCTCTTTATTTGTTATCTTTCTTCTCTTCCTTTTAATGAGTTATTTTTATTTGAATTCTATTTTTCTGTTGCTCCTCACCCCAAGTGCCTCTGCAGGAGAGTGGGGCATACTGTGCCCTTTATAAATTAAGTATTAATTACATTATTAATTATTATTATGTTCAGTTCCCTGGAAGGTTTTATATAAAGGCAGTTAAAATGCATATATTCTCTAAGGTATGTCTGTAGAGTGATTATGGACTTCATGTTATACAAAGCCATTGATTTTTCTCATATCTGCTAATCTATGGTAGCATAGATGCTATTTTAATATATTACTCCTCTTAATGTTCAAGTTTTGAACAAAATTTTATGGAAGAGAAAAAAAGAAACCTGCATATTTTTCCACTCATTCACAGAGATTTGTTTCCTGAAACTCTGTATTCCCTTGGGAAGCAGAGAAATTCTACTTAACCTTTGTTTTCATTACTTGCTCTGTATTGCCATTTTGCTTCCACATAAGGCAATGATGACATTAACGAACTTGCAGGCAATGAAAGGATTTTCACTCCTAGGTGAACTCATAAGAAACCTTGCAGGTATTTTTAAGCAAGGTCTGCTCTGGCTGTTGTTGCCACCTCAACAACAGCCTTGGGCTGTGGGGAGTTTACACTCTATAATTTATTTCAGAGGCACTTGTGAACCCTTTGGTTTTTTGTGCCTCCCATTATTTATTTAGCTTTCCTTGAGAAGCTTAGGAGTGTTGGAGAGTGAGTATAAACCTCTTCGTGCCCAGGTCCCGGGCAGCTGGGAGCAGTCCCTCCGTGTTTGCCCCGCCGCACCAACCCTCAGCTTCGGTCGCGCCACTGAGAAATAAGCTCGCAGCATTTAACGTGAGGAACTCTCCTTCAAGGCTTTCTTCCAGTTCAGTAAATCTTTGGCAGCTAAGGCTCACAAAACCCCAAAAGACAGGGGTGAAATGCAGGCCTTGGAATACTGAGGTTTTGCTATGGCGATGGAGAAGAGTGGGCAGCACGGAGTGGAGACCCATCCCTGTGGGGCTTCTCCAAGAGCAGGTCTCAGTGTGGCAACCCACGCTGGCATGGACAACAGTCATGGAAAATGTGTGCTCCCCACACCATAGATGGTTCCATCCTCTTGTTGGACCTAAGGGCTGCTCTTTTCCTCCATCTCCTGGGCCTCACTTGTGGGGGGGGAAGTTCTCTTAGCTGAAGGATCAATTTGAGTAAGCAATTCTCATCCTCCTCAGTACCCAAAGTTTATCTTACCCTAGAAGAACCTCATTGCTACTATCATAACATAAAATTATCAACAACAATCAAAACGGTATGAAACTACACAACAAAATACTCACTAAGGAGAGCAATGATCTGATTTGTGGATGAGAAATACCTTTTTAAAAGCCAAAGATTGTCATTGGTTCCTCTAAAAATGATCTTACTTGACAACATGAAAGTAGAAAATTGTCTCTTGCTTATGCAAGAGCATGGATACCATTCACCTTACTGACAATTAATCCTGTACGCTGAAAGGAGAAATGCATCTGCTTGTGTCTGTCCTTTAAAGCGTTTGACACCAGTAAGCTTAGCTAAACAACCGCGGCCATGTTTTTCATTCGGAGTCTGTGTGTGATTCTTGAGGCATTTTAAAACCTGTATTAAAATTGTCTGCTGTGTGTCCTGTATTCTGTGGTTAGCTGGCAAGTGACAACAAGGTGATGGACAAGCACATCACAGTAAATATTTGTTCAAGTCATTTTCTTTTTTTCTACCAGTCCTTTTTTAAAGATTTCATACAACCTTTTGTTGTGCAGTAGTGGTCATTGATTGAAGCAGAATACAGTCATTTTATTGCAAATCTTGTAACTAATCACTTTCAGTTATTCATATATATTTACACACGGAATAATAAATTACTATATTATCAGGTAAGCCAGGATGAGGCCAGTACACTCTGTCTGAATTCTCCCAGTTATCCAGAGGTCAGTATCTAGCTCTGAAGAAGTTTACAGCCTGGGCTGTACAAAAAGCCTACATTTTGATACCACAGGTATATATTTATGCCTTAAAGCAATTTCTCTCTTAAATATTAAGCTGGAGAAAACGGTTATCTTTGTCTAGGCCCACAGTCTCATTGAGACAAGCTGGAAAATGAGAAAGATTGTTCTTTCATCATAACAGCAGGGCTAAATAAGCCAAATAACCAAATAAGTCATACTTTAGGTACCCAGCAAACCAAGCAGCCACTGGTGGAAATATTTTCAGCTGACTTAGTTGTACTGAGGGAGCTGGAGTCCCAGGCTGGTCTCATGCAAAGAGCAGGAGCAAAAGCAAAATTCCTTCCTTTTAAGTCGTTTAAGGGCAGAACTTGAGCGTGTGGATGTGAGTGCAGCTGGTGGGGACATCCAGCCCATGGACACCTCCAGCAGCGAGCCAGTGCTGGGAGGGATGGGCGGCAGCAGATGGGAGTGCCGGGAGCTGGCCACCTTCACTCACCTCTGCTGCAAGGAGTCTCTCCCATTCAGCCATGCATAAAGCACCAACCCGAAACCCGCAGCACGTCCTGAATGTAGTCACTGGGATGAGAAAGCAGCGGCAGGAGAGGGAAGGCGGCGTGGCGAGGTTAGCAGGGAGGAAGCTGGCGCCTCAGAGAGTCACTGCCGTACATGACGGCTGCAGCATCTCCAGCACCTTTACCCGCAGGAAAAGGGCTCATTCAGCTCAACGCAGCTAGCAGCAGAGCACAGCCACCACACCAACACTCCTCTCCCAGCTTTGCTCCCCGTCCCAGGGCTGGCCGACACGGCAGCCCACAACGACAGTCCCAGGAGTGGCTGCAGGGAACGACAAGCCGCGGTTGTAAAGAGGGGACGTTCACAGGCTCAGGCTCAAAGCGCAGTCGCTAAAACGAATTGGAAGCAGCTGGCTGTTTCACTGTCAATGGGTAATGATGCAGTGCCATTGCAAACCCAGATGTGATTCTACATTCCTGCAGCTGTTCTGATAGGAGTTGAAACACCCGAAACATCTGCTACTGGGAATCAGCGGCACCATACTTACATGATCTTTTAGGGCTGTTATTTTTGTTTGTTTGCGATTTTTTTTTCCTTTTGAAAATACATTGCATTTATATAATGCCATTTGCCCAGCAGTGACCACTCCCCTGGAAAGAGAGGATCCCCACATAAAACTGAGCAACATGTTTGTAACACAGGGCACAAAAATCAAATTTAGGGTTCACGCTGCACTGATGTCACAAGTGAGCTTTATGGGGGTTGATGCTGCAGAACATTATGGTCTGTCCTGTAAATATATATGCAGGGAGTTGCTAAAATGAAGTCATTGCTGTGCGCTGCATAAATATGCATTTAGACCATCTTAATAATACAGAGATGCCAGTCTATCAGGTAATTACATATTTAGATTGTGGGAGAAATGGCTGTTTTGGAATCCAGTAGTTACTTACATGCATTAAAAATATCATTACAGCAAAAGAGATCAGAAGACCATACTACAACATTAAAATGACAATAAAGGAAGGACGAGAGTGTGCGGGAGAAAACAAACTCTGCAGCGCATGGAGGTGGTATAACTTTATAATGCCCAGACTGATCCACTGAATTTTGTGAGGAAAAAGAAAATGCTTTCCTGCTGAGACCTCTGAATACCAGGATTAATCTTGATGTGCAAGTTTATGATTGTATTACTGTAGAGAACCGGTAGTAAATGCGGTTTTGTCTCGACATTGCTGCTGCTGCAGAGCCGCCACTGCCAAGGCGTGTCGGGCAATGCCGCGCCGGCGTCCCCGGGAGCCGTCCGTGAGGTAAACAACCTCGTGCACCTGCACGGGGAAAAAGGGCGCGAAAAGGACAGGTCGCCTCTAGGGGAACAGCACATCTGGCACGAACCGCACGTACTCATTTGCCATCTGCACATGAGCAGGAGACCCCCAGAGGCCCCCAGGCTGTTTCTGGAAGGTTCCGAGAGGGCGGACTGCGCATGGCAGCTAATCTGCATGGGAAGTGAGGAAGCACCTCCCAGAGGCGGGGCAGGAACCTATAAAAACTGCAGCCGGGGTAAGTGGGGGGGGGGGCTTGTCTGTGATGACTGACGGTCTTGAGTGGAGTCAGCGGAACATCGTCGGACTTGGAGTGGCGATAGCTAGTTTCTTTTCTCCTTTTCCAATTTTCTCTGTCTTTTGCCCTTACCCTTGTTGCCCTCTCCCCTTCGCCTTTCCCCACCTTTTCTCCCCACTCCGTTGAAAATAAAGTTAAAAGGTTATACGACATTTGACCGGTTTTAGGGTCTTAATCTCGTCCTTGGGATCGTAACGAAACCTTCCCAATATTGGATCGGGACTGTTACTCAAACCCATTAGAAACATATTTATCTAATGGAAATGCTGACTGCCCTGTAACACAAGCAGTCAATATTATAATCCCTTATTTCCCCTTACCATGGACAGTTAATACACTGAAAAGAAACAGAAGGCATGGAAAATTCACATGAGAGGCCACATTGTTGCATTCATTAGGGCACCATTAATTAAACTTTGTTCCTTTTTGAGTGATTCAGCGCAGGCTTGCCCATCTCCTGCATCTGGAAGCCATCTCCTGGCCTTCCGCTTTGGGAAGTTAATCTTAACACGTTTTAACTGCTGCAGAGGACACAGTCTCCCACTAAGTCTCCTGCATGCTGATCAACTCCCAAACACCCACTAAAGTGATAATAATTGCACCTGGGCTGCCCCTCGCCTCTTGCATTACCATAGAAAATGCAGGTGCTGCGGGATGGCAGCAGTGGCCTGAGGGTTGATCTGCCCACTGGGTGGCCGGGCGCCTCCCTCCCGGAGGTGGGGTGGGCACCGAGTGAAGGGCAGGGAGGAAAAGCAAGGAGAGGAAGGAGAAGTTGGGTAAAACATGGAAAAGGAGGAGGGCAGCAAGAGGACAGGAGGAAAAGGTAGGTCAGAGAAGGAAGGAAGGAAGGCAGAACAGAAAAATTGCTGCCTTTGGAAACATTGTCCTATCCCTGTTCTGCAGGGTCAGTCTGGAGAAGAGCCATCTCTGAACAAGGTGAAGGCTTCTGGGACAACCTGGGAAGCCCTGAATTAGCCACCCCACCATAGGGAAGCAATGAGGACATGCTGCTGGAGGGGGTGGTGGTGGGCAGGCAGAAGGGAGGACACATCAAAGAGACAAAACAGACATACACGCTGCTTTTTCAGTAGAGGAGGAAGCTGCAAGTTAACTTTTCCGTGTTTTCTTTGGCTCATTTTCAGGAGGGGCACCCTGGGCTGCATGCTGCATCTCCAGCGAAGAAACTCCAGCAAAGCAAGCCCAGCTCCTCACTTTGGCATCTCAGTCAGCAGTAATTTATATCGCTGTTCCTCCTTAATAAAACCCATCGTGCACTCCAAAAGAGTAACTAGGACACTTAGTTTTTATTCCACATGCATCTCATTTGTCTTCAGCAGGTTCTTCCATAATCTCATCATTATTGCAATCACCCTCTGAGGACAGCTGACTTGCATTAATCAGCTAGGCCTCTCATCCCTCTCTAGATTCTTTACAGTTTTACTGTGCCCTTGGGCATCCTAACTTTACTTGAAAAATTAATAAACCTCCCCTCTCTTATCTTACCTTATTAATGTCTGTCTTTGTAACCCATTATCCCTGCATCTCATTGGTAACCATTTGAGGATGTGGTTATCACCAAAGGATTGTGCCCTGGTGAGGCAGCACACAAGAGTGCCCTACGTAATTGAAAAAAAAAAAGGGAGGAGGGTTGGGGTTTGAGAGAAAGAAAGAAAAAGACCAAAAAACTTAAAGACTAGCATCATTGTTTACAAGGTTGATTGACAGAATGAAAATATGGGAGTTGTTAAGAACCCAATAAAGACCATTAAGACTCATCAAATAGTTCCTTCTTGCCTTATTCCTCTTGATATGTAAGCAACCCCTTCTCCTGCAGCCCCCTCCCAATGCAAACCCCTACTCCCACCCACTCGCTCCTTCTCCCCTTCCCTCTCGTACACCCTGTTGAATCTGACTCGTAATGTTTTAGGTGTTTTGAAATCCTGGTACATTAATCACTTGTGTTTGCACACACTTTATGTGAGTTGTTGGTCATGGTCTGTAGTTATAATGGCTGTTTCCCTTGCTTACTTAAAAGTACAATCCAATTGAAAATAAAGATTTTGCAGGTTTGCTCATTTCACACAGTGATAGCAGCTGGTAAGTGTCTTTCCCAATTCATCAGAGGCCTCCCAGACCACCTGCTCTTGGCATCCTGCAAACAGCTGGCTCTGTGTAAGTACCATAAGCTATTATCTTCCTCAGTAAATAATGAAATAAAGAAAGAAAGCAGGACAAAACCGTGTCTTTGTAAATAAAATACATTCATGACTAGCCATCCATCCTACTTCAGAAAAGAAGAAATCGAGTTAAAATCCTCCGCTGGATTTGGTGGGGCCGTATAATAGATAATGGAGATACTCAACACCAACACATAGGGCTCTGTATTTTCTTTCTCTCTTTCTTTTTGAAACCTGCCCTATTTCTGAAAAGGCCATGGGGAGCTTTTATGAAACTTTAGCTAATGTCACCAGATGTCCCACCATCGAGAGGTGAATCTCGATCTTTGAAGGACTGCCCCACTTAGCTTCTTTTCTGAAGCGAACTTTGGTCCTCTCTTTCTGGTCCCGAGAGCGGACACGAGGTCACTGTCGCCTCCCTGGCGTTCTGCTGCCTGCGAGGCTGCAGCCACAGCTCCCACCAGTCCGGGGGCAGCTGCCACTTCACCGGTGAAGGAGACGGAGATGGGCACTGGCTGATGTCGCGAGCCGAAGGGCTGCCGCGGCGAGCGTCTGGAGCAGGCAAATTGGGAAGAAATTTCAGAATGAGATGGAGGAAGAAGATGGTGGGAGCAAGCGGTGCCAGAATATTCCCTCCGAGGATGAGTAAAGATTTTGATAGGAAAGTGCTGTGTTTTGGGCACAAAGCCTGTATCTTGTAAGGAGTTTTATCTTTTAATCTATGAATTCTATGAGGTGCATCTAACAGATTTCTTGCACTGCACACAAAGGCGATAAATAAATGCAATCTGTTGCATAAATGATTTATACCAACACAATTTAAATTTAGGGCCTGATTTATTTTATTTTTTTTAAACAGCCTCCTGTTTTATGTTCGCCATAAACCAAGGATGCAAGTGATGGCAGTTAGAGATCTAACTGCCTGAGCTGGGGAGAAAATCGGGAAGTTCAGTGTCTGCCACGGTTTGCAAGCTCAGTGGGCAGTCCCATTCCCTGTAATGGAAGTCTTCACGTAGTAAGGCATTAATCGCTGCCAGAAAGGGTGCCTGAACCCAGCCCCTGCTACGGCAAGTGAGGACTGGGAATAGGATTTTTAAAGTGGGCTTTTAGTATCTTGTAAAAAAGTACTTGTGATGTTTTTCACAACAATTATTTTTTTCCCCTATTGGCTTGCAACATCCCTATGGGATTTGCTACTGAAACTACAGACCTCAGTGTCTCTCTCCCTCCTTAAATGGGACAGTGAGCTTTGCTCGGGGGGGGGGGGGGGGGGGGGTGTGGGAAGGAGCTGTACTTTTACCCCACCTGCACCAGGCAGCAGCGCTGAGCTGGCACTGGCACGTTTTAGCTTGCTCCTGGTGTAGATCAGGAGCAAGTTAATGCCTTTCCAACATGGTGTGTGATCAGCAGGGGAGCAAGGCAGGTGCTGTGCCTCGGAGAGGTGGCTCCGATGGGCCTGTTAAAATCCTGTGATTGACAGGGCCCTGCCATGTACTTCCAATGCAGCATTTAAATACCCTGGAAAGGGTAACAAATGTTTGTGACAAGTTTTTTTTTTTTTCTGTTCCATGTCAACTTTGCTGTCCTTTCCAGTCTCTTGCTCTCTTCTCTCCCTTTTTTTCCTGTTTTAATATCTGAAAGCGGTAAGTTCCAGAGGCAGATTCGCACGCAAACGTGAGGCGCGGACAGATCTGCCCGGTGCTCACCTCCTTTCCCGTAGCTGCTGAGAACAAACCGGCACAGAGGTGATTCTCAAGTAAATCTCAGTGCAGAAAAAAATGATGTCTGATTTCTAATAGTGCTTTTTGAGGCGTTGGAGACCCAAGCGATACAGCTGCGCTGCGGTGCTCTGCCCGCTCCCAGTGGATGGGGCTGTCGGGTGCCTGGAGGAAGTAGGGTTGCCAGAGGGGAGGGAAAGGGGGAGAAATGGAAGCAAACTCTCTGTGAGAAGCGAGGAGCAGGAGGCCCTGTTGCCCCCTCTTCTGTGGGCAGCATTTTTCTGATGAAATTAGAGCAAAGGAGAAACGGGCTTTGACAAGCATCAAGCAGGTCAGCCGCTTCTGTGGCTCCCAGGAGGCCTGGGGAGAAAAATAAGCAAACGGGTGGTAGCATCTCTTTGGGGCGTCAACGGGAGCCACAGATGGTGGGGAGAAAGGGCTAAATCGGCCTCAGATACTGAATGTTTTGCGATTCCTCTGCTGTGACATTTATGTACTTTTGCCATTAGGGAGAGAGGCAGCATTAGTAGTGGTTTCTTGTGCTTGCACTAAACTGAAGCCCAAAGCAAAGCCCCAGACCTAAATGTTCCTCCACTCTGAGTATCAGGTTTTCTTTATGCCCTATAACTTTCAGCTTTTTCTCTTTTTGCCACTAAGCATTTTCTGAAACTTGTGGCTGGAAGCTATAGGTTTTATGATATTTTTAGTTCACTGCATGGTTGTTTAAAGTGCACCTTATAAAACTTCAGTCCTCAGCCAGCCCCCTATAAACTGGCTCTGTTTTACATCAACAGGCTTCAAACCTTCCTTGCCGTTCCCCACCCTCCCCTTTTAATAACAAGGCAATCTGTAGCAGGAATTTCTCTTACATGTGCTGATGCAGCCTACTCAGAATTCAAGACAGGAGGCTTTTACTTTATTTTATTATTTCACCAAGACTAAAATCCTCAAGATACTATTTTCATTTTTAAGAGCAGCTTGGGTAAACACTGAAGATGGAATTAAGAATTTTGCTCTTGACACAAAGAAGCTTGAATAAAATGAACATGGGACATAGTATAACCTAGCCAGGAGCTCGGAAAAATTAGCTAGCAAAAAAAAAAAAAAGGCAAGCAATTCATTATGAGCACAGGCCTGCTCTATCATAACTCAGGCTCCAAACGTCCAGAAACACATGGGCAGTTCAGATCTCATTTCTGGTCTGGCCAAATTTGTGGCTATACTGGTCTTTAGGTATTAATTTTGAAGAGTTTGGCTTTGCAGCCAGCAGCTTGTGTTTTTCTATAAAAGGCAATGATGGGCAAAGCTCTGAGGGTACAGGGTCTGAGGTTTGGTTTACATCTATCCTCCAATAGCAAGGACACTTCTTTGAGACTGAAGTGAGCTACTTCAAGAACTTAGATCTGCAAAAATGGGTTAGAAGCACCATAATTTTCCAGATGGTATTGACTACTTCTTTCCTGTTAGGGCAGAACTATTCAAGTATCCTCTCCTGTATGACACTGATGCCTCTAACTAGTATACTATAATATTTCTGTTAGAGATAGCCTTGAACACTCAGCCAAGGCCAGAGCACCATTGCAGTAGGCACATGGCATGTGTATTAATTAATTAATTCTCTGAAAAAAAGATAGCCATCAGTGAATCCCATTCATCACTTTTGCACTGACTTCTGTGGGGATTCTTATCTGCGTGAATGGGGCATGTGCTCCCAAAATTGGAACCTGGGTAGACAAAGAGTGCCAAAAAGAAGTATTTTTATTTTCTCCAATTATCACGATTATTTTTATTATTTTGTTACACTGCTGTTTTCACTAAGGGAACTGGGTATCAAACTCTCACTTGTGAAAGATCTTCCAAATCTCTTCTGAATACTATCTTTCACTCCAGCACTTCAGCACTTATTTCTTCAAGTATCGCCATGAACAAGGCAACATGTTTTTCAAGCTGTCTGCAACTGTCATCGTAACTCCCATACTTTAGTTAAACACCAAAAGTAAATGGAGGATATGGAGTAACAATGGGAGGTAGCACTCAAGCTGATGGTGCAGCACTGTTAATTACACAATACTTTTATTGAGCAATTCAGTGGTAATTCTTACTGCTATTCCTCCTTAATAAGATCCATTGTGCACCATAAAATAGTAACTAGGACACAGTTTGTATTCCACATGCATCTCATATCTCTTTAGCAGGTTCTTCCATATCCATAATCTCATCATTATTACTATTACCCTCAGAAGACAGTTGACTTGCATTAATCAGACAGGCTGCCATTCCCTTGCCAGATTTTCTGCAGTTTTATTGTGCTTTTGGACATTTTAATTAACTTGAAAAATTAATTAAAAATCTTACTTTATTAATATCTCCTACCTTCCCCCTACTCTGTAATCTATTATCACTGTTTATCATCACTGACCATTCAGTTCCAGAATGGTCATGTAATGGGCAAGCACACTAGAATGCCTAGGTGATGAAAAAATGATAGGGTGACTCTGAGATATGCTAGAATGCTCAAGCTGTTCTTTTATTTACAGTATACATGCGTACCGGAGAAGTAAAAACAAACTGCTACATCTCGTTAAAGACTATTCCAATTCTTCTCACTTACAATATGCTTAAATCCTCAAATCTTACTTCTGTTCTTGTATAGGTGGTTAGAGATTGCCAGAGTATAGGCTGAATGAAATGAAGCCAACTCATTTAAGGGTGCCATGACATATCCCTGAGACTTGGTCACCAATCACATTAGTTAGAGTTTTACAATCTTCTTTATGGAAAAAATAAATTGAATAGGGATGTATAGAAATTAATGAGTCCATGGAAAATGTTCTTAAAACATGTATAGTTTAATAGAGTAAAACAGCCTTCTACTGATATTTTTAAAACAAGCTACAGAATTTGGTAAAGAACAGTTGCCTCATCATGAAATTCATTAGGGCAGTTTAAAATTCTCAAGAAGCTGCAATATTTTTACAAAAAATACAGTGCTTTGCAGAACAGGGATTTTTCTTGTATTTTTGTCTTTTCTGTCATGCTTTCCTTAATTGCTCAACACTATTAATGTGATGAAGCTATGATTGCACTGGCACAAGCAGTTCCACTGGAGCCAGCCAGACTAATGGCAAAGGAGGATGCAAGGCACCATAAGGTTCTGCAGTCTTGTCCTCAACATTTCAGTTTGAGGTGCTAGCTGGGATCTCACCTCTGTTCTGTTCACTGCTACTCCAACTCATACAAAGTGTGATGCCTAGATCTGCAAGCAAAACAGCAGATTTTTGTTTTAGTGCACCATTGTTGTGAATCATCTCTTTTTAGTGACCATAAAATGTTTTGGCAATGAAGCAGCTACAAATCACCTCAGCTTAAAGTGGTATCTTGGCCTTTTGTTAAGAGGGGCTAAGACACACCCGAGCCAATTACTCACATTTCAGCAGAAGGAGTCCTGAAGTGGTGGAAGATCATCCCCCTTCTGAGGGCTGGTGGCCTTTTTCCCTGTGAAGGAGAGAGGTGGCACCAGTTACTGCAGTAACCCTTGTGGAGTTTCCAGAGGGAAAGTACAGGAATAAGATCAGATCCTTTAACAGATGCTGTTAATGATGCTGAATGTCTTTTAGGAAGAAATGGGACCTGATGGAGATCCGGTGAGGTTCAGGCTTTACTTTCCCCAGGGTAGAGATCTTAACGGTAAGGAAAGCTTGTCTTGCGGTTGAAGGACGTGGCTCAGGGCTGGGTTAAATCCCACATATGGACATCCTGTGTGCACAAATCATACAGACATTGCCTGTCTCTGTGCTATGTTTGTAATCAGTCATGTAAGCAACTATAACTAACTCTACTGCTCAGTGGAGACAGACAATAGAAGGGGAAAAGTGAATTGATTATTAACCATAAAAAAGTTAAAAGCTCCCAGAAGATAAAATACTCCCACTCAGAGCAACTGCAGAAGCCTTCAAACAATGAGACAATTCCAAGAGCTCTCCATAAAGGAGGATGAGCTGGGGTAGAGATACTCAAACTGCCCATGTTTTTAATCCTTTTAAGAACAAAGAGCTTGTTTTTAAATTGGTGTCAGAGTTTCAGGAACAAAGACCTTCACCCACCTTTCCATTGAAGTAAATATCTAGATTATCAGAAAACAAAGAAAAAGGAATGCCCAGCATAGCTTAATTCCTAACAAAAAGCACTCTGAGGTAGTTTAAAGCTGTATGTCCTATCACAGCCAAGAAAGAAGCTTCTGAATTATTTAGTAATCTCAGGCCTTTCAAAAGGAGAAGAAACTCATTGCCTGGTTCCATGGGACTTAGATGAAGTTGGGTGGGTAGGAGTATTAGATATTTATTCACCATGGACTTTGATAAATAATTTATCAGTTCAACTGTGACTAACAAGATTGATGAATGGTGAGATCTCTGCAGTAAGCAAATAGCAACGTTTCCTCTATTGACTGCTCAGGTGAGGTCCCAAACTCCTAAAAGAAATCCAAGATGCCTTCTATAAAAATCAGTGAGGTAGCCAGAAAGTTTCACAGTATGTGGACAAAAGTATTCTACTTCATAGCTATCATTATGGATCCAATCTTACCTGCCTTACATAAAATTAACAGGTTTATTAATATAAGCTTGGACTACCGGATCAGAGGGGGCCTTTGTGTGAGGCGCTGGTGCTTTTCACACAGAGATATCGGAGAGCTAAGGAAAGTGTCTTATTCTTATAGCGAACAAGTGAAGAGCTTATGAATCCTTTTGCTCAAAAACGGAGACAGAGTACTTTCAGCCATGCATACAGGAAGGAAGTGCATTCTCCACAGATGCTGCTAAATGCACAGAAGCAGAATTCATGCACATTCCTAAGTAGTGTATCTTTTTCTTTCTTTTTAAATAGATGGCCCAGAGGCCATCTTTAAACCTTCTATCCCCCTCTTCTTTTGAACTAACCTCATTTATACTCTTTCAGTTGCCTGTGCACATTATCAAGCAATAGTGACATCAAGTGGTCTAGCTTAGCTGATTGCTAGCATTTTTGTTTCCCTGCTCATCCCCAGGGTGGGTATCAATTGCCATCAATCCTTTCTGTAAACATATCTGAAATAAATCTAATATCAGACCTGCTGAGGGTATTGCTCATCAGCTTGATTTAAGTTATGTTTATATAGGATTATAATATGATTTACAAGAGACCTTCCAACTTTTCACTGTATGGTAGTTTTAAAGTTCTCCATCAGAAATATTCCTGTATAATCCTGACTGCAGGAAGATTAAAATCCTTCTTTTCATATCTGATCTATAGCACAGGGCAGACCCATGCAGCAGGAATGAGTATTATTTACTGTTTGTATTCAATGTATGTCTAGTATGCACAGGCAGGGATCAGGGCTCTTCAGTGCTAGAGACTGCAAACGCATGAGGAAAACTGTTCCCAGCACCAAAAGAGCTTGAAGTATCCCAGATGAAAAATGAAAAAAGCATCAGCAGTCAGCAGACGGGAGAGCACAACACCATAATGACACAAAAACAACATAGCAAAGGGTGTCCTGCCCCACCAGCTTCCTAAGTAATAAGAACACAGCACAAACCTGTCATTTAGGGCTACAAAGCCCCTAAAGCTGTGGAAAACAGTTGTGATGGCAAAACAAGCAGTCTTGGTTGATGGTATCTGGCAATGGAACAAACTGCCAGAGAGATCCAACAGCACAAGGTCCAGCCATCGCCTGGAGCCACAGCAAAACCTTTCCCTTTACCCCCGGGGATAGCCACAGCAGCAGTTCCACCTCTGCTTCTCAAAACCAACAACTGAAAATGTGTAGCCTTTCCCTCAAACCTACCAATGGTATGCATGAATATTTCAGAGATGTACTAGTTGATGAGTACAAACTATTTTGAAGATATTTTCAGCACATCCGCAGTAGTGCACTTTATTTTCTGTTTCCTGTTAGCAATTAGTTACCCGACACATATTTGCATGGTCACTAATGCTGACTAGTTTAGTAACTTTTTCCCAAATCCTGAAAGTTTTCTGGACCAACGGCTTAAATTCATAAACCTATTCCCCAGGAGTGTTCTGACCAGCTTCAAACAGAAGGGCTTGAAAAAGGAGTTGCTTAGCAGACAGCACCTCCACCAGGCACCTTCTCTTCTAAATCACAGAATATATGAACTCCAGCAGCTTCAACATATTCTCTGCCTTCAGTGCCTTTAGGGCATGAGCTGAAGATGTCAATACAGAAAAATGAGAATAGATGATTTGGAAAGGAAGATGCTTTCCTTCACATTCCTCCATTAGTGACTGTGACAGTGTATATTACATAGAGGAACTCAGCATCTCTTTGGAGGTACTTCTCAGTTTCAGCAACAGCGGACATGTCTACAAAGGAAACCAAGGGGACACGGCAGCATGAGGATGCCAGCTTTGATCTAGTAGCATGAAAAGCAAAATCACAGAAGGCACAAAATCATGAGCCTAAGAAGTGTAACTATACTAAGGGGCTGGAAGAAGAAGCAAGGGGCATGATAAGGGGTGTTTTTGTCCTCCACACCAAAGGCAGTGCCATATGACCACACAGCTTCTCTAGTCTGGCTGTGGCTGTCCAGCCTCAGCACTCATCACCAGAACACACCAGAGTCCCTGACTCTAGCTTGTGTTGAGCCTGCATACGGCACCTTCAGAGGAATTGTTACTCACAGTAGCTACCTAGCACATAGCACTGATTTCTCTGCTCATGCTAAAATCACACCTTCATTTTTCTGTGGAGATGTATCCTGGTTCCTCTGCATCAGAACTGCAAAATGAGGGAGCTGGGTTTCCTGTTAGAAAGAATAATAATGGGCTAGACTGACTATGTACTTGTCCCACTTTTCTTTCCTGTTTTCTAACATTTAAATAACCAAATTCCCATCTCCTTCCCCCCAGTGCTGAGAAGTCAGCTGGCTGACACACCAGTATAGCTCTGGTATAGCTCTGGTATAACACTGGTATCGCTCTCCTAAGGGTTCCCCAGGCCCCAAATCCAGCCGAGCAAAACGGTAGTGTCTCATTGCACGCAGCAGCATGCTGCTCGTCCAGACTGACTCGTATGGCACATGCACAGCAGATCCTGTACGATGGCTGAGGGGGTGGGGAAGAAGCCTTTTGAGCTGGGAGGCCCAGATTACAGGCCCCACTGCCCCATGCTGTAAGACAGCCCTGGTTATTGCTGAATACAGGTGCAAGTGAGAGAACATGTTCTTTGTTATTAGCTATTCACCATGTGCGCTCCAACATTCATTAGTCTCCTGTTAACTAGAGTTATTCAAGTAAGGAGCAGAGACAATACCATATGACTTATGTGAACATTCACACACCGTGAATAATGAATAGCGAATAGCCAAAGTGAACCTCTCACTGGACTGAAAATGCTTTGTCCAAGCTGTTTAACAAATACTTAGGAATAATATTCTTATAGACAGAAAATGGATTTTGTTGAGGAATAACTGATGTACACCTTCCCCCCCCCCCAAAAAAAAGAAAGCAAAACTAGTAAGCACCCTGAATTTACTGAATTTACTCATAGTGAATAATCTCTGCAGGCTCTGCTTGCCTACAACTGTGGGAAACTTTCCTTAGATCAATAAGAGGGGGAAACATATATATTTGTTTATATATCTGCACATGATCCTTTTTTTCTTGCTGTTGTCACTGCTTTCTGCAGTTTTCTAGATGGCAGTAATATTGAAATAATTTCCTGTGACAGCAGACTGTGAAGTGGAGGCACAGTGGAAAAGTAGGACAGCGCTCCAGCCATACAGGAGTTCACCCTGTCCGGCTTTGGAGGAAGGGATGTTCTTTCCAGTAGTGAGTTGCCTAAGCTGGCTGTGTGGACTATGCAAAATGAATGGATATGCCCAGACATGGACCTGCTCTGTCGTTCTGGCCTGTCAGGGTCTGACATTTACTCAGGCTTCCTCATGTTAGGTTGTCATGTTCTGTTGAATTCAGTAATCTACCTAGAAATGAAAGGTGGCAAGATCAGAACTGTGAGACAAAGAAGATTACATGAGCTGAAATTATCTTTTACAAAGAAAAAAAAACAAAAAACAAAAAAAACTAAAGCTAGACATATCTACTTGATATTATACTAATAATGGGTAGGCCGGACGGATATCTATGGACTATGCGTGTGTGGGTCAGATAGCAACTTGGGAACCTCTCTAAAACTCTCTAAAAGACTTAGGAGACTGCTGAGAAGATGCTCATGTGTAAGGCTTTCAAAGCAATCAAAACCCTAACATAGTCTGAAATGACTGTCTTCTCCATTGTGCTCTGTCACAAAGTGCTGTGAGCCTTGACTTAAATTGCAAAGACTCAAGCTGAATGCAAGGAGCTGTAACCACAGCTTGATCCTAATGCAAAGCTTACCAGAAGGGTTCAAAGCAAAAGTGTAAGCAAAACGTTCATATCCTCTGCACTTTGGCATAGCACATATCATTGTCCTTGGGAAATATGTGATCCACCACAAAAAGAAATAGGTAGACTCAGAACACTGAAATTTTTTTCCCCTTGCAATCAGCATCCACTTTTATTCTTAATATGAGTTCAAACACACCACTGGTCCATTTTATTTCATATTACTCTATTTTGTTCTTTTGCACAGGAGCCATGAGTAGGGCTGCAGATAGAGTGGAAAATCCCAGAGCTGTGTTAAAAAAATTCCAGATGTAAAGCAAAATGGATTAATACACTTTTCTACAAAGTGGTAAAATGAAAACACATCTGATGGACTTCCACACAGTTTGCCTCAGGCAAAGAGCATTCCATTAAAGTAAAAAGACATTTGGTTAGAGCAAATTAAATGTTCCCGTGGAGGAATAGCTTAAGGTCAAAGGTGAAGCCACTTTACTTGAACACATGTTTTCAATCTGTTTGACCTCTGTGATCAGCAAAGCTCAGAACTGCAAAGGGGAAGAAGCTTAAAAGAGATTGGGAAGAATAAAAAGTAAAGAGTAATGCATAAGATAGCTGCATAATATAGGCATAAACTCCTTGTACTAAAAGAGGAAAAGTTTTGAAGAGTTTTTCTGTGTTCCTTCTTGGGGTAATAAAAGACCTGGAAGATCCTGACTACATTACAGAGGAGTGTTTTTTTCTCATCAGCTGGGACAGAAAGAATAACACTTAAGCTGTTATGGCAGGGATTTGTGTATGATAAAGTGGCTATGGTGAGCATGCCTGAAAAGACTCAAGGGAAGTGAAGAAGAAAAAGAGCAAACTAAGAACCTTTCTTTCTGCTGAACCAGTGCCCTGTTTTGTGCACGCTCCCTCGTGATCATGCTCTGGCTGCTCGCTGACAACTGGCTCTTTGGGCAGGTTAGTGCCCCCAGAAACCCACAGGCTGGAGCAGTCAGACAGAGAAGAGCAGCCCACCAAGGTGCCAAGCAACAGAGGGCTTCCCACACGAGCCACTCGATGGCTTAGGTCCACAACGGAGGATCAGTGCCTGCCCTGGCTCATTTACAAGACTTGCCCAAGATCAGGTCTCATCCCCGCCGTCTAGACAGACCAGGCAGGTAGAGGGTAAAGGATGAGCAGGGGCAAGAAAGATAGGGTTGGGTGTTTTGCCACAGAGCTGCCTCCCCTCATCTCCTCTCTAATAGATATCATAAGTCAGGGTCATCATCAGCACAAAGTGGATGTTTTGGGCCCAGGTTTAAATGTGGCCAGATTAAAAACAAACAAACAGATAAATAAATAAACCTTCAGCTTAAGGCTGTTTTGGAGCTTGCTTACTTGAGTATATGCAGCCCAGAAGGCTATGAACTACAAACCCTTCTATTGACAGCTGTGGGTTTATAATATCTGCTAACACTGCGCATTCACTGTCCTGGAAGCCAGCATAGGACTGGCTTTCCCCTGCTGATAGCACTCGAGAGAGGATCCTCTCAGTAGTGCCTGCTCCCTGCAGTCTACATTAACCAGGCCAACAAGAATGGATTTTGCTTTACACTCCCAAGGAAAGGCTGTTGCATGAGCACACCAGAAGTCCACAGATCCTTTGGACAAACCAGACTTACTGAAGAGCTGCATTTGGTCAGACTGCTGTTTTAAAGCCAGTCAGTGTAGCTACTCAGTATTTCACAACTCATCTGTTTGCTATAGGTTAGCAAATTCATTGGCCTGTCTCCATCTACAACAGCTGTGTTATTGCCTATGTCACTGCAGGAAAAAGAGAAAGGTGCTTTAGGTCTTTCCCAGGTTATTACTGCGGCTTGATCCAGCTACAGCACTGCAGCTGCAGGTTGTATCCCCGGTGGCTCCCTACCCAGCCACATGCTAGCGGGCACCAGTGCCACCAGTGTGTCTGCTGCTCACAGCCCTGGGCTCAGCTGTGGGCTGGTGGCCTGCCTCTGCTCCGTTCTGGGCTCGGAAGATTTAAGTGACATTTCCCCTATGATTTCCAGCACGCGTTTGTCTTCTCTGTTGCTTCAAAGCAGCAGATAACCGTGAATGCATTTTTAAAAATGAGAATGTGCCTGAATCGCTCCTAACTCCTGATTAGGAATAGCAGCTCTGAGTTTGTCACGAATCCTTGCCCTTACCGGCTGCGAAATCTCAAAGCCAGCACTTCAGGCAGTGTGAATGAGAAGAGCGGAATCAATTCTGATTGTATGATACAGACTAAAATCACTCAAAAAGCTGGTAGGCAGCATTCAGAAAGTGTACAGCCATCTAACTGGTCCTCCAGACACAAATCAGCCCAGAACTTCTGGCCATAACTCACCCTGCTGTGAGTCTGTCCCAGACTTCCCACCTCACACCCCGGAGCTCTGGGGAAGAGCAGATCCTGCAGCCAGGCTCAAATCGTTTGTAAGATCAATGCTATTTACACCGTACCAAATGGCAGGAACACATCCAAGGAGGTATGCTACACCTTTGCTGGAGTAGCTCAGACCTGGGAGGTCAGCTTTTTTATTAGCAGGAAAGCAGAAGAGACTGTGCCATGTGGGGAACAACAGCATTTGCACTTGCTGTTCACAAAATGCATTGCATGTCTCAGACATCTGTGGCTTCATAAATTATAACACAGTGTCAACAGCGCACCTGTGAGGAGATTGTAGAAAACAGGAGCAAAGAAACTGCCAGTGCATCAAGGGGATAGGCAGGCAGAAAAGCTAGAAGTGTATTTGGCCACTGTCTGCTGCAGTTTGTGCAGTTTGTGCAGCTTTTCTCCCTCTGCACCCCACTCCATGAACAGATTTGCACCAGCGTTGCTGGAGGAGAGGGAGCGAGCGATCATGCTTTTATCACCCTTTGCAAGGCTCTACTCCTCCTTGCCATCAGCTGCTATGCCTGGGACGGGCTCCCCTTCCCCTTCAGCACCGCACAGCCGGTGGCTCTTCAGGGCAAGGGCAGCGGGCAGGGCGGGTTGGGGGGGGCCGGGGCTTTGCACATGAGATTAAGGACTGAAGATCCCAGTCGTTTCCCTTTTATCTGTCTGTGTGCTGCATCATTGAGGTCTGCGCTTTCCCTGTGTTATATTCGGCGTGTGGCATGATTCATCTGCAAGCGCAAATTACCTTGCTAAAGTATTCTTAGGAGAAATAATTAGCCACAAGCACCTCCTCTGCAGCCTCCTGTATATGCCTCAGGGGACTGGGGCGCTTGACATAAATCATTTAGTCCAGAGCCCTAGCACACACCTTTCCCAAAGGAGTCCATAATTGGCAAAGTAGTTGCCAACTGGGTTTAAAGTGATTTGAAATTGTTTTCCATACAGCCTTGCTGATAGCAAAAGGTTTCCCCTTGTCCTCAAGCATGAGTTACAGTAACATGATTGAATGTAACCAGTTATTCAGTTCAAGCTGTGATTCTGATACAGTATAGACAATATAAATTCCCCAGAGCTCTGGGAGGGCCACCTCAATGGTCCATTTAAGTCCAATTCAATTAGGCTCACTATAGTTCTTAGGATTTCTTAGGTATGTTTGCAGCAGCCTTGGGGTTTGAATGTGAGAACAGTATTCATCTAGGAGTTTTAAATTAGGTCTCAGGTGTCATCACTCTAAATGAATTATTACAGTAGTGTGTTCATGCCATTACAGGTAAGGTTATGTTAGTGTCTCCACTCAGCCATTTTAATGTACTAAGGGCTGAAGCTTGGTACGTAAGGTCCTTGCCTTACAGTGACTTTTTTAACCCCGTTTTTTAAATAATTGGGCTGCCTGGCACCAAGCTGGATTTAAAATACATGTAAACAAGTTGTTTACTTTCAGCTCCTGATCAATTATCAGCAACATGGTTTAGGAAATCTTGTTATGCCTGTAGCTCCTCTCGTCAGCAAATAAGGAGGAAAAGGTCCCTGTCCTGCCTGGCTTGTAATCCCTGCACATGGCAAACAGGTGGGCAACAAGCAATGCAGTGCAGGGAACTGCAAAGAAAAGTGCTAGTTTCTGTCTTGCTCATGTCATGAGCAAGCTCAGTGTTTTGATTTTGAAGCCCTTCTGGTTTCATTGTGTTTTCCTAGCCATGGCTGGTGGTGAGGGAAGCACAAAGATAATATTTTATTTTGCTTTTCTCTGCTTTTTCTCCTGTTCTGTCTGAATTTGATCTTCCCAGTATTAAACATTTCTCAATGGCTTTTCAGGAATGAGTGGGTTGAGAGGAGGGAAGTACTCCAGAACCCTGAATCGCATCTCCATATCTTGTATCTTCAGGTGGACACCGTTCAGTTCCTCCAGCAACGCAATACAGATGTCAGATATGGAGATGAAGCTTGCTTCAAAGAGGTAAGAAAGAAGAAGAAAGAAGATGTATACTTTTTGGCAGGTAAACTGGGAAGCTTAACTGACACTTAGTTTGAATCCTGAGAATGGTATGTAAAGGACAAAGAAAACATGTTTTTACTGACCTAAATAGCAAAATTATTTTCCTAATTTTACTCTGGTCCCATCTAGTGGCTCCAGCAGAAAGTGAGACCCCTTTTGGCCCGTCACTATATTAACAGAAAAAGTCACAGTCCTGCTAGGACTAAATAGACAAAGGACAGGGGACATTGCACAGGGGGGGAGCTGAGGAACAAAGCAATCGGGTGGTCTTGACACAGTTACACAGGCTGTCAGGTCTTCTGAATCCAAGTCTCCTGAGAACCATGTAGTACTTTCTAGAAGAGTATCCTACCTTTCATAGACTTGATCTTTTCCTATTTCTTTTATCATAGAAATTTCACTTCTGGATTTCTCTCCATTCAAATTTGTTATGTCCTCTCCCTATAGTCTTGGGAGAAACATGCCAATATTTTGCTTGTGTTATGTAGGTGAATAGGCAGAAGAAAAGCCTCAAAACCTCTTTCCTCCAGTTTCTGTCATATTTTTGCTATGGCAGACTTGTAGCCCTAAGATCCTTCTGAGATCAAATGAATGCCTCCAGGAAGATAAAGATCAAAGGAGAAAAAAGCTTAAGAAGTCACTAGCCTAGGTATTTCCTTATGCTAGAGTGGCCCATCGTGATTCACGCAGTCTCCTGGGTTACAAAAATTCAGGGGCAGAGCATGCGTCTCCAGAGGCAGTGGCGCACAGGTGGGGGAGCGTGCCCGTAGGGCGCATCTCACAGACAAGAGAAGACACTGTGCACTCACTTTTTTCCTGCTCCAAGCTATCTAGAAAAGAATCAAACCTTACCCAGAAGCCACCGAGCAAAGTTAGCACATTTCCAATGCAATTTCCAATTTCCCAGCTTCAGAGCGAGGGTGGTGGGCAGCACCGCGCTAGCACAGCTGTGCAGTGGCACCGGCAGGGAGGACGTGCTCAGAGAGCCACCAACACAGCACTGACTTCTGCTGACCGCAGTCAGGGGCTCACACTGCCAGCGCATCCATACACGGAGACACGGGGCTGCCGAAAATCACGGCTCTTCCAGAGGCTTCCAGAGGATGCACTGAACTGGCTCTCACCATTCAAAGGCAGAGAGGTTGTCTCTAGACCTGAGCTGGCATGTCCTGACTGCCACGTTAACTTTTCCACCTGATTAACACTGATCTGGGGGTGCCTGCACTGTGCACAAATTGCCGCTTAACCAGACCTGTTAGGTCACCTCCTGTAAGCTGGATGTTTTCCAGTGTCTTTTTCCAGTAATGGAATTTCCACACCTGGCAGTGACAAACTGCCCAGGATTGTCAGCACAGTTTCCTGCAGCAATTCATTTTCTTTTAGCCAGCTTCACTTTTTTAATCCTGGCTTTGCCTGCTTGATCTTCCATGGCATCTTGTTCACTCCTTTTAATATTGCTACTACTAAAATACAATCAAAGTCACTTCAAGGTATAACAGCTACTCATGAGAATGTCTCTTATTAGTGGAAACTCAAGGGAGTTAAATCCAACTGATTTAAAGTTAGTCACATATTTAAATATCTTGTTGGGTCAAGATTCCAGTGAAAGGGAATCTGTTGTCTTCAAAGAAAGAATAAACATCTCCTAAGGAACCATATGACTTTAAGACAGTTTTGTAGAGGAGCTAGCATTTTACCTTGTTCTTCAGAGTGTTTTTTCTTCAGGTACTGGAAAATCTTAAGCTTTCCTGAGGTCTTACTTAAATAATTCATTCTTATGGATGCATTTTATTATCATTTAACTATCTCCTTTTACTAGAAACACTTTTGGAAGTTTTTGCACCAGCTGGACAATAAGTTTTTAGTAGACACCCACTTCATGCCTTGAGAAGAGTATGAAAATTCACATGGTAGTCCAAATCCTGACATCTCTACAGAGTTAATCTAAAGACAGACTGGTAACTGGGAGCAAAAAATCTCCCTCGAGGCTAAAGCCTGAAAGTCTCATGTAGGACACTCAGATCTAGAAACTGATTCTCATCCATGAGGAACTGGTGTTCAGCACAAGTAATCAGGATGAGGAAAAGTGAAGAAAAGATTTCTCTCTGCCATCTTTCTGCTTTGCCTGCCCTAAAACTTCCTGGGGCTTAATTTATTACTAGAGAAAAATGGAGTGTCCACAAGTTTGTTTAAGCTTGCACAGGTTGCAGTCATCCTCTCAGGACAGCACCACTCCTCCAGAATCACTGGTGCTTGTTGACTGTTGTCTAAGCTGGGAGAACTCAGGAGCCTTTCCAAGGCCTAATCGCCCTCTGCATTCACAGCCAGGTCCCTTGCCAGGTCAAGGGCTGACACATGCTGCTTCTTGCATGCTTTGCTTTCCTCGGGAAGGTTGTTCAGGCATGCTGGCCAGGGCGTTGTGGTGCACTCTCCTAGGCCCCCCTTTCTGGCAATGTGCAGCTCAGTTCCCCCATGCACTTGCCAGTCTACTGCGGTGCAGCCAGTGTGTCCCAGCCAGACTCCCTCTAGTCTCTTATATCTCTGCATACAGCAGGAAAGGATTAAGTGAGCTCCAACTGGAAATGTCAGAGGCATCCTAAAGCTGCTCCTTTGGGATATTGCACATTGGCTTGCCTGCGCTGACTGAAAAGGGGCTTCATTTGGACCAGAGATTTGTATTTCCTTGTTTCTTCATTCTCTGTGTCTATTGCATTTTTGCAGGCTGTGTGCCAAGTAACTGAGAAGCCGCTGAACCAGTTCTCAGCCCAAAGTTATCTATACAGAGGCACTCTGAGTTCCTCTCTTTCCTGTAACTCAGCTAGTTTGGTCACGGTTTCCTTTCAGCATCAATACAGAAAAGAAGCTACCACAAACAGTGTTACAGCACTAGCAGGGCACATCATCAAAGCATGTCCAGTGCTTGCAAACTATGACACCCAGAGCATCCATGTGGACCCTTTTTGTGTAACTTGACTGCTCAGATCTACTTAATGCAGCTGCATCCTACAGAGGGTGTGAAAATATGTGCTCTCCTGTACGGCAGCCTTCGCATTGCCTCCACAGGTTACTGCTCGCCAGCCTGTTTTCTGCGGAGCAGCAGTGACATCCAGCGGCTGGCGAGACCGAGCCGAGCTGTGTAACTCGTGCTAGAGGCGTTACTCAGGAGCATGTAACGCTTTACCGTCGTTATGTGAAACTGATATGCCCAGTACTAACAGGCTGGTGAGACAGCAGCATTACTGGAAATGCAGATCCCTCTTTTTAACAGCAAAACCGTGCATTCCTAAAGCTGGAAGTTCAGCCCATGGAGCTAGGAAGGAGCTTGGACTCATAAACTGCACAAATAATACAGACTAGAAATATTCTAGTGAGCAGGGAGAGGGTGTTTCTGGAAGGCAAAGTACACCTTCACGCCACTCCTCAAAACCCAGAACTGATAGGAAGCAACCCCATAATAGTGACATTGGCTTGATTTTTTTTTTCTTTTTTATAATTAAATAAGTGCAGGGTTATTTTTTCTTCTCTACCTCATTTTGAATCTTAAGACTGTGGCTGTAAATCTTCACAACTAAGGGTCTTTAAAAAACAAAGCAAATGCTGTGATTCTCCTGATATCTGCGCATCACACAAACCTTGGCTCCAGAGTGCTGAGTACTGTCAAACAAGCAAAACCAAAGAGTCAGTGACTCTGAGATCTCTCCTACCTTTTTCCCAACAATCCAGCTTTAGAGTAAAATATGACAAGAGCTACCCTTACAAACAAACCTGAGGCAAAGTCTACACTGGAAACTCCATCTGTTGAACCATGTTGGTTTAAGCCGTGACATTTTTATTCCTGTTTTTTATTCCTGGTGAATCCCTAGAGCAGGATTAGCTGTACTAGCAAAAGCTCATGTGAAGGGGTGATGGGAGCCAAGTTAACAAGCAGTAGCCTCTCCTCGCTAGCAGTGCCTGGGGCAGCCATAGCTCAGCCTGAATGTCCTTTGCTGGTCACCCTCCTCCCTCCAAACTGTGCAGACATCTAGCCATGCATTTGCCTCTGAGCTGTGCCTGTGCTGGAGGGCTCTGCAGCTGTACAAGCTAAGCTCCCTGCTACAAAGCCTTTAATCACCCTTGCCTTTAATGTTCCCTTACTAGAGAAACCTCTCAGTATTTCCAAGGGTATGAATTTACTTGCAATAAGCAATTGCAGTAAACAGTACTGATAATAAGTGCTTCGAGGCAATTTACCACAACTCCTACATGAATCTTTCTCATCAGGTGGAAAAATGCCATTGTAACGGAGGCAAAAGGGCTCTGGTTGCCATGTATCTGAGTCACTGCTTGTACACTATGGATCATAAGGACTGGAGTAACAACACAAGAAGCCACTTCCCATGTCATCATCCTTGGCTGCACCACAAATATCATAGCGCTAACCTTTTTAAAAAAATGCATAGATATAGGGAGAGGAATCCATGACCAGTGAATGCTGAGACTTCATGGTTCCTGACAGGAAAGAAAATAATATAATTAATTAAGGTAATTAGTAGCTTTATTTCCAGCTTTCGTGGTAGCCCCAGGGGCATTCAGGACTATCAGTGAATTGGAAGAAAATCAATAACTGATTGAGAAGTAAACATTTGCTGTTACAGGTCACTCAGTGCAACCTCAAGCCATGGAAAGGGAAACCTGCACTTGTCAGATCTCCATCCCTGGGGCTGACCGAAGACATTGGCTGGATGATAATGTGGTCACCTCCTCCTGCCACATGGTAGATCTGAGGGAGGACAGGCTCCTTGGGGGGAGCAGGAAGTGGTAATCACATCCCATTCCATACATTTTCTGCCTTTCCCACTTGTGTGCCCCTCACAGTGCAGCCTGGACATTCCCCTCTGCCCTTCCCTTGTTACAGCCCTGCCTATGTCTTCTAAGAATTGTGAGTTTTCAAAACCCCAGAAGTAGATTCCCCACTAGCAGTGAACATTTGGGGAAAGCCATGGGAGACCTGATAAGAGCTGGAACTATGCTGAATAAGGAAAGCATCAGCAGGTGACCGATGGCACAGGAGATCCCATGGATGCAATCGGTTTTAGAGGCACTTCTGTGGATGCCCATCTAGGAAATGAATACCTCCCCCTTCCCAGGATACAGCCCACTGATCTCATGAAGAGAGAACTAAGATGACTTTTTACCACTGCAGCTTTCACAGTTACCATTGCTGACTTCCCTGCAGACAGGCAGGCAGGCAGACAGACACAGTCTCCTTCCTAACAGAGGAGCTGCCCCTGTTGCACGTGTCAGTGACTGCTCTGTGCATGGAAGTAGAGGAGGAGGAAGGTCTCTGCTATTCCACCCCCCATTCAGCAGCAGCAAAAGCTGGACTGACCTGGCCGGTAAGAATAACCTTCTCACCCAAGTCGCCTGTTTAACAGCATTGCTGCTTTCTTCCCTCTCCAAGCTAAAGAGGGAAAAAACCCCTGGAAAAATCAGCTGCTGCTCGGTGCACAGCAGCTCCAGCAAGGGGCCTGGGTCAGTGACAGCGATGGTAATGTGCCAGGGCTCCTGGAGACAGGGTACGGCTGTCAGCATGCTAGGTGGGCGCCAAAATTACACCGGTGCCTCATTAACCCAGAGGGACAGCTCTGAACAGCAGAAAAGCCAGGGATGGCCGAGGAATGGGAATCCAGTCTGCTCTTCCTGTCGAAGCACACACAGTAATTGACAGCTCCATGCTGTCAGACAGGCATGGAGGAGAAATCTTCAGACTTGTCATCCCGACATGAGAAAAGAACTGCATGGCTTTCTAGCAACCTCACTCCAGCATCGCCTGCCTTTTTATGTGCACACCGGTTACCAGCGGCAGCAGCGTCTCCTGTCAATTGCTGACAAAGGATCCCACCTGGCACCGTGCAGATGCTGCGTCACCAACAACAGGCCACCAGAAGGGAAGTGTTGAGTGTTGAAAGATTTAAAGGAAACACGCTCTTCTTTGTAAAAGAAAAAAAAAAGTGGTGGCAAGAACAAAAAGGCTGGGGATAGAAAAACAGATGGGAAGGAAAACCTGCCGTGAGGAAGTATAATAAGAGAAATAAAGAAACAGGAAAGAAGACAGTGGCCTGGTGTGGCAAATTGTAGTGCATGCTGGTTTTTGACCCCTGCTCCTGATTCGGTCCTGCACTGAGACCACTTATTATCTCTAGGGATCAAAAGTGGTAATGTGACGGGATTGTACTACAACACCAATAAAATCCATTGTTCGTTGCTCTTCACAGGCACAGTCCTACTAATTGCTGGTGTGTTTAACCCAAAAATTTGTCACAGACTCATGATGTTCCACTGGGGTCTGAGTAGGGAACTCGAAATATTGTGCTCATATATGTGATATCTTGTGATTTTTAAATATGTCCATATTCAACCTGGTCTGACCCCACAAATGAGTCACAGCAGTTCTGACCTCTCTCTAATTCTCTGCAGCCAGCAAAAATCTGATGAATTCCAACCTGTTTTGTCTTTCTCTTTTTAACTACCTCAGGATCTTTAGTTATGGACGTTGCTTTCCAAATGGAGGTCTGAATTTCCACAGATAGCTCCTACAACTCCTATAACTTCCAGGTAGCTGTCATATCCCTTCCTCTATAGGAATGGCATGGTGGGGCTAAGATGTCCTCTTTCCACTGTGGTCAAAAACAGATGGCCAGAGAAGAACACAGCAATATGGAAAGCATGGAGTGATATTTTACCTGGATACCTCTCCATCCTTTCTGCTCACCGATTTAGCTTTCAAAGGTGCTGAGGGCCTTTTCTCCCCTTTAAATGTCAGTAAGTATTATTATCAGATACCCACCGCATCTGTGACCACAGGCACAGCTCTATAATATGCTTCATTTTTCACCTTTTTGTTTTGCAGAGGCAAAGCTCCTCTTGTTCACCTGGCAAACTGAGTCATCTGACATTACATTTGCACTTTCCCAGAGGCCAGCAGGCTTCAGCTACTAAACCATCATCATCTAGACTTCCCCTGTGGGCATAATATGCTAATTTATACCCACAATCAAGCATCTGTGATAGCATTTGTGCTGCAGATACTGTGGAGGGAATTGATGGTTATTCAGATCTTGTGTTAAGTGAGGAAAAACTGATTTATTCCCCCACTGAGTGGAGCAGTTACTAAAACCAGGGTGGATGAACTCTCCTTTTGCAATGTGCCTTGGCTGCATGCTAATAGTTTGGAGTCTAGATGACTCATTCACTGGAGAAACTTTGCTCTCTGAATTATTCACTTATTCAGCCTACTAAGCCAGATAATAAGAGATGGCAGAACCTTTCCTCATCTCTCAGAGGGTATATTAATATCTTTTAAACATTCATACTCTGCCCAAATATATATATATCAAGACTTATTTTTGTCTGAGTTCTTTTTCTTTCATCAGTTTGATACTCTTTTGTTCTAATTTTGCTTGTAACGTGAAGGTTTGGCTGGGAATAGAGCCATGCTTCCATACAAAGGAAGAAGACTGGTTTGCTTTTTTACAGAGACATTTGAGGAAGCTCAGTATTTATCCTCTATGACAGGAAAATTCTAAGACCACCTCCCTCTTCCCTGCCTTATAGATGTTGTCTGTATCCAAAGACTGTCATTTCCAAATTCATTTTAAAACTGAAACATTTCCATCCATCTATATGACAGTCCTCCATCACCTTCTAGCTTGACTACAGCAGCTTTTCTCTGAGGTGAAACCCAAGATACATATCACTACTTTTATCTATTCAAAACAGACTCAAGACAGCCTTTTGTAGCTGCCTGCTTTTCCCTCATGCTGATCCTGCATTTTGAGTTTGCCTCCTAACTTCCAGTCTTCTGCTGCACCAGGTTCAAGCTTCCAGAAGCGCAGACCCCTCTGCTTTGCTTCTCCCCTCCTCCCCAAGGGTCTTGCTCCCCTGTCTGCTGTGGCTCCCCTTTTAGCCACAAGCAGCAAAATGCAGCCACTGCTCCCTCCTCGCTCCTTTTTCACACATTCTCCTGCATTGATCCCCCTGCTCAGAGCACGCACACTGACAGCTCCTGATGTCCCCAAGCTGCTACCAACTCCTCCAATAAAAATGAAGCCCCCAAAACCTTGCATCAGGGACATTCAAGCCCCAAAGGAGAGAGAGCTACAAGAAGACTCCATACTAGCAGGGACTTCAGCATTGCTATTGCTCTTATGTACATGTTACCATATCTTGTGTTAATAAGGAACAATAGAGAATCCAACAACAGAAATATAGAAAAGATGGGTCTGAGCCACCATCCTAGACTCTCAAATCTCTCTTAAAGACCCACTTCTTCCATGATGTCTGCAGGCTGAGAAGGACTTACAGAGAGCTGAGAGTTTCTCCTTCACATACTAATTTCCTGAAATTATCACATGTATATCAAAGCCAGGCACCAGTTCATTCTGTGATTACAAAGCACTTAGCACAAGCCATTCTTTGTCCTGCTAGTCTTTCAGCCTCCAGTAACACAAATCATAATAATATCTGATTGCATGCCCCTTACTCCTCCCTTGGAGCAGCAGGTCTTGGAACATCAGTCCAGGACTGAGTTGCCCTGTGCCATTTTAGCTTGTCTAGTGCAATGGACTCTCATCCCAAGCTCCTCTTCACAGCTAATAAAACATAATAATATATAGCAAAGCTTGACTCATACTGCTTTTTTCTCCATTTACTCTTACCATAGGAACTGCTGGCAAGATCACATATAATAATAACGTTAATGAGGTTAGGCATAATTTTGAATGTATATGAGGACAGTTTCCCATCACAATAAGGTGAAACAGATTTTTTTTTTTCCCTGCTGAGGCCTATTTGCTCCCAGTCATTATTTACCTCTGGCTCTTCATAACCCTGCTGTGCTAATACTGTTTCAACAGAGATTTTTAACATTTAATGAAGGCGCTATGTTAGCTTTTAGCCAACTGATTGTTATATTCTGCATTGCTGAACTTAATTTTTCCCCTTCATTTTTTTTCGCTCTAAGCATTACAATTCATTTCAACCAAACCAGTCTCTGAATAGGCCAAATTTAAATTTAGGCAAACTTTCTTGTGATTTCTCTGCTTCCAGATAATAAAGCAGCACATGAAGTATATTTTCTGAAGGTAAGTGCTGAATGATACATTCAGAAATAAATAGCACAGATAGTAATAGATGAGTGAAAAAATTTTTCCCCTTCTTTTTTTTTTTTTTTTTGCTCTAAGCATTACAATTCATTTCAACCAAACCAGTCTCTGAATAGGCCAAATTTAAATTTAGGCAAACTTTCTTGTGATTTCTCTGCTTCCAGATAATAAAGCAGCACATGAAGTATATTTTCTGAAGGTAAGTGCTGAATGATACATTCAGAAATAAATAGCACAGATAGTAATGGATGAGTGAAAAAAATGACATGATGAGTGCTCTTTCAAGAAAAATTAACACTTTAAAGGAGAACAAGGGACACACAAGGACTGCCAGACCCATGGGTATGAGCAAGGGAAAGACTCAAAGAAAGTCCTTCTTGCACAGCTAGTGCAAGCCATGGCAATACCTTCTGTGTCTGATTGTTCCTTGTGTGGATACAGAAGCAGAGAAAATCCAGCATACACGTATATTAACACAGGTAGAATCCAAAAGAGACTATATCCCTCTGAGGTATCTGCAGGTGCTATGGGTCTACACTACAGTACAATCTAGCTCAAAGCAACCATCATCTCTTTACAGCAGGTGGATAAAGGGGAGACAGTGTTAAATTTTCTGGCATATAGTTTAACACATCTTCCATTCTGGGACTTTAATTATATCCAGGTGGTGTCCAGGTGCAGTTGTCTGGACTATCTCCACTGGGCACATTTGCTTATAGAATAACATGGCTGGTGGTTTCCTTCTGTTTTAGAAAAATGTGCTCTCCTGGCCATTCATTATGGGCTTTCATTCTTCCCCAATTTTCCATATGTCCCTAAACTGAATGGCAGCTAATCAAAGTCATAAATAAAAGAAGCCAGCTCTGACAACTGAAAACACTTCTAAAATACTTGTACAATTTGCTTGGCCTCACTGATCTTTCCAAAATGTACAGCAAGCAGATTTTTAAAACATGTAGTAGTATTCTTGCAGTGAAAAAAATATTTTTTTTTCCCTCATGCTCCTGAGAAAGCTGAATTTCCCCATGATATTTAAAAGAGAATCTGAATTTTATAAGGTAGTTTTACTAGATGTAACCCATAAGCAGACAGAATTATGGCACCAATAGGCTATATGCACTGTAGGCCAAAAAAAAAAAAAAAAAAAATCGGGGGACAAGGGACAATAACCTGCACTAAATTCCACCACCAGATTTAACTATGCCTAACAACCTCACCACAGTCATTAGAGAGGTAAGTGCTGTCAGAATCAAAGAATCACAAAGTAGTTGACATTGGATGGCACCTCTAGACATCACCTGAGACCTCTAGATTCACCTAGAGCAGGTTGCCCAGGGCTATGTCCAGTCAGGTTTTGAATATCCCCAAGGATGCAGACTCCTCAACCTCTCTGGGCAACCTGTCCCAGTGTCCAACCACTGTCACAGTAAAAATGTTCTTTCTTAAGTTCAGACAGAATTTCCCATGTTTCAGTTTGTGCCTCTCACTCCATCACAGGACACCACTGAGGAGAGTCTGGCCCCACCCTCTTCTCTTCCCATCATATATTTGTAAACATTGTTAAAATGCGCCTGAGCCTTCTCTTCTCCAGGCTGAACAGTCCCAGCTCTCTCAGCCTTTCCTCATATGAGAGATACTCCAGTCCGTTAATCATCTTTGTGGCCTTCTACTGGACTCACTCCAGTAAATCCATGCCTTCCTTGTACTGGGGAGCCCAGCACTGGACACAGCACTCCAGATGCGGCCTCACCAGTGCTGAGTAAAGGGAATGGATCACTTCCCTTGACCTGCTGGCAACGCTCTTCCTCATGCGGCCCGGGATGTTGTTGGCCGCCTTTGCCACAAGGGTGCATTGCTGGTCCATGTTCACTTTGCCCACCAGGACTCCCAGGTCCTTCTCTGCAAAGCTGCTCTCCAGTAGGTCAGCCCGTATGGTTCATGGGGTTATTCCTTCCCCAGTACAGGACTTTGCACTTCCCTCTGTTGAACTTCATGAGGTTCCTCTCTGCCCATTTCTCCAGCCTGTCGAGGTCCTTCTGAATGGCAGCACAGCTCTGCGGTGTATCAGTCACTCCTCCCAGCTTTGTATCATCTGCAAATTTGCTGAGGGTGCATTAAGTCCCACTACCCAACTCATTAATGAAGATGTTAAACAATACTGGCCCCAGTATCAGCCCCTGCGGGAAGCATCATTATGGGAAACCATAACATCCTAGATATAGGTTTGCAATGAAATGCTTCTAATGTTAGTATCGTCTGACAATACCATTAACTGAGATAGCCAACAAGTGTCTTCATCCTCAGTGACCTTCATTCAACAAACAAGAGATGATCAGAGTTCATATTAAAGGCACTGTACAAGACAGCTGATCGCAGAAAATAATTTTGTAGAAGTAATTACAAGCTGAGTCAGCTTAAATTAAACAGAAAACACAGCAAAATTGTTTTGCAACTAAGGTTATTGATTTCACAGAAAAGTGTGGTTAAATCAGCTGAACTGAATCTTGAATGTGGAGAAAATGTGCAACTTTCCTAAGACAAAGGTGACCACTGTGCTCAAATCGGAAGAAAAAGAAAGTGTCCTGCCTTATGTTAGGAAAGCTCTGTCACATGATTCTTCAAGTCCGTTAGCAAGTCTCTTTGATAAAGTAATCAAGCTGTGGACAGTTCCATAGGACTGGGGAAAAGCAAATGTATGACCTGCAATTAAGAAGGTGAAAAAATGAACTCACATTAGCAGGTCTATTAAAGGCACTTCAATAGCTTGCAAGGCTTTAAAATAGAATTCTATGGGGAGTCTAATTAATGATGCAGAGATAAAAGCAATATGGGATAAAATGCAACATGGGCTTACTAAAGTTAGACCTTGCAAGACTAACTCAATTTCTTTCCTTGAAAAGGTAACTATGAGTGTATCAGGGGAGGTATTGCCAGTAAAAATAGGGAAGCATTCATGTCTTTGTACGAGGCCCAGGTGATACCATATGGAAAAGTGCATACAATCATGGTCACCCATGTTTAAGGGAGACGGGTTACAGCTGGAAGAGGCACAGAGAGGTCAGCAGAAAGATTAGGAAAACAGATACAAGAAGACCGGCTGTTCGGAATAACAAAGGGGAGGCTGGCTGGCGACATGCCTGCTCTGCAAGCATTCTAGAGCAAGAAGACTTATGTAAAATAAAAGACAACACAGGCACAACAAAGGCAGGCATGATCCTAGTCTGACTGGTGAAACCATGCAGCCATATGTAATAACCACGCAACACAGAACTACAGCCCACACGAGCCAAATGCTAGCGGAGAGTCTAAAGATGCTACTGCTGTATGCTTGCACCGAACCTATGCATACAGTGTGGTCTGGAGGAAATTTAGGCTGGAAAGAAAGCTAATTGCAAAAGCAAAGGGGCTCATGCAAAGGTTTCCAAGAAAAGTTGTGAAACAGAAAGCGAATTCCATCTCAGGATGAGCTTGCACTGCTTAAGAAGGTATGGCCCAACAAAGTAGCCTGTGAGATCAGGGGCCTCTCAGACATTCAGGAGCTGTCTTTATTTCCTCATTTCCCACTTGCTGCTTTTCAAAGACCATTGCTATAGTTTTGCATAAAACACAAGCTCTAAACTAACTTTCAAATCAAATTATTCAAATTAATTCATGTTAAGAAATATAGCATAAAACTAGCATTACTATTAATTTCGTGAAAGTGCAATGAAAAGCAAGGTTACTTGAAAACCTATATAACTGGGTCATTTCAATAATTCACATAATTTATATTCAAAGATTCCTGGATTTTAACATCAATGAATATTATCTTGCAAATAATTTATCATGTGAATAAGGTAATAAAATTAGGAATAGAAATAAAGCCCAAGAGCAATACACAGGTATTGGTATAGTTGCAAACTGGCTATTACTAGCCATTACTGCAGACTTCCCCCATATGAGTAGGATGAGCTACACAGAACCTGATTCTGTTTCTAATTAAATCAGTTGGACTAGAACCAAGCATTCCTCCACTCTTTGATTTCACTTCCTCATCTGTAAAGTGAGGATAATTCTTCCTCTAAGCATAATTTCTTGCTATTTGATTAAGTTAACAAACATTTAGAAAATTCTCTGGATTCCTAGGACAGATAGTGCAAAATATGGTAATTCTGGAAATATTTTTGGCTTTTTCCTTGTTTCTTTTGGCTTTTTACCATTCTGGAAGACAAAGGAAATCTCTTTCCCAAAGAACTTCCCATCTAATACTTTGATTCTCCAACTGTGGTATTTGCAAAGTAGTCAGAAGTGGCTGGCAGTGCTGTATCAGGGCATAGCATGTTCAGTCAAAATTTTCTTAAGGCTGTCCAGGTTGTGAAAGAAATTGTAATGGCTCACAGTGACCAGTAGGTCCACAAAGTTTGGGAGACACTGTCATAGTAAATGGAGGTCAAGATGACTGGAAAAGAAAGAGGAAATATTATTTTCATGTTATAATCACTACACTTTTAATACATGCCACCGTGAATGTCCAATTTAATGGTCGTTGGCTGTACTATTGTCATGTAACTGGTCAGCAAAACGGGAACTGTTAGTGGTGGCAGGAAGGCGCTAGAGTAGAAAGAAGGATTGCTGGCAGTTCATGGAGTGTGAAAGCCCATTTCCCCCTTTAAAGGGGTGAGTGCCATGGAGATAGACCACATTGCTGGGGAACTCATGCATAGAGATCCTATTTCACAACCTCAAGACCTCATCACCATTTACAATTTTTCTAAATTAAGCCTTCTTTATAATTCCCTTAAATAGTACAACAATCACAGGTTGTAGCGCTGTACTCCCAGTGCTTTCACCTGTTATGCACTACCTCAGGGAATCAGAAGAACTAATACAGAAGGAGAAATGACAAAAAATTTTTTTATACATTTAAAGTGTTCTCCATTTCATCTACAGCTGCAATTAAAGGACAAATTTCCCAGCCCAGCTTCCCAGTGATCCATGTCCATTAGCTCATTAGCATTTGGTATATCTTCCCTTACTTACATTTCCTTTTAGATGACTTCCCCCTTTAACTCCATCTCATGCAAGTTGCTTTTCAATAGTTTGACCATGTCCATGCACTTAAGCTCAGAATGAAGTTGTCTCATCCTTCAAGCAGTACTCACTTCTGCTGTGTGCTTTTATGGCCCCACCTCTGGTGGTAGCACAGGCTCAGCCCTGGTAGCTTCAGGGTTGGTTACAGCTGTAGGATGTGCAGAGAAATAGCCCAGAGGACTCGTCAGCTGCTCCCCTGTTATATAGCAAGTTCAACCCAATCTAGCTTCAGTATTAACCCTGTTTTGAGCAGGAGGTTGAGCCAGATGACCTGCACGGGTCCCTTCTAACCAAAATTATTTGAAGGAGTTTAATGGCCCCTTCATCCTCTTCTTCCAACTAAACAGTCTCACTGAAGCTAGAAATGATAGGGAACACCAGGGCTCCATTCAGTGCCACATTAAATCCACCTACAAGGTGCAAGACCAGATCATAATAAAATTACTAACAGCATCCCTAAACTCATGAACATCTGGGGAAAAATAATAATTAAACTTTAGGTTTCAATAATTTTATTTCTATAGATCACTTTGAGATGGACACAAGGTAGGTCTCTGAGTACACTTTGCAAAATGCCAGATTAGAGGCAAACCTTGCTGCATGAGGAAGCCTTAAAATCTTTAAGTTGTCTTAGCAATGGTCCGCAAAGCTGCAGCTAAGCTGCATTAAGGGTTTTAAGACAATTTATTATTTTCTACTCATCTTAATCCTTAAATCACCTTAAACTCTTATGCTCACACAAAACCTTAAAATAAAAGAATGGAAATTCACTGTGTCACTGTATCAAACATTAATCTGATCAATATTTGTTAAAATTTAAGTCTGTGAATAAATGTATAAACTGCATATTATTGATCATTTGCCAAGTTTTAAAAATGTCATTACAGAAGATGCCTCTCAGCTGACTTCACGTAGGCAGTGAACAACCACATAAAGGTTCAAACTTCAGAGATACTTTATTCCCTATATTACAGGCACCCCATAAGTTTAGGGGCCCCACTTCGTTGTGGATCATTGTAAAAGGGGTTATTAGAACTGATGCCATACCATTTTTTTATGACTAAGGTATGCATTCCACAGTATTTGAAGCTTTCTGTATGAATAAGTGCATTCAAATTTTGTAAAACTTTGTTTCCCTTCACTGGGGTTTTAGTCACAAATGGCACAAAATACACCAATATTGTGAAACAAACATAGTTGAGCAGCTACCCACCTTCTGCTTTCGTTTTAAAATCTTCCCTCCTTTTCCAGAGAAACCTTACTTTCCTTGTTCTGTGTAACCACAAACCCCTTGTACTTCCCCTTTACTGTATCTTCTGCTCTAAATAAGGATAGGTTTGCTTAGTCTTTCTGCTCCTTTAACACAACCACAGAGGTGGACAGGAAGATTTGCTCTTTCCCTAGCACAAAAGGAAGGAGATGTCCAGAGGAGCTAAGGATGAGAGAAGAAAAAGGTAGCTTTAATTGACTAAGAGCTCCTGCTACTAGAGCCACCTTGGACACTACCAGGGGATTTCCTGGCCCAATACAAAAAAGGAAATGCAGTGCCTTCATGCACTGTAACAGAGCAGTGGTGGTAGAGCAGCCTATAGTAGTACCTTGTCTGCTTGGACCGGGGGTTTGCAGGGTGGCTGTTGTCTCTTTGCTTTCCTCTCCAAGCAAACACCTCAGCTGCACTCACTCTTGACCAGCAAATCAGCAGATTATAGGCTGGAAACATCCTGAGATGGCATTTGTGCCATTAATTTATGGAATCAAAGAGGAGTCATTACCTTTTGGACCTAACATGAGCCAGGAATTAAAAGCAACTCTGCAGGCAGAAAAATAAAGTTACTTTTTGTAAAGTCTAAAGTTCAATGCGAGACAGAAAGAATCAGAGGGTATTGCCCAACTTTGAACTCAAAAGCCTGAGGAGAGTCATAGATTAGGTAAACCTGCCCTCAATTTGCAGTGTTATATGTGAAGATAATTTCAAATTTGAGCCTTTGCAGGCCTGGGACATCCAGGCGCCCAAGGCACAGGATACCCAGGTCTTGAAAGTTGCCGCCTGGCCTTGGTGTCATGTTGCCTACCTCAGGTCCCTGCCTTCTTCTCCTTGGGACAAGCCACAGCTTTCCAACTCGCCTCATAGCTGTGGAGAAGTTTTCACCTATTAGAAAAGTGAAATTGGACACTAAGCGCCCTGCCTATCAGCAAAGCACGGATAACAACAACAGCCAGGGGGGCAGTTTGCAATGCAGCGCTTCTCTTTGCAGCCCACTGCCTGACCGCAGGCTCACCACCAGCTCCTCAGGTGGCTGGGCCGGCGTGGCAGCTTTCCTTTCAATTAATAAATCTAAATCGGGAAGAGCCATGGAGGGAGGGAGAATTATTCAGGGTGGTCAAAGGAGACAAAGCAAAGGCTAATGGCCTGAAGCAAAAAAGAAAGACAATCCAAGATGAAAAGAACCTAACAGCAAGCTCAGCCAAAAAGTGCCCAAGGGAGCTCTTACACTGGTGATTTTTGCTTTGGGAGGGTGGGGGTGAGGGGGGAGAAAAGGAGGTGATGGCCTCTGTGAACACTTCATGACTTCAAGGGCAAGAAATAAACAGACTTGGTTGAGGAATACTAATCACTACAGACTGTAAGCTGCTCCACGGTGGGTGAGGTAGTCCCCTCTCGCAGACTTGACTATAAAGCTGTAATACTGTAAGTGATGTGGAATTACAACACACGCTCTTTCTCCTCTGGATATTTCTCTACACAGTTGACCTGTCAAAAACTAGAGAAACCATTTTTTTGACCTCAGCAATCTAGTAAACTGCATCCATCTTACTAACATCCTTTTTTTAACCATGTAGTTAAAAACTAGCAAATTGTGAAAAGAAAGAAGATTCTTTTTTCAATGAAACCTGTTGGAGTTTCTCCAGCCCAGAACTGAATTTAGTGTGGCATTGAATCACACTTGTTGCTCTGCTGGTCTCTTTTCCACGAGAAATACATCCACGGAAGTTTGCTAGATCTCTCCATGGCATTTGATTCGGCTGATCTTCAAACAATCCCATCTAACATCTAAGAAGCTATGTGGGAAGACAGATTCAGATATGGCTCAAGGTCTTTACCCAGTCCAGAGGTTTTCTCATTTGTTTGTTATCTTAGTAGGCAACTGACCACTCTCCCTCGCATCCCCAGTAGCCAGTAACCATTTGGTTCAGCTTTTTCTTTTCTACCTTTCAAGATCTGTATGGTCCGAGCAGCAGTCAGGCAATTCAACACATTGCCTGCAGATATGCCAGCAGTCTGTATATGCTGCTGTCTATATATCTTTTATCCATTGGAGCAATGGTAAGTAAAATGTGTTTCATTGCTCAATACTTCAAGTCAAGCAGTTAAAAAAATATATATATATTTGACCCGAATCAAGACCAGCTAAACCGCACTAGAGGTGACCACACTTCTGCTTTTGCAGCCAATGGAACTGGCTCCACCACCCAAGCACAACATGGACAAAACATGTAATCCATATGCTGAAACTGGAATAAACTGAGATGTTGCCTGAACAACAAGAAAAGTTATGAGAAGAATTTGTCTCCTTTGTAATACCTTTCATCATCGAGGGCTTCACCTTTTTGGTAATGGAGGTACAGTTTTTGTGTCATTTCCACCCACCCACCATCTCAGTGTCACTGGGAGCCCCAAGTCTCATCAGTAAAACCGCTGACTTCAGCCTGTGAGCCTGATCAAATACGACACGAGTTTTTCCCTAATGGGCTGGTCAGCAAGAAACTTCCATCTGTGCCAGGGACAAAGGCACTCGATCCTGTTCATAGCCATAGCTCCATCTGAAAATTCATTTCTCTCTCCAAGTTGGTTATGTTTTTATTCTATGTTTTAAAAAACAAAGCAGCTTCTCAGCTCAGTATCGCCTGTTTTTGCAGATCTACTGTGGTGATTTGCACTCCACACTGGCTCCCCAATGGAGCTGACATCTCTCTTTTAATGCTCAGAAGCTGGAACAGGTTTAATCGTAACCTCCTGCTTTTTCTCCCTGCGCAGTTGTGCCCTCCCACAGTACCAAAGGACAACAAATCTAGCAGCTTCACAAGATAAAAATGCACAGAGATAGTACCTAGGCTCTGGACACTGCCGGAAAGGAGAAGTGTTCTCAGAAGGAAATTAAAACATCTTTTTGCATCAGTTTTGGTTTAAATTTTCCTTTTCTCATTCTTTTATATGCACAGATTCAAGCTGGCAAAGAAGACATAAACCTGCATGCTAGATGGGACAATTATAAAAAAAGACAATATTGCCATTCTTCATTAAGAAAAAATAGCAAGCATTTATGCACAACTACTCAAAGAACCCTATCTCCAATTCCCCCGACCAGATAGAGAGGAAGGGCACGCTCCTAGGTATATGGCTGTACAAGGAGGCGAGTCAGAGGCTAGTGCTGTTAGCTTTGCATTAGGATGCGCATAGCCCACTGGCCTGGTGCAATGTCAACAAAAGGGCAACTGCCCAGGCAGACCATGGCAAGGGAAGTCAGATGTATAATAATAAAAAGATTCACAAGTGCATCGTAAGATTAACCAATTTGAACAATTCACTAATAGAGAACAGAAAAGAAACACCGTATCTGTCAATATAAAACCAGAAAAGCCAGGTAATGGATTAATCCAAAACAGCAATAGCAGAACAGGTTGAAAAATGATTGAAATTATTACTGAAATATAATACAAATAATGCAAACAGTTAAATTTCAGAGGCTATACCCATTCCCTAACTTCCATGGCATTATTCCAGAAATTAATTTGGCTCATGTCCTGTAATGTAGGCATTTGCATTGACATATTGTCTGTGTATGTCTTTGAGATCTGACTCTACCTTCAGTTGTCAAAAGCAGTTGTCAAAAGCAGCAATAGCAGTTGAATGTAAATGTCTCAGCAGGGAACTCCACTAATTCTAACGGTTACAGTCTCCCTAGACAAAGAGCTTGAGCCAGAGTTAAAGTTGCTAAGACCCTTAGCATGGAAGGGAAAGCAAGAGAACTGAGATCTGTCCGCCTGTGCAAGTGCTTCAGCCCGAAAGCCCAGCTGAGCAGATCCCTTTGAAGATGTCTGGTTATGCATATCAGGCAATTTCATCCTCCAGTCTATGCTGGCACAATTTTGCTAAAGTGACGGGAGTCCTACCACAACAGCGCAGCTAAAGATCTGCTCTGCAGAAAACAACTGAGAAACATATCCAAAGCTGCAGCTTCATCCTTGCATTAAGCTGGCACCAAAATAAGCTGCTGACAAAGGGAGAGGTCTCGCCTCTTCTTTTACACCAGCAACTAGTGCTTATGTGGTTGTGTGATAAACTAGATAAGGTACTTGATCTAAACCAACTAATCAAAAAGAAAAATGGTTGCTTTTCATCTGGATCAGCTCCTGGGCTCAGTTTCCTGTGCAGCCGCACCCGCCCTTGCCCCCAGATGATGGCCAGGGCACGAACATGGGGCCAGGAGCAGCCAGAGCAGCAGGCAGGGTAGGAGAGCTGAGCTGCCTTTGGAGCAGCAATCTGCGGTTAGATCAGCTTAACGCAGTCACGAGAACAAAGCTTTTTATATCAGAGGAAAGGACATGGTTTTTCCATAATCTCGTACAGAGGATCCACTCTCAGCCCAGCAGGACTCTCCATCCTTTCTCATGGGAGAAAGGAAGCTGTGTTTTAAATGCAGAGCATAAGATGATTTCTATGCAGGGCAACTTAGGAAAAAGGCCTGCACTGACTTACGATTATCTGTATGACTCTACCTTTCTTTTGCCAAGGTAATAAGTCCTTCCACTAATCTTTTCTGCTGTAGAGTAAATATTAGATGTAATATAACAGATCTGGTGGCTTTTTTAGTGGAAAGCTGCTGGTGTCAAATCAGGCAGTATTGTGCAAATGGCACCTTTTGAAAAACTCACAGATTTGAAAGATTTAAAAATACCATGTAGCACTAGTGACATCTGCAGGAACACGTCAGCTGGAACAGCAGTAGGAAAATGCCAAAAATCAGGCTTTTGTGGGACTCTCTCATAAGGAAAAACAGCAGATGTATTCATAGCACCTGTCTTCACATGCCTAGCAGGGGAAGAACAGGCCCTCTGAATTACTGTCGCACAGGGTTAAGTCTGGACCCTCTCCTAAATTTCACTCTGGAGGATTTTCTTCTTTCATTGGCAATGTAGGTGGGCTTGGAAAGCTAGCCCCCATTTTACAAGGCACCTATATAGCGCAGTGACTATCCCCTTCTTTCCCAGAAATGAGAAATAAAAGAAAAAAAATCTCCTTCTGGGGGAGTTTGTGTTGCTTCCTCAGTCAGGCCTAGGTACAGTGAGCCAAGAAATACCAGCACGAAGGAGACAAACATAAATCATTGTGCCTGGTCTTACAGAAAATGGGGAGGAAGGGAGCAGCTCATTTAAATTTTTCCACGACTCAAGAGAAAGCAGGTCAGTGAGAGTTGTTATTGGTCGTACTGAGTTTTTCTGCAACTGATAGGTCTAACGAATCTTCTTCTTTGAAGATATAGTGATAAGAAAAGAGTTCTCACCAAAAAAGCATATTCAGACAGAACCTTTGGGCAGAGTCGTTTGGCAAGGAAAGCAAGTAAGCAAGTGAGCATGCGTATGAGTGAAGCTGAGAGCAATGTGCAAACACTTAAAGGCAATAAAGTTTGATTCAGCCTGAAGAAGTACAATAGCCAGATCCTGGGAAAAAAATGGCTACAGGGAAAAAGTCTTGGGAAGACGATAGCTAGATTTAGTGATGTGAAGGAGAGGGTATCCTTTTTAGATTCTCCTCTTTTCAAGAATGCTGCCCCTTCTACATATTAAAATACAGAATTTCACCTTCTCTCATTGTATGATACTCTTCCAGTTTTGTCATATGCAAAATGAGCCACTCTACCTGCTCAATAACCCTTTATGCTATTTACAGTAGTAAAGCTATTTCTAACCCACATCATTAACACTACCATTAAAACAGTGTTTTCAAGCCAAAGACACATAAGTAGAAAACCAGAAAAAAAGAGGAATTGAATATTTCCTGGTCTGGGTACATTTGTTGTATTTCTTTCCTTAAAGTTGCTTCATTTCTGGTCTTGTTTCTTTTGAAAACATTATTTCTTAAATAAAATTGGGCATTTTACAGTACAGTTTAAGCAAAGTTCCCCAAAATCTTATAAAATATTGTGGCAGAACCTCCATACCATCAAAGAGAGTAGCTATGATCATTTATACTTGTTAGGAACATAGGTGATTACGTTTTGGCCTTTGTGAGGCAAGATAGCACTATCATTTTGCAGATACCAGAGATAAGATGTGTTCTGAGATGACAATATGCAAGAATGCTGTGTTCTACCTTAGAATTACAGCAGGTCTTTTAGCGTAACAGCAGGTAGGCTGGCAAATGGTAAAACTCTTATGAAGTAAGGTATTTATGACTGCGTTAGACTGCTAACATATTACCAACAGGTTTTACTCAGGAGAATATTCAATTTGTCTTTAGGCTTCTTAAAAAGAAAGATATCTTTACAACACAGGAAATGACAAAGAAAACAGTAATGTAGAGGAGAACAGTAATCAGATCTATGACACATTTAGTGAAAAAGCCATACTAACGTGCCTAGGGAACTGCTGAGCAAGGCACACAGAAATGTGTGCCACAGCGAATCTGTAGGCACCACAGCAATATGGAGGAACATGAACTTCTTGATTCAAAATGCAAACCAGGTACCGTAGGAATAAAAGAAATGTGGTGAGACTGCAAGGAAAATAGTGCTGAAGAGTGTAACAGTCAGGGAAGATGACTATGCTGATGAAGCAGTAGGACAGCTTTGTCATGGTAACCTGGTTAAACAAAAGAGGTGGAAGGGGATCTGGAATCGTTTTGGGGAAGAACAGCAAGCAAACCTCCGAGAGCAGAGCTAGGAGCCTGCTAGGGATCAGACTCGATTTGCTCCACTTGTGTGGTTTTTCTCTGAAACACGAGCGATATTACAGATATGTCCCTATGGAGGACTTCTGTTCCCCAGGCACAGCCTGGGGAAGAGACACACCAAGGTGCTGGCAGCAGTGAGAGCAGGGAGCTCTGCAAGGGAAGGCGAGCCAGGGGACCATGACGTGTGCTGGCAGCACCTGCACCCTCCAGGCACAGCCCCACGGTGCCCCAGCAGAGCAGGGAGGGGATGGTCACAGTCCCATCAAGGGCCCAGTTGCCATCAACAAACATGAGGTGATGAGCTGGGTCCAAAGTCAACCTGGGAAGTCCAGTCAAATGTAAAAAAATGCAAAAGAGAGGGCTGAGCGCAGCCTGCAAGCTCTGTTATAGCTCTGGCCAGGTATCCCCATCAGATGGGAGCTCCAGGGCCCAAGGGTGATGGTGTGGGTGGGAGTCCAGTGAGGCTGCTCATGACAGCTAAGGCCTATTGGGTACCCACAGTGCCTTCACACAAATAGCAATAGGACCCAATTGCTCTTGATTAAGATTTGCTCAGCAAATCCTTCCCACCATCAGTTCTTCTGCTGAAAGCGCAAAGAAGACTTTTTATGGAAGACCAAGCTGTTGTTCAATAATGAAACTCAAAAGCCATGTGTCCGGAATCAATCTAGGTACATCTCCCCCCTAAAGACTGTGACACTCTTTTTTCAGCTACAACTTTTGCAATTAGATGCACATCTGAATGCTGTTTATGGAAGTCTTTTCTTAAGACATTTTCACAGCAATTGTCAAGTAGATTATGTATTTCAAAGTAGCATTTTACTCTGATATTCTGAATTTTTTTTTTTTATGTCTAAGAAAGAAAGGAAGCTGTCTGGTTATGCTCACTTACCAGATAATGCATATGTAAGAAGTCCCATAAGGTTCAGTCAATCCGAGGGAGAAGTAAAATTTGCACTAAACGTAGTATCACTTTTCCCTCTAACCAGCACACCTACTGATGCCTTTCCTCAGCACACTCTGTGGTGCTCAGGACATAAGCCCTGCTCTGCACATTAGCCTGGAGGTGCTGGCCAACCTTTTCTTAGAGAAGCTATGAGCCCCCTGGGCCTTCTCCACACAGGGAGTTTGAAGCAAGAGCATGCAATTTACTGTGTGGTCCTTTGTGTTAAAGTATGCTTCATATTGACTAAATAGCCTTCAGTGGTACAAAGCACCTCCTGAGAAATCAGGATGTCTCTCTTTTTCACCTGAACTTGGCTGTGTTTGTCAATCCCTTTTCCTCTTGTTGTTCAACAAGTTTCCTTCAACTACTGTTCCCCTGATTTCCTCCAAGGGGAAATTTCCATTTGGAATTTCCCAAATTAATTTCCCCCTTCGAAGTACATTACTGTTCTGCCCTCTTTCTTTTCAAGGACATAAGCACTTCCACATTTTCTCCAGCAGTATAGATTACAGACATCCTGTGCCTTTTCCTGTTAGAAATAACCTCTGTATTAGAAGAATAGGGAGACTGATCTAGCCCCTCACCTAGACCACTCTATTTTTCTTGCCCATCAGCTCTTTTTTTACTTCTTTCTCCTACTGACAATATCTGACAAAAAGTGAGGGAAGGCAAGAGCAATTAGACTGCCAACTTACTTCCCAGTGTGGTTGCAAAGGCTGCCAGAAATAAGCAATGGGTATTACTGAACTATCTGCCCATGCCCCTAAAACTAAGTTTACATTAAGAAGCACTGTCCAGTTAGAATAATTACTTTGACCACTTCTAACACGTCAAGTAAGCCCAAATGGAGACAGAGCTAGGTGCTTCACTGCCCCTCAGAGTAGCTAGGCTTGTCCTCAGTATTTTCTATCAATAACTTACTTAGACTCAGTTGTTGGGTTTTGCAAATGTCTTGCCCTTCCCAGGCCTTGCACGGGGCACTGCTGAAGACGGCACAAGGCATCAGTTTGCTGAAAAGTAAGTCCCTGTTAATACCAGCATTCGGATGATGTTCTGGCCTGTATCTAGCAGCTGTGGTGGAAATCAGGCTGGTATGAGAGGCAAGCAAAAGAAGTGAGCAAGGAGGAGGAAGAACAAAAAAAATTAACTTGATATAGATATAACAATCTGTTTACTTATCTACACCTGGCAAAGGCTTCATTTCATAGATACCCTATTGATAAGTCAACCAGAACAAGATCTTTAGCCCTCTATCCCTAGCGCTGTCAAAAGCAGGTCTTACAGAGCATTAAGGAGCCATTTGCTCTTCAGGCTGGCACAAAAGAATTTGTTTGTGCATGTTAAACATTACTGAATTTACAAGTTGTGCTTTAAAAGAATGGCAAAAGCTCTGCAGGGTACAAAACTGGTACGCACTGCATTTAAAGAAAATCACTAGGTGCAGTGGGCACCTGTGTTTTGTGTTCTGCCCTGTTTTGATAAATCTGTAGACTTTTAGCAGAAACTAAAAGGCCAAGTGATGGACCAAGGCCCTATAGTGCCCAGTGCTGTTTAAACATCAACTAAAAAGATTACTTCTAATCTAAAGATAAGATAAGAGAATACTAGGGAGGAGGTAGAAAAGCCAATACACCTTTTTAGATCTAGATTCTCACCTATATTAGGTCAAAAAGAAATATCATAGGAACAAAAAATCAAAGGAAATACTAATAGGCATGAGGCTATAGAAGGAAAAGCCTTCTCATCTCCACAGCTAAAACTGACAACAGAACAACAAGCCTAGGCTAGGTTAACACTGAGTATAAAATTAGGGTAAAAACTAGACCTGGTTTGCCTGGAGACGATGTCAAATTAAGTACATCTGCTTGCCACATTTGTAAAATGGAGCTTTATATTAGTTATTTGACAATAAAATAATGGCTTTGTCCTTGGCCGTCATTCTTCTGACATTGAACTTACATTCATGTTTCTACCTGCAAGTCTATGAACACTTTTCCTTCCTCAAAACATGACACCTGAATCCTGGGCAAGACTATTCCCAAAAAGCTGAGCATCCATCAGTGTTTCATAGTATTTTAAACCTCACAAAATGTCAAAATTGAGATTCTTATCTTCCCTTTAAGTTTATAAAAATAATACCACTTACATAGTTCTTTCCCAAATTCTCTGTATTACATTATTTTCAGTTCATGTGTTGTACTCCATGATGAGTATCTCCAGCAAAGTTCTGTTTAAAAAACAGGTCTTTGAAGTAGTTCCTGTCAACTCTTTCAGTTTCCAGTTTATGTTAGAGAGACAACATTTCTTACAATATTACTGAATACATATTTAATTTGTTTAGGTAGACAAGTTTACACTGTCATACTGTACAGCAGGACAAATGACTGTGATTAAGTGGCACTTCAGCCCAGAAGGAGAACATTAAAAGGGGTGTTAAGTAAAACACACTAACACAGGTTTGCATTAAACAAAACTGTGATATAAAAGGGACATCCACTACCATTCACGTTTCTTTAGTATTTATTCCTCCATTCATTTGCCAGCCTTATACTTACTGGCAGTGTTAAGAAAAGAAACTATTTCTATTTTAAAGATAAAAACCTGCTTATTTTAGTAAGGAATAATAATTCCAGAATTCTGTAACTAAATAACCTTAAACATTTTGGAAGCTGAATAGTGGAGGGAGTTTACCTCGCCTCTGTCTCAGCTAATTCACCACACGTACTATGAGTAGCCATTAAGGGTAGTCATTTTTCTGGCTCCTGCAGCGAACCGAACACACCATTACTGTGTAAGACATTTACCCATTTATCATAACCTCCAACAAAGGTCTCATAAAAGAAACAGAAGATGTACAAAGGAGGAGAAATGGGATAGAATATTCACATTTAAGCTGTTTCTCAATTATTTGAATTGCTTGGCCATGGGCACACTGAACTGAATGGGATTTTGCTCATGTGTGGAGTTGAGTTGGTCCTCATGCATTATACCATATTTGGAAATGAGAAAGGCCTGCAAGACCTGCATTTCTCACAACATGGGTTTCCGTTTCACTGGGAGTCAGGAAAGGATTCGGAGGGGCTACAAAGTCTTGGCACTGCTCTGCCCACTGCACACATGTCCTCCCGGGTGGGCAGCAGCAGAGTTTCTCCTCCCTGGGTATAACTGTACAAATTCGGGAAAAGCAAATGACTCTTTCTGATGAGCAGGCCAGCTCCTTCACAGAGAGAGAAGGTGTGTTCTTGCATAGGATGGTTTAAGCCAGGCCCCATTCCCCCCACTCAGGGCTAGGCTGATGCTCTTGTGGTGGCTCAATCAGATGGGATCCAAGGAGGTCACACATTCCAAAGTCCGCAAGATGCTCTCTTGGGTTATTCAGTAACAGATACATTCCCCACTGTGGTCAGCATGCTGCTCCCTATGGACCTGGCCTTGATTTCTATAATAGCTTTGAATAGGAAATGTTACTCTTTTCTATGATCTTTCAAAACTATAGCTGTAGAAGGCTTGTTTCTTAAAGAACAGCTGAAGATGTGCATAAATGCCTTATACCCCTGAATACTCCACCACTTCATCTGATCAGGTAGATAGATTAATACCTTTCTGCAGAGGACATCTTCATTAAGGTCTTTAAAAGTAGTCCCTATATTGTTCCTGATGGCTGAGCATCATGAAAGAAAGTAATCCTGTCATGTGCCTGACAACAGAAATCACAAATTAACTGAGTATTTTACAGTAAGAAAAAATTGCTTCTGAATGCAGTACAAACTGTTCAAAAACAAAAAGATAGAAGATATTGCCTTTTGAATACTACTGATCTTACAGCAAATACCCATTTTTATTGCTTTGTTAACTAATACCATCCATGAACACAAATAAAAGCTGTACTATTATTGAAAATAGTATCTTCAACAACCAGAGTGAAGATAAGGTGGATGGTCTGATAGGGTAAGTCAAGGTAAGCTTGGAAGATAGAGGCAATATCTTTTACCTGGTCAATTGAAATAGGTGGGAAAAGCACAAGATTTCTGGGCATGCAAGCTTCTCTGAAGGAGGACATATTTGCCCAGAGGTTTGTCTAACCTTTCTAACTAGATTAATCTACTGAAAGATATTACCTCTACTTACAAACCTTGGACATTTACATCCCTCATTCAGTACAGCTACAGCTGCTCTTCAGCTGTAAATCTGTATGGGGCTTTTTCCTTCTAAAAAGAGCTTGATCTCAATGTTGCAAACTTTTGGGGACATAATATTTTCATGAAAGCCATTCGAAACTTAACATGACAGAGAGGGTAAAGAAATGGGTTCAAAGACGAATTGAGCCACAAAAGCCAAAACGTAATTTCATACAAGGAGTTATGGACACAAGTTCCTTGGCAGGCTCCGCGAATAATCATTAGTAACGTATATGGGGCCCAGCAAATGACAAAGACGCACACAATTATGGCAAGTGACTTCGCAATTTTCTTATCCTGTTGCAGTTTTGACCTGGTCTTTGCACAGAAAGAAGCAGAGAGATCATTCTCTGGGGTTACAGAATTGCCTCTGGATGGTGATGAGCTTTCAGTTACCAAAGACTCTTTCTTTGGCCTCATAGAGGAAGAAACGCTGTCCTCTGCTTCTGCAGGAGAAGACACCCCTTGCCTTGGCAAGAGGCAAGATCTCCAAGACAAGCTGCTGCTCTTTGGAGGTTCACCCTCCTGCACGCTGCCACGTCTCTGGCGCTTCTGGATATTCCAGAAGATGTGCACATTGAAATAGGTCACTGAGATCAGTGGTACAAAGAACTCCAAGGTGGAGGCGCACAGGAGGAAGTACCAGTTGTTGAAGAACTCAGCGTAGCACTGATCCTCCACAACCACGCTGCAGCCGGTCACGTGCTCCCAGAAGAGAACTGCTGGGCAGTAGAGGAGGAAGGCCAAGACCCAGATGGCTACCATCTTGACAACAGGGCTGGAGGCCGCTCCCTGCTGGACTCTGTAAGATACCTATGAGAAACAAAGAAAAATGCCATACCTTCAGAGAAACTTTTGGAACCCACAAAAATACCAGCAAAGGAGCTGGTATACTATTTGGTAATTTAGAGCTACAGCTATGCTGAGCAGCTGAAGCTCACCCAGGAATGTCCCCAGTTATGTTTAATTTATTGATGTTGACATAACATAGGAGTGTCTCTCGACAGGTTAATGTAACAGTGCCAGGGTCCCGGTCCAGGCAATGAAACACGATCATCCATCACTGAGAGAAGCATCTCTTAATTTGAAGTGCCTTGTTTGAGACATCTGCAGTCTGGATTGCTGAGTAATTAGCATTTTATAGTTGCTCAGAGCATGACTCCCATTCAGGGACAATTGCACTGCCTTTTTACAGCATTTTACAAGGAAATACATATATGGAAGGAAACAATGACAATATATATTTAACAGACACCTTTGAAAAAATGCATTTACTGCATACATCATAAGGAGGTAGGGATCGACTCCAGTTCTGCAGTGCAGTCTTTAGCTGACAAAGCCATGAAATCATCCTTTTTCTTCCTTCTTCCCCCAGTTCCTGGCCTGGAACACGTTTTCCACTATATGATTTAGAACAGGCAGTTATCTTACAGCTCTCATGCCCTGCTCTATCCCTTTGACAGGATATTAGGAAGAATCTATAATTCTGGGAGCTAAGTTAGACATCCAGTTGAAAAAAAAGTATGAATGTCATTAAAGACTATCATATAAATGTCCGTAGGTCTTAATCGCATTTGCACAGGTGCTCTTAATTTGGCCCTTTGTAAATGTTGAGTCTTTGGCTTTCCAATGTACTGTTTCTTAAATGTAAAATGTTTAGGTGTTTAAATTCCCAGATTTTTCCTTGAAATAAAATTAAATAACAGAAAATAATAAAATTTAATAAAAAATAATGCAAGTATAATAATGTAATAATGTATAATATAATATAATGTATAATAATGTAAATAATTATAATTAATAAAAGCAAAAGCTGAAATGTATCATAAGATATCACATTGACATCCTTATAGATCACCAAAGAGCTGGAACCTTCGGCTCTCACATGTATTTCCCCACCACTTAAGCTAACAGAATTACTGGTGAGAAAAGCTGACCTCCATCCTTCATATGAACCAAGACATAAGGTACACATAAGGTGCTCTGCAGAAAGCAGAGACACAGCATGCATCTGAAGTTTTGGGTTCTGCTCCAGATAGTGAGAGGAGTTTATTCCTGCATATCCCCAGAGTCCTTCACTTCACTGCCCTATCACCAGTGCCTTTTTCTCTCTAATTTTATGCCTAATTTTAACTTAATTTAATTTAAATGCCTAATTTTAGGTCCAAGCCCAAATCCACAGTTTACTTTAAACTTCCTCTTTCCTTAGCCCTTTTATTGCCAGACTCCTCCCTGACCCTCTTCACCCCTCAGCCTGTTTTCTTTAGTAGCAGAACAGCAGCCTGTAGCAAAAATGGGGAGAAAAGATCTGTTCGATTGGCTCTGGCCTGGAGGATGCTCAGTGCAGAATATTCACTTCATTTTCCTGCAAAAATCTAACAATTTCCACATGCCAAGAACATTTTTGAGAGCTCTTGTCTTGATTAAATTTGGGCCTATGCTCACTAATATAGAAAAGGGTATATCACTAATATCAAGATTTGATCTTGCCACATCCCACATTCTTGAGACAAAGCTCAGAGAGGGTATAAACAGGGTACTTACAGCTTTAGTAACAGAGAGAAAACGATCATAGCTGATAAGAACAATGTTAAATACTGAAGCTGTGCACAGTAGATAGTCCATAAGTAGCCAGAACTTGCAGACACCTCTTCCCAATTTCCATTTCCCAGTCAGGCTGTAAGGGATGTACAGAGGCATGCAGAATGCACCTATGGAAAGTGACAACAAAGACACAATGCAGTTGTTACAATCAGGATTGCAAATGGTGCTCATGGAAGCAGACAGTCAGTATTTTGGTATTTGGTTAAAAAAAAATACTAGTAAGATACCAATAATTTATACTAGCATGTAATTTATGTATGGAAATTCTTAAATTCTCATGAAATCTGGTGATGACTTTCTGTATATTAGATCTCAGAGAATTTGTGTATGCTGATTGTTAGGAATAAGCTTAGGGCAAACCAGCAAAGAAGGATCTGCTGAAGAAGAAAACTGCAATCTAACCAGCTTTATAGACTCTAAAGATATGTAATCTGTGTCCAGCATGTATGCATTGTGGTTATGCTTAGAGATGTAACTCAGTTCATTATTACTCAATATTCTACAATCTTTCATCTGTGTTAGAGTTTTCCCCCAAACACGTCTGCAAATGTTGCTAATGTTGCTTATTCATGTGAGATTGGTTAGCATTTCTACGTTAGCAAAAATATACTGGAGAGTTTGCAAGTTGTCTGGAAACCTACCAAAGATAGGGTAGTCACAGCAGAGATATGAAACCCCCCCTTAAGTGATGTGTTAAATCATGCTGGTTCTCCAGCTGAGATAACTCTGATAACTATCTTTTGTTTTGCTGTGTTTAGGTTTCTTCCAAAAGGCCAAGGAACAAAGAAATTTAGGCAATGAAACAAGTCCATATTTGCCCTAATACAGGAGAAAGGTTGGTTAATAGAAACTGAAATTCTTGCAGTTAAGGAGGTGTTAAACACAAAGAAAAGAACAAAATAAAACAGTAAGGATGAAAATCCCCCAAAATTTCTTTATCTGAAATGAGGTAATGTTTCATATTGTTGCAAATTGCTGAAATGTAGTTGCTTTCAAATGTAAAAAGTTTGTATATTGCTACCATTAGAGTTGTCCATTAATTTCTCCTTTCTCTATTTAGCAGCAAACAGAAATTCTCTTGCCATAGGTGAAGAAAAGTCTCCACTAATCATCGCTAATTTGATGGCAGATATGTTATTTTTGTATCACCTATTTACAGTACGAATAAAGTTGAGGGAGTTGCCTTTAGACAGAATACCAAAACATTGCCTTCTGCTGAACTACTTTCATGAGAAAGTCGTGTTTGTGTTTTATTTTTAAGCTAGTAATTCAGCAACTTCTTTCTTAAAATGTAGTTTTACCACCACTAATATTCTTTCAAAAGTATGGTGCAATATCCGATGCTCCATGCCTCAAATAGCTGCCCCACTAGAGACAAATACAGAACTATATGCAACTTCAAGATCTATTGTAAACTTTTCAGATTGTTATTTTTTAATACGTCAACTGAAGATGACAAGATCTTAGAATTTACTGAACATATTCAGGTTGGTGTGATCCATTGACAATAATCGTCTTTGGGGCAAAGAGCTGATAACAATGGCTGCTATCAACAGGCACCTGCATGCAGCACTTTCAATATCAATGGTTTGTCTTAATACACTGAAATACAAGCACCGCTCCTGTACAAAATACTCATTTTTCAGAGCTGCTGATAACAGCTACTGTTCTCACCGACTTCAGTGTGATCAACCAATGTTTGGCATCACGTCAAAAATAATCCCTGATTTTAGCTATACTGTAGGTATAACCACTGATGTAAGAACCAGGCTTTAAGCATTTGTACTTGAAACTATTCTCACTTTTAATAATAAGAGGATACAAAAGATGTGAGTCACACTGTCTGGAAAGATTCCAGTTCCCTAAGACATTAAAAAAATACTACAGCAGTTTCAGAAAACAAAGCATTTTCTGACTCATCTCAGAGACAAAGGCCCAGATTTAGGTGGTCTATAGGCCAACAAAATACCTGTACCAGCCGTTTCCTCTTGGCTTACTTAAGACTCCATGAGGCACCAGCTACAAACAAGAACCAATATAGAAGGTAGGATTTTAAATTTCTTGATTAAGTTGTAAAATACAAGGAGGAACAGGCTTTTGCAGAAGACCTGAGCAATGGAGTGGCAGTTCTAGCTAACTGCATGTGGGGAGCAGGGAAACAAAGGTTTCAGCACAGGCATCATTTAGCTTCTGCCCCATGGGATGAGCCCCAGAATTAGAGACTGTCTGTTAAAAAATGCATAAATGAAGCAAAGTCTTAGAGGCTAAACTCATGTGCTCCACTACTCAGCACTGAAAGAGAAACAGTACTTCTGAAGAGTAAGCATTACTAGAATAAGTGCAGATCAGTGAGGGTGCTACTTCCCTCCTTGTGGTTCAATGAATACTGGTGTCTCTGACTGCCCAAAAGAGAAGCACTTGTGTGCAGAAATACCAATTTGCTTGCCTCAAGTCAAGATAATGCAGGAAGATTTTTACAATACTTTTCAAGATGCAGTCACTACCTCTGCTCCTAGGATCCAGGTTTAAAAACTTGCAATCCTATACTGAAGCTTCTACATTAAAAGAGCCAGGCAGACCTCACTGAAAAGCCTTCTAAAAATCAGTATTCATCACTTTCGAACTTACTTAGGAACCTAAATCTTGTTTCCTATTTGCTGGGACATCTGCCCCTGGACGATGCTTGCGCGAAGCTTTCTCTTGCTGCACTGGTTCCTGGCTTGGACCCTGGAGGCGTGCTGCACTAAGCATTCCCACCACCCACCTCCTGTCCTGGCGTTGCCCACTGCTACTGGCTTTACTATATGCCCATGGGTAACACTCCGGTACTTCTGCAATGACATTATGGGAAGAGGGGGCTAATAAGGAAAACAGATGGGAGCAGACTGCTGCTGGCATTGGGACAATCCATCTGCTCCATAGCTTGCCCTTGGGTTGCAACCACTAAAAAGAACAAATGGTAGAGCACTTTTGATGTAGTATAATACTTCAATAAGCCATTAGTACTATGTAGAGAAGTAATTTATTCACTTTGATGTAACACAGGTAGCTGTATGAGAACATAGCTGCATTGTCAAATATGAGGATATTCTGACAGTCTGCAAAGAATAATTTAACAGGAGGAACAGAGTTAAATCACAACTAGTAGCACACAACCTCTTTCCTCAGTCAGTATTCACATACAGTGGTTGCTCCTTTTTTCTGAAGCAGTAACATTAAAAGTATTTATATAACGAAAGATGTATTCCTCATTATAACACATTCCTGGGAAATAATAGGCTGCTAAAACACATAACGAAGTTTCCGCCATTCCTTATCCCTCCCCTAGACACACAGCTGGGAAATACTGCTCTTAGAAGAAACCACCCAGCAAAATACACCCCTGCTTCTCCTAAGATTGCTAAAGAACACATACTCCATGCCTCCACGGTTGCAACTTACCCACTGCAAAGTCAGAAATAGCAAGATTGAGAAAGAAGTAATTACTCCGATGCCGGAGGTTTCTGTCCAGTATGAAAGCAAGGATCACCAAGGCGTTTCCAAGGGTTGTGATCAGAGCTAGCAGCACCATAAGGACAGCCAGGAGCACCAACACCCCCAGCGAGAACTCTGAGCTCAGTGGCTGTGAAGACATGGTCTCGTTACACGTTCCAGGCGCATGCAGAGCTTCAGCACTGCTGTTGTGCATGCTGAGTGTCCAGGTCAGTTCACTCTGGGAAGAAACTCACGTCTCGTAGGTTTATCCAAAAGACTGAGACAAGTATATTAACAGCATGGGCTGAATACAGAAACATCCAAAAAAATCACAGTGTCAAAATAATGGGCTGCAAGATTCCCAGGCTATTACAACTGGACTTGCTAATTCTCCTTGATCTGAAGGCACCTTTTTGTCTGAAAACAAAACCTGTAAAAGACTCCCAATAAGCAGCACTAAGTGCACACTTTTAAAATAAATTATCTGTTTCTCTCCTGAAGGCTGATCCTTATCTACTGAGGTTGAAAAGTTAGTCTGAAAACAACTCTCTTCAAAGACAAGCAGTTTGCATATTGGCATTATGTAAGCATTTTTACACACTGAATTCTCTTGAAGCTAAAAACAGAATTCATTTTCACTTCCCTAGTGGTCAAGAGGGTTTGAATTACAAATTTCTCTTTCTGTAAAATGTAGGCATTGTTGTGCCTGCTGTTATACCTCGCACTGAATTATAAAGTTTAAACACAGAGATGTGTATTTTTTACTGTTGCTGATTACAGAGACTCTAAAATTCCAGCTTATACACAGAAGAAATATCATCAATATCTTCTGAACTCATACTAATCAACACACAAGTGTAGCCCTGGACACAGAAGACTAAATACCTGTGCTCTGGAGGACCCTATAGGCTTAGCCTATTTAATCCTTCACTTCCAAGGTAATTTCAAGTAATCTTCCCCTCCACAAAATGCCACACTCTTAGCCCTTTGCAGGTGTGAGGAGGCAGATCCCTTCCTCCTCATCATTTCATTTATTTTGGAAAGAGTGATGCAGAAGTTGGCAGGCCATAACTCATGCCCACAGCTCACCAGCTCCATAGCACCACAGCACAGGCTACCATGGGTTTTTCAGACTGAGGCTGTGATGGTGAGTGCCAGACAAGACATAGGGAAAGAAACAAGGAGAGAGAGATGTACTTGGATGGGCTGGGGGGAGGAGAGGCATGGTGCTGCAGGACAAAGGGGAATATATTGTAAAGAGTAATTAAGAACAATGGCACTGAATGGCCTCTGGAAGAGAAAGAGTAGAGGTATAGTGCCCTGCGAACAGGTGAGAAAGACGACTCTCTCTGGGGGTGGTGTCAGAGCCAGCTGAGACTCAACTAAGTGCTCGCACAAGAAGAAAAGGAGGATGATAGCTATCAAAGACATCCCTGAAGGGGACAGGGGCACCCCTCTGCCAACATGACATCTTGGGGGTTGCTGGGGAAACAAACAGGAGGAACTAGAGCTCTTTGTACCACCACAAAGCCACAACTGCTGCAATGACAGACATGGTGGGGCAGCTCACATAACTGGTGTGCTGCAATGGACAGATATAAGCATGTCAGTAAAGACAGACAGGGAAGACAAGGAGGGGGAGTTTCCCACCATGCACAGGAGCAGGTTGAATGTATGAAGCTCTTTTATGGGATAGACAACAGCCTGGTTGCAATTTTGTGGGTCAGGGTCAGAGGAGAGGATAGTGACATGGGTGACATCATGATGGGAGTGTGTTACAGACCACCAAACAGAGTGAGGAAGTGGATGAAGCCTTCTTTAAGCAAGTCAAGGAAGTCTCTGGATCACAGACCCTGTTACTTATGGAGGACTTTAATTTCCATGACATCTGCTGGAAGGGCAACACAGCAGGGTGCAAACAGTCAAAAAGACTGATGAATGGTGTCAGGGACAACTTTTTGATACAAGAACTGATTGGCCACTGGAGGGTGACACACAGCCATATCTGCTCTTCACCAGCAAGGAGGAACTGGCTGGAGATGTATAATCAATGGCAGCTTTGGCTGTGGGGACCATGAAGTACTGAAGTTCCAGTTCATAAAAGGGTGAGGAAGGGGAATAGCAGAGTACAGACCCTGGACTTAAGGTGAGCAGACTTCGTGTACTCGAGAAACTGGTAGGTGAGATCCCATGGGAGGCAACTATGAAGGGCAAAGGAGCTCAGGAAACCTGCAGACCTTTAAGGACAGCATCCTCCAAACATAAGAACTGTCCATCCCAATTCTCAGGAAAACAAGTAGACATATGAGGAGACTAGCTTAGGAGGAACTCATGGTGGAGCAACAGTGCAAAAAGGCATCATAGAGAAGTTGGAAGCAAGGACAGGCTACAAAGGAGGAATTTAGAAATGTTGTCCAGACAGGTAGGCATGGGGCTAGGAAGGTTTGCAAAGGATGTCAAGGTCAACACAGAGAACTTCTACCACTACATTAGTATTAAAAGGCTGAACAATGAAAATGTGGCCCCACTGCTGAATGGGGTGGGTGATCAAGTGACCGCAGACACAGATAAGGCTGAAGGACTCAATGCCTTCTTTGCCTCAGTCTCCACTGTCAAGGTCTCACAGTTCTCTGTGCTTGGTGAAAGAATTCAAAGGGACCTGAAGGGACTGTATGAGGATAGATTCAGGGATTACTTGAGAGAATATGACACATACAAGTCCATGGGACCCAACAGGCTACACCCAAGGGTGCTGAGAGAACTGGCTAATGTTCCTGCAAGACTGCTTTTTGAAAGGTCATGGAGATCAGTGGAGGTCCCCTACAGCTGAAGAAGGGAAAATGTTGCACTCATCTTCAGAAGAGGCCGAAAGGATAATCTAAGGAACTACAGGCTGGTCAGCCTCATTTTGGTCCCTGGGAAAATTATGGAGCAAGTCCTTTTGGAATGCATTTCTGAGCACCTGAAGGAGAAGATGATGACTGGGAGCAGTCACCTTCAATTTACCAAGGATAAATCATACCTGACCAATTTGACTGCCTTCTATGATAAAATGACCAGATTCATGGACAAGGGGAGAGTAGCGGATGACATTTACCTTGACTTTAGGAAGGCTTTCTACACAATATTCTTGTATCCAAGTTGGGATGTTAGGGTCTGGATGGATGTACAAATAGATGGGTAAAAAATAGTTGTGTGATCCAGCTCAGAGGGCAGTGGAAAATGGATTGTACTCTACCTGGAGGCCTGTGACAATTAGAGTACTACAGGTGCCTAGCCTAGGACCTGTCCTTTGTAACATCTTTATTGATGATCTAGGGGTGGTGACAAAGTACACTTTTTCAAGTTTGTAGACAACACCAAACTGGGTGGACCAGTTAATATGCTCAATACAGAGCTGCCATTCAGAGGGGCATAGGCTGGAGAAACAGGCTGATACCCCTGGAACCTTATGAAATTCAACAAGGACAAATGGAAACTCCTCCATGTGGGAAGGAAAAGCCCTAGCAATGAGACAGTTTGAGATGACTGGCTGGCTGGGAATAGCTCAGATGAAAAGGACCCTGCGGGTCTGAGTAGACCCAGAATATGAGCCAGCATTGTGCCCTGGCAGGAAAGAAGGCCAAAATGACTATCCTCCCTTGGTACTTGATAGACCAAATCTAGAAACTGCCCAGTTTTGCCCCCCCGTACAAGAAAGACATTGATAAACTGGAGCAAGTTCAGCAGAAGGTCACCAGGATGGTCGAGGGCTGGAGCACCTGCCCTGTGAGGAGTGGCCAAGGGATCAGGGTTGTTCTGCCTGGAGACGGAACGGCTTTGAAGGGACCTAACAGCAGCATCCCAGCACTAAAGGGGAGGTTATGGAGAAGACTGAGCCAGGCTCTTCACAGTGCCTGGCTCTTCACAGTGCCACCCACAGCATGGTGGGAAGCCAGAGACAATGGGCATAAGTTGAAACAAGAGAAGCTCAGGCTGTATATAAGAAAAAACTTCTTTACTCTTACAACAGACAAGCAGAGAAACAGGCATCCCACGGAGGCCATATAGTCTTCATCCTTGGAGGTTTTCAAGACCCTACTGGTCAAAGCACTGAGCAACCTGGTCTGATCTCACAGCTGACCCTGCTTGGAGCAGGAGATAGGGGACTACATACTTCCTGAAATCCCTTCCTACCTGACCTATCCTATGATCCTATGACAAAGTGGCTAATTTGTACGTGCATGGGAGAGGGGCAGAGTTTTAAACCATGTACTACAATGATTCTAAATCTTGCTTTGGAGCCATATTGGACATTCTGCAACAAGTAAAGACTCTCGCTGACATCAGAGGACAGAGTCAGTCTCTTGCTTTTTAAAATTAGGGGAGTCAAACAGAATGTTGAAGTTCTATTATCATTCTCGATGAGGCTGAGGGAGAAATCTCTGTGGTCTCTCCTTCCTTCCTCCCTGGAGAGAAAAATTATATGCTAACATAAAGGAGACAGACATGAAAATCACTGGAACTAAAGACCTGTCCAAAATAACGGGAAAACAGCATTTCCTCCAACAGATATATTCTGTTTTTTTTTTTTTTTTTTAAGACTTGAGAGGGTAAGCCAGAAAAATGCTATTGTAGTTTGGGTTGAACCTCAGTGACACTCATAGGCTGATCCCCACCACGTATTTACAATAGCTATCAGACATCTGCAAAGACAGAAGGAAATGCAAGGCATGAGAGTCAAACGGGTGGGTGAGTGAGTGAGCAAGCGAGCGAGTGAGTGAGTGAATGGGGAGACTTTGCCTAGGAATCATTTTGGCAAACAAAGCACACTTGTGTCAGCGCACGAAAGGTGCACTCAAGAACAAATACTGAACAAACATATTAGCATGACCCTGAAAAACATCCAAGAGAGTGGAGAAGACTTCTAGAATACCACATTGGGCAAGACAGCTTTAATGCTGTAAGCATTAACTATCCAAATGTTTGGCTTACCCTGGGTGCTGGAGAGCAAGAATTTCTATGATTAGAAAAACATGACAATCTTTTCAAATATGAGTGGTGTGACAAAATGGTTTGAACACCGGGTGTAATACACAGCCTCAAAAATATTGACCTGTAGTAACTTCACCATTCTCCTTTATCTGGTTTCAAATTTGCTGTACATTGTGCTCCCTGACAAACTCTCCCGTGCTGCAAAGTTTGGATCCAGTTTACCTAGTCAATAATTGTGAAGGACATTTTTCCAAAGAAATCAAGCCATTCTTTATTCACAAAATGCAAGCCGTTCTCTTATATCAGAATTTTTATGCTAAAAGCATAGGAATAGAAAAGCAGCCAGCTCAAATACATTCCCAGTTTGGGCTTACCTACAGTTTCTCTGTTCAACAGATGTTTACTTAGTACACCAGCTAGTCTATAAATGTTCTAATTTTTTTAAAGCCTTGCAGAAAAATAAAATGAATAAAATCTATGCCAGTTTCTTAACTCATGACAATAAAAATAGGTGTGCTGAACTGATGGCCTCCTGAAGCTGTATACCTCTCAGCAATCAGGCTCACAATGCATAACACTAACCATATGAGAAAAGGAAGCATAACAAGAATGGTGAAAAATAATGGCAAAAGAAGTCTTCAGTTACAAACCTCTAAATAGAATGACATTTTAGTTCCTCAAAGTAATTAACTTTTGTGCTATGATTAAGCTGTTTACATACATTTGAATCGTGCTTACAAAGAAATACTCTGCTTTTGCAACATTGCAATAGCCAATTTCAAATTAGATATTTATTTCAAATACGACTTTGGAAATAGACTATTTCTCTTCATTATTCTGTGTATTAGATTGGTTTATCTTTCTGTATTTTAGACATTTATACACATATACGAAGAGTGAAGGGAATTCTATAAATGGAGAGGAAAAAGAAATTAATTGGTGAATTTCACTTACCCATCCATGAAAGCCTTCTGGATGAGTTGCAACACCCAATACCAGGTAAGAAATTTTGGCATATGAAAAGGATATAACCAAGCTCCATTGCCCTCTCCAGCACATCTACCTATTCCTTTCAGCACTGCATATTTGCCCTCATTTCAGACAGACCTCTGTGAATCCCATTCTCCAGCCGTGAATATGGCTCTTGTCCAGTGACAGAGAAAATCCAACTTGGTAGTGGTTCAGTGACAGAGAAAATCCGTATAATGTCACAATAACATGACAAAGAACTGATCTAGGATAAAAATTACTCTGTCAGTTCAAATTTGTTCCAGACATTTTGATGGAACATCTTTACACTAGCAGGCTATATGCCAGGTAGAGTATTGTCTGTCCTCTCACAGCCAGACAAAAGCATAAATCCAGCATGAACTTTGTATTGCTTGCTCTACTAATTCATCAGGCATGTGATCATGTACTCAAGCCTGGCCTATCCTTTAGGTAATCAAATAGTGCACAGATCTGTTGCCAAAGATCATGTAAGCACGACCAAAGAGGCAGTTGCTGTGAGAACAAAAACAGTACTGCTATAAAGAGTAACGACTACATACCCCTGTGACAATTTCCATAACCAATCTCAAACTTTCATAATGATGGAAACATTTATTCTCTGAAAATGGTCCAGAAGTACAAACTTCTGTGTATTGTGTCCTGCAACACTAAATATGGACTATATTATAAGGACAGATATGTTAGATCAGACAATCTAATCACTTGCATATTCCTCACTGCAAGCATCACATAAGGCCTACGGGGCATCTTACACACATACCCAAACAGGTATCTCCCTCAGTGAACATCTATGCAGCTATCTAGAGAAAAGTTCTTTCTTTGTCCCACTTTCATATAAAAAGTAAGGGGAAAAAAAAGTACCTCAAACCCACAAACAACCCAAAAAGCACACCAAACAAAATGTTGTTATACTTTTCTTTGCACTAGATGGTGTTTATCTTGGCACAATACAAGCAAAACCAAAAAAATAAAATCAGGGCAAGTACATGCCTCTACTGCACTCTCAATCAATACCATCAGTAAACAAAAGCTTTTCCTATATTTCTGCTGAAGATATAAAAAAATTGCACTAAATAAGAGAGGAAACTTATCTGTAAGTCCTTTGCTTTAACTCTCTAAAAAGAAGGTGTGTTACGTGATCTCAATGTTGCACACTTTTGGGGACATAATATTTTCATGAAAGCCATTCGAAACCTCATATGACAGAGGGGGTAGAGAAATGGGTTCAAAGACGAATTGAGCCACAAAAGCCAAAACGTAATTTCATACAAGGTCTTATGGATGCAGGTTCCTTGGCAGGCCCCACGAATAATCATTAGTAACGTATATGGGGCCCAGCAAATGACAAAGACGCACACAATTATGGCAAGTGACTTCGCAATTTTCTTATCCCGTTGCAGTTTTGACTTGGTCTTTGCACGGAAAGAAGCAGAGAGATCATTTTTGAGGGTTATGGAGTTGGTTCGTGTTGGAGAAGGACAGTTAGCCGCCACTGCTGGTCTCCATGACCTTGATAATGATGAAATGCTGTCCTCTGCTTCTGCAGAAGATAATCCTTGCCTTGGCAAGAGGCAAGATCTCCAAGACAAGCTGCTGCTCTTTGGAGGTTCACCCTCCTGCACGCTGCCACGTCTCTGGCGCTTCTGGATATTCCAGAAGATGTGCACATTGAAATAGGTCACTGAGATCAGTGGTACAAAGAACTCCAAGGTGGAGGCGCACAGGAGGAAGTACCAGTTGTTGAAGAACTCAGCGTAGCACTGATCCTCCACAACCACGCTGCAGCCGGTCACGTGCTCCCAGAAGAGAACTGCTGGGCAGTAGAGGAGGAAGGCCAAGACCCAGATGGCTACCATCTTGACAACAGGGCTGGAGGCCGCTCCCTGCTGGACTCTGTAAGATACCTATGAGAAACAAAGGACACGTCACTCTTTCATACAACATTTTTGAACAAGCATCTCATAAAAAATAAAAAACTCAAGTATACTTTTTGTTATGTAATTCCACAGACACCCAGAACCTCTTCACTTCTGTACAGTCCTGAAAAACTCTATTAATCTTGCTCATGAAATACTGCACCTCAATGATTGATTTTACTATTTGGGATTGGAGAGGAGCACAGAAATTATGATAGCTAAACTACCACCTGAAATCTAGGGGGAAAGGATATGGTTTGATTTCATCACCACCACAGTAAGGAAATATTAAGGAACCAGTTTATGACTCAAGAAATGCTCAGGCTCAGAGAAGAGTGAAGACAATTGTGGGACTTCCTTCCTGCGCCGGCAAAAGTAGAAGCCCTCTATTTTAGACAGGTTGCCAAGAAAGACTGCAACCAGTAGACTAATTTTTAATCTTATTTCCTCCTGCCATAACAGAAAATCTATCCCACACATATTCTTTAACATTCCTTACTTTATTGAAATATTCTGTTTTTAACACTCACTTTACCTTGCAAACAGCTCTTTGTCTACCACAAATGCTGAAGTTTTTTTGTCTACCCAGATTGCATTAATTTATCTTACTGTCTAGCCATAAATATCTATCTTTAAAAAACATTAAGAATTAAAATAATGTCATCCAAAGTTAGAAAATGCAAGAGTAATACTGCCCTTCTAACAGCCCATTGAGAATAATACATACTTCTAGCTCTTGGCCCCTGCATCTTTCAATGCACAGGATGATCAGCTAATGAGAAGCTGGTCAATATTTTATTTCCTCCACACTGTTCAATATTTGTAACTCAAGCTTTACTGAGACCCAGAACTATTATCTTCCTCAGTGAATTTCCTATGGTATTCATTGGTATAGCATCTGCATGCTATACAAATATTAATGAATGCTTTCTTCACAGCATAAGGCATGATGGGCATCATTGTCCCTATTCTACCAGTGAATAAGAGAGCAATGAGGCAGTGTTACAGGCTTTATTTTAGATTCCATATTTTAAACGTCTGTAGCCTGAAGTATCAGTGTTTTACATCTTAGTGCACCATACTGTCTCAGGGTACAGCTCCAGTTCATGTCAACTACAATTATGAATTTGCAGTAAGACCACAGGCTTCTCAATTTAGTAGGCAGAAAACAGGAAGCTTAGTGCAGCTTCACTAAAAGTTTAGTCTGAAATGACTGGCCCCTGATCACATGCCAGCTCTGCAGCAGGTGCGGGGGAAGATCCCAAGTCCATAAGGAACCAGGGTATCTTTTGGATAACAGTCCTACATTGCATACTGCCAGATTCACTCCATCCTAATTACCTAGAGGAGGAAAACAGAATGTGATCATGTCACTAAAAACTATCATCAATGCATAAGAACATGGGGCCCAGCTGGGTTGCAGAGACCTTCGTAATTTACACTTCTCACATTCTGAGCTCTGCAACAATATTAATATTTCTCAGTATTACCATTTCTCAAACACAGGCATTTTTGCACTTAATTGTTCAGCTTTAAAACACCAACAGCAACAGCAGCAGCAACAACAGAAAACCTTAAAACCATAACACTGGGGAAGAAAACAGAGATAAGGCAACTTATCAGCACTTTCTGAATGACAACATCCAGATCTACCACATAGCTCATGTCACTTGAGCTAACAGACTGATAACAGCAAAGGATGTCCATCTTTCATCTGGGCCAAACACCAGGTAAGAGCTTAGAAATGGTGAATGTTAATATTTACCAGTGGATTCCCCAGGTATCTTCTGAAGTGGGAGAATGATAAAACTCAAGAAACACCTCTTCCCTCACTGCACATTTCTGTCTATTCTTGTTTTCACTTCCAAGGATTCGTTTCCACCCAACTGCTTGTTTGGTAGCACATCAGTCACCCTCTGTGGTACTGCAGTCCCTCATATGTTCCTCAGTCAATCCATCCCACATCTCTCTCCATACCCCCTTCTCCTTTTAGAAATTTATCCTAGGCCCGGGCACCTCCTTTACTTAACCTAGTTTTAATTACCACTCTTTTAATAACCAAAGCCCAAGTCCTCTACACTCCAGTTACCCCTTTCCTACCTTGACCCCCATCTCCTCTGTAGTGTAATTAGACAGCTTCTCATGTGGGCAGCTGCAGGGAAACACTAAAAACCCAAGTAAAACATTCTCATTTCCTCATGTTCCAATGCCACAGCACCTACAGAAGCCAGAAAATTGATAGAAAACATCTTATTTCTAGTATACCTAGCTTAAGCATGAAAAAAATCTTCAAAGAACTTAGTTGCCCACCTCTACCGAGTTTCTACAAAGTCTTTGAAAACTTGCATATTTGGCGAATATTCACAGGCTAGGAAAAGGCATAGCCACAGCAACCTCTCTGCCAAAAATTGTGCCTGTTATGATACACTGAAGTACCAAAGTTTCTCCAGAAGAAATGGTACAATACTTTTTTAATGTTTTCAGAATAAAGAACCTTTCTCAGCTTCACTCTCAAAAAGCTAATTATTTCAGCTCAAACTTTTAATCCCCACGATGAAGGGCTATTCAGCTTTTAGTATTATTGTAAACACTCTGAGTTTTAGAGAAGTCTAAATATCTATTTTTATATATATATTCAAAAAAAAAAAATTAGAAATGTTCTACTTACAGCTTTTGTAACTGACAGGAAACGGTCATAGCTGATAAGGACAACATTAAACACCGAAGCTGTACACACAAGATAGTCCACAACTAGCCAGAGCTTGCACAGGCTTCTTCCCAAGTGCCACTTCCCTGTCAGGCTGTAAGGGATGTACAAAGGTATACAAAAAGCACCTATGGAAATAAACCAGATGAACACGTTACAGGCAGCACTACAGGCAGTGCTCATGAAAGCATAGGAGTATTTTTGTGGTGTCTGATAAAAAAAGTTATACAGATTGGAATTTCCATGTGGAAGGCTTTGTATTCTCATGCAATGAAAACTTTACTACATACTAGGCACCAGTAACATTCTTATAATTAATACTTTTTTGAAAGACATATCATGTTTATTGATATTACTTCTCAAATTTATATCACTTGATAAAAGACACTGTGACTGACTTTGCTTTGGCTGCTGCAGTAAATACCATTCTGTATTAAGCCACTGAAATTCAAACAAAAAGATTTTTTTTTCTTCTGGTGTAGCTTACTAACTGGTTTCTACAAAATACAGTCTAATTGTCATGCTTATATCCTCTCAGAAGCATGATGCAGTATCTGAAAGTGCTCCAGAATTTACTGTAACAGAAATACAAAGTGGACTTCATATTTATCTTTCAAATTATATAACCAAAAAGCTAAAAAGAACTGCACAATTAATTAAATGCATTGTCTAATATTTCTTCTGATAATATGATCTTGATCATAACCACTTTTCAGCAGTGAGCTGATAGGATATTATCTATGGGAACACACCAGCAGTGGGAACATACATGTGTGATCAGCACCCGTGGCTATCTAAATTTAAGCTGTTATAGCCAAATGTTGTGAAAGTGCCAATGTGACTTCATTTTAATGAATTTCTAGGTGATTGTATTAGATACTCAGTTACAGTACAAACTTGTAAGGCTGAAGAGCTAATAGTGTAATTTTTTATACTGGGGAAGTACAGCAAGCCCTAAGAATGGGCAGCATCAGTGCTGCAGTAAAATGGAATCGCTGCATCTATAGAGCAACTAATACTTGCTCCTTCAATGAGAAGGTTGTAGTATATATTTTAATGTTCACAGCGAAAAATATGAGGATTATTTCAATTTTGTATGTACTTCAAAATAGTGTACACTCATGTAACAGGTACCGAGGATTATCTTGAGAGTTCCCATTGCTCTCAAAATGTTACAGTACTTGTTATTCTCCCTCTCTACTAAAAATTAAGAGATCTCTGTTCATATGCTGTATGTTATAGGTCCAGAAGTACAGAGATAAAGCAAAAGTTGTTGAAGGTCAAAATCATATAGATTAAATACAATAAAACAAAAGGCAAAAAGCTCTGCAAGCATAAAAAAAGCTCACATTTAGCAATTAGATCAAGTAGAGATTAAAGATAGTCTAGGTACATCCTGAATCTAAATTATGCAGCCACATAGCTACAGAGCAATTAGTCTGACTCTAACATATGCAAAGCTTTCAACCAAATTTAGAATGAGAAACTAGACATCGAAATAAACAGAAAATCATGAAACACACTTTTACAGAAGTTAGGTAACGCTAAGTTGTACATCTTCCTTTGCGAGGAGAAACTATTTACTTCGTACTTCTCAGCTAGATGCCACTATGTATTCAACACGGTGCTAGACTGTGAGCATGATGACAGAACACCACTCCGTCAGTTGGTTTTCTGTTCACCGCTGTTTTTTCTCTGCCTACCATAAAGCACTCCTCTACATCAGGGGAAGAACTGCTTGGGCTGACAAAGACTCTGGTCTCAGAACACGGACAGGCAGAAGAGGATGTGCGAATGGAAGAGGAAAGACTCAAACATGCCAGAGTCAGGGGCGCAACAGATTCAAAACTGCATCTGCATGACTCTCCCAGCCTTGGGAGAGATCTAAATTTTGACTCAGCTGAGATTCAGTGTTTTGACTCAGCAGCACCTATTCAGGCACTCGGAGTACTACCATTTCCATACACAGGCTCATGCTATTCTAGAGTCAGACTAGTGGCTGACTAGCTGAGATGATGCCCTCGATGAGACATGGGATGCAGCCAAAGAGCAGACAGCAATCTCTGCAGCACAACAAGGCAGGTATAAGCTCAAAGAAGCTGTCACCGATACAGGGGAAGGGATCAAAATGTTGTACAGAATGAGCTGGTTATCATGAAGACTGGAATATTAAAAGCCATGCACGTAACAATTTCTGATGCTGGCAATTGCAGCCATAAAACTTAAGAACAAAGGTGGTCTCTTCTACTCTCAGCATCCTTTTTAGATGTATACAAGGTAAAAAAGGTAGAATGAAAACAGTTTCAGTTACAAAAAATTCTGTTGTGATGTAATAAGTCAGAATATAGATTTGGTGAAATATCCATGCTTGTTTAAAACCATTCTCCTGCCTATACAATATTTTAACTAATACTTTTAACAGAAATATGCAACACCTCATAGAAAATATCAATATAGCAGTCAAACTCCAATTGCATGTCATGCTAGCATTTTAACTGTACTTTTTCCCAATACAAGTTTCAAAAGTAACTGTGTCCGTATATATAAACACGTACATAAGTCATCAAACTTCCTAGAAATTATTTGATTTGTTACTTTTATTTACCTATACAACACATATTCCTAAGGTATGACTCTATGTAGAGCCATGTACAATAAAATGTTTAAAAATAATATTCATCACTATTCAGTTGAAAGCTTTAGGTGATTATTAATATTGTATTACACTACAATGAACTAAAAGATAAAAACAATGTATGCAAAATCTGTCAGATAATATAAATTGTATTCAATTCCAGAATCTAGACTTTAGTCCAGACTAGTCACAAACAACTCCCCTTCTATCTTACTCTGAATCGATTCACAGTAATATTTTTTTCCTGAAGCAATAACATTAAACATTATCTATTTATCCGACAAAGGATGTATTTCATATGATAAGGTATTTCTGAGAAATAATAGGCTGCTAAAACACATAACGAAGTTTCCACCATTCCTTATCCCTCCCCTAGACACACAGCTGGGAAATACTGCTCTTAGAAGAAACCACCCAGCAAAATACACCCCTGCTTCTCCTAAGATTGCTAAAGAACACATACTCCATGCCTCCACGGTTGCAACTTACCCACTGCAAAGTCAGAAATAGCAAGATTGAGAAAGAAGTAATTACTCCGATGCCGGAGGTTTCTGTCCAGTATGAAAGCAAGGATCACCAAGGCGTTTCCAAGGGTTGTGATCAGAGCTAGCAGCACCATAAGGACAGCCAGGAGCACCAACACCCCCAGCGAGAACTCTGAGCTCAGTGGCTGTGAAGACATGGTCTCGTTACACGTTCCAGGCGCATGCAGAGCTTCAGCACTGCTGTTGTGCATGCTGAGTGTCCAGGTCAGTTCACTCTGGGAAGAAACTCACGTCTCGTAGGTTCATCCAAAAGGTTAAGATTCATAAGGAATATTAACCAGCTAGACCAGAAAGCCAATAAACATCCAAAAAATCTGACATAAGGGAGGGAATTAAAAGGTTCTCATGCAAGATAAATCTTTTTTTCCTATGATTTTGTAATTTTAATAAATAGCAATGCATCTGAAACCATGTAAACCTGTGTAAGAGTTACCAGTAAGGAATGTGTAAGCTTTTTCAAGCCCACACTTTAAAATGTAAGCTCTTCTTTATGCAACCCAGTCCTCATCTGTAGAGGTCAGGAGGGCTGCTTTAATATTCTCTCTCATTCTCTCTCCTCCCCCCCCTACCCCCCCATTCTCCTCTCTCTCTCTTCTCCGGAAGTGTATTGCTTGTTAGCATTATGGACCTCAACTTTTTCTAGAAGTTGTCTCTTACTCTGGGGTACATAGCCTTATGAGACTTAATCTATATTACACTTCTGATTTCATCCTCATTTATCTAGTGACATTAGATTTCAGGAAGTCTGTGGTCCCTCTGTATTGTCTTATATGTTTTTGCCACCCAAAGGCATAATCAGCATTTTTTTTTTTGATCCTCCTTCTGCAGATCCTAGCACTGAAAACTAATATACTGCAAACACATACACCATTACTTACCACAGCAGTGATGGTGAAATCCTCAGAAATGGGTTGCAAAACTCCCACTGAGATCCACTGTAAAACTCTTACCGGCCTCAGTGACACAGCATTAGTTGCTCCCTTCCTAGAATCAAGGAACAAAATGCTCACTCCCTGAATGGGAGCTTTGCAATTAACTCTATTAGAGTTAGGCCTTTCTCTCCACACTGATGGGAGAAATGGTGTCCCTCCTGCAAGTGCTTCGATTTTTTATGAATAATGATACCATTTGCAGAGAGCTCTGAATATTCCAGAGTTGTAAAAAAATAATCATTTTCATCGTAGGTCCTAAAAACACTTTGGTGTCTAATTTAAGATACTCAAATTTGAAACATTTTAGCCTCCACGTCTATGTTTCTGTTCCCCATGTCCGTGGCAACAAATTCATTAGCATTTGCCAAGTGCTTTTACTAAATGTTTGCATGGCAACAGCATAGAAACGCAAAACTTTATTATCCATACAAGTATCTGCACAGCATGCATGTCCATTTCTGCTTTAAGCTTTAGTTCTTTTCCAGGTAATGCTGAAAATGTTGAAAACACACTTTGGTAAAAAGTACTATGGAATGTTACTAACCTGTCTTAAGTTTTTGAGATCCAAGTTATTATGTGGGAAAAAAAATATTGGTGAATAAAAGCCAGGTCAAATTAAGAGTTCAGCTAAGTCCATGTGCTGTGTGCATCAGCAGCCAACAGCCTACAGAAGGGAGTAAGAACATAGCAAGATGTAGTATATATGTAGTACATAGTAACTGCTGGTATGCTCTCCTTGCCTCCAGTGATTTGTGGCTCAGGATACCAATATGGCATCAGAAATTACATTCACTCACTTTAACTCACTTCGTCTCCTAAACAGTCACCTGCTTACCCCAGGAACTTTTGCTTCTGCATTGTATTGATAACAAAAGACACCACAGTGCTTCCATAGGCCTCTGAAGAGGGTAACAGTCCTGTCTGTTTGCTTCTCTCCATTCAAATCTAAAGAACACCAAGAAAATTGCCACAAATGAAGCCAAAAAGCAGATCCTGTATAAAATGTACCATGTCCCAGTTACACTTACACTGTCTTTCCTCATAAATGCAATCAGTGCTTTCTGACTGGTCTCACCTCCTCATCATGGGAGCAACAGCTCGTTCCAAGTGACAATCCCATGGTAAGAAAGCACTGAACCCAGGGCAGCTCACATGTACACAGCATTCCCACTGCAAACCCTCAAAACTGGATGCTCATAAACTGCACCTAGTCACATAGTATAGAGGAAAGCACATAAAGGGTTTCCTTCCTTTAGACGTGGGAGTGCTTGCCCTCAGTCAGGAGGAGGTCCTGTATCGGACTCTCCATACCCGGTAACACCTCCTCCCTTTTTGACTGCAGAAGATGGGAGAAGATCTATCCTCTTAAGTGTTCTCTACTACTGGGAACTTTGGGATATACTGTTGATGCCTAACTTGCCCCTAAGGGGCCAGAGATGTCAGCTTGAGTGTTTAGGCTTTATAAAGACTGGCTCCTGTGATGAATTGATATACAGGCACCAGTCCTGGAAGAAAAGCACTTGTTAAAATCTCCCAAAAGCTCCACTATGACCAAACTGCTGTAAAAATCTAACAAAAGCAGAAATACCATAGATCCAAACTGTACTCAGATAGAATACGCTTTTGTAAAAACGCAAATAGGCAAATCACGATGCAGAAAGCCATCATGTGTAGCAACTGCAGTTAAAACTGGAGCCTCATAATAGCAAACTCCTTATTGAATTTTTATGCCTTCTTTCCTCAGTAATAATCTATGACAAAACCATTAAAGCTACAGTAGCAGTTAAGTTACTAATGTTATTTACAACTACCCCATTTTAGAACTGGAATGCTGCAATTACGGCTCTTTGCAAAAGTCGGTATAACAGTTTTTACCTTTTGTCTCTCTCTCAAGCTGCTTTCCAAAGTATAAATAGAGAGCTCTTCCTGTATCTTAACACAACATTTTCAGTGCTCAGGTACTGAATTGGAAGAACATTATGGCTACGAAACAAAGATGCTGAATCTGCTCAAATAATAGCTTCCTATATACAGTGGCCACATCCTCAGTTTTGTAGCATGAACAGATTACCACAGTTTTAATATACAGATACGTAACAGCTGGGCTATGTCTTGTTAAGGTAAGATGTGGAAAAGAATCTAAACAATTAAGAAAAAAATAACTTTGAATTCCTTGCTTTCCTTTGTCATCTTTAGTCTCTAGTGTTACTACAATAATTAAAACACCAGCTCTAATGCAATAAAGTCTAACAGTCCTAGAACCCCTGGGAACAGGGAAATTCTGGGCTCTATTCTTGGTTCAAGCAGATTCCCCTTGTAAACTTTGTGTCTCACTTGATGTCTTTGCTTCAGTTTCCTCATACCCAAAAGGAAAGTAACACTTAGCGAGCTTCTTAAAATCTGAGAGAAATTATACATTAATTAATTTAAAAACTACATCAGTAGAAGAAGAGGAGAGATTGTCCAAAATACCTTTAGATTGTTAGTTAGGATTGCTTGTTTGAGAAGCAAGAAAGCCTGATTTTATAGCCTCCGAAACCAAGCAGAAGATAGGATTCATCGCATCTGTGCAATCAGCACCTTCACTGTTTTTCATGGGAAGCAACTGACCTTACTGAGTGGCTTAAATTCAGGAACGCTTTCTAGGAGTATAGAGGTACCTAATTCCCCTCCATCTCCCTCCCTCAAATTTTTTTCTTGGAGCTAGCTACCTAGTTTCTCAAAATCTTAGATACCTAATTCTTCCACACCACGCTTGGAAAGTCTGCGTGCAGCAGAGCGCCTAAAAACATGGATGCTATACTCCCGTGCCTTGTGAACGTACCTGCAAGATCACAGACCTATTTTGTTTAAGTCATGAAGTCATTTAACTAATTTGTTAACATTCAAAACATAATCTATGCTGGTCAGCATTTTTTTTCAAAAACAGCAGCAGTGTAAGTGAAGTTTAATAGCAGATCCATTAAATAAGTTTTTTGCAGAATTTTGTTGTGTGGCTGTAGCTATGATTAAATCAGTCTAGAAAACTACTGTCTAGCTAGGAAAACACCTTCAGTAGATACTGAATAAACTGCTGATTTTCTACTGGAGTCATGGCAGCATATAAAGAGTTTGATGATAATTCTATAAAAATATATGACTTTTTTACTCAGACATGCTAGAAAGTAAATTCATGAGAACAGATCAGTACACTGAAGGGATCCACAAGTAAATATTATGTCTTTCTCTTCCCTTTTTTCTTCCTCAGACTTTTAAGAAGGTATAGGAAAGTGTAAAAGAATCACCCTAAATTATCTGCTTATTATTCAGGCTTTGCAAAATCAAGGTATTATAAACAGTCCAAAATTGCTATGCTGCAATTAGAGAGGCATTTATCTTCATTTTCAAAAGTTGCAGACAGCATGTTTTAAAAACAAGCGATCTTTTCATACTTCAGCATGGAATAATTCTAGATCTATGATAGGACATTTAGACGAAACGTTGTGTCATCACTACTTGGAGAGAAACCTAAAAGCTCTTTCTAAGGGCCATAGAAGTTCTTTTTCATTTCTCAGCCATCTTGAATTTATGAAGACTATTCTACAGAAGTTCGTGTTTTACACAGAAACCGCCTGGCAGTTCTTCAGAAGGTATTTTGCTAACAAAATCCCCTGATCAGAGACCAGATATAAACTCCTGCTGCTGCTCCACTCACTTCAGTTTGACCAACATGAAAAATAAATCATTCTGATACTACCTGGTAGGATTCTCGTTTCCTGTAATGGCTAATCTGGTTTCAGCTGCACGCTGATTCATTCCCTGAAGAGCAAAGTGAACTGTAAAACAGAGAGATAGGACAAAACAGAATGGCAGAAAAGATGAAAGTGACAATCCACCTTTTTCTGCTATTGATTACTTATGGACATATTTTTATGATCGGCAACTGTATTTTAAGTGTGGATTAATGCTATGGTCTTATTTTTTCAACTAATGAAATCTATAATTCTTTCACAAATAGGAGACATGTATACAACCTATACTGTCTTAAACCAATTTATAATATTTGGCTACAAAGAAACTCACTGTTAAACTGCTGCTCTTGCTTGTTAACAGTATAAATTGTATTAGGATATTAATTTCAAAATGAAAGTTACTACAAATCATTTTAGTTATCTTTTCTTTGCTTGATCCTATGTGCTAGTTCATATACACAAAATTTGACTAATACAACTTGAATCCTTATCAAGTTGCAGTGTCAACTGCTGGGCTAACGAGCCTTGGGCTCTATTTTAATCTAGTTGATTTTCAATATATTCCTTTAGATCCTTATTTAAAAAAACTTAAATTTGCAGTCAAATATTAAACCATCATAGTTTACATTGATACATTTATTAGACTGCTACATTGTTTAGTAGTAGAAGTTCAGAATAGCAGTATTTATGATAATGTATTTAACAGGAATATGGAGATTGTGTTCCTACAAAACTCTCCAAAGGTAAAGGTCAGACTCCCTTATAAACAAAGGCTGATCCCATCCTTGTTACCTGGTAGAGGAGTAAGCTGTGCCAAATCTAAAACAGATCTCCTGTCAGCACACTTTAGTTAACACGGAGTGAAAACATTCATTCTCACAGAGGTAGTTTGGCTGACTCTGCTTTACCTATTTTCAGCACAGAAACCTGCAAGAACGGTGACACATACGTAAGGGAAAGGGCAAAGTGTTCTTTCTCTTCTCTGTATAGAGGCATACTGAAGGTAACAACTTCTAATATTCATAAACTTTACCTAAAAATCAAAAATGAGAAACTGTCAGCACCATAAAAATTAAATGATTGTTAGTTATCAAAATGACAGGGTGATCATGATTACAACATCAACTATTTTGTTCTCACAGCATTATTTTAATACATAAGTGCCAATCTAAAATTACTACAGGTCAGAGTGAAAAGATGTTAATAATTTCAGTCTATTCAAGAGTAACACATTGGCTCCAGAATAATACTCTTCAAAAGCTTACATTTCAGCACCGTCGAAGTTCATCAGAGATACCAGTCTATCCAAGATTCGAACGTGTCAACCACTGTAGTGACCATGTATGTTTTTGCTACAGGAATCTGAAGCTTGCATTAATATTATGAATCCTATGATTTCACGTAACATTTTTGAGATCTGCATATTTTTCCTGAGCAGCAGCTCATGGCCTCAGAACTGACTTATAAAGCAAGCTCGCTGCTTGTAAGAGAGGCCTGTTTACTGTTTTCTTTCTCCAACTATGGGACATGCGTGTTCTCCAGTAAGAAAGAACAAAACATTTCATGGCCGTTTCTGAAGAAGACTGCTTCTTGGTTTCTTTATTAACACGCCAAATGCGTTATAGGCAACCACAAAAGTGGAAGGATTATAATATATACCACATCTGTTGCTGCTTTGCTCTAAATGCTAATATTCTTTCTCTATTCGTGCCCTTTGCGGGGACTAGTCCCAGCATGAAAACGCTCTTGACATACCTCAAGGACTTCCACAGCTAGAGCAGTGCTAAATTTTTTGATCCTGACACTTAACGACTAATGCTGCTCATATATTTTCTCCATTACAAAGCAGGAACAATTGTATTCAATGAAATGATGGGACACAGCTACTAATCGAAGTACAAGAATAACAGGTTCTCTACATCACAAGGTATACTGAGGCATTGCTCTCAAAGGTAAGGACAAAATCCAGTTTCGCAAAACTCTTCTGGAAAGCCACATGTAGAACTTGTTCTTAGAAAAAAGGAAGTTTAAACTTAGAAAATGCTTATAAACAAAAAAAAGAAGAGCACGCAACTTCTCTAAACAAACGTGTCCACAGGAAAGATAGCTAGCCAACACTTTACAGTCTCACTCAAAGAAAAAGTGTGAAAACACAAACACAAACACAGTTCCACTTCTATGATCTGCTTCTAAAGGCTTGTTACCAGCCATTGTAAGTTATTGTGTTTTAATTTTGCTCATCAAGTGGATGACCTATATAAGTCTTTCATTAAGGCAGTGACTGGTTACCAAAAACCTGTTTCTTTCATTTGGGGGTTTTCATTTTCACCATCATGCAAAACTAGAACATGAGATTTTTGGGGACAAGGATTAGTATTTCTGAAAAAACAGAAAGACCTAGCTCAGTATGAACATCCAAAAGCTAAGACCTTCAGAACCACTTGTCGATTCTGAGCGTTCACACTCCAAGGGTGCTCTTTGGACAGAGAATACACAGTACCATGACTGAAATGGAATCAATGGCAGCTGTAGCAGAATGTCCAGCAATTCATCTGCTTTTCTTCTTAATTATTTGTGACAATTTCAAACTCTATTGAAAGCATCAGAAACTTTGGAATACTTGAGTCAATAAAATACTGCAAGTGAATGGCAAAATTTTTACTTTAAAAGAGTCCCTCAGTAAGATAGATTCTTAAGAACTATGAGCAAGAAACAGCTGTATCACTCAAGAAATGCCAAGACATAAGGTAATATACAGATGATCTTCCCTGGGAGGAATGCCTTTTTGCAATTACAAGCACAGATGTTAGACTGACCACAAAGAGCTTAACAATGAGGACAAGGAAACGTAGCTGCATAAAATTGTTTCAATAAATCACTGCATGATCTGTCTGCAAGAGTATCTATGGTAAAAGCTTTTTTTTAAAAAAAGAAACATATATTTTAGTAACCTTAGTTACTAAAATACCTATGCTATTAGTATAATACTTACCTTAGTATACCATACTATACCTTTAGTATATTCAGTACCCCTTTAAGTTACTGAAATTGTTAAGAAATATCTCTTGCTATATTAAACTCTGTAATAATTAGTTTAATTTGATGAAGCCTACCTTTGGAAAGGTTTCCTGAAGTAGTTGTACTGTAGAACTATAATGAAGTGTAAAACGTATTGGTAAAAGGATGTATACCAGATAGATGGTCAAATAAGCAAGTCTTACATGTACACTTTTAAATTATGCAATTGTAACTATACTGTATCTTTTGCCACTACACAAAAGTCATTACAAATTATCACAGTCCTAACTGGCACTACTATACAAGCAAAATATGTAAGGTATACCTGAACTAAGAAAGCATCTGACTCAAATGCTAATAATTAAAGATCACCAAGTTAAGAAAATAATTAAAAAAAAAATCAGATCATTTAGTCCATCTTCTGCAAGTAAAAGATACCAAGTTAATGTTAAAAAAAAAAAACTCATCTAAATATCAGGATAGCAACTTACTGCCAGAAATGTCCTATTAAATTTTTCTGTAATGCATTAAAGTCTGCAAGCTTATTAATAAAAGAAAAATGTGTTTGTGATCGTATTTTAAACATTTGTATTTTTTCCCACTCGACATCACTACAACACATTTCAGAATGTTTATTAATGTCCACTACTAGCTTTAACAGTGTGATTTCAAAATCTCCATATTCTTTGTTGAAATTGCTGGTTCCCTTAGTTACAGGACACTTCTCAGCTGTTCAACAAGAGTCTGACACTCACAGCATATTCCTCAAAGAAATTTTGAAGCAACATCTTTACATTTCTGTAGTTCACCACCCATGTCCACTTTTCCTTATGTCACTGAGCAGGTTCTAACAGGCATGACTGAGAACTGTGTAGGCAGGACCAGGCTCTCCAAGGCCATATAGCATTAGGTCATCTGTTTTCCTTTTAGGTATTAAAAACTTCAAAAAACAGGTCACTTGCAGGCTCTTAATGACTTCAGTCTCACCCTTGAGACAAGAAATTAAGGTCCCAGTTTTAGTACAAGGCAGGTGTTTGAGTTCCAACCCAATAATAGAGAGGATAGACAACCCACATTTTAATTAACCATCCACAGTTGAGGGGAAAAAATGGTTCTGGGTGCTATGATGCCCTCATAGCAAGGAGCTGAGAAAACTCATTTGTCTAAGCTCTCCACTTCAGAATAGCTGAAGAAATGATAGAAGAAGAGAAAAATATAGCTTTACTGAATTTTCTTTTGAATACAAAATGTCTGTTGTGGATAAGGCAATAATGTCCATATTTCATTTCTATAAATATGTGCAAAGTAATTCTTTTTAGTTTTTAATAATAAATTAATGTTCCATTCTCTTCTTGTTGTCCTTCTTTATCCTTCTGCTCTTTCCCACTTGTTTAGATGATTCTTCCTGAAATAAAAAAACAAGCAAATCAAAACTTAAAAGCAACATTCTTACACATTGTGATTATCCTCTCAAGGTCATCTATAAAACTTTTTTGAATATGAAGTGTTCATAATTCACTGGTATTTGTGACAATTTTTAATGATTGTAGAATATTTAACCAGCAAGTTTCATTATTTTTCCTGCTTACCTTGCTAATTATAAACTTCTGCCTTCAGCAATGCTAAAATTACAGGTTCAAAATACAAAGCCTTTGGGCAGGGTATAACCTCTTTGAAACTTCTGTTTGATATACCTATGCCAACAGAAGCATGTAATGCAGAAATAATCTAAGCCATTTCTACTCAAGGAGGAGCTTACCAGTATAGGAATACTAGTACAGTATACTGCAAAACTCCTTCTAGTGAAGATATGACTATATCAAAAGATATGCTGTACACCAGAACACTAAAACCAGCTCCATAAACAAAACAAACCTACACCAGGAAAAACAAAACTTTACCAGTCTTATTGCATCAACACTGCACCATGCAGCCTACTCTGACTGTCAATCTGAAAAACATGATTTTTCTTCACATGTGAAAACCAATTGCTGTAGAAGTTTTTGCACTTTCTTTCTGAGTTTGGGGGATTGTAGTTATAGTTTTTAATTTTTTTGTGGATTTCAGCATATTGTTAAATTAGGATCACTCTAATTATGCAGTAGGCATTCATCTCAGGCACTTCCCAGTGCGATGAAGGAATCTGCCACTACAATTCACAGAACTTGTGACTTAGTAATCTTCTCTCTCCTGCCTCTTGTGCATGGGACAGAAATAGACCCTAACAGGATGTTTGAACTCTGCCATTCTGAAGAAAGTCAGCTAACAGCGTATTTTTTCAAGAACACATCCATAGGACTAGAATAGTAATTACTGTAATTTCCATCTATTATTTTTCCAAGGGATATTGGTAACAAAACATACTGGTTAATATACAATAATGAAATATGGTCTGACTGAAGTAATTAAAATATAGAAAAATGAGAAGTAATTTCTGGTATTAAACTTTCTCTTGAATGCAAATGCTTAAAAATCGCATTATAATTTCCTATTATTGTATGACCAAGACATATAAACAAAAGAAAATACTGATCAGGTGACAAAAAGGGGAATCAGTAAGTATATACAAACACCTCTAAAATGCAAAAAGCAAGTAATTGCCAAGTGCAGGCAGAGGAATTGGGAAGAATGCTCAGCATCCAGCCACAACAACCTTAGATGCTTTTATGTAAACAGGAAAACTTCAGAAAGTTGCATATTTTTTCAACTATCCATTTGTAATTATTTCCTCATGTCTTAAACTTTCTACTGCTAGCAATTATGTATTTTAATGTATATACATATATTTAATATGCTGCTGAGAAAAAGAAGAATAGAAATGTTGAAAACCACGAATATTAGCTGATTAAATGACCTAAGTCCCTTAGGAGGTAAAATGCCACTGGAAGACATTTGGGACTTAGTCTCCTGAGTCATTTAGGCCTCTCTGAAACATTTTCCCTTGATCTTTGCAGTAACAATTAATGTTACTTGGTTTGCATGCCCCTAGTCTAGCTTTTTTTTTTTAATAGTACCTATTGCCTACTCCTTTAGTAGTATTTGCTGTTGCTATGAAGCTGTAGTATGTTCTATTCTATAATTCTAAAAAACTCCTTTGGGTCTAATAAAGTCTTGACTTTTTTAAGTGCCTACTGGTTACAGGGATTCCCAAGCTCGGTCTGCCTACGCACTAGCACTGGCAGTGGTGGCATGTGTAACCATAAGAAGCACTGGCAGCAGGTCCCAGTCCCTGGCATGCGCAGGAAGAGGCATATCCTCTTCCCATCTGCCCTCAACCCTTAAATTCAGGTTTTACACTGATCTCAACTGCTGCCACCCTTCTGTTGCACACCTCACACTTATAAAGCAGGTCTCTAACTTCATTCAAATCAATCACTTCAATCAAAAAAAGTTAGTCAAAGAAAAGAAGCTTTAAACCCCAGTCTCTTTCAAGTCAACATTGCTACACATACAACTTAACATGGAGTTCCTACTAGTAGTGACTTCATGAAAATTTATTCTCCCATCTGCATCTGTACATTACTTGAGGGAAAAACAGCACCTATTTTATGAGATTGGTTTTCAAGAAATATACCATAATACAGAGATCTCACATGCCATCTAAGACCATCAAGTATTTTTATTTAGAAGTTCCTTCAGTTTTGTCACTTTTTTGTTTACTATTAGCACTACTGTATTCCCAAAAAGGTGACAAAAATTACATGAATTTTAAAGAGAACAATGATAATTTATGCAATCTGGAAAAGGAAAACAATTCTTAGCTAGTCTTTGCAATGATCCTATGCTTACTATGAGTGCATCAAAGCAGCTAGAAGATGACATAACTAGTATTACTTCTCTTCTGTCTTCATCTGAACAGTGACAGTTTATGTAAGTTATCATATAAATGCTTACTTCTAAATAGCAGTAACTTACCACTGAATGTACATAGTTGTATTCCACAAGTATAGTTCTTGCACAATTATTGACATGTTTAAAACGATCTGGTCCTAACAGAATACCTCCATACCAGCGGGATACCACAACTAACACATTGTGGACATTCAAAATCTGTTTAAAAAAAAAATGGTTTTTGTTTTTTATTAAGCTAGTTTTGCTGTTGACATCTGTCTTACACACATAAAGAGTCTATTTTTTTGTGCATTTAGGAAGAATTTACAGTCAGCTCTGTTTCACACAGAGAAGTTATCATAGGGTAACAAATAAAGACAAGTCAGCAATTCTGTGGTAAATATCCCCCTTTAAGCTTTTACCCAAAGGTAAATTCAAAGTAGGATGAGTCAATACATCCCTCAGAGATGGGTAATGCTATCTCATGTGCGCTGCAGTTGCTCGTCCATGCGTCAAAGGCCTCAGATACTATTTATAGGGACACTTACTGATTTACACTTTTTTTTTTTTTGATATGGCACATTGTTATTTCCAGAGAATCTCTGTTACTAAGCAAATCATCTATCCACATTTTTGAAATGTCAGTGTATGCAGTTAATGACAGCCAGGGGACAGGCAAATGAGGCGTCGGTCATATGGATGCCTGAAATGCCACAGCTAGTGCTGTTGCCATTTGCAGGATTTCAGCAACAGCATCTGGAGAATACACAAAAACATCTGAATCTTCCAGGTTGGAGTCATGATTCCTTGCTCGCTAGCAGTAGCTTTCCAAATTCCAAACGGCACATACATACTTCATGGTGATGATCTTTATTAGCAAACAGGACTGAAAGGAACTAAACTTTTATATGGTGTTTTCAAAACTGTAAGTAACCAAGGAGAGAATTAAGCAGAAGATAAAATCATGATTTCTTTTACTGTCGTTTAAGGCAAGAAACATGGAAGATCTTCAACAGCTTTATTTTTCACAATATCTAAATGTGACTTTAGAAAATTATCATTTATTCCGCCTTAGAGCAATTCTCTTCTCAAGGAGATCTCCATCACCAGCAGCAAACAAACATTAGAAAGACAGTGAATACCAATTGCCTAAATATAGGAGAGGAACATACATCTTGACAAAATATCAACTCTTTGCTTCCGTTGAAAAATCCCAGTTCCCAAGTTACCCTGAAGTCTCAAAGATCACACTGCAAGTAATGATCAGTGTTGCTTTAGTTCATCACTTGTATAAAACCATCAGCTTGTGTAGACTTACCATATCTGATCAAAGCACAGAGCTAGAAATTGCCCAGTCAGAATCAGCTTAGGAAGCTACATGAAAGCTAATAAAAATGGAAGCACAAAGGCCCAGGTATCACTGTTTAAGTCAGATTTACATTGACGCATGGAAAGATGTAGCAACAATCCCGAGTTATCATTTTTGCTCAAATTAGTGTTGCATGAATAGTGACCGTGATCCTGAATTTGGTCCTCAAACTGAGAAGACTAAAATCTCTGTGGAAAGTCTTCACTTAAAAACAGCTTATTCTTAGATCCTGCACAGCACTACATTAATGTCTACAGATGGCTTGGAGCCAGACAGAGCAAACACAGCTTTATTTGCATGCAGATGAGCAAAAATACAATGCTCTGCAAGTTACATGGTGGTTTGGTGGAGTGGAAGAGGTGGGAAACCCCTTAAGAGGTAGCTACCAATAAGCAGATAAACACCACTCATGACCTCCATTAAGGAGAGAAAAAAAAAAGCATCTGAGTAATCAACAATAATATCAGAAGATTCTACTGTTGTTTGTGAAGACAGAAATACTCTTAGAATTTTAAAATAAAAAGGATAATGTAAAAAACAAAGAAGGATTGGGACAGTTTCTGTGACAGGCATTTTCTACTCTACATTTACACATCAGCAATAAAGTCCATTTATAGCAATCGTTCATGGTAAACAGGATGCTAAACACAGCTGGGAAACTTTTTTTAACTCTAACTTTAAATTTAAAGAGTTAATCTGCAAGACTTTTGTAGCCAGAAAATGCTATCTTGACTGAAGTGTTAGGTTTATCTGAAACAAGATAAAATTTCTATTGCAGAGAAGAACTATAACTACAGCAGCAATAAGCAGATTAAACCACTTAATTTTCAAGCCCGTATCACCAGTCCTAAGTATTTATACAAGAAAAACGAAGGGAAATAAGCCCATAAACTATTTTAATCTTTTCCTAGTTGTGGAAATTCAGCTTTTCTGATCGCTACAGAAGTACTCACCCAAAACAAATACACTCCAGTAATTAGGACTACAGATGGAAAGAAATGATCCATGTGATTTAGACACATTCACATTTGAAAGGCAACACTCCACGTCACTTTCTAAACTGGATTTTTATGGAATGTTAAGGGCCTAGACACTGTAAATTTGACAACTTTCAAAAGTATACATTGAAAAAGTCCTGTGCTCAATATAAGCTCAGAATAAATCAGGTACCTCTGAGAACACTAACTGCAAAGTTGTTTCTTTACATTAGTTTTTATTATAATAAAGTTTTCACACCTACCACCTATGCTTGCATACATTACATAAAATAAGATTTGGCTTCCCAAGTCAAGTTTGAGTTACTTAGGAAGTTTCAGAAAGTTCTAAATGAAAATTGTCAAAGTACTTCCATCTGTTATAACTGGTATCAGAAATAAATTTTGACATCAAAAATTAAGCTTTAAAACAGTCTGCAAGAGTAGGTGGTAGAAATGGTGTTGCTTAACATGCTGTACAGCACATTAAGCATGACAGCATGCAAGCTGGAAAAGGATAGAAAAAGAAAATACATGTTCTGAAGGTGAGAGCAATCTAAAGTAAAAGCAAAAAACAATAATGAGTGCACCCATATAGTTAAATAACTTACGGCACAACATAAAATGTACCTAGCTGTTCCTGTAGTTATGATATTTTACTTGGGGTACTACTGATGGGCTTGCATCATGCTTGTGAATCACAATTTATCAATCTCAGCTCACATTTAGTAGTAACTTTATTGAGTGAATATTATTTCAATTCCTGAAAACTAAGAAATACGTGAACATAAGGGCTAAGGACCCAGAACTGGAAACAGCACAAAGAAATAGATAAAAATATCATAACAACTTCCCCATTCCCACTACCTTTTCCATTTGAAGTCCAACTCTGCAAGTTCAAATAGTATTGCTTTTTTATTGAGAATAATAAAAGGAAACTGAATGAAAGACTGAGCTTACGTCAGCTCTCCTGTCCTGCCCATCAGTTTGTTTCAGTCTTCATTCTCTGTATCCTTACACTACATAGTGAGCATAGGAATCAAAATTTAATTCTCTTTTGAACTGTTCAAACTATTAACGCAATCTATGAACAGTACTCATTTTTATGATCGAAGAGTTGGAAGACTTAATTTATTATATGCATGCAGCAGTCTATACTTCTCTATTTCATGTCCGAGAAAGCAATCATCTACTGGGCTAAGAGCAGAGCAAGAATTAAATAAACTTGCATAAATTTATTTACACTGCTGTGATTTTAAAAATCTATTCAAAACTGCAAGAAGTCAAAGTTTAATTCCTATAACCTGCATAAGATGAAGAAGGCGTCCTCCTGCCGCTGTCTCCCCATCATCTTCACAATCCTGTAAAAAGGTGTGCTTATCTTCACAGTAGATTCTTAAAAAAAAAAAAAAGTGAAAATAGAATGGATTTCAAAAATGTCAATCAATTAATATTTTCACATGATTACTAAAGTCTCTGAAATCTTTCATAAACGTGCTTCTCTACTAAGGCCATTTACATGAAAACAGGATGAGGCTTAGGGTAAACCACAAATATTTATCTGTATAGTATAACATATGTTGAGAGGCTTTTACAAACGCTTTTGACTACCTCAAGTTAACTCCCAACTCATTATCAGTGTAAAGTCCGTATTAAGAAAAACCCTTAGGTTTTCAGCGTAAGCTTAGCTGAAACCAACTCTATCAGATACAAGTTCGAATTATGGTGTAGGAATGGATTTGGAAGAACTCTGACAAAACTGCTATTAATAATTAGTTAAGTCTAGATTTCAGGAATAGTGTGAAACTATTACTGAAATTCAGCTTCAGATTCTGCATGACATTAACTGAGCCTTCTTCCAGAGCAAAGCTGTGACAGGTTATGGCACAGCTGAAGGTGTATACAGGGAGCACTCCAGGAGCCTTTGGAGTCTGTTGTTTCACATAAAGGAATGCAGTCTAGGTCTAATTTTCCAAAAGTAATGCTCACAGAGATCTACTATTGTTACCCAATTGATTTCATAACTTCTGCATTTACACATGACAATGACAGAGGCTTATGGTACCAGATGAAAAATATGAAGCAACAAGAATGTCTCTGCTACATTTTGAAAGTATGTTTAGATAGCATGAGTGCAAGCAGTCAGATTAGCAGCAGCGGTGACAAAAGAAATCCTCTCTTTATAGAAACATTTACTTCAGCAGACTTGTTGGTGAAGTAAGCTTTCAGTTGCTCTAATTTTCATGTGTCACTAGCATCACTGTAAGGTATGAGTGAATGGATTGGTTTCCATGCGTGCTGTTTCAGATGACCGGTTCCTCTATTAACGAAAGGGCTCCTTTCACTGTTGGTTAGGTTCTTCGGAAGATCTACATCACTCTACTTGGACTGAGACCTATTCAGTTCACATAAGCTATGTTTGCAAAAGTTGCCAGAGATGGACCATTGCAAAGCTCTTTTTACCTGTTTCTCATTTTGCCTGAAGTTTCAAGTATTTGTGCAGAAATTTCATATGCCAGATGCCTGCTTCAGGCTTTCGATTTTAACTCTTATTTGAGCTAAAACTTTTCAGTCATTTCCAAATATAAGGTCAGGAATAAAAAAGTTATTTTGCCCAAATAAAAAAATAATAATAGCAGACATTTATTTTGCGATGATGTAGCATTTCCATGCTCACACATCCTATAGAAAGTATAACAATATGTGTTCATATCTACTTACAGTCTTCCTTTCTATTCCTAACGCTGCTTTACTACCTCAACATATTTTCTACTATATGTTTTACTTTCTTGATCTCAAATTCAAAATAAAGCCTAAAACCTTTAACATACAAATAAGAAGCCTACTCCTGTACAGATTTATTAGCAAAGAACTTCTTTGATGGATTTTACTTTTCTCCCATCCTGCATCCACCTGTCAAAAAACCCTGAAAAATCACTATTCAGCTCTCACCTGAATGCATATATGTTGTGGGTAGCACTTGCAATTTTCTTATTCTCATATAATTTTTCAAGAACTCTCTTTACCTTTAAAGAAAAAAGAAACAAATAAATTTCCTTTTACAATGGGGTTTTTGTACACACCATCTCAATCGGACTGCTAAACAAATGCCTGCTTTTTAGTAACACAATGAAAACAGTTTTAAATTTTGACATATTTAAAATAAATAAATAAAAATAAAATAAATAAAATAAATATTCAACAGACTAACTGAAGGAGCAGATTCTCAGTACCCTAATGCTAGTTTCAAATTTTTCTGGGATATTGAAAACTGCTGTTCCTTGAATTAGTACACTGCATGCTTAATTCACGTTATTGCTAAATATGTAAAAGTGCCAGACTGTTTCATTAAACAAGAGAGACAGCGAGATCTAGAAAATATTTTCAAATCAATATTAAATATGAATTGCACCTAACTACTTATTTGAAATATAACATTAAGCTGGAATAGTATGATACAACTTGACATATGTATTCATATTATACTATATCATATCATGCTGCTTTTACTGATGCCACAAAAACACATGAGGTTTAGAAATTTCTACTGTGTTTCACTTTGAGACTTTCCTTTTTTCGAACTTACTTTTTCGGAGTTTCCATTTCACAGAAAGAATCAGAAAAATATATTCTCTTTAAAGATCAGGAAGTGTCAGCATTTCCCAGACAACAGATGTTCCCACCACATCTCTCTCTCTTCTCTTAAGCAGTATGAAATTCAAAACATTTATCAATATTAGTTCATCTTCTGCTTCTAATTAAACAAGCTAGCAATTGTTCAACCCTTGTCAGCTTGGTCTAGCAAAGGGGAGAGCTTTGATCAAGACATTGTTTTAATAGATAATACATAATTGATATTACTCAGAGCGAAGCATTACTGAAGTTGAGAAAGTTTGTGAAAACATGCCAGGCAAGTAAATTGCCTTCCATTCAAAAGAAAAATGTCTCTGAGAAATAATCAATATACATATTTAATATCTGTCTTAGCTACACTGTGCCATTTCCAATTCTTCTGGAAGAAATTCAAGTAATAACTTATAAAAACTACCTCAAATATAAGTTACCTCAGTGAAAAAACTCCTATTATTAACTGAGAACATTACCTCAGACACCTATTTTTTTCTTTTTTTCCCCCCCTTCTAAAGGGAATATTGAAGAAAGACAACTTATATTACACACTCATAAATACATTTCAGAAGATGCATTTAGGGTAAAAGCCTATGAAATGATGACCACCTTTGACATTAGTCATTTATCAGCTATCATGCTCCTAAAAATGTCTTAAAGATTCATTACATCTGTATTAGCAATGAACCTCTGACACAGGCATCTTACAGCTAAGCAATAGCCTACCCTTCTTCCTGCTGTAGCTCTTGAGCCTTCCTTTCCCTGTTTCTCCCCTCTGTTGTTCTTTCTCAGATTATCTAAACAATAAAGTCTCAAAATCAAGGCATGTAAATTCTCTACATGTTAGTCAGGCACCTGCTCATAAAAGACACAAAAGATCCTTAAACAACAGATCAGTTCTTTGTACCATCTTACAAAATCAATGTCAAGTCCAAGACTGACGTACATTTTAAGCATTAGAATGAGACAAAAGGAGACAAGGAAAAGCAACAGTACTAAACCCAGCTTGCTACCTGAAATATATCTATCACGTTCGTTTCCCATATGTTTTATGGTAGCATACTCTATTACATAAATAACTACAGTATTAGTCTGGCTATCATTGAAAACTACAGTAGAAGTGAAATTCCATTATAAAAAATATTCAATAAAAGAATTTACACAGCAATCTATGTATCGTATGTACTGTATTAAAAACCAGCAAACATCACTACAACATACAGATGATGCAGATAAAGTATTATGGACACACACTAACCTCTTCACCATTGATCAAGAAGCTAGCTTTCATTATAGGTGCAATGTTTATCCCACTCTTCACCCTTCCCAGCTTTCTCAGAGAAAAATGAATCCATACCAAAGCAAAACTGCCCTGCAGTCTGGAGACCAATCAAGTCTCACTGTACAGCAAGACTCAGTGAAACAAGACGGATCTGACCCTTGGGGAATTGCTCTATCTTTATACTCACCACATACCAAGAAGTCTTGACCTGAAATTCCTAGGTCTATTGAGTTATGTTATCTTTAAAGAGAAGTCATAAAAGAAGAAATTAAGAATGCCTTTGTATACAAAAGGAAAATTCCTAACCTGCTTTAAATAAATACTCTTTCTTGACACTGACATGCCCTTTTGGAAACCCATGTCTGCTGGTATGGACTTCCTCTAAGTAGGAACTGTCTTACTCATAAATCATCATGAATGAGTGACAGTATTGTAGAACAAGGAAAGAAGATTAGGCAAATGATTCTGATCTCCTCTCTTTCTGAAGCAACACTGTTCATACGAACTGAGCACACCTAAGAAAACTCTTGAAGTTTAGTGCTACTTTAACAAAAACAATAATGGAGTGTTTTAAAAACCTGAGTTATTCCACAATAAGCCTAAAAACATAATTACTTTCGCTTCACTTCACTTTATAAACAGCAAAAAAACAGTTCAAGAAAACTGAAGCTGGGTTCACAAACCTGAAGTTGTATCCAAATAAAGAAAAACATGACAAGAAGGTACAGATGGCAAGACAGACACAAAAAGCATAGCGAGGTGTAAAAATGAAAGTAGTAATGATATTTTTTTTCAAATACATAAGAAACAGAAGCCTACCAGAAATCCGTATTGCCAACACAAACTTAATATAAAAGAACCACTCAAAGATACAGCTGTAGCACAAAAACTAAATGGTTGTGTAGTGTTTGTGAGCTTAAGTGGTCAGAAAAGAATGATACAGTGGTGACTTATTGCAAAGCCAGGTTTTAGAACAAGCTGACAAAATGCATGGAAAAAAATCAGCAGAATCAGATCATGTTTTTATTTAAAAGCTTAAAAGGAATTTCAGTATGAAGCTACCAAACTATGACTAAGGTATCTAACCTCCCAGCTAGAAGTGGTTCTGCAGCAGAGCAGAGGAATGCAAGGTGAATAACCTAATACCAACATTTCAAAAGTAATCCAGGAAAGAGTCAGGGAAGTAAAGACCAACATGTCTTATGTTCGTACTAGGGAAACTAACAGAAGGTAAAACAAAAAAATTTAGAATTAATGGACAGCCATATCACATTAAAAGAAAGATACACCTTTTGTACAGGAAATTATGCCTCAAAAATTCATCAACAATCTTTCACAGTCATTGACCATGTGTGTCTGGTTGATCTAGTCTACCTGGAATCTCAAAAAGCATTTTACAAGATTGCTTGCGAAAGATTCTTCAAAGGGGAGAATCAGATAAAAGGAAAGAGGAAAATCCTCCTTTCCTTATCATTAAAACTTGGTTAATGATAAGAAGAGTAGATCAGTAGTTTCCACACTAAGGGAAGATCACCAATGGATCACTAATTATTAATAAATGCAAAGTGATGTAAAAGCAACTCCAAACTAGTTAATAGTGCTCAGAAAGGGATCTTGGGGTTATAGCAGACGTTTCTAAGAAAATAACAGATCAGTGCTCAGTAGAGGCCAAACAAGCAAACTGAAAGGTATTACTAGGAAAAGAATATGGAAAACAGTAAAGTTTACATCACTCTAAGTCCTTGGTATAATTACACCCTGAATGTTGTGTATAATTCTGGACTGCATCTCAAAAAGAATATAGAAAATATAAGCAGAAGGGAAATAAATACTTGTACAGAGTCGCCTCCACATAAGAAGCAACAAAATAGACCATGGCTCTTCAGCCTGGAAAACAGAAAAGTAAAGTCTATAAAATATGATAGATGTCTATAAAATTTAACTGCACAGAAGAATTAAGAGGTAATTATTATTTACTGTTTATCATGTTACAGAAACTAAGGGGACAACAAATGAAATTATGATGGACTGATCACACTAAACACAGGGAAGGTATGTTTTTGTATGATGTTCTGAATTACAAAAGTTAATTCTGGTTCAAAAAAGCAAGAAGACAATTTCCCTAAACAAGAAAAAAGAAAAATCGGGAGTATTAAACACAAGGATACCTTCTTTAAACACAAAGATACCTTCTTTGCCTTGTGTTAAATTGCTGAAAGATGGAATATACGATGGGAAACAAAATATAGCCAACCTACCTGGGTATACATCCACTACCTGTCCATATCAGATACAGCTGCACTGATTGATGTGAACTACCACGATATTCTACTAATTGTAGACAAATACAACTGTATAACCATGCTTACCCCTCTCACTTATTTCTAGATTAAGATTTGCTTACGTATTTTAACCAAGTCTATTTTTCTATAGAATCTCTTTCTGGAGAAAACATTTATAAAATCATTTTAATTCATTTTCCAAGCAGCATATGGCAGATTCAGTAGCTTCCAAATATCATATGACAAACTATCAACAGTCAAAAGGCAAATATCAGTGTTCTTATTCTCTCTCTTACATCTTAGGCACTTAAGAAATAGCAATACCAACCCACTTCAAAAATAGAACTGGAAAACTATTGGGAAGCATTGCAGAATGATTATTTAGCTGATAATGAAAGCCAATAGCTGATGAGTACTCGTACAATATTAACACACAAAGATACAAAGAAAGAAAGAACTATGCGGCTAATTCCAAGTATTTCAGCAGTGTTTTGTCAAAACACAGACAAAAAAACTGTAAGAGTCTGTTCCTCAATCTCTACTAACTTGTTGAGGTGTCACCACAGGAGCCAGATGTGCCTGGAAGGTACTCCTTCGGTCTGTGATTGGGTTTCCATGACGTATTGATGGCAGTTCTTCATCTATGGAACACAAACAAGGAAAAGTTTCTTTTCTTTTTAGGATACTGAAACAACATATATGGCTACATAAGTAAAGAACGTCTTAACTTTAAAAAAGGGACTAGTTAAAGTTAAGTATACAAGCTCACATACAGAACCACCAAAAATATGTAGTTTTTCTGTAATAGTTATTAATCTTTATTGTAATTTTTAATGTTATTAATTTGCATCACTCAAAAGCCGAGCCTCTCTTTTCTAAACTATTTCATCAGAATTAACAAGGAAATATTTTTACCTTCTTGGCTTTCAGATGTAGTAAAATTCAACATTTTAACTGAATCTTCCTGAACTGGCTGATAGTCCAGGAGAGAATCATCTTCATTATCTTCATCAACTTCTTCACTGATTTTCTTATTATCTGGTTCTTCTAAAATGTATGTAGTAAAATTTATTAGACATTTTGGGGAAGATAATTAATACATTTCCAGTTGTTTCTCCTCAAATTACAAAATGTAGAATAATAACATTAATTACAGCAAAATCAGAAACGTTTATTCCAGCATTAGCTAAAATCTTGCCTAGAATTAGGAACAGAACACTCATGGTATGGGATCCATGTGCAATCAATTACATAATATCTTCCACTTCAATACTAATTAATACTATTTCTAAGACAAAAAGAACATCAATGTTTACATTTTCCATTAAATGTTTACAATGCTACTGTTAATCTAATCTGAATTTAGAGACCAAAATAATCTCAGTTCAGAGAGGTTCAGTCATTTGTTGGTCATTTCTGGAAAAACGTAAAACTATGGTGCAATGCTACTTAATGAGGTTATAAAATCACCAAACTGGACATTTTTCAACTGCTCTGGGAGTCCTGCAGTTGTATTTTTCTTCACGCAAAGGACATTTGGAAAATAACAGTCAACAGCAAAAGCATAAATATCATACACTTCCATTACTCAGGCAACTGGATTTAGAGGGAGTCTACCATGCAGACAAGTTAGTATATCACAATCTAGTTATCTATTTAGAGGGCCTATGACGCAGTGATGATGCAGTTTTCCACGTATTTTCCAATAAAAAAGAAAAGGTGCAATATGGCATGCTAAAAAGATCTAGAAAAATTATTAGTTGAAGTAGAAGCCATAAGGTCGAAATATCCAATAAACTTCCAATATTGTCACTAAAATTTCACTTTTCAGTATCTACTCCTTTAGTCACATCAATGAGAAATGATTTTTAAATTCTTTTGATGTACCACCAAAATGTACATAGTTTACTGAAAGACTAAAACTAGACCTTACTATGAAGAAGCACTGAAAATATGTATTTTTTTCCTCTTCAGTGGTTTACAGAACTAAGCTAACATTTACCACAAAAAAAAAATTTGTTTCCTTTTGCCACAAGTGCATGAGAGATGTATGTATGTCTCTCATGTATTTAATAGCAGATTAGCATTTTAATGCAAAAGAAAAAAGCTCTTCAAAAGAATGACTGTGAATTTACACAAAGTCTGTCACTGTAAGCAGCAGTATGTACCTCTGCAACTGCAGAAGTATCACTACAACTCTACTGATCATGTACATTTTCATCCCAATATAGTATAATGCAACTGCGATGGAACACAATCATTTGTCTGTGTATTCCACTGAATTTTGTCTTCTCTTCAGGCTACTCCCAATCTTCCAAGAGCGTACTCAATACCAGAAGTTAACTACTGCTATGAATGATTCCTTTGCAGAATAGACGACAAAGCATGATGTACCTCCATATTGAACTCTGCTATCACAGAAGTAATTCAATTCCTAAGAGAACTGACGTCCTTGCTCTGGTTCACTGACATCCCCCCTTACTTTTTTTTTCCTATTGTTTTTTAAAAATGGAAATCATTGTGGTAAAACAATAAGCCATAAAATTAGAGACTGCTGTTTGCTTTTATCTAGATCCAGTACAAAACTGCACATAAAGCTTTAAGTCACAGTGAAATCTTACTTTGCAATTAAGCCAGAAGTAAAGAGAAAAATAATAAAAAAAAAAAACTATTTTCTTAAGTACCTGGATCTGATGACTGTGCCTTTTCTATCAGAACTTCTCTTATCTTCTCCACCCATAAATAAAGAATACTTTCACCAAGGTTCTGTCTGCAAGTCATTTAAAATTCACAATGAATAAGAATCCTTTTTTGCAGATTTCACTTGGAAAGTATCTACATTAAAAAACATGCAGATTTGAGACAGGCAAAAATAGAACATTACAGTCTAGGGTGAAAAAGATCTTTGACAGGCTTGTTTAAAGGTCTGTTCAGGTAGTTCACTGTATGAAACAGCTGACTTCTGCATCATTATATACTGTCTATGTGGCCACCTTTGACATTAAAAGCACCAATGATGGAGAAAAACAGGGAACTGATGGAAAGTGGCCACAAAAGAAAGTCAAGGATCTGAGGAAAGGGTAAGTTGTGCAGTCTCCCCTACTGTGTAACTTTTTGAAAGAATCCTAAGCCAGGACGTCTAGCCAGGATGTTTAGGTCAGTTGTTCTCTATAACAAAGTATTGTACTGCCAGTGGTGAGCTCCTTTAGCCGCTCTATAGCTCTAGGAGAGTCTTCACCTTTATGTTTGCAGGGGCTCTTCCTTGGAAAGGTGGCCCTTCTTTTCCCGCTCATGCACTTAGTACACACACATCTAAGGTTGAGCTTGGTGGACTGCACAGTACGGAAGTGGCAGTAGACCAAATGGAGCACTGGAAGGATGTGCTAGAGTTTGGGTCAGAAGCAGTCCTGTAGGAGGGGGAGATGAAGTAAGGATTTAGGTCTGGGAGTCCTTAGTTAGGTGGCACCAGTGTAAACATATGCTTTTTATGTGTATATTCAGAGCTAAGTAATGTTGCCTTCATGCACAGCAGGACCCAAACAACCCAAAATATATTTAAAGGTGTGCTGAAAAGTAATCTTCACAATATTTTGGCATGAGTTGTGCATGTTTGTCTCAAAACCAAAACTGAAGATTTAGAGCCTTAGCTAACTCACACTTTCTCATTAATAATTTTATACCTACTGCCACCATCTGGGGCAACATGTAAGTACACATCAATGACAAAATTACATTTTTAAATGCTTACTTTGCTAATTGTGCACAGCACTATTGCTGAACAAAATCAGAAATTCAAACAGATATACACATGTCAAGAAAAATATTCAAGGAACAGTAAGGATATTATAAACTTGTAGCTAAGTCAAATTTGGACTCTCAAAATCTGGACAGATTCCTGAACAAGTCAGTGTCTTATTTCATGCTGCTGCTTATCATAGAGAAGCACCATTTAAATACACAAAGAACTACATTTGTTTTAATTATGACATTTTAACTACAGAATCAAGAATTAAACTTCACAGTAGTTCTCTGAAATATATTTACCATTTCCTATCTCAGAGCATATTTCTTAATAAGGAGCTGTTATTAGGAAATGCTTTGGAATAAGGGAGATGGAATGAATAGGATTTCTCTGCTATGAGCAACTAACTAGCAATTTCTACAGTTACAACCCAATTTCAACTTTTACCTATCATTAGCGATTTACATTTGGTCTTAAAGATTATCCTTCTAGGCTGTTTTTAATCTTGTCACTTAGGTATCTAAGTCCTGAAAAAAGCTTTGTACTGAATAACATTTTTACCTTGAGAATATCTAAAAAAAAATCCAAATATTTGTCACATTTTTAAGTGCTTTGGGTCTTCCCAAATTGACTTGTGATCTGTAATTATCTGCTTTTCCCACCTCATGAAGACTAGTGACTGACAGCATAGTTCAAATTGTTTTAGATCACAAAAGTAGGTAGTTCAGATCCTTAGGGATTAGAAACCAAGTAGATGGCTTAAACAATTGCTTAAAAAGCACCTGCAAACCATGCAGTGTACCTAATGTTTACCTGATAATTACCCAGAAAATTACTCTTTTGATAGATCAAGGGTTTTCAAGGAATACTGTGCGCATCAGTGACTACTGCAAGAGCAGAACACTTAGTTTAAACTGAGTTAGTGTTACATTACATTGGAGATCATTGCTTGAAACACAGTCTAAAATGACATATATGGCCTCAAGTAGAAACACATTCATTTTCTGCTGAATAAAAATGACAAGAGAGCAGCGAGGCTTCTCAACAGCAACTGACACAGCTCCCAGGGACTGACCTGAATAGCATAACTTAACAATCTACAAGACTGCTCCAAGTAAGAGTGCTTCAGAAGTACACTGTTCCTCTCCACAGCTGTCATGTGGCAATTTGCTCCAGATGCTCGGGACAAAGTATAGGAAAAACCTGCTCTACCCTTGGTAGAAACTCCGGCAACTCAGGTGCCTGGACAGAGAGTTAAGGTCAATCTCTGTTCCTTCTGCACCACCAAATATTTGTGGTCAATATGATCCCAGATAACTTTTTACTGAACATCCTCTTCATTTTTAACACTTCTATTTTGTTTGCTTAAATTATCTGCTACTTAATTAAGAAACTCAAGGTAACAGAGTAGTTACATAAAAAACCTTTATCCAAACTAGAGTACTGTCTTCCTTATTGTATGCCATTAAAAAACCAATACTTTTCTTATGTTCAGATTTCAGTATTTTGGGCATAACCATTCTTGCTTATGACATATTTCAGTTTCATTTAGTCTATATTATCTTTGGCATCTAAAAGGATTAAATAAACTATATACAATTACTATGGTAACTACCCCAATTTCACAGCACTTCAAAACCATATAATTTGAGTATTTCTAAATATGTTTACTCTCATGTATTATGAGTTGCTGCTAAGTTAGCTGCATGCTGTGATAATAAACTGTCTCTGTTATAGTTAATAGATTCTACACATAGTTTAATTTACTTTAAAAACCCACTCATCCCTTAGCTGAAATACTGCTTTTTAATACAAAATCGTTTTGCCTCTTTGCTCTATGATATCAACAAATATTTTCACATCTTAGAGTTTAATACTCAAATACAGAACAGATGCAGAAATCTTGCACTTCATAGCACCAAATTCTTTATGAAACTCATAAATTCTAAAGGATCACAGATTAGGAGCCAAATGAAGACTTTCATCTACAAAGAGCATCAGGTCTAAACAACATAAAAGAAATAAATCGTAAGGTTTAACACACTTAGTTCTCACAAAATGTTAAGTATAGTAAATATACAGCATATTTGACTGTTTGATTTTTAAAAGAAACTCACTTTTGTATGGCTATTGCAACAATCATTTTGTAACCACTAATATGGGTACTTAAAAACACACATAGAGCATGATACAAAACTGGAAATCCATTGTCTCCTCTTAATATATCCCACTGTCTATCACTTACATGTATATTTCTTCCAAGCTATTTGCTAGTTCCATATAATCCTGTCCTCGAAGCCAAGAGGCACTAGGATGAAAGGAAATACAATGAAAACAGTGCCCATACACAGACTCCAGCATCTCTGCCAAGTTCAACAAATGTTCATTTTAAAATAAATGTGACAGAAAACACAAAAGTAAAATTTTGTCAATCATTCCTGCTGAAGATGATTTCAGTTTTAAAAATCTTGGTAAAACCAGGAGCATCTAATTTCCCTTCAAAACTCAGTCCTTGGGCTTACGCTCGCCTCAGGTAAGAAAGCTGGGCTCATTTTTCCTTGTAGGCCATTGTCACTCCAGAGTCGCCTTATGTATCACTAGCTCTCTTTTCAGGCTCCTTCAGCGCCACAGCACCTATTACATTTACATTGACCCTTCACTGCTGTACTGGTACCCTCCTGGTCTCATGTTAAACTATACTTAGTCTCAAGTCTACCACCACTATTTTCTATTGTCTTGGCAATAAACTAAAACTCTGATAGACATGTTCTGTACCATGCCATGCAGGCTTGGTCCCTCTATCATCAGAATCAGGGATCCGGTTGGCACATCTCCATGGCCTTTGGCTTACATAACAGGACTTTCGTCTTAGAGAAACCAAAGCATGTGAGGAGCAGGGAAGGAAAAGAGTAAAATGGCTTGTGTCCTTGGTTCCATCCCAAAAGAGTCAGTGCTCAGATGAAAAACATGTCTTATAATCTGAAAGAAGGATCCAGACAAGAAGGATACTCAAGGAAACAGTGAGACATCATTGTCTAACAGGACAAGCAGCAGTCACCATATTGCCACAGTCCTATTGTTGCTTTGCAACAAAATAACACTTTTACTAGAAGAGTTCTGAGGGAAGAGAATTAATTGTCATTGAGAGCTCCATGAGGCTGGCTTGGGAGAAAGAGTATAAATATTCTTGCCTGAAACATCCCCATCCCCAGGATATTTTAATTCAAGGAGTCATCTTAACTGAACTTCAACTTACACTTTAAACAATTAATGGTGGTAATTCAGAAAAGAGATACAAATGTTTACAAGAAAAAAACTCTTGACAAGAAACTTCACTTACTTTAGTTGATAAATAGGCGGCTCTGCTGCTGGATATCTGGGAGGCAAAACTACCTGAAAGAAACTTGGTATAAACATTCACTGGACTATTCCTCTCAACTACTTGAGCTTTACTTACGGACTCTGATGTGGAGCATTAAGGCGACAATCAGTGCTCCAAACGAAGAAAATAGTTGGCTTTGTTGTTACAGAATGAAGAAAACTTTCAAGTCTACATTTAGGATTCCAATACTGTTATACATACAAATACTGTTATACATACAAATAATATATTTCATAGTGTGAAATACGTTATTTGGGGATGAAATGCCATGCAAACAAAAGCACAAAAAAAACCCTGAAAGCATCTATGTGCATAGCTGCTTGATTTATTTAAGGTGCTCTGTACTTCTATAATTAGGCACTTCAGCATTACCTCCTCTAAATAAAATTATTGTTTTCAGTGCTGGAAACACACAGTAGCAAGTTACTCAGTTAAGTTGATCTGAATTCAGTTTGTTTCCAGCCTTAATAAAAAGTAAGTCTAGAAGCAGCCGCAGCTGCCGCAGCTACTCAGTTCTATGCAAAGCCAATGTAAAACAATAATTTAAAAAGGAGACTTGGAAAAAACCACTGAACTTAGTTTTTGACAGGTGTGGAATTAGGCTATGTATTACATAAAATGTTACAAGCACATTGATGTGTTACAGGAACCATCACTGAAAAGTCTATCAAGCATTCCGATCCAGATGCTTGTTGATCCATATCAAATCCTATTTAAAAAGGTTTCATGTAGGCACAAGGTTTTGTGTGGGAGTCCAGTGGCATATTCTGTGCCAAACTTTTAACAATACTATACCTGCAGACAGAGGGTCCATTTAGGTTGCTCCAGACAATCACTGATCTTAATGCAATAGATTTTTTCATCTTCATCAACAACACACCAATCTTCACCATATATGGATGAAAGGGCTTCAATTTCATCGAGCTAGAAAAAGGGTATGTTAAAGTAAATAATAGTAATTTTGTGTGCCAAGCACAATTTTAAGACATGCTGCTCTACAGTTCACTTACAAACGTGACAAGATTCACCACAGCTGACTCTACCGAAAGGCTACAAACACCAGGGCACCAATGCAGATTCACACTGTAAGCGGACTTTGCTCAGTTCTCCCATGCACAGAAGTGTCTTTTGCATTTCTATGGATGATCTGTAACTCTCAACAGGGCCAAGATCACTCAGGGAGCAGCTGCAACACATGCCTGCAGCTCCCAATCAGCATAACTTCTGGCTGGGTCACCATCCAGCAGGAGAAAGACCCCAGCTCTCGGCACTAGCTTCTGCTGTGTGAGACTGAGTCAAATTAACCAGCAAATCTCAGTAAAAATTAGGCAACTACATTCTACCTAGACATTTCTTGCCGCTTGCAATACTATTAAAAATCTGAAATCAACATCTTCGGTGCAAAATCGTAGTCACGTCCCAGTGCTTGAGCAAAGACAATCAAGCTGTCGTTTAGGCAATATCAAGGCCTACTGGCAAGAAGCTCCTCATGGGACTTGGGGTTGTCAAGAAGCTACTTCAATCCACTTATTTTGATTTAGTACTCACACTGACAGGACAAGGGTTTCTCCCGAGAGACAGAACACGCGTTTTATCCCCGTCCCCTACGGGATGGCGCTGCCGTTAGCGCCGGACGCCCGCCGGGGGGGGGAGGGGCAGGCAGTGGGCTGCCCAAGCCGCGCGCGCCCCGCCACGTGCCGGCCCCGCCCCCCGCCATGACGAAGGGGGCGTGGCCGCGCAGCCCCCGCGAGACCCTCTTCCCGCACCCTCGCCGTTCCCCGCACGCCTTCTCTTCCCCCACGGCCGCTCACTTGTTGCTGGGTCGTTTCCGGGTCACTCGCCGCCATCGGTACCTGAAGAAAGGCGGAGAGGAGAGAAAGGGCAGGCAGCGGCCGCTGCGAAGCAGTAGGGCGCATGCGCCGGAGGCGGAGTTTGCGCAATGGCGCCAGTGAAGCTGCCCGCCCTTCCCCCTGCCAGCACCCCGTTCCCGTGGTGGGGTCAGCGGGCGTTGTGTCAGCAGTCAGCGCGTTTGCTGAGTTTCCCTGCCCACCTGGATGTTTGCTGTGCTCTGCTGCTGCCTTTGGAGCCCAGGTCGCAGCAGGCTGCCCCTTGTGCTAGAGGGACGAGGGGGGAGAGGCAGCTGCTCTAGAGGACTCGCAAACTCGTAGCAGGAGAGAGCCTGCCCGCCCGCGGCCTGCGCCCCCCACGCCACGGCCATCAAGGACCTATTTTAATTGCTCTGCCAAATTAAGTAAAATAACGCGTGCATACAGTGACTATGAATGAGTGGCGATCTTATAATCACATAAAGACGATTACAGAAACATCATCAGTATCACATGAAATTTCCATTATACTTACAGAAATGCAATTTGTTTCTCTAACATTGAGAAGTTTCCCGTATCTGTTTTAAAGATAGGTCTGCTCAGTAAAAAGTACAGGTTTTAATGTCTCTTTTTGCTTTTGTGCGAAGTATAGGTGCCACCTTTTTCTGCAGTTTGTAGTTCCTGTGCTTTCTTCAAATGTATTCTATACTGATTCAGTTGTGAAGAATTAAGGTTAAGCTACATTTTCCCCATTCTCAAAAGTTGGGAGAATCTGCACGTGCTTTGGAGAACAGAACTAGAACGGAGAACAATTGGGACAAATGGGATACATTTTCCAAAAAAAAAAAAGAAAAAAAGGATGTAAATGAGTAGAGACAAATACAGCACTGTTATCAGCTGAATAAATTCAGGATGGAAAACTACTGGTTAGGTAGACTTCCACAGAAATGATTTGGAAGTTATAATGAATCCCACACTAAGTATTCATCAACAATGTCCTGCTTTTGCTTAAAGGAGAACTACCACATGGGGATGTCCAAATGCACAGGAGGTAACGTAAGACGTGATGTAATCCTGCTCTGTACGGAGCTGCTAAAGCCATGGCTAGAACTGTGTCCCATTTTAGCACTATCCTTCAAGAAGGATGTGCACTAAATGAACAAAGTCCAGACTGAAGTGATAAAATCAATCACAAACCTAGAAAGCCTGTCATCTCAAAAGACTGGAGAGAAGGAGTTTTCTAGTTTAAAGAGAAGTCTGAGAGAGGTAGGCATCCTTCAAAGGATGCTGCAAAGAAGAGAATACATTCTCGTTGTCCACTCCAGAAAGGATATGAAGTACTAGAGATTTAATTTGGGTGTTAAGGAGGTTCAAATCAGATGCTAGAAAGAATTTGCCAGTAATTAAGTTAGTTATCCTCAGTAAAGGAGGGGGGAGTCTTTTAAGTACCCAAACTCTGTTGCAAAGATGGAGGCAATACTACGTATTGATGAAGCAACACAAGTAACACATTACCTTAGACTGCAGCACGGAAGAGTCAGATAATTACAAGGAAAAGCTAAGCACTGAACAGTTTATTGAGTCATCATCACGGAAAAGCTCTAAGAGAAGTTGGACCTGGATACAGTTAATTCTGGAAATACAGATGAATATGAAAGCAAATTCCTATGATGCTTGCGTACATACATTCTTGGGCTTGTAGTTTATCACCACTATTAAAGTAAGACCCTAACCTGAGGGCAAACAGTTCACAGAGATGGCCTGGAGGCAAAATTTTGTTACACACTTGGACCTAGATTCAAGAAAATATTTAAGTTTCACACTCCTATTTCAGCTCCTAAATTTTAATTTAAATCAATTGGAATTTGGAAGTATTTTAGAACATGTCTTTAATATGCATATCAGAACTTAATAGACACTACTATTGATGATATCTGAGCCAAAAATCTTAAATCCCAGGTTCAGATGGCAGGGGTGGAAGTATGAAAAAATGTTCCTTTTCTTAGTGTGTTAATCCAGTCTGTATTAGTTTAAACTTAAAAAAAAAAAAAACAGAACTCCGTCCTGATCTTGTTTGAGAACTAATATATGTAAATATATATAAATATATAGTTGTTCCATATTTGATAACTGGAAAGGTAATTTTTCCAAGATCAGGAAGGCTTCTGACACTACCTTCTGACACTACTCATCAGTGTCATGGCCAGAGTTGATTTAATTTTTCTTTGAACAGTAGTAAAAAGAAGGTACCTAGTCATGGAACATGACAAAAATGAAGACTGATATATATTTAACTGAATCTCATGGATACTTTGTCAGAAGTTACCTACTCCACTTTTAATTGAAAAGAACACCCAACATTAAAAAAAAACCAAAAAAACAGAGAAAGGAGTTTGTTAAGTTTCCTTCTCACCTTAACATAACAGAAAGATTCAACTTATAAAGACCTAGAAAAGATGGGTAGTTGGTGCTGCATTTTTTTGTCCTAATATTAAATTTTCTTATAAATTTTAAGAGGATATGACACTATGAGACAGCTTTTAATTTTATGATAGCAAACACTGTATAGTGCTTGCACTCCATAAGTTGCTAGTTTTGACTTAGCTGAACAAATGAGTTTACATGAGTATTTACTATATTTGTTATTAAATGATTTGAAGTTATTATTGACAATATATATGACTGTTGTTGTCTATAACCCCTATAAAAGCATTGATATGAAGGAGTTTAGCAACCTGCCATTGGATCAGGAAGAGACTGTACTGGATAAAAAGACACAAAAGTATAAAACACAAAAACTGCATGGATTGGAGACATCTCTGACAGATTTATAAGGACTCTGCTATTTCCTTTCATTGTTGATTATAATTTTATAAGTCTTGCTGAATTGCCATGGAGACAAATGTAATTAGTGAATCTCCAACATGCTTATATATACTAAATGAATAAGAGAGTAGATGAATTGATATGATGCACAAGGGTATTTAACAGCTGATTAATTTCTTGACTGTCTAAAATAAACGTTCTATTAAAGCTGGATATGAAATAACTTTCAAACTTGGGCACCAACAAAGTAGAGTTTAGTGAAGTGTTCGGGATCTTCTTTTACTACATAACTGAACCTCACTGTTCTTAATAGCAAGGAGTGTCCCAAACTCATACTCTTCACAGCACTGCATGAGCTCTGACATTTAAAATAATGGCTAAGTCTAACCTTTGGTCTATTAGTTCGCTCTTTGTGAGCTAGAGATATCAAAAGAAAACATTCAAAGCTCAAATCAAAACAATTAAGCAAAAGAAAACCCTGAAGGTCAGAAGTGGCTTAAATTACTAGAGGGAATGCAGCTTCTTTATTCTCTCTTGTATAGTATGCTTGGTCATTACTGATGCTTTTCTAGAACTAAAATCTAATACTAAAGAACCAAAAGCTTAAACCAGATAAAAATAATATTAATGAAGTTAAGGAAGAAATATTTACACAGAAAGCTTAAATGAAAAGAATGTTATTTAAATAGAAGACATGTAAAAGCTGCCAAGAGTTTGGAAAGAAAAAATTACCAAAACTGCAGAAATGCTTTTTGATTCAATATAATAATGCTTACATTCTATTACTAAATCTGCCCAAAGGGGGGAGGTAAATAGCCACATCCTTATGTTAGTACAAAGCCAAAGGAACTAGCTGAGCACAGATCATTCTCCCTCTGTACATAACTTTAGGTCATGTGAATTTTATTGGTCTAGCATTGCAAATTCCTTTTATCTTTGCTAGTCAGTTTTTAAACTTCATGATCCAAAGCTTATAAACCTTAGATTTGTATAATAATAAACTAAGCTGGTATTTAATTGATGTTAGGAAAACTGTACAGAGATTGATAATGCACAGTAAATGCAAATTAGGTGTAAGATGCCATAATTGGTATGAATGACAAATTCTGATTTGTGATTAAGAATCACATGCAAAGCATACATCATGAAATCTTAATCTCGTTGTTGATCGGAGTTTCACTATTAACTTCTATGGAGCCACAATATATAAACATAGAAGCATAACACAGGGGTAATAGACAAACATGTAAAATAAACAGAACTACATATTTTAGTTAAATATCAAAGATACTACTTGTTTTTGCATAGAACAACACAAGCGGTATGGTGCATTTGCAATTTAAAAAAAATGGAAGATTTAGGACAATGTTAACATAGGCAAGCTGTACCTCAAATTATCATGTGCAAATGTGTTGGTTAATTCTGCATCAGTATCAAAACATGCTTAAAGGTTCTGAGCCAAAAGTGAAAAATCAGGAATATCTGACCTTTCAGGTAAGTCTTTAAATAAAAGCGACAAATTAAAAGTGAATAGATCCATGTGTTAGTGAATTTGATGCCCTGCTACTCAAGATGAGAGTCAAGAAATAAACACCATACAGTAGTACAGACAATTACTTGTCTGTTAAGTCTTCCCTTTAAGGTATAACTTTAAACTTGGTACAGTTTAACCATACTAATAGTTCAAAATTACTATGTCAAATCATATACTACCAATTTATGCCCTCAGTTCTGTGTTCTGTTTTTGTATAAGACTTTTTTCTATTGAGGCTACTTACTTGACAGTGCTAGTGCTGTAGCTTTATTTTAACAACAGTTCTGTGAAAGCATTTTGTTATAGAAACAGTTAACTGCTCACCAACAGGACACAGAATTTTGGATACCATTAACCTTGCTACCAAACAACATCTGATATAAGCTCAGTCGCCACCATCCAATAAAGAACATATATGCATTTAAGTACAAAGTAGTTCAGCTGATTTGAGCTGCACAATGCTGTATTTTGCTAAATGAGGGGTAAATTACTGTAAATTATTTATGAGGTTTCTAGTTATAAACTCTCTGCATGCAGGCAATTTATTATCTTGGAACTAAAAACAAACCAAACTGATTCAACTACATTAACAAAAAAGTGCATTACACAAAGACCGAATCTTTGGCTGAGACTACATGGCTGGTAAAACACAGGAGAAGTATATGTCATGTATGGGTGGCTTTGTGACACCATGGGTTATAACATTGCTTCCTTTCTTAGCCACAATCCAGTTGTGTCCTGGTTTGTATACAGCCTATAGCAGTGTACAGTTGTCTTCTGTAGAGCTATGGAAATGTAAAAGCTTTTCTACAGTGTAATAACTGCTAGCAGGTTTTAGGAGCCTCCAGGCAAAAGAGGATCAGTGAATCCATACGTTTTTGTTCTGCCATGTCTGCATTCAGACAAGTAGGGCATGTTACAATGCTCCATCAAACTATTCTATCACATGCTTCTTTTCTGGAGGAGGATGCCTCCAGAAGCTGCTTGAGCATGCTTCAGTGCTGCTCTGAGCAGCAAAGAGCACTCCTATCTCAACAGTAAAGCTGCTTCACACCATCTACAAATTAACCACTTCACAGGGCTATTTCCTCCCAAGTATGAAATAAATATCACCAACAAGCTTGCACCTGTAACAAATTCCTACTGCAAGCAGTTCAGAACTACACGAAAATTTTACTTTCATCATTCACTGGAAGTTGTCCTTGGTAATTCAAGGCAAAGATCCACAGGAATTGTATCTGAGACTATCAGCCCATTTGTTAATTCTGCTGTGCCTGTCTTCAGCCAGCCTAGTAAGTGAAACAGGTGTAGAAAAAGGACTAGGCCCTGTGTTTGCTGTGCTGCTCTCCAAACAGTCGAGCAGTAACTTTCTCAAGAACTGCATCAGGGCACAAATCTTGAATTTCTGTCTAAGGACTGATGGTCAATTAATGAACATTCAGTCATTAACCATTTTACTGTATGAAAACAGTACAACCTATCATATCTCATATGTTACTTCACTAATCTTCTCCATCTGTACACTTCCTTGCTAAGTTGGATATCGCTAATGTGGCTAGTATGTTCTAGTCTGAAGCGGAAGAAAACAAAAAGAGCAATACGTGCTGATAGGGAGGTGCTGTATCATAAATAAAACTGTGACATTTTTGTGAGGGATAGCAAAATAAATGGTCAGTAATTATTGTCCCTTTCCAAGCCTGGAAACTTCCCAAAAGTTCTTCCTTACTCCAGCCTTGAATAAACAACTAGAAGCCTAGGCCAACCGTGCAGAGGCAGAAAGGGATGTGTGTGGGGGGATGCTGCTTCTTATCTTCTCTCAGTTGCCAGCAATACCTTGCAAAATAGGGAATGCTCAGCATCTGTCATCCTGGCTTGTATAGTTGCTAATGATGACTTCAGCCACAACAGTGTGGTTATTTTATTCAAATCAGGGCAATGAAGAGTGGCATTATTTCACATTTTTCACCTGGATACTTCTAGTCACAGGATTTGATTGCCTGCAGCCATTAATTCAGCTAGTTGATTACGCACCACACAGTGGAAGTTCCCTCCCTAAAAAAGTTTCTCCTTGGTCACGGCTTTGAATTCTGCAGTCAGGTTGCCCCATCCTAGAACAGGAGAGGATGTAAAATACACTTTGCTGCAAAAACCATTGATAAAAACAGTTCAGTGAGCTCTATGCGAGGTGGTTTGCCAACGCATTCAACCCTAACACAGCAAGTGCTTCACGCTTTCTGCACCACTAATTCCAGCAGGTTGCCTGAAAAGGGAAAGATATGAAAAAAGAGAAATGATATGCTCAAAACAGAAAGAATCTATGTTGGCAGAACTGTTTTCTCGTTTCCACACTTCAGAGTCCCAAACTCCGTGGGTGTACCAAAGCCAAAATACTGGTAAATAACAGACACTCCTTGAAGAATCTGGAAGCAGGAGAAGCAGAGCTGTAACTGGCTGAAGGGCAAAGCCCTGTGCTGTTAACTCTGCACCACATTGCAAAGATGGATGGAGTAGGGGAGTTGCTGATGCTTTTACTTTTATTACATAAAATATAATAAGTACTAGGAAACATATAAATATTTGTATCTAGTATTTATGTATGTAAAATATAATGAAAAATAAGAAAAGAGGAGGTGGCTTCATTTTATTCTGAGGCTGCTTGGAGCAGTTATGGCATTGTGAAAGAAGGCTTAAAGCCAGATGCAAGAGAAGGAAAGCAAGCAAAAGCTTTATTGACTGACAGGAGTGGGTAGGTGTGTAAGAAAAGACAGGAACATGGGCACAATACAGTTGAGAGTGCTCCGAAAGTAAGGAGAACAAGCTTGAAGAGCTGCTACTGAGGAAAGAAAGTCTGTGTGATGCTGAACTCCAGCCTCTCAGATGCTTGTATGCTTATTGCTGAAGCATCCCTGGACGCAGGTCTCTTAGTTAAGATCAATTAACAGAAGGCAATGAAAAGCAGAAGAAATCACAGTAAATTTGTGCTTTCTCTGCAGGTGTAGAACTATTTCTTTTCTTCTTTCAGTATGTCATTCTTAGAATGGCTGTATGTTAAAAATATGCGTAGTTATATACAATACACAATACTGAAGAATGCCTTATTATTTATGTCATAAGAATTTCACAGTAATTGCTCAGGTAGAAACTTGTCCATTCTTGGAACAAAAGTCTCATCCCAAACTTTTATTTTCTCCTGGCACCTGCGGCTCCTGCCCTGCTTTTCAGTACTTTTTCTGCATACGAGGCAGGCTCGGGTATGTCTCAACGTCGTAAAACTTCCATGCTATTTAACTTTTAGGATAACTTCTTGTGGGATTTCAAAGACATGTGTGAGTTTTCAAAATGGAAAAGCTTTGTCACGTGGTAAGAGCAGAGAAGCGAGGTGCCAGCTATTGCCTTCAGTTGAAACATAAAGGGAGATGGGAAGGAATGGCAGAGCAAAGGGCCCTGAACCGAAAGCGTACCTCACTCTCTACCCCCAGTTGTACCAAATCTCTGAAATTGGTTTCTTTTGTCTGAAGTGGTCTTGGGAGCTGCACGTTCATTAAAAATTTCCTCTTACTCAAGACTTACACAAGGCCGAAGGGACTTCCAGCAACACTTTTTTCCCCCTCTTGGTGGTCTGGTATTTTTGCTCTCCCGAGGTCATTTTGTGCAAGCCCCTGCCGTCCCTCTGCGAAGGCAGCACCATCTCACTCGCCTTCCCGCACTTGGCTGCCTTCTCCTTCCGGCAGGAGACGGCAGAGGCCGGAGGCGCGCGGCGGGGGACCGGACCGGGCCGAGGAGACCCGAAGCCGCCGGCCCGGCCCCGACCCGCCGCAGCGCAGCCAGCGGGCCGCTACCGCCCGGGCGCTGCCCCTCTCCCGCCACCACCAGGCGACGAAACGTTGCGGCCGCCCCTGAGCCCGCCGCGGCCGGGGTGGCGCCGCGCGGAGGCCGCGCCCGCCGCGGGCCTCGGAGCGGCCCCGCCTGGGCCGGCGCTGGCGCTGCCGCCGGCGGTCACGTGCGGGGCCGGTGCGTACTGCGCGGGGCGGGCGGCGCGGTGAGGCTCGGCTGGGCTCGGGAGGATTTGGGGAGGGGAGGGGATGGGGGCGGGGGGCTCCCCCGCGCTGCTCCCGCCTGGGGCGCTGGGCGCCGCGGGAGGCGGCCCGGCCTGCGGGGCGGCTCGGGCTCGGCGGGAGCGCAGGGCGCCGCCGCGCCCCCCGGCCCCCCAACCCGCCGCACCCCGGGCGTCCCGTCCTTCTTCCCCACCGCGAGGTGGGAAGCGAGCGCGGGCGGCAGGGGGGCGGGGGGGCTCCGCGGTGGCGCTCGGAAGCGGCGCGGTGCCCGTCGCCCTCCCGGGCCGCGGCGGCACAGCGGCCGTTTAACGGCTGCTGCCGTTGGAAGAAGCCGTGCGCGAGCGGCGGCGGTGCGTTGGGAGCGCGGGGGCTGCCCGGGTCCGCGCTCGGCTTGCGGCTGTGCGGGCACTGATCCGGGGAGAGCTGGCGCTGGCCGGAGTGGGCTTGTGCAAAGCTCCTGGGCTGAAAGAAAGTCTTTGACCTGACAGAGCTAAACCGCGTGCAGAAAATAGCCAGGAGATGTCCCAGAGCGGCGATTAGTGTAAATACCCTTGCCCAGGCACTGGCTGGTGAAGAGGTGCTGTGTTCTTGCTTCCACGTTGGCTGCTGTTGCGCAGAAGTAGCTTTGTTTTAGGTAAGTGGCTGCTTGACACGAAATGTCAGTGAAACTATGCCATAGAAGCATGCTCAAGTTCCAATTCTTAGGACCTTTTACCTGGAAATTAAAATAACTATTTTTAGGGAGCATCACTGGATGCTTGTGATGCTGCAGCTCTTCCTCCTTGGAACAGCTGCTGTCGGTACAGTACATTGTGTGGGTTTGTAAATCCAGTTCTGTCTGTCTGTGCAGTTTGGGGCTTTCTGTCTTCTCCTTCACAAGCCTCACGTCGTAAGACGTACTTGCTGGGACAAGTAAGAAGTCTTCCTAAGCAAGTATCATCCTCTCCTACAGGAATCTAGTTTTCGCTGCTAGAGGGAGATCTTCTGAAATACCAGCCAATGGTGTACTCCTGCCCAGCCTTACTACTTGTCATGAATGGAAAGCTGCCTCTGCCACCGGTAGCTGCTGACTCAGAGCCTTCTTGTTAGATTAGGCAGTGCCCGTACTGTTTCTGCTGCTTGCAACTGCTGTTAAGCTGCAGCAGAGTGAGAGCCAGCAATGTGCTAGCTGACGTATTTTGTTGCTGTTTTGGACTGTGTACATATGACAGGAGGCCTCAGCGTGGGAGAAGAAATCAAAGTAAAAGCAAGCGGTTCATATCAACAGTACTGCTCCTTAGTCAGGGATGGCACTTTAGATCTTCATAGACCTCTTGGTGAGGAAAGCGATTTTTTTGCTTGGACTCTCCTAGAAGTTAGATAAGCATAGCTTGTATGTCAGCAGCTGTTAGCTGGCCTTCCCTGGTTAAGTATTCTGCAAGATTCCTTAATCAGGTGTGCAAACAGCATGCTAACTTGGGCTCTCAAGTCTGTGTTGAAAACAACCCCTACATGAAGACACATGCTTTTGTTGAGTGAGGAAAATCTCTCCAGTGGAGGGTTCACAGAGGAAGATAAAAGCAGAGTATCTTAAATGCTGTTCTTTATATCTTCTTACAGGATAAGATTCAATTAGCAGTCAAGTACTGCTCAAGTAGTCCTAATGAGTTTAACAAAAGTGCCTCGCAGTTGCATCTCAGCTGTGTAGGAGATCCTAAATATTGTTCCTGTGTTATTTTCTCATGGCATAGTAGTAACTATAGAGACTAGCATACAAGCCTTTCAACAGTACAAGGCATAACGATGAGCCATGAAAAGCAGTTTAACTTATATCATCTGATTAATGGACTAATGTAATGATGGCAACATCACTGATGGAGCAGATGTCAGTTCATGTAAGTGGCTAATAGCTTAACTTATAAGCAGCACAATTTATCGGGATTAACCTGTTAGTAGTATCTTATGGCTAATAAATCCAAACTAAACCATTAAGTGTCTCCCTCAGTGCTGGTGAGCTGTCATGGTACCTCAAAACTGTTGGGAAAGGATTTTGGAGCTCTTTGGATGGCAGGTCATGTGACCAAATAGTGTATTCCCGTCTGCCGTGGCGCACAGATGTACCGAATAAAATTGCCAGCCTGTAGAGTTTGAGTGCCTATGTATTGATTTCTTTCAGCAATCTAAACTTGCCACTCCAAATCCTCTGCTGGCTGTTGCTGACCTCCATTACAGAGCAAATCATAATGCTTAAATCAGTATTTTCAAGATTATGCTAACTTGTCTTCAGAGCCCCTTGCTGCTGGCTTCATTTAGGCACTAGTACTAACTTGAGCTTCTGTTAACAAAAACTTCAGGGTCTGTATTACTTGTTGTCTAATGAATGACTCTGGACAGATTCACTTTCCAGCCCCAACTGCAGGAGCATTTCCATGTGAATGACCCTTCTAACTATGACTAATAGCCAGCCAGTCATTCTTCTGCATCACTGCATACTTGAAGCTTACAAAGTGTATTTGAAATTCAAGGCTTGGCCTAAACAGCAAAGTCTCTGGGGACTGAAATACTGAAGCAAATGGACCTTTCTTAGCTGTGTTACTACACATTTCACTCTACTGATAATATTTGCTGTAAGAGTTTAAAAAAAAGATCAGTGATTTTAACCTAATGACTGCTAAGGAAAGAATCATACAAGTAGTTTTACTCGGTCGTTCAGCTTTCTGTGTATGCTAAGCTCTTTAACATTCTGCTCATGCACATTGCGGGCCCTGCTGCATATGTAAGAGTTGCGCATTTGGATCAGTCTTTTAGTTCCCTTCCCAAGCAGTCTTTTCTTCCTTCTCATCAATATCGAATGGGAGAGGTTCTTAATGTGTTGCATGTGCACTGCTGTCTGTGTGGGATGTTGACAAATAATATGGGGTAATGATAAGAGTATGATTCTCATGTGATACACTGAGAGATTGCTAAAGAAATATTGGGTGGAAGGCAGAGAAATGAAGGATGAGCTTTGCTTTTTTTAATGAATAAGTCAGCAAAATGAGCTCTAACTATGCTGTTAGCTTCTGACTGTATGATTCCTGATGCTGTGTTCTACGGTCCACTAAATAGTATCTCTCATCTTCAGAGAAAGTATTACAGACTGATAATGCATCAACATATTTCATTTTGATCTTTCTCTAGACACTAGTAAAACAGCTTCACTGGACAAATGATACATGCCCTAATAGCAACAAGCTAGACCTGTTTGCCTCAGACAAATGGTTAGGCTCCTGTTTAGGGGAGAAGTTGGCGTCAGGGCTTGAAGGTTTACCAGAAGTACTAGTGCTATTTCTTCTAGCAAAACTGTAGACAAAAGCTGTTTGTGTCTGCCATTCAGCTGTCCCCTGAACATCAGGGGAAAATTCTTATCTTGGTGTTGCCAGCCCTTGGGGAGTCTGTCCCCTGCTCTACATTTGTCTCCCAGTCTCTTAGATATTACATTATCCGTCACCGTGATGTGCTTTTTCTTGCTTACCCAGTGCTCTCATCTTGTATAGATTTCCCAGAAAAAACTGCAGTGGTCACAAGAAACAGAATCGTCTCTTCTCTTGTTGAGTGGCTTCTCACCTTGCAGTAGTATCTGTTGCCTGTGGAGTTGTGAATGTGTGTGATGCAACTGAGCTGCCTGACCAGTGCAGCAGAGTGTAAACATGTTGTGGGACCACTGGAAACCTCTGGTAGTGTAGAAAAGCTAACTTTTTTTGGCTGATAATATACTTTGCAATCATTAACTGACCTAAGAAATCTATATTCTGCAGGATCTAGTTAAGTCTGATGTGTCAGGTGAAGAAGGTAAATTGGAGGCAAAAAATGTGGGCAGACAGTTCTTTTAGTGTTGTTCTTAGCGACAGTAAACTGTATATTGCAGCACAGTCTTTTCAGGTTGCTTTTACAGCTGCTTAACTCCTCTTAAAAGGTGTGTAATCCATGAAAATGGATTTTCTCCCATGCTGAGCTGTGCTGCATCTGGATCTAGTTGTAATAGCATTAAAAAAAAGTTCAAATTACCTATTTGAGCGTGGAAAGATTGGTCAAGACATCAGTTAATAACTGTCTTCAGTGAGAGACCTGATAAGTAGCCGTATGAGTTGCCCAAAGGTCTCATGCTTCTTTTAGTAAAGACCTATAAAATAGCTATGCTGATAAGTTTTGTTTTTCTCGCTTCTTTGAAAGATATAAATCCTCCTTTTAGTTCAAAAGCAATATTAATACGAGAACTAGCTGGTGGTATTTTATAATTGTGTGTTAATTTCTTTATGTTGTACTAATGTGCATCTTAAGGTCAAATGTGGAAAGATGTTTGAGTATCTGACTCCCCTTCAAATCAAGGTGAGGGGAGCCAAGTATCTGAGTTTCGTAAGTTGGTTTTACCAGTCAGTGAATGGGCATCTGGGATCTCCATATGAACATGGTTTCTGTTCTCCAGGTGTTAGTAGTTAAAATGAGTCACAACTAATTCTGAAGAAGTATTTGGGCTAATAGATATACATCATAATTTCTTTTTTTCCTCATTGTCTCTGAAAACCTTGCATGAAAAAGGTGAAAACCTTAAGAGGAAAGAGTAAATGCTTACTAGTTATGCTTGTAGCAAAGATATTTCTCATTTGTGTCACACAGTTTCAATACCCAAGTCACGCCTAGAACCTAGAAAACCAAGAAGCAAGAAAACATTGGAATTACGTTATTTAGCTTCTATATTTAGATGAGGAATTTTAATGCTTCTTACAGTGGCATGACTGGGTGCTGGGCAGTGAAGAACAGCTTGGACGTTAAAGGTCTTCCACGTAGGAAATAACTATGTCTCTCATGCTGGGGTTCAGACTAAATAAGGGCGAAAGCTGGTATAATATTAAGCCATAATTTATAGCAGCATACGACACTTGTGAAATTAGTTCTCTTGTATCTTTATTAGAGATGAGTACAGAAGCAGAACAGCAGCTTCTCCATGATGCTAGAAATGGAAACTCTGAAGAAGTTAAACAGCTTCTGGATACCATGGACAAAGGAGAAATAATCTTTAACATCAATTGTAAAGGTTAGTAGACCTCCTCACATGTCTGTAACCTCACTGTTGAAGCCACATTTAGTGAAACTGTTAATGATAGGACAGCCTTGCTTTCTCTGAAGTGCTCAATAGACTAATAGAAACCACTTATGCAACTGCTTTTACCATGTGACATTTAAGGCCATACTGTATGGGGAAGAGATCATAAACACAGAGTATAGGTAAATGTAATTTACAGAGCTCAGAGTAGTTAACTGAAGCTAGAAATGTCAACAAGTTGAAGAAGCAGTACCTCTTTCTGCCAACACCTAAGCTGATGCCAACATTGGAGTTTATAATATTAAACAAAACAGACCAGGATGTAAGGAGATGTTTCAGGGATGTAAAGAGCCTCAGTCAAGGCTGCAGAAGAGAACAGGTACCTTATGTATGCTCTGCTAAATATGATTTTTAAGCCATGGTTCATTATGAATTCATTATCAGCAGCTACATGTCTTACTGCTTACAAGGAGGATTGGGACAAATGTATGTTTTTTTCCTTTTAGATGTATACTAGATCACTTGGGAAGAGAAAGTAGAAATTGCTGGTCTGGCTCTTTGGCCAACTTTAAAATTCTGCATACGCATATCTAACAAATGGTTCAGGCTAAGCAATTTACTTGCTGAGCATTAAAACTTCAAACTGGGGCTGGGTTAGCAAGATTGTTAGCAGCAGCAGACCGCCTTATTTTTTACTCATTAAATAGCTTTATATTTCTCTTTATTTACACAAGTGTTTCTGCTTGCTTCAAGAGAGTGGATGTATGTACTGCTTTTTCTACACAGGCTGATGTTTCTTTGTTCAACATTCAGCTGTTAATTAGCACTGGGAAGATAGTGGTACAAAGTGTGTATGTGGGGTGGGAGGGGGGAATCATCCTTCCTGTCTCAGCCATGACAAAGGGAACACCTTGCCCCATAGGGCAGGGAAGGCTGTTATCCAAACAAGTTCTATCCTTTTCCCAACTTCAGTTCTTAATCATCAGTTTACTCATGCTTTTGTTTGACTACTCAGTCTTGTCTGTGTTTTCACAATAGTTAAAGCGCTCACCTCACAAAACAAGCTGTAAAACTAAACTCTTGCTACTTCATCTTCGGGAAGCTAGTTCATAATTTAAAACTGAACTAGATGGAGCTAGAATCTTCCACCCTCACAAGTATGTCCTTTGCAAACATTCATGACATCATCTGTAGTGCCTGCTGGAAGAAAAATCCTAAGATTCATGCACCAGTGCACGTGAGTAGATAGCTGGAGTATCCTATGCTTGGAGTTTTCAGAGCTTCTTAGGTGTGTTCTTCTTAAACCTAATCTAAAGGCAGGAAAGCCTAATGAAATGGCATAATCTGCAGTCAAGGAGTAAATCAAGCAAATTGGTCTCAGGTTAGCATTCCTGATCAAAGTCGAGTGCTAGTATTGTGAAAGTCAGCAGATAGGTAGAGACTCAGCTAGTGAAGGGAAAGATAGATAGTGCTTAGCTGTTACTTTTCCAGTTTAGCAGTACATGGCTGCCAGCCAGCTAATACATGCATGCTAATGGAAGATCTAGGAAACTAGAGGTAATGTGGTGGTGGTAGTTCACATGAAACAAAGTAATTCTGGATATGGAATCCCTACTGGATGAAATCTCTGCTCTTTAAGCTCTGGTTTCTTCTAAATGGGTTAATCTGTTCAAAGACAAAGAAATGTGACTGAAATGTTCTCTGGAGGAACTGTTCTGGTAGTGTGAAACTTCAGAGTTAAATCTTTATTCTTGCACAGCTGTTCTTCAGAGACAGCTGACCATTTTGATTACTCTGCTTCTGTAGAGTACCCCATTGTAAATCATCTAAGACAAACTCAGGCCAGACAGCATCTACAGTATAACTAACTCTGCCGTTAAGCTTCCTCACTACCAAAAACATTGTCTTGCTGCAAATCGTGATCTGTTAGGTAATACCAGATAGTAGTCGCATAACCACATGGTAATTAACTAAAATGAAGGCTGTAGTCTGTAACATTTTGCAACCTTCAGTCTTTCTTCTCTTCCCTTCAGCCTCTTCTCTTTCTATGATTAACTTCTAGATAATGATAGATGTCCCTAGAAAGACAGGGTGTGGGGTATCTTCAGTGCTGCAGCCGCTCCTTCAGAACTTGCATCTGACCTGGCAGTGATGGAATAAAGTACTTTTGGAGCAGGTGGAAGGCCATACTGGAGGTAGTGTAAACTTCCCCCTAAAAGCACCCTGGGAGTCTTGAGTCTAAAAGATTTATATGCCTGAGTGTCAAAACTTACCTTCAGCATCTTGTAAAGCGTGTCTTCTCTTTGGAAGGGTGAACCCTTGCTGAGACTGCACATTAGGTTCATAACCATGAACAGTGATCCCAAAATCTCAATTTCAGCAAAAGTGAAGGAAGAGAAAACAAATCCAGGCTTGTCATACTTGTTCTGTTGTGGTTGGTTTCTAGCTAACCAACACTTGCAGATAAGCAAGACATGCTTCATGAAAATCAAGCCAAATGGAGTAAACCTCAATTTCCAGTTTTCTCAGATCACTGATCTCAGAAGAGGTATCTGCATTAAAATAACACTAAACCTGGGTTTCATCCAAAACAGTCAGGCTATCAAAGGCCCTCTCTGCATTGGCTCATTCTCCTTAAATACAAGAACCTTGAATATCTAGACCTTGCAAAGTGAGAAAACTGTAAAATGAGGTGAGTGATCAATAGCAAATATATAATGCCAGTATGTATATTTGAATATATATTCAGCAGCCTGACAGACCACAACCCAAAGATGACCATCTAGTTCTTGTTCATTCTTTTAACTGAATGAATTGAGATTTACAGTTACGTGGCATCAAAGCAAAGAATTGGGGGGGGAAGGGGGATTGTTCGCTTTTTATTGTGTTAGTCTGTTTTCCTATCTTCTTCTTGTCTATCTTCTCGTTCTCCCCAGTGCACTGATGTCCTGGTAGAAAACATAGGATGTGATAAAGTGCAGACACTTGTGGTCACTTGAAGAGAAGTAACATACACTTCAAGAGTCTGATGTAACTGCTTAGCTGATATCAGAAGGACAAACATTCAGAGTAGTTGCAGAGCAAAGGCCTCTGGCACTTTATTGAGTAAAAACTTCATATCTTGAGAAATTTCTGAATTTTTTCATAACTGAATTGCTTGGCGGCAGCATTGTCTTACCATCTCTGTAACTAATGCCTGACTTGGGCTAATTGTATGAGTTCAGCACAACTTTGGCCCCTTTGGCATTCTTTGAAAGAACCTTTCATATGTCATCTTGAGGCTGGGAAGGCTCAAATCAGGACCAGTGTTCAAACCTTCTTAAAAACAGCTCACATACTTTGGAACTTTAAGAGGGGTGGTGTCAGTTTAGTATAGACCTTGGCATATATACAACCCTCTGTTGTACTACTTGGCTAAGAAGCATGGCAGGATAGCCACAGCAATATGTGTGATTCCTAAAAATGACTTCTTCATATACCTCATGAACTAAAGGAATGGCTTCAATCAGTCAAAGTTCACTAGAAAGTGTATATCATAATCAGTTAAAAAAAAAAGTGAGATTTGTGATGCCTGTTTTGGTATTGAGAGATATGATGCTCAATGAAAACTTAAAGTTGAGCTTACATCGTTTAGATCTTAGTGTTACTGGTCAAAGTGCAAGGATTTCAGCTCTGCTAGACTGACACAGATAGTCTCCATTGGTGTGCTATTCAGTATAGTCCCAGAGTTAGTGGTCCACGTGGTATGTATCTTCTGTGGTACTTGGGCGCATCAGTTGCATAGGGCAAGAACTCTGTAGGCCAGACTGGGATGAGAGGAAGGTATTGAATCTGGGGTTGGAGCAAGAGTAGGAGTTGAAGAAAGAGAGCCAAATAACAAAAGAAATAGCCAGTAGTAGGCAGAAATGTTAGCTGGAAACAATTACAAGGAATGGGGAAGTATTTCAGCTGTGAACCCTATTCTAATGTTAATTTTTAAAATGGAAGTAAAAAGAGAATGATGAACTTGTAAGACCAGTAGTTCTCCTTTTTGCTTGTGCTAGTGGCTTGTCTCCTTAGGACAAACTGTTATGTTGTGTATGTTCCCAAAGTCAATGCTTGAAGAGAAAACTTGATGGTGACTGTAACTTAATACAGTTTAATGCCTCATGTCCCCTTTGGTTCCATAGCTTTTGGGTAGCACTCAGAATGCTGTGGGCTTGTTGCATAGTAAGCACAAAGCTTCAGTCAGCTTTGCTTGATAGAGTGGAGTGTTGCAACAAGGGGAAGCTAATATCAACTGCCAGCTTAGTAGTAGTCTCCAATGCTTTCAAATCCTGCTTTTAAAAGAAGCGATTGTAAGACAATTCTTGAATATCAGTCATACAGCCAGTCCTCTAGGAAATGCTTTAAAAGCTTGTTAAAGCATAACTGGTATTATCCTTTAGATTGCCCCTTCTGTGCCTGCTTTCTGCCTATATTTGTCTTGTCACAAAGTTTTTAAAATCATGAAACTTTCTTAGTAAGGCTTTCTGTATTTAAAAAATGAATCCAAGAACAAAGCTACAAAAACCCCTGAACTTTGGTTCATACCAACTGTTTTATTCTGAATTTCTGTTCTGAAGGTACTTTGTCCTAGCTCTCATTCATATGCAAGAAATAAAACCAGGTAAGCGAAACTTTTTTGATCCACTTAAGAGAAATATGTGTACTTGCACTCTGAATGAAAGTAACTGAAGCTTGTTGCTGATATCAAAGCACAAGATATTACACGAAGGCAAAAGTTTTAATGGCCATCAAACAGCATGGCTTTCTCCTTCCAGAAAGATTTTGTAGATTTGAATCTGTAATTTGCTCAGACCATGGCCTGATCTAATGATTCAGATTAAGTGAATTGTAATGATGCTTCCTGGCCTCTGTGCTCCAAAAAACAAAAGCCAAAAGATACACCAGACCCTCTCTATGTTACTATGGAGAATGATCATCCATGCCACCGCTCAAGCACATGACTCTTGTTGTATTGCGTTACCAAAACTCAATTTACCTGATTCTGTTTTGTATCTTCTAGGCAGAAGTAAATCTAATTTGGGTTGGACACCTCTTCACCTTGCATGCTACTTTGGACATGCTGTTGTGGTAGAGGATTTGCTGAAGGTATCTCTCTACTTGCCTCTCTCTATAAGGCAGAAGATTCTTATGCTAGAAGCACTTAGTATTTACTCAGTTTTTTGTGATGGAAGAAAGGCTTGTTTGTAGAAAGACAGAGCCACTCCAACAGTTTATCTGTGTGGAACACAGATAACTAAGCTGACTTAAAACTAGGGAGTGGAATAGTTGCAGTATTAAGAAGGTCATTCCCAGTTACAAGGACTCAAGATAACGACACTGAAAGTTGCTGAGGTGTTGCAGTAGTATACTGCTGTTACTTTGAACAGTGTTTACAGCTACCAGTAGTGAGCTAACTTTCTCATGAAGCATGTGTGTGTGTGTTTACTAACCATCTGAATGTTGGAATGAAAAACATGTACAGTATAGAGCTATGCACTTGTGAAAGCATCGGTCCTTTTCATGCTCAATGGATATCCGCATATATTAAGCCAGCAATAGGTAGTAGTAATGCCAGTACTTCAAGGGTCTGATCTAGTTTACTGTAGTACTAATAAGTATATAATTCAGACAGTTTCACTGATTGTGTTATAGGAAAGGCTAAAGTGTTTCAGATGCAAAAAATCCAGGCTAATTGTATGGTACAGTTGTACAAAGAAGTATGTGAAGAATTCTGGGCAAAGTAACTTGTGTTTATTTATTTTTTTTCCAGGCATAGACTAACATAGTTTGACTCATTGTTTCTCTCTGACTTCTTAGAAATGTTGAACTCTTAACCTCTGTGGTCAAAGCTGACCCACTGGTATCTTCATAGCAACCTCTGCAGTACATTTTCAGTTACTTCTGGCTGAGGTCTTTTCTTACCCCCAGTCCTCAGGGTAGCTTCAGCCAACCTTAACTGTGTCATTTGGACACCATATTCCTGTCTGAAAGCTTTTGCTGTAGATAGCAGGAACACTTTAAACAGGCTCAAATGGAAAGGTAGCTAATCTAAACTTGAAATCCGTTTGAAATAAAGACTACCAACTGTAATTGTGACTCTAAAGCAGGAAATAAAGCTGAGATTTCTTTGGAAAATTCTTCTCTAGCCTATACACCTGCTCAGTAGATGATGCTGCTCTCAATCCGAGAGCGCTACTTAATGCAAAACGTAAAGTTATGTCATCTAATGCATTTGTCAGCCCTTCCGGAGTTGAAAGAGAATATACAACTTTAAGTGCTCTTTCTTCATTGCTTATAGGGCTTTTGAAAGGGTATTAGTTAAAGAATAAAGGTTAATAATAAAGGAGGCCATGCATCTTTGGAAGCTGACATATAAAAGTTTTTGTATACTTGGGCCTAGATTTCATGTTCAAAGAGCAAGTCAGGTATAATCAGAAATAGGGCTCTGCAGTTACAAGAACCAGAGTCAGAGCCTGTCAGTTAACTTTAGGCCAGCAGCAGTGGTCTGGTTAAACTACATGATCAAGGCACAGATGTGATAAATATTTCCTGACCTCTTTCTGACCTTTTGAGAGGGTAGTTAAAGCAGTGTAGAAGAGACATTTAAAGGTAAGGTTTCTTTTTCTGCTGGAACAGTGCCTATACAGTGTGCCAAGCACCCTTCCTTTCAGAGAAAGGGAATGGGATGGGGAAAGTGTGAAACAAGAGGACAGGAGAGTTGAGACAAAGATGCTAGAAAAGAAAGGGTTAACTTCCAGGTAGTACAATCTTAATGCTGACATTGAAGTTTTCACATTGGGTGAAAGAATAACAATAGGTATTTAGAGAGAACAAAGCTTTTTGCTACCCTGTGTTGTGCATCTGTAATAATAATATATGTTTGCATGTTATCCAGTACTGTTACAGTTCTTCTAGTAATTAAAAAAAAAATCTGTTAAACTTGTCTTCTGTCTACCTTCATCTCAGAAATGAAAGATACCCCTGGAAAAGATAAGGGAGGCTTTTCCCTTTTGAAGCTGTTTGAAGCTTATGTTCAAAGCTTATGAAGCTTTGAATCGTGCATATGAACTTTATCTTGGTTTCCATTGTGGCTGTGTTACAGTTCTAGTCTGATACGCCATAAGGCCTTTCATTGCAGCGGCCTGCCCTCCCCCCATAAGAGTGCATAGCTGTGCAGATCTTGTTGGAAGGATATTCAGATGTCTTTTGCTATTTAGGCTGGTGCAGATGTGAACGTGCTGAATGACATGGGGGACACTCCACTCCATCGTGCAGCTTTCACAGGGCGGAAGGTAATGTATTTTGGCCTTTTTTAAGCCTCTCTCATAGGGTTATTAAGGAAACTCTAGCATAAGATCTCTACAAAAAGTTGTTCATACAGTGTCTCCCAGAAAATGACTTGCTGTCTGTTGTGGTACAGTGTGTTCAAAAGAACTAGGCACATCGGACCTTTTTGCACAGCTGATGCAACTCTGGCCAAAACAAAAACATGGTACAAATACCTTTTTTTTGAAAACAGGAGAAGACTGGTCCATTCTCTTCCTTGCTATACTTTGTCATATCTTTTTAGCTTTTTGTTGGTGAGAATGTTGCTAGCAGTGGGAGAAAAAAAGCATAGTAGTTGTCTTCAACTGAAGTACTGTGTACTACTTGTGCAGCTGACTAACTTGTGCTGCTTCTGTTCTGGCAGAAGTTCTGTTCTGTGCCAGAGGTAAAACACTTAAGCGTGGCGCTATCTCCAGATGCAGCTGCCAATTACTGTGTGGAAACCAGTGTAAAGATCTGTCATCTACTGCTAAAGTACAATAAATTAATCTACACTTGTGCTTGTATCTGTTTGACACAGTACAAGGAATTGAAATTTTTCCCCCTAACTAAATGCATATCTACATAGAGAGCAGCCAGCATTGTTTTCATTTTAGTGGCTTCTGGAGGGGAAGCGAGGCGGGAAAAATATGCCACACTGGTCTATTTGGTGTCTGGAAGTACTGTTTCTTTCTAGAAAGCTGGAACCAAAGAGCTTTCTATAGGCCTGTAATGTGAGACTAGTTTGTTTGTTCCCCACTTCCTGCTGTCATTTCCAAACTAAAGCTACTTCTATGGATAACCACTCGGCCCTTCTGAAAGGGTGACTTCTTTAGTCACAAGATTACCCTTATCAAAAGTGCTGAGCATACTTTTTTTAATCTGTCAAATTCAGCATTCTCATCAGGCACAAAGATAGTCTTTTAAATGGGACTGGGTTTTTTCAGCCATAACTTATTTCCTGTTCCCTCCCTCAGCCTGACTAACGTGAAAGAGAAGGTTGCAGTCAGTCCCTCAACTGAGTCCCTCCATCTCTCTAAAACATTCCTTCCTGCTCTTGTAACTCAGCTGTGGTGAGACGCTGTTCCCCAGCTCATGTTACAAGCTGTCAAAAGCTGGAAAGCCCAATTCTGGCTTTGCCACAACTGAAATAGATTAAAAAAATGCTTGTCAACTTGTTTTCCAGGAGGTGGTGATGTTACTCTTGCAACGTAATGCTGATACTTCTATTGTTAATGGGAGTGGACAGACTGCAAAAGAAGTTACTCATGATAAAGAGATAAGGAATATGTTGGAAGGTAACTTTCATAGGTCATAGATTGTTTCTAAACATTTGTACTTTCTGAAGCTGTTCTTTCCTTACAAGTTACTGAAGCTCACTTGAATTTTCTCTTTAGATTTGGTCATTTGAAAAAAAAATTTTTTTTCCTGCAATATTGGTAGTTTTTCCACAATATATCTGCAGTTTACTTGGAGAAATAAGTATTATAAATACCTACAGCATTATTCAAATAAATATTTCAATCCTATTGGGGTGTTACATGCTACAGTTCTGAATGATAAATGGCAGTCAAAGCCTTAGCTCACTAGAATGAGGAAAAACTAGTCAAGAATAAGTGGCTTTGCAAAATCCTGAACACTTTATAAAGGTGACCCAGTGTTGGATCACGTTTAGGACTTGCTGTTGCAGTCTTAGAGATTATTTAAAAAAAAAAAATCCTTCACCTCACTTCCTCTGCCATCTTGCAGGTAATAAAAGTGAGGGAGATGGTGCCCCAGTTACTTACGTAGGGCTGACTGGTTTTAAGGTTGGAGAGTTCAAGAGCTCTGTTGCCTCCTGATGTTATTAATAATGCACTGCCCCTAAATACTGCTGAAGTATCACATCCAGTACAGAGACTATATGCAAAAGTTGATCTCTCTTCTAGTTCTACATGCAAGTGTACAGATAAGTCCTTTCCAGACACTTATCTGCTGAATTTTTGGAGAAAAAACAGAATTTCTGTAGGATGGTAGAAAGAATAGAGGAAAAAAGCAGAGAAGAGTGCAGGGGAGATCTGATGGAGTGGGAAGGAAAGCATATATATTACCTGGTTTCCCTTTTTCTTAGGGGATAGGGTTGGGGATGGTGGTATAAAATACATACGCAAAACTTTTCAAATATTACTTGTTTTTGAACATCAAATTATGTCTCTGACACAGACTTTTCTGGAAAAATACGCTGCTTAATACTGATACTGCTTATCAGTATATGTCCCAGATAAATGATACTGGAAAGCCTTCTTTTTCTAGGCTTATTTTGGTACAGTTTTTTAAATGCCCTGCTTCAGACATAACTGCAACTTTACTGATATGACTGTTAAAATCTTTCTTTAAAAGCAGTGGAAAGGACACAAGAAAGGAAACTGGAAGAAGAGCTCTTAGGAGCAGCAAGAGAGGGAGAAACTGGGAAACTGACTGCCTTGGTAAGAATTCAAGTGCTTGTGCTACCTTTATGACCAACACTTAAAGCCGTAAAACTAATATCACATGTTCTTAGGGTTTGCAATTCAGAGTGCTGTGAATTCATAATAAGGTGTGCAGCGCTACTATTCTAATGGTAAGATGCAGAAGCCTCAAGTGTTTACCAATATCCTTGTTATCTAGTAAAAGGAATGGTTTTCTGTCTCTTTCAGGTTAGTTCGGAAAACTAAACTCTTCAGTTAGTTGCAAGTTCCAGTGTAATGATATAAGTTTGTTATGTTTTTGTAGATGCTTTAAATGTCGTAAGTGATTAAGCTTTCACCAGAGTATGGACTACTTTCAATCTTGAAAAAAAACTTTTGTCACTAGCATCCATTGCAGCTGAAGTAACTGTAGTTTGTAACAGTCATTTGCACAGCATAATTCCACGCTGAACAAGACTTAAATTGTACCTGCACACACACTATCTCATATTAATTCAAAGTGAATGATACCATGGTATAGTAAGGCTATAAGAGAAACAGGATCTGAATGCTTGAACTGAAGATCTTGAGAACCCTAAAGAGCTTCTTTGGAAGTAAGAGGGCAGTGTAGGACTTTTTCCACAAGGTTAATACCTTTAATATTACCTTTTAAGATACCAAAACAGTCTGAAATCTTTCATTTATTTCTAATGGAAAATTCTCAAATGTGAGATTTGTATCTTTAGAATTCTGGCATTCCCTACTTCTTTGCTTCAAAGCCAGAGTTCAAAGTTCAAAGTTTCTGCTATTTGCTCCTCCATGAATTTTGTCCCTTCTAGGCGGAAGAGCCCTTTTCTATCTAAGTTCTTGCATGGAAATGGTTCTTAAATCTTTAGTTGTCTTTGTTATTATCTTTAGTTTGGTACTATCCTCTCTTGAAATAGAGAACCAGTGCTGCACATATTAGCTGAGATGTGGAAGAATTATGCATTAATACATTGGCATAATTGTATTAATTGTAACTAATACACTGGTATAACTGGTCTGTTTCTGATTCTGGTAATTCTTACCCATTGCATTTGACATTGCATGCCTGTTGACTAAGCCTTAAACTGATCTGAAGAAGGTGACTCCTAATTTTTATAAATTTGTCATTAAAGAACATGGTGCTTTCTCTCATGTGACATGTAATCATGCATGCACATATATCTCTTCCTGTAAGCTGTTTTCATTTGCAATTGATTTTTTTATGTTAATATCATTGAGCTGTGTATATGTGAGCACAGCTATATGTTGACCTCTAAAACTTTTTAAAATACTTATACTTTTTGGTGACCTGGAGGCTGGATTTAAGCCAGTTAATAGTTCACTAAATTTATACAGGTTTTTCTTGGGAATCTTTAGGTGAATACTTGGACCTGTGACCATTTAAAATTTTAAAACTCCTGCTGACTCTTGAACAAGTCTGAAGAACTTTTTCCACTTCAAAATAGTTTTATGGTATAAACCTCTCTGACTTTCCCACCCTTCAGTTAATGCTTCTTGTGAACCGCCCTTTATTTTCAGAGTTCCTTATACTTGCCTGCTGATGTTCAGGACTTTCTGCTCCGGGTGTAATTTTTTTAATTACAAGCTACTGTGCTCATGAAACATCTTTAGCTGCTTTGGTCTACTTTATTGTGAGGCCTAATACACTAGAATTTGTTCTCTACTGCGCTGCTTTTGGAGCAGAGTTTCATTTACTTGAAAGATACCTCTTTATCTTTAACTCTCCTTTATTTTGATATTTTTAACAGTAAAAAGATAGTACTGTTTGTTTTTAAACACAATTTTTAGGAAGAGATGATTTAATGGGGTAGTTTCTCTAAACCTTCTTGCTGAACTTCAGGCTTCCCCCTACCTTCTCCCTGCATGCGCTTTCACCTAGCTGCTCCTTCTGATGTATTTTCTTAAAGTCAAATACTGGTGGTGGCTCTTGCTCTTCCCTCTTGTGAAGATTCTCATTAGATCACAATATGTTTAGCTACCAAAAGCTAGACATTCAGTAGCTGAATCTTAACCTGGGTTCTTTAGCCTTGAGGCAAAGCCAGGGACTGTGTTTCTCCTGTGAGTTCTCAAAAACTTACTGTACGCTTACTGAAATGGCTGGAGGGCTTTCTAGCTCAGTGAAGCTATCTATACAAGGTATAAGCTGCTGAAAGCACAGGATGTGGCTTAAAAGGTGTTGAGGGAAGGGAGTTGGAAAGGGCAGAGATAAGAGTTGTAAAACAGCTGGTCCAAAAGAACTAAAACCTAAGAACTCTCAGGAACTCAAGTATTTAAGATCTTAATATTAATGAGTTTATGCTTCTACAGACTGTCTCTCCATGACTTATATTCTCTTCCCATCTAAACTGTAAATAACAGCTGCAGCAGTTTATTCTTTAAGGCGAACTATTTTGAAGCACATTTAAGGTGGTTAGTGTTGATGCTGACCTAAATTGCTGCTGTGGGAATCCTGTTATTTTCAAGTAATTTCTCTAATACAACATATGGCTCATGCAGAAGACTTAAATTGGGTTTCTTTAAAATTTTTGCCATGCACCTGTGAATTTAGTCTCTTAAAACTGCTGAAAAGCAGCTTAGTATTTTTATTAAGACAGTCCTGTTTGTTTTGGAAGCTTAATTTTAATGGCTGCTATTGCATGTACACATCAAATAGCCACATATTTGAGCAGAAGTGTAGTGGTATTTTAGAGGGTTGAATAGCACCATGCTTAATAACAATGTTCTTGACAAGAAAAGGGGCAATTTCACAAAACTTATTCTTTTTCCTCAATTTCATAGCTGCTCTATTCTTGAAAGTTTCCCTGATAGTTAGACATCTAACAATATAGATGACTGAACTGTAGTGCTGGGGAATGTTCTCCAGCACTGTGTAATTTAACAATATAAATATTTCCAAGTTGTGCAGTAGAGGTGGGAAGGATAGAGGAAGTCCCTTACTGTAGCTGAACATCTTGCTTGATTGTTGTAGTTCTTGCCCTTCTCATAACATTCATTACCTGCCCTCTTCATTGCCAGATCTGCACTGAAGTGCTCTTTGGGCTTAGGAGCAGGTAACAGCCAAAAGAATGAACATGGCATCTGGGGAGTAAACAAAACTTTGGTTTTTTTTCAGTTAAACAAGCCAAAACCACCTGATATCAACTGTACAGATCAGATGGGAAATACACCATTGCATTGTGCAGCATACCGTGCCCATAAGCACTGTGCCTTAAAACTTCTGAAAAATGGAGCAAATCCCAAAATAAGAAACAAAAATGGTGAGTACCAAATGAAAGTCCACAAAGTGCTAAGAAAAGGAAGAAATTTAAAGCCTCTGTGAGCTATGTTACTTACCGTTTAATATTTAGGGAAAATCTTACGGTGCTTTACAAATCTTGTATTGCTAATAAAGGAAGCCTGACAGTGACTAAATTGCAAAATAATTATGAAAAGCTCGTGTGATAAGTATTTTGCTGCAACTCTTAACTTACCATTCCTAGAAAAGTCACATGCCCTTTTTCTTAACCATGATACCTGCTTGGTTTTTGTTTTCTTGATACTAAACCTTGTATATTGGACATGGATAACAAACAAAAAAATGCGGTAAGATTGAAGGCCTGGCACAGACAAGTAACTCTTCAGAAGAAGGATTATAATGAAAGCAAATCCAGGAAAACTTTACATAGATGTTAAATGGACTGTGTACTTACCATTATTGAGACATCTCTATCTTGATATTTGTGAATGTTCTGAATTTTTTTACATAGCTGAAGTGCTAAAAATTATCTTAAATAACTAAGAACAAAGGACCCTTACATGTCCAGTAGAACTGAAGGGCAGTTCAGTGCACTGAAGAACCTTTTTCATCTTCCACCTGAGAAGCTTATGTTTCTCATCCCCAGTAAATTCAGATGCTTGTGGGACCGAATTTCAGTGGGTATGCACAGTGTGAGAGAGATTAAAAAGTTAAGTGCCTCTAGGTTTATTTGCATCAAATTCTCATGCCTTGTCTTGGTTACTAAACAGATCAAACACCCCTTGATCTAGCCCAAGGAGCAGAAATGAAGCAGATACTGGGAGGTAAAACTGGAAAGGTAGGCACTCTTGTATCCATTTAAAATGCTGCTTTCCAAGACTAGCTAGTTGGAGTTATTTCTATAAAAGCTTTAATTTCTATGCAGGTTATCAACAAACCCCTGAGACGATATGAAGGTCTGCTGTGGAAGGTATGTTTTACTTCCTTTTCCGTAAAAAAGCTTATAGTATTTCCCAGTAAGTTATTTTACGTACTTAAGTTACAGTTGATAGATGAGGGAGCTTTTCAATGACACATTTGCTAGATGACTTAACTTTTATTCTAATACATTGGAGAAGTTATAGATGGGCTTGCCAAAGTGGAGCAGTAACCAGATTCAGGGCACTCTGATCTTAAAAACCTCAGTCCCTAGAATACATCTGATTTATTGGGGTGGTGGTGGTTATTTTTGTAGTATAGTTTCATTGTGGTAAAGTTTTGTACCCTATCTGTATGGTGGGCGCAATGCTCTTTCCTCTCTTGCATAGATGTCTTAAATCTTTAATAGCTTATTTGACTAACATTTTGCTACAAGTTAACCTTCTGTCAGATTTTTAAAAACTTAGAGGGAAGATGTGAGTCAAATACCTGTTTTTCTCTGATCTTCAAGCAGATTTCTTTTTTTTCCATGTAATAAAATTTTCTTGATCTTACACATGAACACCTAATTTTGATGTTCCTTTGTGGAATCTTTGAAGACTTTCTGAAGTTTTCTTCAGTGTAAATTTTCCTATGTATGCACACACATTTGTAAAATAAGGAACAGTTTTCTAAATGAGACCTATGTGTTAATGCTTGTGAAAGTTAAAATGTTGCAGTTAGCTTTCTTAATGTGTTTTTTTGTTTCTCATTTTGTTGTATAAAACGGAATTGTGCTGTGATCAGCAACCGCTCTAATATTAAAAAATGCAGTATTTTAACACTTCAGTTCCTAGTGAATAGCAAGATCAACAAAACCTTGTCTTTAGGTACTTTTTAACTTCCAGAAAAGAAAATACTGTAATTCTAAAGTATTCGGATTGTGATCACCAAGATAATACATAACACCTGCAATGTCCTGACAACAGCCAGTTTTATGTAATAGTCTTCAAGCTATCAGACTTACTGTGAACAGCAGCTGTTGAGCTGTTAACCTTCTGTCTTTTAGAGCTCACGATTTTTTGGTTGGAAACTGTACTGGGTAGTACTAGAACATGGAGTCCTTTCCTGGTATCGGAGACAGTAAGTTCTGTGTTTAAATTTCTGATAAATGAGGTAAGTAATTCCCTTCTTCACATTATTAAATCTCTTTTTCTTTCAAAGAGCTGATGCAGTAAATAATGATCATCGTCAGGGATGCAAGCATCTAACACAAGCTGTCTGCACGGTAGGAAGTGAGATGAGACTTGTAACTACTGGTTTTGAATGTGATGGTGTTCTGTACATAGACAATGAAATCTTTGGCTAGGTCGGTAAGCATGCCTTTATTAAAAACCCCTTGCGCTGTTGTGAGAAACACTTTGTCATTCTTTTCAAGCAAAGTAATTCAACATGTAAAATGACTGTTTAGCTGTTTCATCTCTTTCCAAAGTCTTGAGGATATAAATAAACATAAGACTTCCATAAAGCATGCCTCTTCAGCTGTGCAAAATGGCTGTTTGAACTGTGTGATGCGGAGTAACAAAGCTCTAGTTCCTCCTGTAACTTTCACTGGCTACTTGTGAGTGAATATTTAACTTAGGTTCATCTCAGTTGGAGAACTGAAATTTTGAAAGTGACTTTTGAAAAACCTTCTTACAGTAAAATTCAGTCATGCTTGTGGGATTCCCTTTTGGAAGGAATGGATGGAAGACAGAGCAAAAACAAGCCAGGTGTGACAGTCCACTTCAGGCAAAAGAATAATTATATCAGACCTTCTCATCACATAAGCGTATGGAAGGGAAAGAAGGGTATATAATGCAGAGGAAAATGGAAGTGTTCAAGGAGAATGAATTTAGGATCGTTTCAGTACTTTTTTCTTTAGCTCTATGTATTGGCACCAAAAATTCTCTGTTAAGCTATAGTTATATATACTGTTGCTATATAGAAAGTGATTCTTACCCTTCTATATATCTACAATTGCTTAATCTGGGCTGTCTTGCAGTATTGTTGAAACTTAGTCTGAATCCAGTGTTGCTGTGCAAATATTTCTTGACCTAAAGAACCTCAGTATTTTCATCCATGAGGCAGAAAAGTGCAACGCAACAGGCTTTGCAAAACTTTTCTAATAAAGCTTCTTTACTTGTAAACTGTACTTGCTTTGCATCAAAACTGAAGCAAAAACTTCAGAGTTGACAGTAATTTTCTTCTTTGCTTACTTTAACAGCAATTTTGTCTTTTTTTTTGTCCTTTTTTTCCAGATTCATTAAACTCATTTTTGCCACTTCTCCCCATCACTCTAGGTAAAATCTACAGACAATTGCTTCTTTTCTGTCAGATGTTTTGATGACACTGTTCATCGTTTCAAGATCCCTAAAAATAACACTCCTCCGCAAACTAGAGAGGTAATAGTGACTCTCTATTAAAGGCTTTAAGATGTAATAACTAATATAATAAAAAAATAATTTGCAAAGCTAACTATGGATGCCTAAGTAGTGGGTTCAGTTTCTTGAACATCAGGACGGGGTGACATAACTACATGTATTGAATCTTTTAGCATGGCTGTAGACTACCTAGCATGTCATTCTCTTTAAAATTTGTGCCTTGTTTTTCAGCTCTGTTCCTGTATTATGTCCCCTAGTCTAACTTTTTTTTTTCATTGCAAGTTCCTTCTGTTGCATTTCCTTTCATAATTTGTTATCCCAAATGAAAAAGATCTTAATGATATGTTCTACTTTTAGCCAAGCTCCAAGATGAGCTAATACATGATATTCAAAAAACCAGTGGATCTGAAACAAGAGAATTTTTTTTTTTTTAGGGCTTTTTTTGTAGTGTAGTTGGTACTGTGCACCGCTGTAGATGTAGTAACTAGAGATGACGTAGGGATGGAGGCAACAGGAGAAGAATCTACCTCCTCAATTATGGTAGTGCTTGGTTTTGCACACAGTTCGTGATACATAAGAAGGCAGACTTTGTCACAGAGACCTTGCTGTCTGAACAGAAAGCAAAAAATGCAAAATAAATTCCCTACGGTGTTTCTTTAAGAGTGACATCAATTAATTACATAACCTGGGATAGGCTTAGAGAGGTGTGTGGCATTTGTATTTGAAGTCTGATCAAGCAAGTCCTAGGTAGCAGTCTGACCGCAGCGTATCTCATCTTGGATATGATATGTTGCAATTTTTTAGCAATCTACTTTCTCCTAATTTTAGGGTGTCTCATGTTAATACTGCGTATCTTATTCATGTCAATAGAGCATTTTAATTCATTTTCTTTCATGTCTACTGTTGCCTTTTGGATGCGACTTTGGAAATATATTTTAACTCTATCTCTTTTCTGTTCAGGGTTGGCTGGAAGCAATAGAAGACCACTCTGCATATAGCACTCACTACTGCACACAGGAACAGCTGAGTAGTGATGATGAGGAAGATGATACAGTATCTGTTACAGACCTTCAAGAAACTCTGAAAGTATGTACTGAGTACTTGGCTCATGCATCTAGGCAGTTGCAGATTAATACTGGTTTGTGTTGGAATACTCAAATATACTTTTGGCCAAAAGTAATGATTCTTTCTTACCATAGATAGATAAATGCTGCTTGTATTTGCAGTGTTTACTGTCATTTATTCCTGTTCAGATTGTATGTATAAAATGGCATGTTTATCATAGCTACGGGAGTTGCTTTTTTCACTTCTATCAGCACTACTGCAAGGTAGAAAACTGTTTGAGACTCTTGGCCAGAAGAGGGAGCCTCATGTACTTAATTTGTTATTCTCTAGCTTTGGTTTGACCAAATGTAACCTTCAGCTATATGTACCTCTGTAAAACAGCCAATGAAACAGCTTAGGCATCAGCCTTTAACATCCCAAGTCACATCAGGTTCTCTGTACAGTGATTCTTCAGACTTCCAGTGGGGAATGAGTCTCTTGATTATTCTAGTATTCAACCTGTGGTTCTTTGCCGTACTTCACCTTGAAGTGAAAGGTTTTAGAAGTATATATAAGCAAAATTTCTGACACTGCAACACAAAAATCACAAAGTCACTTGTACCATACCTTGTGATATAAAAGGAAGAACTCAAAATAGCTCATGGCAGAAGGGAGATAGGGGAGGATATCGGGTGCTGGCAATTCCTGACAGCCCACTGAAGAAGGGGCTGCCAAGAAGTGTGGGCCTTAGCAGAACTCAGTAATTACTCACTTCAGCAGTTCCTGCCAATCATCTTCTGCAGCTGAGTTATGGATTATTCATCAGGTTGTGTCAGTGCAGTCCTGCTGTTTATCATGTGATTTGTCTTCAACGCACTGGGACCCTGTGGTAATACTCCACAGAAGCCTGCTCTTGGCCCCCAAATTGATCAGCACTGAGCTTGATAGGCTTCTTTACGAGAAAAACTTGAGTTATAAAACCTAATTGTACAAACTGACATAATAAACTTTGGAAGTAACATTTAGTGACTGTTTTCTCAGTCAGCTGCCTTTGAAATAAAAATATTTTCTATAGAAACACATTTGTGATGCGTCACGGAGTAGAGCAGGTACACAGTTCACATGCCAGCTTCGTTCTTCAGTTCACTAGAGTCTCAGTCCCTGTTTCGCCAAGGATTGAAAGGGGCTAGAAGGGATGGAGGTGTAAGTAACCTGAACTGAAACTTAGAAGAAACTGTGTAGCAGAACTTCAAACTTTCTTTTTTTAAGGCTTCTTGGCAGTCTGCTGCTGTGTGGGGAAACTGTAAATGGGAATATCCAAAATAGTAGTGTGTACTTCAATGCTGCAGCTGATTTAACTTTCAAAACAGCTTCAATTTTGTGGAAGAGATGCTCTAGTAGTGTGTGTGATTTTGTATGTTATATTTTAGCAATCTTATGAGAGTTCTGATAGGTGATTTACTATTATCTTTGATGCCTTAGAATTATATGACTTCAAACCATTTGAAGGCAGATTGGAGTATTGTAAATGTGAAAAGGAGAATATTCAGACTTTCTCAAGCAAGTTCGGAAGAGCCTTTAGGCAGGCCTGGGAGTTTGACTAAAAACTCAGGATTGTTTTTTTAACTGCTGAAAGAATCGTTTTGCTGAATCCCTTCCTGTTGCTTGGTAGCCCTTCATGTTACAGCTTCCTCTATTGTTAGAGGCTACAGTTCCACTAATCTTCACACATTTGCATCTGAGCTTCAATGAAGGCATATGAAAGTGCCAAAACCTGTCACTCTCTGGTAAAACTGCATGGGCAGTGTTGCAGCACACAGACCTTTCTCCTCCTCTTCTCTTTCCCCCCAACTTCAAGGCCAATAAAAGTGTGACTGTTAGTGATATCAATTCACTGTCAGTTCGAATTAAGCCTTTACAAAATACCTTCTCTGCATGTTCCCTTCCACCATGGCTACAATAGAGCACTACAAATCTCTCTTATTTCCACTTTGCTTTGAGTTAAGAATGCTAGAGTAGCCATAGCAGCTCAAAGCAGAAGTCCTGCAAGGTGATTGCTAATCACCAACAGAGCATAGTAGGAGACGTCTGAAAGGATAGAACAAATAGGGGAAGCATAGAATGACTTTCTGCGTTCTCCCAGTGTTTTGGGACTTCTTGAACCTGAGGCATCAACTAGATGTTCTTTTTAATGCCCCTGGATCTGTGGTCAATGATTTTTTGCCTTTTTTTTTTTTTTGGTCAGTTTATATTTTTGTCCTGTGCTTCTTGCTGCAAGAATCTATACTGTATCATTGTGTGCAGCTGCCTGATGAGGACTTGGTGCCTTCCAGTTCTTTTGTTGTGCTGTAGTGAACAAAAATCAGTTATGTGCTGAGTGGTGAACTTTAATAAACTCCTGTCTTGCAATTGGCTCTTCTTTCAAAATCCATGATATGGGCAGATATGGAATTATGCTGTGTCAGTGCCATTCTTTTCCTCTTCTAATGCTTTTGTCTTCTTGACTGCTGCTGAAAATAGACACGATAGTTCTGTGGCGGTATCCACACATCAAAGGGCCTTTTAGAAGAAGTGACAGGCTCTGGAGTCTATCGCTCATGCAAGCTACTCTGCAGGTATTGAGACATTCCCTGCAAAAGGAAAGACTACAGCGTTGCAGAACAATTCTGTATGTTCAAATCATGTCATACAATGAACAAGCCAGTCATAATACATCTGGAAAGGGGGATATATGTCCAACAGGATGTGCTTCTTTGGGTGTGCGTCTAGCTAATGGACAGGTCCAGAGCCTGGCATTTGAAGTTCACTCAACTACAAAGTCTACAGTCACTTTTGTACTTCATGGTTTGTGGCAAGATCTTGCCCAACAATGGAATGGGAAAGACAAGCTAATATAAGTGCTTCAAAATGTAATTTGGATAGAAAAATGTCCTGCTTATCTTTCTGAGGTGGCTGACTGTAATGTGGTGAATAAACTTTCAACTGTCCAAAGCTGGCATTAGTGTCTACTCATAAATTAGAATACCACTGCATTAATTTTGTTTTTACTGGAGAAGAAGCATCTTACAAGGTCAACAATGGGTGAATAACACTGCGCTTGTTCTGCTAAGCTTACTTTATTAGATCTTTAAAAGCTTCTGCTGTGAAATCCCTGGTGCTTGAAGGCTGTGTATTGGTCTCTAAAAGTACAGTTGTTTCAAGCGATGGCTGTTCCTGGATTATCAAATTTTGTTTAACTAAAAAGGTGGAGAGGACTGGAAAGGTGGTGCATTCAACATAGTTCTTGGGTTTAGTTTGCAATGCTAATTTTAACAAAAGCTGGTCAGTTATATCATGCAAATGGTTCTTCTGTTTGCTTTGCATGTCTTTGAAGGTACTTGAAGTAATTATTTTCAGTTTTAATGTAGCAGTCTCTTTCATTGGGATTCTTTGTTAATGTTTAATGCTCTCCAGGTTTAAAAACTTCAGTATACTTAAGAGAAATGTGTGTATATGTATATATGTATGTATATATATGTGTGTGTGTATATATATAGATATATGAGAATATATATACTTAACTATTTCAGAAGTGCCTTTTTCTCTCTTCCAGAAAGCACAGGCATGCCAACAAAGACTCAGCAAAGAGATTTCAGACTTCCTTGCAATGGTTAAATCTTTGGATGCTACAAAAGGTAAAGCTGTTTAGTTTTATAAAATGTTATCTGTTACCAGGCAACTCATTCTCCTTTTTAAGAAGCACATACCTTAACTTCACTGAAATTAAATTTTCAGGAGATTGCAGATATAGGTCTGTTTTCCTTACTGAAACAGATTCAAATTAAATAACTTAATTAGAAGAACTAAGATTTCAGATTCAGAGAAACAGCTAGTAAGTACTTTGACTGAAAAATTTTATTGGGGCTGTAAATGTAGTGAAATTTCTCTTAAATATAGCTTTTACTAGATAGTATCATAGGAATATGAGGTAGGGCTTCACTTTCGTCAAGACCTTTGAAAATCTGTAATTGGTGGCTTTTTGCAAAGCGTAAATGGGCTCTGCAAGGTACAAAGAGCTAGCTGCCTCACTGTAGGTTCCCACTCATAACTTGCGTTACAGTGAGTAGAAACACAATGTGACCTCTCTAAAGTATTTGAGTCCTCTAGTTTCCTCCAGAGGAATGCAAGTTTCTGATCTAAAAGGCCTTCCATGTGGAGCTTCTGAAAGCTTTAGATTAATCAGAATGGCCATCTTGGGTCTAGAAGATATTTATAATTCTCTTCCTAACTGTCTTCCAATATGCTATTCAGAATCCAGGAATCTTTGAGATTTATGCATGGTATTTATTACAAATAAAAATGGCTCCAGCATTCAGTGTGCTGCCCTCCTTTTAGAAGTACTAGCTGTTCTTGGTAGCTGCTGTAAATAAGGACTCCAAATTTCAGTCAGTAGTGAGCTTTGATATCAAAGGCAACAAGTAGTTGGATACATACAGTATATTGAGGACCGCACAAGCACTATGATTGCAAAATAAATGCATGACTGCATTTATCATCACTGGAGCTCTTAATCTCAATTGCTGTGACATTAGCCTGAAGTGCATTAGCGCTAGACTCTATCTATATTTCTAAATAATGTCAAGCTGGAAGCTGAGGCTTTTAGATACTTACTTTTATTGCAGCTAGTGTGCTACCTGAGAATGGCTTGTGTGACAGACTTGCCACAGGCACTGTCTCTTCCACATCTTTAATATGTGGAAGCTCGTGGATCATCACTTTGTTTTATGACTGGATGTGTGAAGCAACAACCTGAACTCTACTTACTTTCATACTTGTACAAGTACAGTTATTGGAATTTCCAGTTTTATCATCTGAGGAATTGCCGCACATCACAGAAACTTCAAAGATGAACTCAGCCCAATCAGCTGGTAGTTATTTAATATTTATGATAGTGTGCTTCTGGTTCTAGACACATAGCCTCATTCAGAAACAGTCACACAGGTCAGGATGTGAAGTGGCACTGCTATGGAAGCTGTATTGCTTATCCCGGAGATGACTCCATGAAAATAAGGCCTCCTTCCCCTTTTGCTGACCAATGTCCTTGTTGCTCCCAGTCTTTTTTTTTTCTAAGCTAATTTTCCAGCTCCACTGTGGTAAGCTTTTTCTCTCCTATATAATACAATGGCAGAAGGCAAAAAAAATGCACTTACCACACTAGTTCATATTAAACCAGTGCAGTATCCTTGTATTTGGATTTTGGCTCCTGCAACTCTGAGGCTTTTAAATCTAGAAGAAGGTTAAAAGGAGAGACTGCTGCTAGTCAGTCTTTCAATGTGTTGCTGCCATAGCTTACCTCCTCTGTTTTCCAAGCCGTGTTGAAAGAGAGACTTGATCTATTCATGTGCCTTTTATACCAATACTTGGGAAAGGATGCAAGAGAAAGAACTTGCTTTCCCTCAGTGCTACATTTGCTTGTCCTCACACAGAACTTAGTGCTTCAGCCCTCATGTAGAATATGAATGTTATGTTTGTGTTGTTTAGAGGAGAAAATAAGGGAAAGTATCCTGTGGTTTACAATGTCCTTCCTAAAGCTACTAATGTCTTGATGCTTTCAGGAATATCTTCTCCCCTCCTGCAAAAAATTGATGTGGTCTCTGAAGTATCCCAGGAAACTTGTGAGGCCCTGGCTGACTGCCTTAACCTATTCACAAAGCAGGAAGGGGTATGTATTTTGTTGTGTGGGATTCTAAAGGGTCTGAATAACTTAGGATATTTTGCTAGCTCCCTGCTTAACTGCTATAAACAAATACACTTACAGAGCTACATATTGCTAGCAAGCTGTCTTTTTACATACTCAGTGTCTAGTGAAAACTCATGCCTCTAAAGAGAGAATAGCTAAGTTTTTTAGAAAAGCATATCTTAGTATTGAGCATTCAGAATAGACCCAGATCTTGCTTATAAACGACTGTTGAAAATGTTCAAACTGAATGCTTGAATTCAATAAAACAGTTGCTTTGCTAATTTGAAGGTTACTGTATTGAGGAAAATTCTTCTCCTTTTTGGACTGACTGTGAGGTGCTGAACAGTATTGCTTCTGAATTTGTTTTTCAGACCATGTGCTTAATGGGTGTATGAATGGTACCTGTTGGACTTTCGGCTTTTCTGGTGATAAATACCTTGTATGGTGTTGAATATAGTTCAAATGCTTCAATTTGGGAATGTGTGATATGCTCATTAGTTCCAGAGCTAGGAGATTTTTTTTTTCCTTCTCCCTCTAGAAGATACATTAGTACCATGGAATAAATGCGTCTTCCTGAATTGTGATAACAGTAATTCTTCAGTTTGTCTCTTGTTATCATCAGCCAGCTGTATTTCAAAATGAGGTTGTGTTGGTGCTGTTAGGTCTCCTGTTATTAACAGTTATTTAACAATGAGCCCTGTTGTCTAGGCTTGCTTTACAGTTTTTTGTCATTCTTTTCCAAAGCTTTTTCTCTCCGGTCACAAGTTTTCTGGACTCACTTGAGTCAAGCTCCAGCAGAGGGGAACAAGCATTGCTGTTCTTACATTGGGTTTTTTCTTCCTATAAGAAAATCTAATATGAAGGTTGCCAGTTCCATTTGTGGATGAGGGGAAGATTGTTACAGTAGTGGGTGTAGTGTTAGTTAGTATTCCTTAATTGTGTTGGCATCTTGCTTTGAATAAGACTAAAATATCTTTCTAGAGTGGAGTGTGGCAAAACATATGGTGAAATTGTAATTTCACCTTACTTGAACTCGGACAGTATCAGTAGGTGTTAGAGCCCTTATTTCAATCTGGAAGCGCATAGATTTGGCCACCAAGGGATCGGCTGAGGTACAAACTTGAATTTCTGCCATAGCTAGTAAAAACAGTCCCTTATGACAAAGAGGAAAGATGTGATCATAGTCTTTTGTGTTTTGGTATTTTTAAACTTCAAAGTATTGCAGTTTCAGAGTATAATGGAGGCTTTTAAAGACACCACAAATTCATAAGGGAAAGGAATTGCAGCCGAGATGTCTCCTTAAGAGTTGAATCTCTGAAAAAAAGTTATATTCCTTAAGCATTACTGCTCTTAAACCGACAGCATTTTTTTTGTTGCCTTTTATAAGACAGAACACTGCTCTTTACTATCTGGTGCTGATTTCTAGGCTGTAGTTCTGTTGGCTTTGCCAAAGCAATATATTGGGTTCTGTATTACTCAGTGATATGAACCCAGGGAAATGCTTTAATATTCCTTTAAAAGATGTTGAATAGAAAAACATTACTCTGCTGAAGTGGTCAAACTCTAATGTAAAAACACTAAATAACTCTTTAAAAAAATCTTTTGCATTTTTTTTTTTTTATGATCAATGAAATTAAGGCTTATGTGTTTTAAGTGTTTGGCAGGCCAATTCTTGCTAGGTCAGAACATGGGAGGTAGCTGTTTCCAACCGAGCTTTAGGAAAGATAACTCCACAGCTGCTTACGGGCTTCTTTCGTGCTTGTCCTGCTGTTTCCAGGCCTCTTTCTTCACCTGTTGGGCTGCTTCATTGCTGCTCCAGTTTCTGAGCCCTGCTGCTTGTCCTAGGGGGACTGTCCTGAGGGGATTTCCTCCTTGAGCCCCGGCATAGAGATGAATTGCTTGCTCCACAGTATCTTTCAACCACGTTGTGCGTGTGCCCTGAAATCTGTTACTCTTCCTAAACTGAGCGTGTTCTCGGACTCAGCACCGTTTTATCTCGCCTCTTTAAGCAGAATTCTTTTTCCTGCTCTAGCTTAAATTGTCAGCATGCCAGGGGCGGCTGCAGGCTTCAGCAGGGGTAAACAGGGCACACTTTTTGGCTCGTGGGTGACTTCTTTGCTGCGGCCGGCCCGCTTCGCTGCGTGGAAATCGTAGCATCGTTATGCCACACGCGAACGAAGCCGCTCAAACTGCAGCTTGCGCTCCCGCTGCCCGCGGCCTCGCCTCGCCCCCCGCAGCCGCGGCGGGGGCTGCGCTCGCAGCGGGGCGCGGTCGGCGTGCGGCGCCCCGCGCGGCCGCCTGTGACGCCACAGAGGGGGCGGCGGCGGGGGGGCGCCCGAAGAGCGCTGCGGCGTCGTGCGCAGCGGCGGCCCCCCCGCGGCCGCGCGGCAGGCGCTAGGACCCGGCCGGCGCTCCGCGGCGATGTACCGGGGCGCTTCCGCGGCCGCCGTGGCGCGGGCTGCGGCGGGGCCGCCCCTCGCCGCCGCCGCCCCGCTCCGCCCGCGGCCGGTGAGCGGGCGCCGCACTCCCCGGCGGCGGCGGCGGGGCGGGGCAGACCGGCGAGAGCCGCGCTGCGAGCCGGCTCCTGCTCCTCCTTTAGGGTCGTGCGGAGCTTTTGGGGGGCTCCCCGCCCTTTTCCTCCTGCAAGGCCTCCCCGGGCCGCCGCGGTGCCCGGGCTGCGGGGCGGGGGGGGGCGGCGTGAGGCCGCGGCGTGGTGCAAGGTGACGGGGCCGCCGTGCCCGGCTCCGCGGCCGGCAAGGTCTGGGAGCGGCTGCCCTCCAAAAAGCGGGTCCGCGGTATGTAGCGTGCGCGGGCTTGCTCGGTGCTTTTTTATTTATTTATTTATTTTCCGTCTTGACATTGGGATGAGCCGTTCCGTGTCAAGCGCAGAAGCGGCACGTGAGTCCCAATACTTTTGTGCAGAGCGATGAGGGAAAGAGGAACGTAATTCAGCTGCTTTAACGCGAGTGTTTATTGAGGCGTTAGTGTCAAGCTAGTGTAACTTGAAGCGTTTCCCTGCAGTGACTTTGGCACAAGGTTAGTAAGTACTGTTTTGAGAGCAGGACTTCCCTTGCACTATTTCGAGCAGATGTTGGAACCTGTATTCTAAAAGCAGTTTGATTCTGGTATTTTTATATTCTCTGGTATTTTTATATTATGGTAGCAGAAATTTAAATTAAGCATCTGACTTCATCTGTCTTTGCATGCTCTTATTTTTGCCGGACTTCTTGGATAAGTTTAAAATCTGTTCTTAGTATTTGAGCACTGAAGCTGTATGAACCTGAAAGGAAAGGTGGTTTTTAAAGAAATCTGTTTTTTTTTTCTTTTTGGGGGCTTGCTGCTTTGTTAACCAATGCTGGGTAAGTATGCTGATGAGTAACTTGACTCTCCTAAGTTTCACTTTTACCATCAAAGGTTATATTTAACAGTAAATGCCACATCTTCATGCATGACTTGAGAACAAAGAGCGGTTGTAAGCTGGTTTCATTTGCAGTCTGCTATTGGCTCAAACATTCCTCCCTTGTTTGTAGGTGTTGTGACTCTTTATACTTTTTTTTCTTCTTCAAAAGGGGATTTGTTTGCAAGCTGAAAACCTTAAGCCAGTGAAATAAGGGATTCAGAAAAAGACAGATTTCTTCATCTCTTGATTTAAATGGGTTGTATCTACACCTACATAGAGCTTATGACAACAAATCAAGCTTGTCGTTTTTTGCAGGAACTCTAAGGTCAAAAAAATGTAGGTCACAGTCCTTGAATTAGTTATCGTTGGCATGGTGTAACATGCTGTCTTTTGTATGTATAAGTGACGTAGTGTAAAGAAGTGTAAATAAGAAATGTGCATGCAGTTCAACTAGCAAATGTTAATGACAGTGTAGAAGTTCAGTGTACTGCTTCAGTTTATTTCACATTTCTTGAATATCTTGGGGACGTAATTGAATATCCAAGCATTAGGTATGTTTGTGTGCCTTTTTGTGAATGAACATATGCATGCTTTTTAGAATGCAAATAGTTGTCTTTAATACTTGTCTGCTACATGGCCTGGGAGACATGGGTGAGGATGGTTGTTATTGCTTAAATCTACTACCTTACTGGATTGTGAATGAAGAAAATGCCTGCAAGCTGTGTCCAGGTGACTTCTTAATGAGATTTTTGTATCAACTGCCTTGGGTAGAGATGAGGGGAGTAGCAACGACACTCTCTGCAGTCGGGGGAGAACTACTGATATGAGCACCCTGAGCAAGTCTGTCCAGAAGAGCCCTGCAGTCAATCAGCAGTCCCTTTCCTGCCTGCCACCTGGAAAAGCATACTCAGCTACATTAACCTTTGTCAGGTGTTAAGAGTGTTTGGAGTGTGGGAGGGATGAGAGGGATCAAGTGAAATTAGGGAAACTAAGAAAGTAGGTAATTTTACAATTTCTGAGATATGGCTGGAGAAAGGATAGTGTCTTTCCTGGCCGTTGTGTTGGACCTAGAACCGCAGAGGTCCTTAGCCCCTCTAAGCAGAGAAATACAGGCACTGGTTTTGTGACCTTTTCTCCTTGTACTCACATACAGGTGAAAGTCCTATTCTTTTTGCTTCCCTTCAATCACTGGAACACAGCCACGTGATCCTGTGCGATAGATATGTTGTCCATTCTGCTCTGTGGCTCTTGCTGAAAGTAACGGAAACTAAGGCAAGAATCTCAGGGTGCTGGGGCCAGTAGGCAGTATCGCAAACAACTGAAACACTATGTCTATTCAGCTTGTAAACTTGGAAGGAGGAGAGCAGTTTTCAAACAATTTGTAATTGCACTGGGCACACAATAAGAAGTATCTGGTATTGAGGGATTCAAATTAAGGTGTGCCTATTTCAAGAAAATATCAGCCATACCAATCTCTAACTTGCTTGGCCCTATTTTTTTCCTCCCTGCCAAGTCTAAGTATTCTTTTGCTAGAAATATGGTATCTAGTGTAGATTAAATCCTGTTCCAAAATAACAATTCAAAGATTCTCTATGCTAAAACAAGTGTCCAGATAAAGAATGATTATATTTATCCCTCATACAGGGGAACATAGGATACAATGCACTGTGGAATGATGTGTAGGCATGGAATACAATAGAAGAAGGCTATTGAAAAAGAAGTGTTTTGGCAGATTATTTCTGTCTTTACTTGAATACCGAATGTTCTAGTCATGCCTTGATGATTCTTGCTGCACTAATTTTGGGGTGCTTTACATACACATCATTCTTCTGCAACTTCTAAAGGTGAGATGGACAAATCAGAGCATCTTGGTAGTGAAATCTGTCCTGATGGCGTAGTGTTCTTCCTTTGGAAGCGTTTTCTTTCTTACACTCTACTGCAGCCTTGCAGGCAGAAAGCAAATGATAGGTCTCTGAGGACAGTGGCCTTGCCAATGTTACGCAAAGGAAGCAGTTCAGTGAGTCCAAAGTATCCCAGGGATAGGGGAGTTAGAGCTTAATGGTTTTCAGAGACTTTCCTAGAGCAGCCAAGACTAAGTTAGATCACCAGAGTGGGCAGAGAAGCTAGGCAGCAGCCCAGACAGAAGTTTGATAAAATAACAAATATTGGTGCTCCATTCAGGGAGAAGGTAAGTAACCGTTATTGGTTCTCTTTTCTGAAAGGGTGCTGTGTGTATTGACAGAACACTTAAATTTCAAAGCAAGTGATAAGGTGCATGATGGAGTGCTGTACACAAAAGGCTTCTGGGCTGCAGAGAGTGCTGACTGACAGGAGGAAACCTGGGTATTACTATAGGACAAAAGATGAATGGTACTCGTTTTTGTAGTGCAGCAGGGCTACTGTTCTGGTATAAGTCTCAAGATTTTTTTCCTTAAGAATGAGTGCTTCAAAAGTTAACCTTTTCTTTGTAGCGAATGATGTGTTTGAATATAGTTTACTGGCAAGGTGGCTTATTAACTTGTAGTGACAGTGGAACTCCTGCTGACTTTCAGCTTTACAAGCCTGTGCAAAAGCTCATCACACAACTTGTCTGAAGGTATTCGTCATTCAGTGTTATATTGCCCAACTCAAAGCATGCTGCTAACCTGTTTTTGCACTTTCTAGAGTGTATTAATGCTTGTTCAAAGCTTGTAGATTTTATGTGCACACTTACTTGGTGGTTGTTAAATTGGAATTAGTTCATGGGCCTCTAGAGATACATGTTGTAAAAAGCATGTTACTTTGTAATGAAACCTCTTCTATCTATGTCTCTTCAATGCCAACTGTGAAGCTTACTTCTAAGGTCTTGTTTACAAATTGTTTGGGGATCTTCTTTTTTTTTAGTGCAAGAACATGGAGAAAAGACTTAGTTAAGGTTGTAGGAAGGAAAGATCAAGCAACAATCAAGTTTAGTGGAATAGAATTTGATGTAGTAAGCTTTTTAAATAGAAATTATTCAGGTCTGTGTTCTATGAATGTATTTGAAAATGGTGCTGCTCTTTCTGTGTGTGAGGAAGCTGACAGCTGGGAGCAAAAAGAGAAGTACATAAAATAGAAATTCTGTGCATGTGTTCTTGCTTCTTGTTTTTACTGCTATGAAGATACTGTTTTCCTTTTCTCCATGCTTGGAAAACAAACTGGAATGAGGAGGTTACACATTCCTATCCTTCTAGTTTCATCATGGCTTCAGAATGGCGTATAAAGCTGATGAGCTTGTTTTTAATTTGCTGGCCTAACGTCTATCTGACATGTTTTGGAAGAACAGATGAGAAACAGAGTTCTGAAACTTGTTATCTCGCAGACAGCCAGTGTGTAGTCTCAGGTAAAGACTGATACCATTTCAGAAACAATTGAAGCAACAGAAAATAGGATTTAAGGCTGAATCTTTGTTCATAGTCCCCTACCTATTGCTGTTATGATGTTTTGTGCACAAGTTTGTGAGATACAGGACTGCAAGTAGGGCTGAGTGTTCTGGTGTTTTTTCTTTTGTTTTTGTCTCTCTACTGCATAAAATATCAGCATGCTATTTAAGTGCTGGACTGGGTGACTGTAGTCAGATATGTTTACTAATTCACTGGAGATTTACTCTCCTCCTTGACCTTTCCTTCTTGAAACTTCTGTTTTTTATAGTACCATTTTTCTTGTAAGGTTGATAAAACTGGTTTCATAGAATAAGAGTTAAAAATCTGTATCTCCACAATTGAAAAATTAATTTCACTGGGCCTGTCCACTGCGGTATATTATTAACACTTGTGTTTCTGAGAGTGATATGATATATAACTTGTACATTTTGTGTGAAGCTGTTTGGAAGGCATCATCTCTGAGCAGTACGAGTAACTTAAGGTTATGTATCATTGAACTGCTATCAAATCCTATTAAGTTTGCCAGTGCAGTGGGATTTTTGCTTTGTTTTACTTGGCATCCTAAAACGTGGATGATTCAGAGTTAAGGTCTCTCATCCTATGGCTCTTGTCCTGCTATGGTAGGCTGTCCATGTGCTACTTTGCCACTTTTCCTTGAATAAAGGAGGTTGGTTGAATCTAACTTTACTTTTGCCCTGTTCTTTGTCATGTTTTTAGATGGTGTGTTTTAGTCACTTGTGGTTCCCTGGAGTATGTGGGTCTTCAGCTGTGAAGAGTAAAACGGATGATCTCTTATCTAGGGTGTCGTAGCTGTGTGTGCGTCTGGTTTTTTTTGTTGTTGTACTTAAATTTTACCTGGCCACATTTGTGGCTTTTCAGTCAAAACTACTTTTTTTTCCACTTGTTTATTCAATGATTCCTCTGAACTGATAGCATTTTCATAACAGAGGTAAGCCTTTGTGGAATTTGACCTCTTGTCTGATTTTTCATCTTGTGAACTGAGCATGTACTTGTTGGCCTTCTTTCCCAGGCTGCCAATGGCTTGGAAAGCTTTTCTGTTTTTAATACTAACATTCAGACTTGTGTTATTCCTGCTTGCTGTCCTGTGCAGTGAAGAAATGCGTTTGTATAATGCTGACTGCTGAGTCATCGGTGTTACCATTAGAATTGGTAAATGGACTGTGCAAAAGTGTTTATGTACTGAAAATAAATCACTGCTACTGTAGTTTTCCTTGAAAGTACGCATCAGGTCAGATTGTCAGTGAATGTTGGTAATCTCTTTCTCCGAAGAAAACTCGTACTGTTCTTAATATCATCCCCTTTTAAATGCTTCAGTGGCAGACCTGAAAAAGAAGTGTGTTCGGTGTTACACAGATGGGCAATGCAGGCATGTGCTCACCTGAGGATTGCTGATAAGCACACACAAAACAAATGATGCTCAATTTATAGTGAAAAGCTTGAGAGTTGAAGGTTGCTGCAAAGGAGTGGTAAGATACAAAGCCTCTTATGAACAAAACACATCCATTTGTTCTGAATATCCTGAACAGTCCAGTGCCAAGAGGACCTCTAGCTTTTGATGCAAGGATAGCCTTCATTTAGATATCTCTTGTCTTTATAGGATGCCTTTGAGTGTGACAACTGTGATGACATGTTTACTTTGCTCTCATAGTTAAGTCAGTTGGAAGGTAAATGTGGACTCAGTCACTGGTATTAGACAGGAAAGTTTTCCCTCCTCTCATGCTTGTCACTGCTATAGTATTAATATTAAAATTCAGATGTCAATGCAATAACTCTAGGATCCATGGATAGACTGGGAGACTTTATCAGAATGGCTTTAAAGTATGCCTATCTGAAGGAAGTCCATGGCCTACATGATAATGTAGGGGTACCCCTTAGCTTGGAAACGGAAACAGATTAGCTACAGAAGCAGACTAAACTTTTTCATCCTCATCAGAGAGGTCTGTGCTGCAACAACTGTACTGCTTTTTCAGCATCAGCTAGTTTAGGTATGATGTTTTTCCCTTGAATGGAAAGATGACTTCCCATTAAACTTGAAAGTTAATAGTGTCACTATTGCAAGTCTCATTACTCTTTTATGAGTCAAGAGCTATGATGAGGGGGAAGGGAGAACAAAACTATTGTCACCTTATCCAGGAAGATTCAGTTTAACTCAACCTGAGCATCAGCCTCTATGCTTTGTGATGGTCTGCCATAGCAGAAGAGCACCGGCAGGTACTTGGAAAAATTTGAAACTGGTAGACATGAAGAAATGGCACAATCATATGTGGAGATTTTTTTTTCTTTTTTTGATGGAGAATAAGCATAAGTTGTCAAGATAATTCTAGGTAATGTGATAATCCATATGCATCTGTAGTTTTTACCTTACTGCAAATGCTGACAAGACTATTAATTGTGGAAATATTCTATGTTATGCATGTGGACTGTCTACACACCTGGTGAAACACCTTGCTGCAGGGTGAAACAAATCAAATTCAGGTGAAAATGCTGACTGAGCCTTTAAGACAATCTGAAACCATTGGCAGTTGTGCCTGTGGATAGCTAACACCTAGCTGGTGGTTAATAACTTGCATCTTCTCCACCTCTGAAGCCATGTTTCAAGATAAAGGCTAAAAGCTACCTTCATGTGTGTACTATTAGCAGAGATTTACTGCTTCACTGGTGAGAATTTGTGCATGAATACAGGCAGGTAGTTGGAGTATAAGAATGTCATTTTGGTGCTGTTGGCTTTTCTTCAAGCATCAGCACAGTCTACTATAACCCATACTGTTTGAGACAGCCTAAGGAGTCTATGTGTCACAAACCAGTTGATAACATAATCTGTGTTTTTGACTCTGACTTTACTCCCAAACTAAAATTTATAGAATCTTGAAAGCAACCTGTCACTCTAAGCTACCAGATTCTGTGTTAGTTTGGGATGGGAAAACACTTGGCTTTCCTTAGATTTACGCTTGCCTCAAATCTCCTACCTTTCGGTTTTATTTTAGCAACTTGTGGCATTTACTGGAGTTCATGAAAGAGATTACTAGAACTTTAACCAGGGCTCCTTCTTCCTGTTCTGGCTTGTAGGTGCTGCTGTGTTGCACATTAGGGAATGACAGATAAAAGCTTTATCAGTAAATAGCTTTACTACAGTGTTAAGTCTAGACAAACTGGTTGTTCATGGAAGATTGCATAACTTGTATAAAACAAGCCTGCTTCTCTTTGCTCCATTCTTGCTTAGCCACTGGTCATGCGAGAATCGGAGTAGCAATGGATAACTCTCAATTCTTGCAACAAAAAGTAATAAAACCCCCAGACAGAGGTAAAAGTGCTTGAGATCATTCATAAGGAGAGATGATTTGTTTCACTGAGTGACAGTATTTGTGTTTGGATTATCCAGCTGTTTCGCATAGCAAGGATGAGGGTTTTTAGTGTTGTTTTGTAATGTAATAGTAGGTATTATATTTCAGGATAATCGTAATGTTTCTACGCTCTAGCAAAAATGAGAACTGGGAGGCTGTAATTCAGCTTTTAGTCTCAATATGTGAATGTCTTTTGCTATTCTGATTTTAGACTGTAAACTTTCAGTTTATCTATTCAGAGTATCTGAATTCAGAGTATCTATTTGCCCTAAATCCAGGATGTTGAGTATAACGTACTCAGATTTCAGGATATGCCTTATCGGCCTACCTAAGACCTACCTTATGCCTGCCTGCTGTTGTCTGCTTAAGGATAAGGCCAAAATAGTGTCTGAAAGGAAAAAAATCTCCTTAGCGAGAGACAAACTTCTTAATGCCACGAGTCATTCTAAAATCACTGCTAGAATTGGAATTTTTGTGCTTATGTATCTCTCGATGAAGTCTGACCTTTTAATACTGGAAAGCTGAAGTGTATATTCTAGGATGTAGTAACTGAGGATGCCTCACACCTGTGTTGTGAGACTCAATATTGACTCCTGTCCTGTCTGGGAGTTCAACTTTTTAAATAGTCTGGTTAGCATCCAGATTTGTTTAAGCACTTCTATTCTGAAATAAAAACTAGCAAATAAATTGACAATTGACATTGTGAAGTTTTTTTTCTCTCTTGATTCAGAAGAACCAAGAACTTAAGGTATGCTGTGTTTTAATTCACTATTCTAATGCTAAAAGCAGGTAGCCTGCACATTGTTGAGGTGTCTGTATTTGTTCCATGCCTTGCTTGCAATGTGTTGTTTTTTAGATGGTTTACTTGCAGCTGCAATAGCATGTTACTGAGATGTTCATTTATTAGCTGAGCATCAGTGGTGTGACTATTTCCTACCCTACAAAAGTGCCACTGTTGTTGAGCCTTAGTTTAAATTAAAAGCATTGAGCGGCTGCACAAAGCAAGTATTTTGTGTATTGTACTGAGATGCCTTCAGGAGGCACAGAAAAGAGCCTTGGTTACAGGCTATGTAGATACATTTCAAGGCTTATGGATTAAAAAAAAAAAAAAAAAAAGGGAGGTGGGAGGGAGGTCTTCTGGTCCACCTTACTAGTCTCCCACCTACAGCATGAAAGCTGAGGATGCAGAAAGGAATGGGACTGGTGTTTGTGACATTCAGAGAAGCTATTTGATGTTTTGGAATAGAAATGTGAACTTTGATTTTTTTTTTTTCCCCCCGCTAGTATTATGTGGTGAAGGAGTTACCTTTTTAAATCATGCTCTTGTGAGCACAGTAGCATAGAAAGACAGTTGAAGTGTCTGCATATAGCCTGTTGCTTTCCTTTAAAGGAAAAAAGGGAAAGAAGGAATGGAGCTGTAGCCTGACTGCTAAACTAACTGGATTCTACTCTTTAAATTCACAGTTTAGTGCTTAAAAGCCTGAAGGGCTCTAACGTTTACTGAAAACTGTTGTGGGTGGACTCCGTGTTCAGTTAAACTATGGGTGAAGTCAGTTACCTCAACTTGGGTATCAAATCTCCAGTTGGAGAAGTATTGAAAAAATAAACAAATTGCTACACTGATATAGATACTGAAGTCTTGGTGGTTCTGTGTCAGTGTATCAGGTTATAGTTGTGTCTGTAGCTGTAAGGTTAATGACTGAATGATTGCTTATTTCTGTGAGACAAAGCTAGGTAGTTCCCACCAGATTTACAATTGCAAGTCTGATGTTTCACTATGATAACATTATGTTTAGAGGTAAAAACAATGCTGATCTCAACTGTCATCATCTTAACAGTGTAAACCCATCAAGTCAGCCTTCTTGATGTAGTGCAATTGCTCTTGTACAAATAGCTCCTGGCAGGGGTCGAGTTCGCAGAGCCCGTGCGGATGAACCCCATGAGACCCCAGCTGGCTTCGCATGGGGCTCGCTGGGACGCTCTGCGCTGCCGCCTCTGCCGGTTCTGCTGAAAGCTTACAGAGCTGATGGTGGCACTGGCATTGCGGGGATCAGCTGCAGGGATAAAAAAAAAAAAAGAGATGACAGCTATTCCATAGCTAGAGGATGAGGAGCTAAACGCAGTAAGATGTGAATTACCATCTGTCCTTTTCGCAGCTCAGGCACAACTACAAAAAGTATGGAAGCCACTGCTATGGCACAGCATGTGCCTTACGCGGGCTATCAATAGAACGTCTCGTCTGGTGTTTTTCTGAATACGCCTAGACTGGATTTCTGGAGCTGCGTATACAGTGACATCTGCAGCATTTTGGTGTGATGTTTACTACCTTATTTTTAATTAAGTATTTGTACCACTGTGTGTAAAACACAGTGAGGCATTCAGGTAATGCAGCTTCACAAAATCAGATGGTGTTTCACTGAAGTGTTTTGGTCTGTCTGCTTCCATTCTAATAGACCAAAATGTGTATGCATCTGAAAGCTGATTTTTTGGGGGGGTTGTTTTTTGTTTGCAGTCAAGTTTCTGCTTTATACATAGGTCCTAAAGATTTTGTGTGAGGAAGTATTTTTAAAACTAGCCTGGAGGTTCTCTCTGTACTTTTGCAGTTGTTTCTGTGTCAAGACACTGAAGAAAGACAGGATGGGGAAGAAAAAGCTTTGATGGAAAAGAGGATGAAGCTGAAGTGTCAACTCCAAAAATGGTGATAGAGTAGGAAGGAACATGGAATAATTCATCTCAGAACTTAAATATTGGCCATGTCTTGTGAATCAAAATAGAGAGCAGTCCACTTCTTACGTTTTGGGAAAACCTGTATATTGATTAGTCAATGATGTCGTTCAAGAAACTTCTGCTTTGCAAATACTGCAGATACGTCTGGATAGAAATCTTTCTTGTTATGCTTGGAAGAATGGAGACTGCATCCCGTAGTTCTGGGGAAAAAAAAGGCCTCTGCAGTCAAATTACTACAGGAAGATTTTAAGAGATGTATCCGGTCGATAATAAGAAGACAAAATGGTGATATCACTTACTTAAGCATACTAAATACACTCATAACTTTTTTGTAAAGCAGCTTTATTTCAAACAAGATAATTTCTCCAGTGCTGCCTATATTTAAGTAGATTACATGAAGATGACACTAGTTCTATTTGGGCAAATATGAAGCTTTTTTACATGTGAAATCAGTCAAATACTGGTAGTAGAACCATCTTTTTTTAGTTCTCACGTCAACACCATTGAATTGTTTTGATTGTTAAGGATGCAGTTACTGTTATTACAGATAGTATTTCCAGACCACCGCCCTTTAAGAGCTGCTCATGTAAACTCTTACCCTGCAGGGACTTCTTGTGGGCACCTCTGCGTTTGCTGAATGTGTAGGTCATCCTACAGGTTGAGTACTGTTGGCAAAGGTTTTGTATCGGACTTTGATCTCCTGCCCTCAGCTATTGAATTAAGGCCGCTATAAAACGAGATCATTCAAATATGAATGAACATTTTTAAGCTGAAAGCAACAAACTTCAGTCTGAGCATGTTTTCTTTTATTCCTAGCCTTTGTTTCCTTACGTAAGAGATGAGGTTTTTTTCCTGCCTCCTGGTAGTATCAGTGCTTTACTGTGTTTGGCAGCTAGGAAATCTGGAAATACGTAGAAAAATGAACCTTACTGTTAGGAAATTGGGCATTTGTTTTCATTCCATCTTCTGCAATTACAAATAACTCTACATAACAAGAGGACAGAGGAACCTTAAAAAAAATTTTTACAGACTTTTTTTTGATCTCAGGTCTGTATTTGTATTACCTATTTAGTTGCACTGCCATGCTTGGTGGATGCAGGAAAATATTCGTCTCTGGTTTGTTAGATATACTTTGATTTTCCTTTCTGTTTGCTGTTAAATAGCATTGAAACTTAAATTTTTAATATTTAACATCACTCCAAATTACTTATCAAACCAGAACGGAGGATGAAGGCATCTAATTCTTCTGGTTTTAGTCTAAAATTGCAAATACCATATTAATAACTCGTTTCATTTTGCTGCTGCTTAGTAATAATGAAAAGCACCACTTCAGTCCTCACCCTTCCTCTCTCAGGTGTGTGAAGTACAAATGTTGTTTCTATAAATGGGCAATTCCTTAAATGATTTGTTCTGCACAGAAAAATCTCTGCTGAAACTGCTTAATACCAATTCTTTTATGATGCGGCACATCTGACTTCTATGAAACATTGCAGTAACTGGCTTTGCTGGAACCTTCAAAGTGAACTTTAACCAAAAGTGGCAATAACTTGTCTACATTTTTTTCATTCTGTTCAAGGTGGAACTGTTAGGCAGTAACTGACTTAATGATTATATTGCTTTCAATTAGCAACCCAATTTCATTATCTTTAGTTATCATTTATTTGAATTGCCTCCCTACACTCAGAGCCTGGCAGCAAAACCAGCTGATGTAGTAATTGATGCAACTGAGGGGGTGAAAATTTCTTCCACAGATCTTTCTCCAGAGGATATGCTACTGCCAGAAAAGAAGCTTCTCTGGAAGTGGCAAATTTGCTTTAATGTTTCCTTTCTAGCCTCTAAATTCCCACCCTCTCATTTGTGCCCAGTTCTGAATCTGCTGTTTCGGTGGTTATTATAAGTGAGGGGGCTGAAACCTCTGTAGGGAAATAGAAGCTGTTATTAGATCTAGAACTATTATATTAGAACTGTTTTTTCTTTGAGAGTTGCCTTATAAATATAGTTGCTTATGCTAACACTACTTGAAGTAAAGTTATGATGTAGAAAGTAACCAGAAAATGACATACGAACGGTTCCTAAATTAGGTTCAGAAAGACAACGTTGGTATGTGTATAACTTGCTTAGGAAAGTAAGTTGTCCCTATAACTGTTCCAAGAGATTAATTGATATGTCCTTGCAGGTTCTTAGTGGAGGGGGTATTAGAGTTGTAAACTGTCCTTTGAGAATAAACTAGAGGACAAGGCAATAGTTGGGGATGCTGAAAGCCTTTTAAACAGAAACAAGAATGGTGAGAAGGAGAGGGAGGAAGAGAGTAAGTCATTTGGTGACTGGAGGAAAATGGCACGTGACAGCCTTGCTGGGTTGGCCGAAGAGGGCCTTCAGGAGTCATTCATGTAAAAATTCTCTCCACTCCCCTAGGAGAAAGAAGAGGCAGGAAAGCACAGACAAAAAGGGAGAGGAAATAGGAAGGACATGTTGCTCTCCTGTTACTAGTCTTGGACTCAAGATGCAGTTAACATCATCCTCTCTGGTGCTGGTTGCATGTGTGGGCTTAAAAAAACTTCCACCATCTGGTGGCCGGTTCTCTTTTCAGTTTCTGGCTCCTCTGTAAACTGTTCTGGGAGCAGGGAGGGAAAGCTGTTTATATCAAAGATAAATCAGCTAGTAGAAGAATCTCTTCCATAACCTCGTTCTCTAATCCTCAGGGTTGCATGTTTTCAGCTCATAGTTCAGTTGTAGTTATTTGTAGCTGGCATTCCCATTTGCTCTGTAATTCAATTCAGATGATGCCTCTTGGCCCAAATTAGAGCTGACTAGTAGAAGCAGCCTTGTACATGTAGAAACTGATCACTATAGCTTCATGGTTCAGGTCATCCAAGTAAAGAGTTGCAAGTATTTCCGCTCAGATTTAAGGTGCAGTTGTCTGACTGGCTTGTCGTGGAATTTTAATTTGTTCTATCAAATTTTATTTGGCAGAATTCTCAGTTACTGAAAAATGCTGAGGTATAACCACATAGTGGTCACAGAAATATTGTAATATTCTCATTAATCCATGTGGCTTCAGTTTCAGCCATTTGCCTTTGAACCAGACCAGTTACTTATTTATTACAGTCTATTTTCTGAATTGCTTTGAGCTACACATTCCTCAGAGAGATGAGATTTTATTCATACATGTATCTACTTATAGGTGAGGAATTTGAAACTGGAGCATGAGCAGGAGAAAAACAAGATCTTGTCAGAAGCATTAGAGACGCTAGCCACTGAACACCATGAACTAGAGCAGTCTCTAGTGAAGGGATCTCCGCCTCTAAGCATCATCAGTGAAGAACAGTTCTATGATGCTGTTTCAGGTAAGTAATGATGTCCAGAATACGAGCACTTAGGAAGCCTGTGTGTGGTGATCGTGTTAGGGAGCTGGGGGAATGGTCTTGCTCTAAGTGAAATCTCTTTCCAACACGGAACTAACTGTGCTGTGTGAGTGGTCTTCTCAAATTGTGCCTGAGTGTAAACCTTCCTCAGTTCACCTGTAGAACTGTGTTGTTTTAACTTAGCAGGACAGAAAGTTACAGGCCTCCGGTGTGAAAGGTCCAGTTGCCTGGTTGTCTACACCCTTTTTTTAAATAGCAAAACTTAGGAGTCCTATTTTAGGAGATGTAAGTGCAGCTGGAAGTCTTCTGAATTACTTTCTTTATGGAGATATATGGATCTTTTTTGTTTTGTTTTTAAGATTAGTCCATAACAAACACTGTTTTTGAGGGATAAAGAGGGTTAAGAAAGGCTTGTTTTATTTCACCTCTGTATATCTTAAGTGTCATAGGTGGAAGAAACGGATCAATCATAATTTTCTGTGCATCCTCAAAATACCTTTTTCCTGTCTGCTCTTCAGTTTAGTACCTTTCCAAAAATCACTATTTACATGCTTTGCACAGGAAAATATGAAAGCACTGAACTGCATAGGATGATTACAACATGCATTGGTATAGATAGGATGTACATAGTGCAGTTCAATAATAATAATGGGGTTACTTGTTCTGCAAAGCTAGCTGAGATGCTTTTGACTGATGAGAAGACCAGTGTTTCTCATCTTTAAGTGTACTGCAGTGCACAACTTAACTAAGCACTGGATAAGAACAGGCTAAGTAGAGTCCATGTTCAGGTGCTCAAGTTTATAGCAGAGGAACACAATAAATCAACGAAAGACTTTGCTTCTTGGCACAGTGACAAATGTATCAAATCTTCAACCAGGAGAAGAGATTAAGGAGGGCTAGAAACAGGTTCTTCCATCAAAAACCAAAGGAGCAACTCTGCTTAAAGGCCTTGGGCTCTTTTGCTTGTTGCAACAAAGCAGAAAACTGTTGTTTATCTGGTGCTGCTGGAATGTAGTCTCTCCAGCCAGGCTTGCTCTGTTTGTGTATACAAGAGAATACTCGCTCAGCTTTAAAGAACTGTTAGTCTATAAATCTCCTAACTGACCCAGTGCCTAAAACTTCATCTTGAATGAAAGTGTCTAAAACCACCTTTCTAGTTGGGAGAGGTGGTATTTTTGCTGCTTGAAGCTGCATATAAATCATATCAAGTGGATTTGCGTAACTGCAAAACTTACTCAGCATATATATCTCAATTCTCTCTTTGAGAGAAGTTACTTGAAGTAATTCATCTTGTTTGCAATTTAAATATTTTTTGAGGACAGACTCACTTTCTTAACACTGTCAACTTCATCAGACTTGCATTAGATGCAGTAGTTTTGCAGTGATTTGGCTCCTCTTTGTCTCTGAAAGCACATGTCTGGGGGAAGGGTGCTCTGTTGCTGGCTAGAGAAAAGGAAATGTGGCATGACTTCCTGGCCACTGGTTGCATGCTATGACTTTCAGCTTAAACACGAAAAGAACTGGTGTTTTGTCTTGTTCATTTTTAGCTAACCAGTGGGATCTTGATAATACATTCTAACTTTCTTGCTTTTCTGCCATGTTGACAGTCTTTGGAGTCTTAACTAGAAGGACAGTATGACAAGAATGTAGTGAGGGCAGAGAGATCAGGAGATGTGACACTGGCTCTGAGTTCAGGGATGTGGGGCTCCCTTCTTGGGCTAAGGAGACAGGATACGATCATAAACATTTTCATAACTGAAAGCAGTGACTAGACCCAATTGTCAGAAGCCAAAAGCTTCTAATTCCAGAAGTCTAAACTGCTAGGACTTTCAGTGTCTTAAAAGATCTGGCTAAACAAGTTTGGTGATGCTGATTCTGGATAAAGAGATTCATGAATCATCTTACTGTGGGGGATTGAGCGAACACTTATTAATATGAGAGTGTTTTCTGGTTGTTACAATAACTTTTAAATCCTTGCAATGGGAGGCCAGTAGACACTGAGCTTGACAGCAAGAACGTACAGGAAATGGGAGTAGCTTTGTATTACAAAAGGATGATATCCAGTATTAAAACCAGCAAATGTGTGTGTGTTGCTAATCTGAACTCTGATAACAATAGGTCAGTAAACAGTGTTTCTGAGTGCGCTGATCCTCTCATCCTAGGAGTGGTAGAAATACGTAGTAAAACTCAACACCATATTGAGCCGTGGAGCTCTTGTTGGAGGATTAAATGCCAAAGGATGTGCCAAAGAATGTGGGGAAGGAAGAAGTATTATAAAAGTTGCAAAATTTAAGACTGATGACGTTTTCTAGAGAGCTGCGTGACTTATTACCAGCTTTGATTAAGCATACAGACCTCAGGAAACAGACTGAATACAAATCCAGAGTCCATCCGCAATGCTGAAAAATGTCTAAGCAGGTCAAGAGCTAGAGGGTGAAGATACTTGACTTTGTCTTGCAGATAAAAGTCCCTGATTATTTGCAGACTGCAAATCAAATTTGAGGAGAGCTGTCCTAATTCTATTAATATGCTTTATCTGAGAGGTGGGGGTCTTGCTTCAACAAAGTTTCTTTTGTGTTGGACGGCATTGATGGTCTTACATGGATGTAGTATTAGTATAAATGCAATTATTTAGCTACAGGCATATTTAGGTTATATTAAACTCAATCTGTTGTAGCACAGATTCAACTGTTACGCAGTAGTAATGGATCTTGTGTTCCTAACTAATGCTCTTAAATGGTACCAGAAGTAGTGTGCCAGTTCTGTTGCTTTTGTTCACTTCCTAGTTTGTCTGCAATTATCTGCTAACTTAAAAAAAAAAAAAAAGTGCAAAGTAGTATGGGAACTTACTGTTCTTTCCGTCCATATTTGGGCTTTATCAAATAGTATTTTTGAATGTGTACCAAAAGTATTCCACAACGTCTGTAAGAATGTCTCTGGCTGTGGACATCTTGCCTTGAGTATAGCTTAAAGAGTAAATTCAAGTAGCTCAGAAAGAGGGTGGGTGGGAAACACTTGGTCAGAGTTGAATCCCAGTCCTGTCAGTGGTTCAGCACTGTCTTTCTCGGGTGTATTTATTACTTGGAGGCATTGGCCAAACTTTTGTTCCTGGAAATCAAGACTTATCGGTTGTTACAATAGGAGACGACTTCCTTTGAGAACAAGTGGTTAAGTGACCAATGCTTCTGCCATTTCCTTTTGCTCTTCCACTTCTGCAAAATGTAGTTGGCATTTTTACTCTTAGGTTGATACTTGTGGTTTCATGAGCTGGAAGGCTTCCTATTCAGCCTTCTCTTGTCTCAAGGATCGCTTGAAAATTTTGGCTTCTGAACAGGGACTCTTCTTCCTTCCCTCCTCTCTTCTCCCCCACACCTTCTTCAGTTCACTAGGAAAATCTCATTTTCTCCTAGTCATCTGTTTGACAGCTGCTCTGTAACATCTTGTGAATATAAATCTTTTTTTACAGTAATGGAGGAATATGTAAATCTTAATTCAGAAGGAGTTAGTTGCAAGTACACCAAGAAAAGTTCAGTCTGAGTTGCCTGTTGATCCACGCTTACAAGACAATCCTAGGCTTATTCTTGTTGACACCTAAAAAAGAACTCTGAAGCCTTGTTAAGCTCAGTGGGTCAGAGGAGATACCTGCCTGTAAAGGTTTAGGGACTGGAGATTCAGACCTTTGACAGGCTGAGCTGTTGTAGACATACTTTCTCAATGAGAGCTGTTTCTGAGGGAAATGTGAGAGGTGTCTCTAGAGAGCAAGTTACTTATAGCAGTGTCTGGTTTTTATTCTTCATCTGTTTTTCATTGCGTAGTATGTTCTTGTTATATTAAGTAAGTCATATGTTCTCTGGAAAAGACTGTCTGGTCACCGTCTGCATCTCTTAGAAGAAGGTTTGCAGGTGATGAGCTCGGTCACTTTGGTGTATTTGTCTTTCAGCACTGTGACCTAAGGCCAGGAGTAGGAGAACTGAGTGTGCCTGTAACATGTGTAGTGTTTAAAAACCCTCCCTATGCTGAGAAGCGTGTTGGAGAGTGGTCAGAGATTCTGACAAAACTTACCTTTTCTTTCCTTTCTAGATCGGGTGCAGCAACTCAAGTTGAGGAAATAATTGTGGGAAATCTTGTAGTGACTCTTAGCTGAGAACAAGACAGTCCCTGATGGTACTGAAAATGAAAGGAGCCTTACTACAGTTACTCTTTGCTGTATTTTACAGAATTTGTTTCGCAGTTCTCCTGTCCTGATAATTGTTGGCACAGTTGAGCAGCTCTTTCAATAGAGAGATGTAATACTTACTTACCTTGAAGGGATTTATAGCTTGTCATGTGTTGGCGGTACAATGGGATCAGGAAGCTGAGGCCCAAATGGTGTTATGTCGCTAGAGTGTCTCTTCCTTTTTGGTATTTGGATATGTGATATTTTTCTCTCTAGCTGGGCTTAGGCTCTCTGGAGAAATCAGTACTTGTGGAGAGATCTGTTACATTAAAAAAAAAAAAAAAAAAAAAAAAATCCTTCTGCTTGTACCCTACTTGTTATATACAGTACCCGCCAAACTAATGCTTGGTATGTTATATCATAGCTTGGCATGTAACTGGACTGACAAATTTGGGGAAATGTGTGAGAAGATTCTCTGGAGTGCCAGTCCGCTCTCTTAACGGATCCTCAGCACCAGCTGGCAGTTCTTTTCATTTCCTAGCAACTGGTTTAATTTCAGTACAGTCTTTATAAAGATGGGGATAGGTGTTTTTAATGAAGGCCATGATCTGCTTTATGTTCCTAAGTCTCTCTCTCTCTGGAGAGAATGCAGACCTTATGGCACAGCCCATCCATTAATCAGAATTTTTTTCCTAGTGTGGTCTGGATCTAACAGAAAGTCCTCTTGTCAGTGTCGCCTTCATTAAAGTATACTTAACAGGTTCTGGAGAAGCTACCAGCATCTCTTTTAAGGAGAAAAGAAGAAAGTGCCTGGTAATAGGCAATTGTGACTGAGATATTCTTATTATAGATATTCTTCTGTATGGACTACTCCCTTAGCAAGTTTCAATTGCTGTTTTTTGAATTAGAATCAGAATTGGAAACAGAAACTACAGAATTTGGCCTCTAGTAGAAGTTGGCTTTGCTTTTTCCTGAAGCAGGGATGATTTGGTTAAGCTGCTAACCATTCATTGTTGTATCTGGCCTTTGTTAAAGGGTTTCCCAAATGAGGTGAAAACTGGTGCATCTTTACTTGTCTTGAGCTGTTCATTTGCTTTCATTTGCTTCCTGGTGCTTGCAGTTGATAAATCCTTTGACAAGCTTGTCAGGTTTGAAAGAGGAAAACATGGAACAAAACTAAGACCTTTTGCCAGGAAACTTTTACCTTCTAACATGGGGTAAGACTCTCTCTTCTCCAGAGCAGGTTAAGTGCTCTCCAACCAAAACACTAGTCGGAAATGAGGTTGGTTTTGTTTCGTGTTTGGCTTTAGGCACGATGTGGATTGTACTATTAACCTACCTTCCAAAGTACAAAGTTTATCTTACTGCTTGGTGATCTTATCATTTAGACTTTGCTGGGACTTACGTGGCTGGTGTAATCCATTGCGTACAATATCATCTTGTTTGTTGATACGTGTACAGTAAGGTGGGAAGGGAAGATTGCTGAAAAGCACCAAGTGTTTCAAGAATTCGGACCAAACTGAAATCTTACATAGAAGGAAGAATCAGAACTTGAACGTTAAGCTGAATGTTATTTAGCTAGGTAAGATACTGGCATCCATTTGACACCGGCAGTAGTCTTAAGCAAGTTGTGGTAGCTTCAGTTTAATCAAAACATCAGGTTTTGGCTCTGTGTGATATTTAACCTACTGTATTCTTGCTTATCTCACAATCTCTTTAGTCTATATCTCAACACAGAGCTGTGGCGGTCTGCGGCAGTACGAGTTACTTACCAAATGGATGCTGTCACCAGGACACAGTATCCTACTTAGGTTTCAGTTTTGTACGGAGGGAGAAGGTGTGTTAGTGACTAAAGTCTAGTGTTGTCGGTAGATTCATTAACATGCACCTGCTCTTTTGCAGATTCAGAATCTGAAAAATCATTAAGTGGGTTCGAGACAACAACAGCATACTCATTAGAGGACAGCATGGATTCAAAAGATACAATAACTTCAAGCATGTCTGAAGAAAAAGTTTGTGGCAGTGGGGAGTCGCTGTCTAATGGCATCAAAAAACACAGGTAGGATGTTGCCGATTCTTAAGGTATATAGTAAACTTTAATTGTGTGTAAAAAACCACAACAGTCTCTTAAAAGGTAGCTGTGAAAACTTTTAAACAAATTTTGTTAGATACGTTTGAAAAGTAGTTAATTGCCCTATGATTTTATAAAGAATATTTTTCCAAGGCTAATGTATTCCTTTGCTTTTTGATAATCAAATCTGAGTAAGTAAAAATACAGTATAATGTTATATAAAAGCAAACAGTTGTTTTTAATAGATCTTATTGAAATCTATGTGGATTTTAATTCCTTCATATATCTTTAATGATCTGTGCCTCCTATTGCCTCTTTAATTTCCAGTCATTTGATCCCTCTGTTGGTATCAGGAATGAATGAAAAATATTGCTAGCCTGGCATCAGAAACTCAAATGTGAACAGAGGGAGTCTTATTCTAAAAGTCTCATCTATGTTTTATGGGCTTATTTTGTGTTGTCAAATGATCCATTTTTGTTTGTTTCCGTGTCTATAAAGGAGGACAATAGGTCTAGAGCTAATGAGATGTAATAGACACCACTATTCTCAAGTTTCAGTGGAAGGGCAATATGACATGTGTGCTACAGATTGAGCCAGACTTCAGCATGTTTCAAGAAGACTAATTTGGAAATGTTTTGGATATGCAAAATGATGATGGGGATAACAGATATCTGTAAAAATAGGGAAATAAAATGTAATTTTACAGAAACAAACAAGACATGCTTCAGTTGCTTGGTATCTCAGATTGTTAAACTGCAGTGACTATCAAAGTGTGTGGTAATGTCCAAGAGTTGATGTCTCAAGGTTCAACTTCCGAATGTAGGTCTCTCCCATACTAGGCAAAGACTAAGGCATATGAGGTCGTGGGTGGAGGAGCAGGGGTGGTTTTAAAAGGCAGTGTAAAGCATCTGACTAAGCATTCTGCTTTGCACACTTGTGCCATTAACAAGGTGGTATTTATGGCCTTGGCTAAGTGCCTTTCCGGGTTAGAGCAGGAAGTTTAAGGAGGGAAAGCACTAGGTGAAGGTGGACATCTGGACTGCATTCATTGCCTGGGAAACAGGAAGGAGAAGGGAAGCAATTCTTGAACAACATAAATAAAGATAATGCATGTTGTGACATACATTTTCTGAAAAGTTTAACACAGTTGATCTTCTGTTTAGTATAAAAAAGTAGTAACTTGGCTAGTTTCCATAACCATGCACTAACTGCATTATCAGAAGTGTAATGAGCAGGTGACCGGAGGAGCATTTAAGATCCACTGTTTTTGTAAGGGGGAATGAAAAATAGTTAGTGACTCTCAGTAAGTTGTGTCTGTTTAAGTTGCATGTGATTTTATAGTAAAGAAGGAAATTTCAGTAAAACTAATCCATAAATCAGCTGACTAATAATTTAAAGAAAGTTGGAAACAATTGTTTTATAAGAACATAGGGTCACATTTTAGATGACTGAATGTCTAGAGCACATTTTAGGTTGAGCTGTAATATGGAGCTTTTACCAAGCACCGTGGTGACACATTGGGATTTGTATACAAATATATTGATGCAAACTGTTTTTCCCCAGAGCTCAGCCAATTTAAATTTTACCTCTGCCTTCTCAGGGGATGGGAATTGCACGATGTTTCTAGCGCTGTCTCTGAAACTCTTGGTGGCAGTGATGTTCGTGTCCTGATGTGGGATTTGTTTGCCACTTCTGATTACAGCGACTGTACCTGCAGATCTGCAGCTGACTACTGAACTGCATTGGCTAACTGGAGCTGCTGGTGGCTCTAATTTGGGCCTGTTTTGGGCTAGTTACGGGGCATTTAGTCAAATATGCATCATCCATGATACCCCCTTTGTCCTTTTCAGAGTAGAAACCTTGTACTTTTGGGTTTGTTATAACTTCTTGTCTGTTTATTGTTTAACTTTCTTTGTTAGCCACATGGAAGCAAGTCACTTAGAGCAGATCAGAGTACTGTCTCTTGCTTAAAATCTTGATACCTTCATGTACTTCCTCAGATGAATAGAGGATTTGCAGCTGCATTTGAGTTGCGCATAGAAGTTCCTGACAGTGCTTACCAGCCAGTGTAAATAAGACTTTTTCCTACCTTCATCCAGAAAGTCCGAGCTGTCATCTGCCTCTCCTTTTTGAGTGGTATGGTTTTGGCACAGGCAGGTGAGTGTAGGGGCTTTGTTTTTTGGTTGGAACAGTAGGAATCAATTTGTTGGTTCCAAGGAAGTAGAAGTGGTAGGACATAAGGTATGCACATAGGTGAAGCTAGTGCCCGTGAAGAATATTAAATATGTTGCCAGGGTGCTGTTGGTGGTGCTTAAAACCTGGCTTTCATTAGATTATTCACTTTTTAAACTTTCTAGGTGAGTCTTGGTAGCTGTGACATGAAAATGCCAAGGAATAATTATCACTTGTAATCTGCCATCTAGCATTGGTTTATTAACCTCATTTGCATCCTACTGATTGATCATAAGTTGCTTGAAAGAATGAGGGTGACTTGATTTCCTGTGGTTTTCGGCTGATGTGAGAGTGGACTTCATAATATTGAAAAGTTTATGGGGGGATTCAAGAGATAAGAGAACAGTCCATAAAATAACTAGTCTAGAAGCATTCAAATTGTGGAGGTGTTCTTGTTTTTTGTTTTCTTTAGATATATATATATTTAGAGGAAAGCTTTGAATCTGAGCCAAACCTTACAAAAAAAACGCACAAAAATGTTCTGTAATACTTGCCAACCTTTGTTTTAACATCCATTTTGTCACTGCTGCTTCCCTCTTTTATTGCTGAGTTTCTCTGTAGTCAGCTTTCCCTTTCTCAGGGGCCTTTCAAAATGCAAATGTGTTTGGGATTTGGGGGGATGGGAGGTTATTTGGACAGGTACACATGAAGAGCAAGCTAAACATGCCTCTTCTACACTGTGTACGATCCCCACATCTTCCCCACAAGATCACTGCAGTGGTTACCCTACTGTAGATAGGCATTTCAGACAAGTATTTTTGCTTTTAAGTGAATGGTCTTAAACTTACGTGTTCTACTGCAAAGAAATTCCAGCAGATGTTTTTGTCACTTAAAGCTAAAATTAACTTCCTGAGTTGCTTCTAAAATTGACATCTGGAAGGAAATTTTTGCATTCACAAACCTTTCCCTTAATCATAGGGACTGTGTCAAGGTTAGTAGGCTTCAAGTCTTGGCTGCCTGTCATTTTCCATGTGGCCTTACTTGTCCCCAGGATCCTTTTTGCTGGCTTTAAATTGTTTTGTTTCTTCAGCATGTGTGTGTAATATGGAGGAAAGAACTGACTTTCATTTCAGGTTTGGCTTATATGTTCATATGCAAGCAGTGTAGATGAATGGCTTAAACAGAATGCCAGCTTTCATGTAGTTAAAAGAATTCAATGGAGAGATAGGTTAACTTCAGTGAAAGTGTAAATTTTCATATTTAAGAAAAGTGATCCCTCTGTACGCATCGGCAAACCAGAGGTTTGTGAGAGTCTTTTCCAGAACAGAAGGACACATTTGAAAACAAATACCTGCTCTGCAAACTGCCTTCATTAAAGAACACACAGAAAAAATAAGTAAACACTACAGAGGGAAAGAATAAGACCGAATACTTTGTGGACACTGTCCTCTTCTGGACATTAGTATCAGAGCATCCGCAGAAGTGGTGCTTAATATTATTCAGGCAGATCTGGATCACTCCATATTTTTGTAGTACTGCAAATTAGAATAGGGGAACAAGTGATATCGCATTGATCGATTAAAATACCTCCTCCTCCCCACCCATCCCCAGCATGGGAGCTGAGTAAGACAAGTCAGTATTTGGCTGTTAGCAAATAAGACAAAACATAGTTTGGTGCATTGAGAAATTCGGATGTATGACTAGGTTTCTCATCTGACGGGGCTCGTTGCGTTTTAAAGAGCTTTTTCTGTTTGTTTGTTTGTTCGTTCTGAAAACTGAAGGCTGAGCCCTGGTAAAGGTATTTCTATTACAGAAAAAATATGAGAGGTGACAGCAAATAAAGCTACTGAAACTAACTACTTAGCCTGCATAGATTCTCTTCCTTGCAACCTCTGTTTATCAGAAAAGTGGGATGGAGGAGCCAATACCACCCTATTCAGACTGTAGCTCTCTAATTACTGCTGTAGCTGTTGTGGGGGGACAGGACCTCCTTGGTGAGCTGTTCAAGAAGAGTTAACTAAACTTTGAAATTCAGTAAATAGTTTGTGCAGTTTGAGTGAGCTGTAGGTAATTCTCATCTCAAATTTCCTCATTGGTATTAGCTTTATGGTACAAATAGTGACTTCAGTGTTACTGTGAACAAAGAGCTTTAAGCTACGTTTATGCCTTTCTGCGGGTAAATTGGATTATTAATTTAGCTGGTCAGTAGTAGTAGGAAAACTCAACAAAATATGTGCCTAACTTCATGTAACGCTGAGAAGTACAGACACAGCCTAAATGTTGGTCTTAAAAGTATATTTAAAACTTGCTTCGGTGTATGTCAGCCCTCCGTAGAACAGGCTGCAATGTTTCCTGTTCTCTAACACTGGTGCTTTTTCTGTTTTTCCTGAGGATTGATTTTAATTATAGGCAATAAATGTCATGGCCCTTGAGTCAGTATACAGGTGACTAGCAAAAACTCCCAAAACTTTAACCCTCAAATCTATTCAGATGCAGTGAACCCACCTACAGTGTCTTTCATGAAGAGTACTTGAAAGCATTCAGTTTCTCTCAGAAAAATACAACTAAATGTTTTAATGATGCCATCATGCAGACACTGTTCTGATAACTGATATAGACATTCTTTGCTGTCAAGCAAAATGAACAGGGAGTTCTGGAACTGTTCTTGGAGAAAATCAGCTTTCTTTGCAGGTAAAATAGTTAAATATTTCAAAGTAGCACTGTGTTGTTCCCCCTTGTATTTTAATTTTAAATTATTTTTATTATAACTTTTAAATTAAAAAAAACTAAAATGAAATAGAGTTTAAATGAGGTTGATATTTGTAATGAAAGCTTCCAAGTGCTGCTTTTGCTTAATAAGGATGGTCTGGCTTTATAGTTTACTGGATGACTAGGAAAACTATTACTTTCAAAAAAGAGTATTTGAGTTTTTCTCAGCCATGGTTAGTAATGGAAAACTTTTCTTTCTTCTTCCCTCCTCTATTCTCCCTTCCTTTCCACAGAACAAGCTTGCCATCTCCAATGTTTTCCAGAAATGACTTCAGTATTTGGAGTATCTTAAGAAAATGTATTGGAATGGTAGGTAATTAGAAAGCGACAATAACAGGAAGTATTTTCAGTTTCATTTGAGGCCCAAATGAAAGTGTATGTATGTGTGTGTTTGGAGGGGTGTTAATCTCCTTCTTGAATTCAGCCCTTGAATCACTCTGTGGTAGCAAAAACTTGTATTTTGACTCAGAGAACAGAAACTTTCAGTTTTCTTTGCCATTCACCCTCCCCCCAGTATTTCAGCGGTGTTACTGGCCAGACAGTGAGCAGATCAGAGAGGTTAGTTGGTTGGCACTTAATCTGCTTCCAGCTAAGGGTGAATTGAGAATTCCTTTCTCCATTAGATCCTGTAATAGGCTGAAAGTATTTACTGCTGATAAACCTCCATCATCCCATAACACTAGCATACAGAAGGGAGTGTGTGTTTAGTAATCGTTCTGGTCTGCAGAAATGGTTGCACAGAGGTAGCTGTTTGGGGAGGGGGCAGGGGGAGGATTGTACTTAAGTATCTGTCAAAGCTGTTAGTGTCATGTGCTGCTGTTACGGTTAAGAACAGTCCTGTCTACTCAGCACATTGGCAATGGTCATACTATGCTTTTAATTTGCTAATGCAGGCAGTTTAAAATGCTGCAACGTTAAGCATTCACAAGGTATGCTTTTTAAAAACAGGAAAGAAAGTAAACACGAACAAAACAATTGCAGGGCTTCTCTTAAACTTGCATTCTTGTTAAAAGAATTTTTTTTCCCCTTCAGAATATAAAATTCTTGATTTTTACTCCTGTGCTGCCACCTTCCCCAATCCTTTCTCTTTCTTCTTCCCACGCCTGCTTGTCTCCAAAGATGATGCTTAAGTAATTAGGTGGCCTATATCTATTTTAAGAGTAATAAATAATTTTTAAAAGGGCCCTTAATACTTCATTCCATTGTTCCATCTCACCTTCTTAATGCATTTATCAGTGGGAAATTTATCAGGTGTTTGGTTTTCTTTTTGTTTTAAAAGAAGTGGCGTTAATGTCGATATAGATAGGCTTATCAAGCTCATAAGGGATGTAGAGGGTTTTTTCCATGCAGCATTAGCAGGGCCAGGTCAAACACATTGCATTAGCACTAAGAACAATTTATTTTTGTAATAAGCCAATTACATTTGGGTTACTGTAGGTCAGTGTATCTAACCATTTGGTTTTTAACACAAATTTCATTTGTGCATCAGGAGTTGTCCAAGATCACAATGCCAGTTATATTCAATGAGCCACTGAGCTTTCTACAGCGACTTACAGAGTATATGGAGCATACATACCTCATCCACAAAGCCAGCTCGCTTTCTATTACGACTGAACGAATGCAGGTATTTTGCATGTGGTAATTTTATATTAGCCTTTTCTGAATGTTCTTATATTTTCTTCTTCATAGATAAACTCTCATTATATGAGGAACTCCTGTAATTTGCATGTCAGATTCTGGTGTTAATTTGTTAACTGGTTTTGCCTATGTAGGAAAGTGTTGTGCTTTTTCTAAGGCTTGCTTTTTTAGCCTTTTGGTGAAACCTATTTGTGCCCCTCCCTTGGCTTCAAAACAAACAAACAAAAAAGACAAGAAACCTACACTTGCGAAGCCACTAGAGAAGAAACATTCTGTAATACCATGGCTGTTGTTGATATCTGACAAAGACTAAAATCCAGTAGAGTTAACTGTGTACTCATGTTCATTTAAATAGTGTGTCGCTGCGTTTGCTGTGTCTGCTGTAGCCTCACAGTGGGAACGTACAGGGAAGCCATTCAACCCACTGCTTGGAGAGACATATGAATTAATCAGGTAATGAATACAAGGTGCACTGGAGAGTAGAGGGTGATATTCTCCGTAACTGATGTTTTATTAGGCTTGTTAGATGGCATGCAAACCACTCTCTGGCTTGAAAAATTCCAGGATTTACAAGCACCTCCTGCAGCTGGTAGGAAATGTGTTGCTGGTGTTTCAGCCATGCACCCCTCAGTGAAGGGAAACCATTTAGCTTTTAAACCCAGAGCAGGCTTTAAAATGCATTTAAAAGCAAACTTTATTTACAAAAATGACTTTTTCCCTAAAACCTGAATGAAAGGGTGTGTTACATATAAAGGAGGTGGTAGAGTTGTAATATTCATTATATGAGTGTCCAGAGTATGAATAGTTGGTTTTAGTGTATTAGTCTGCAGCTGCCTTTGGAGGAAGTTCTTCTCTCAAACAAGTGAGGTTTTGGCCTGTGATTATGCAAAAGTTTGAGTTCACTATCAGAAGTAAACATATTGGCTAATAAGACTTGGTTGCTCTTTCTACCTTTTTACATGTCCTCAGTTTCTTAGAATGAGGATGTTTATATATATATAGTTGATCTCTCTTTTGTGTTACCATGGCATTTTAACTAACTCTTGCACTGAGTGCAGTGACTATGCATGAGTCAACTATGTATTTTGCACTAGGGGAAAAGAACCGCAACTTCAGCTTCACTTGATAATTAGATATATGCTTCCAGTCTTTTTTATTTTATATTTTCAGAACACTTTTTTTTTTTTGAATTTTATTTTGCAGAGATGATCTTGGATTTCGACTTCTCTCAGAACAAGTTAGCCATCATCCTCCAATCAGTGCTTTCTATGCCGAAGGTTTAAATAATGATTTTGTGTTTCATGGATCAATTTATCCTAAACTCAAATTCTGGGGCAAGAGTGTGGAAGCAGAACCAAAAGGCACGATGACTTTGGAGCTTCTTGAGTAAGTTAATAAGTGATAATCGTATAGACACAGTGGCCACATCCATAATGATTAGTGAACATTACATTCTCATGGCTTAAGAAGGGACATGTCTAACAGCCCATTCCTAATGTTTGATGGCAGATCACTCTGCAGGGAGGAGGAGATGAGAAGATGGGAACTGCCATCATTCAGCCTAATACACTGCATACTAATAGATTTTCTGTTTACTAATCTGTACAAACTGGCATTGTAACAGTAGTTGGTGCATGTGGCTGTATGTTCTGCAGATACCTGGACATCAAGTCTTACCATGACTAGCACACTTGAGTCCTGTTGACTTTCCTCGTGTGATTCAGTGCGAGCAGAGACTGGCAGCACTGAGGCTGCTGTTTTAAGGAATTGATAAAATTGGTAGCAGTATCCCTTGCTCACCAGGCACGGTTAATAATCTCCTTGAGTTTTCCTGGCTTATTGCCATGTCCCTTTCAAGACTTGATGCACTTTATAGAAGATAGTTTGTTGTGGCAGTGCCATTCAGTACAAAGGTAAGAGTATTTTATTCTTTTTCTCTCTCCTTCTAGACACAATGAAGCCTACACATGGACAAATCCTACTTGCTGTGTGCATAACATTATTGTGGGCAAACTTTGGATTGAGCAGTATGGAAATGTGGAAATAACTAACCACAAGTAAGTTAAGAATGTGACTGCATTCACTTGCTGGGAATTTAAAAAGAAAAAGCACTTGGAAATAATTAGTGCCTTCTTGTTCTGCCTGTAGAACTGGTGAGAAATGTGTTTTAAGCTTCAAGCCCTGTGGCCTCTTTGGAAAGGAGTTGCACAAAGTTGAAGGCTACATTCAGGACAAAAGGTAAGATTCATTCCTAACAGAAACAAGTTACTGTGCTCAGTTTCTAATGGGAACTGTAGAACTGAATGCTGTTAACAGTGCATCAGAAGCATGAACCTAAACCAGAAAGGTTATAACTTGCATAACACCAATAATGTAAGTTTGTGAGTTGTTTTCAAAAGTTATTCTTTCAAGTACTGTGTTTGAAATGCTGAAATAAATTTGCTTAATCTCTTTCATGAGCTTGGTCTTTTTTGACAGCAAAAAGAAACTCTGTGCACTGTATGGGAAGTGGACTGAGTGCTTATACTGTGTTGACCCAGCTACATTCGAGGCTTACAAAAAAAATGACAAGAAAAATGCAGAAGAGAAGAAAAGCAGTAAACAGGTATTAATCATGTAAAGAGATGGTATCTCAAAAGCACGATAGGACAACTAAATATTTTAACAGCACTTAAGTGCATTATAGCTTACTTTTCACTTATTCTGTCTTGCGTGGTAGGATTCAAAAGTGGATTGAATGAGTTCCAGTATGAAGGGATAAAATGCTGGCTCTTTTTGTATTCAAACTTCCCAAAGCTTGGCACAATCTAACCACTGTCTGGTGGTTCCTCACCTGTCTCCTGCAGAGTTGTTGCTTCTTCATCCAAAGTCACATGGATGAAGTGACATATGTATTAATTAGATCATGGTTCTGATTACATTTGATAATATTTATATTCCAGTAGAAGGATTTGGACTCCTATATTGTTTCATATCTTGATGAAAGATCCTATTCTCCAGGTTTTAGAAGAAATTTTGTATTTCTCTTTATTACATTGCCACAACTGTCAAAATGCTGCCTTTTCATAATTGTATTTTTTTCCCCGATGGAAAAAGTAACATTCTTAATTCTTCCAGATTTCTGATAGCAGTATGCTTTCTGTTTAAGATGAATAGTGGTGGTAACAACATAACAGCCCAATGGAGAACAACCTCTCCTAGTAGCTTAAAAGTTATCGTCCTCCTTTGGTGACTGAAGCCAGATTTTTTGTTTAAATATCGATAACTTTTAACATAGAAAACAAAAACAAAAAAAACTCTGAAAGCAGTTGTTCAGTTGTTTCTGTGCAGATTCAGATTGTTGCTGTATCTGAGATTGTTCCAGTGCTTGCTATCGTGAGAGTGCTAAAGCACTGGAGATTTCTGCTTCTCTTTGAGGTCTGCCCCTGTAAGCTCTAGGGAGAAGGAGCAAAGAAAAAACATACCCTATGTCTTTGTTATACTTGAGCTATCACTTGGCTTTCTCTGACAAAGCTCAAGACTATCTTTGCTTTTCAATTCAGAATAAAGCACCCTATTTCATAAAGCTCAAGTTGCATGTTGCCCTGATTCTAGCAAAGCATACTTTTCCCACTCATTTAACAGAACTATTTCTGTGTAGAAGGCTTAAAGCTTTGTAATGTACACTATAAATCAGATTGTCTTTCTCTGTTGAATATATATCCCCACTGCCCCCTTGTGTTTGAGGAGCTGATGTTGCTTATGGTTTTTGAACTTCTAAGTGACCAGTCTCAAATGTAATGTCTGGATGTGCTTTGTCTCTTCACAGTAATGAAGCAGTCACTCAGGCATGAAAGTACATGGCCTTTCAAGTTTCTCCGAATTAGAGTTTTCAGATTATTCTTTAGTTGTTTTCCACTCTTCCTTCTTGCTTTGTTGCTGCTAATGTAGGCTTGCTTCTGTCTCCCTTTAGGGGACCTTCTTGAATGTGAATCCTTTTGCAGATCCTTTTATCTCTTCCCCAAAATCCTGTTGACTTTTGTAGGGATTAAATTTTTGGAAATAAGATCTTGCAGGATGCTAGACAAACCTTCGTGTGTGCAAAGGTAGATATTTTACCAACATCATGTTAGAGTTACAGTAGGCTATACAAGGGTGATTTAGCTCTGATGGAACTAGACCCATTTTTTTTATTTAAGATAAATCATTTCGTGACCAGCTTCCAGTGCAAATATGCAGAGGAGCATAATGTAAGACAGCCATCAGCAGTTGCCCTCACACATGCAGCATTACAGACACCAGAGGTCTTGCTTTAGCAAAGCGTGTTACTATTCTCCTTAGAATTGAAGAGACTTTGAGTAGTGGTGAGCATAAATTATGCAGCATGTGGCAAGAGCACATGAAAATCCTGGTTTTAGCTCTTTGCAGTTATTGTGATATCTCAGATTATATGAAACAAGGCAAAAAACTATAGTGTGTATTTTAGTCTTTTTATAAAACTTGGTCTTGAGTTTGACTCTCTGGTATTGAAGGGTCTTACTTTGATGTAAGGATATCTTTTGCCTCAGGTCCTGATTTCTTAAAGAGTGATCAGTGTCCGTTAAAGGTTAGAATGCCAAGTTACCAGGACAGCTCAGATGTAGTAATCTAAAAGCCTTGTTTAGCTTCTTAATAGCTGAGGGACTGAACCTGTCTGTGTGTTCTGGTTCCTCTGCAGCTGGTTCACTGTTAAAACAACCGTACCCAAGTGCTCCACAGCAAGACAGAATTCTTAATTCTTCCTAATTTTCTAGGAGCCATAACACATGAATCATCTCAGAATACAATTAAGTTCAGTTCTGGGTACTGGACTACTTTGTACAAAAACATCAGTCTGTATTATCTGACGCAACCATCAGAGAGCAAAGCTTATTAGCAGCAGGATTAAAGTTGCTGGCATGTAGCCAAAGTATTTAAAGCCGTTGGATTCATTAGTTGCCTTAAATTCAGCTCTACTCTCCAACGGTCTCTAAAATGTGCTGCTTTTTTAGCTATGATAATGATACCAGATTTTCCTGGGAGAGGTCTTACTCATTGTCTAGCTGGCCTTAGTTCAGTATTGTGACATACTTTCTTGTGGCTGAATTAATATCAGCAGCTCTGGACCTCAGCTGTTCCAAAGGAGTTTGTTAAAAGCACAATAGTTTAGAACTAGTTTCAGTCACATCTGTACTTGTGGCCACCAGCTATTCTCTACTGCCCTAGCAACCCTGGCTGAAGGAGTTGCTCCCTTTCTGGGAAAGCCATTCAACTGTATTGTGGTTGCCTTAGGCAATGTATGTTAGCCCTTACAGGGTACTCTTCCCAGAAGAAGTGGCAACTGTACAGTATCCATTTAATGCGTTTGCAGTTTGCCATTTCAGTAACGTAGTGGTCAGTGGAAATGAAGGTTCCTCTGAGCAAAGTGTAGTAGCATAGTCCTTTTCATCTTGCACAAGCTGATGACAGCACTTGCTTTATATGCTGTTTTTTCTTTGATGTGGAAGGATGAGGAGTATGACTTCTACTCTTCAGCTTAAATCAGGCAGTAATGAAGTTAAATATGAGGCATGGAAATGCATATGTTTGAGGAGATCCTTAGTGATGGCAAAATTGCCATTTCTAAACTCTTGAACATCCAGATTTTATCTACAAAGACACTAATGCAAGAAACTGGTAGACTTCCCTTGGGAGGGAGTTGGGGACTATGTGTTCTATTTTAATCTTTCTTGATGTGCACCTAGAAAAGTTCCTGTGTTATTGAAATTATTTACTTTGGTCATGGAAGTAATTTTACTGAAGTCTCAGCATTGGAGTGAATGGATTCAAATGGCTTATGACTCCAGATAACTCCTTCCATTTCCTGTGTGCTGCTTTTAGGTGGGCAATACTGAGGAACCAGATGAGATGCCATTGCCAGATTCTGAGAGTGTTTATGTTATTCCTGGAAGTATTTTGCTATGGAGGATAACTCCAAGACCTCCAAATTCAGCACAGGTCAGCTATTGCTTCTGCTTCTTGAAAATGCATGCTATTCTTTCGGTTTGCCTGTTCAACACAAAGCAAATCGATTTGTCTTCCTTTTCATTGACAAGTCTGGATTTACCTGTTTACTGTAACAAACTTTCCCACTAGGATTGTGTCCAGGTGAGGTGGGGCTGGAGGAAAGGCATGGCTCTTCCTAATTAGCTGAATTTCTCTGCAAAATGAAATGCTTCATGTAGTTAGTGGTACAGGGGATTTCTCTGCCTCTTTTCCTTCCCCTCCTCCCCCAACTGAAGCACTTACTGCGTGACAAATCTCTTCTGAAGGGCTTTATTAGAGGACAGTCACTTCCTAGGAGATGTGTGCTCTTAAAGAGCTTGCAAAATATGTGTAGCATGGGTTGGTCTGTGAAGGGCCCTGGAGCTGGAGAGTCAGTGAGCAGAGTGCAAGGGTGCATGTGCGGCTAGAAAGACCTAGAACTGGAATAAGAAAAAGTGCCTTCAGTGGGTTCATCAAGGGGGAAATGCCTCAGCAGAGATGATAGGGAAAATGCTAGTAGGACTGGAAAAAGAAGATAGAGAGAAATAGTGCACTGAGTAATTGGATGCTGTCCTGATTAAACAGAAACACCAAGGATCACCTACACTGTGCCTGACACTGCAGTTTTGCTTGCATCTTTAGTTTTCCTATCCTGAGTGATTAAAAATAATAATCACAAAAGCGCATGGATATTTGTTTTTAGAATGCTGCTTTGTTGTGTATTAAAACTAGCAGCTAAGGACTTTATAAGAAAGTCACCCTTTACCTTCGTTTCTTTCAGATGTACAATTTTACTAGCTTTGCTATGGCTTTGAATGAGTTGGACAAAGAAATGGAGAGTGTCATTCCCAAAACTGACTGCCGGCTACGACCAGATATCAGAGCCATGGAAAATGGTGAAATAGGTAACTTAGTTATTGCAAACGTGTTTTATTTTTCCAAGTTGAGGGATCAGAAGAATGGAAATAAAAAAATTCCAATCTCAAATTGTTGGACGAATGTTAGCGTAAGTAGCAACCCATAAAGATGCGTTCCTTCATATTACAAGACAGTAACTTAAACTCAGCCTTCACAGGTTATGGTATGCTTCTAGTGATAGTTTTGTTACCCACCTACGTATGTTCTCCATATAAGCGAGAATCTTAAAAACTTCAAGATGACGTGCTTTTTACTTGCTTTTAGCCCCTTTGCTGTGCTCCATAGTCAAGCCCTGTAATTGCAAGCTTGTCTAAGGAGACAAGCTCCGAGCATCGAAAGTATTTGTGAACTTCTCATCTTTCTGTTTCCACCAGCCAAAGGAAAAGTATTTTGATGTGCCAGTTCTGAGTATTATAGTTAAAACTAAGTGGAACTGCAGTGACCAAAGATGCTTGATGCAAAATTATTCTTCACTGGGAGCTGAATTATTTCTGTTGTCCTAGAATAGTGAATTACAAAAGCATTGCAGGACTTAAATGAGTAGAAATTGTATGTTATTTAGAAACCCTGTTGGCATTGTTACAGTAGATTCCATAGAGTAAAAGTGCCTTTTAGAGTCTTCTGATAAGTACTTGGTGTTGAATGCTTTGATATGTAGCATCTGACTTGAGAGGAGTAAAGTTTCTGTGGACGATTGTGTCCTGCCACTGGCCATTTTTTTGCTCCTCTGTTTCTTTTTGGCATTTTGCTTACAAAGCAGGGTGGCCTGGTTTGTAGACTAAAAGCATGGAGGCTATTAGTTTCTTTGGTTTGCTCAATGATCTCTGTATGTCATGAAACCTCTGATTCTATTTTACCTATTTCAATGATTCTGACTACTTCTGATAAATAGTCTGAGATCTAGATATAAAACATGAAGACACAGGCATAGTATCATATATAGTTGTGCTTGTGAAGATTTTTTTTTTCCCAGAAGCTGATAACCATTTCCTTGAGGCTTAAAAGAATAGAATAAAGCAGATCACTAAATTCCCCCAACCAGTGTCTTCTGTATATAGGATTGTTTTGTGGCAAGTGGGATAGACATACTTGGTTCATAGCATTCTCAGCGACTTACATGTCTAAACTTGGAGAGAAGTAACTATGCCTTTAGCAACAGACTATATTCCTTAACTGTAATAGCAGCATAAAGACTGTCTAGCAGATACACTGGTACATATGTGGTATGTCAGTAGCTGGTAGGATAACTGGGAACAGCTGATAGTCTGCCAAAAATGATTCTCCCTACTACTTCTTCCCAAGCTGTTTATGATTCAGGATTCAAGTATGAAAGATGCTGCCCTTAATCTAACTTGCTTCCTGGTCTGACTTTTTTTCCTTCAGAACATCAGAAGAATGAGACTGTCCTTTCTGCCAAACAGAAGTGACTGTTCTGCATGTTACAGACAGTGATCCATGCTATCTTAGTGGCTTAACAAAAAAAAAAATGCAGGGATGTTGCAAAGAGACAGTTCTTTATGATTTGGAAATGAAGATAGAATTTCCTTGGCTGTCGTCGTGCTGCAGCTGGACTGGCTTTTAGACTAAAATAGAAGTGCTTTTGTGTTATGTGGGAGGCTCTTTAAATGGACAACTTCTACTGCTTCCCTTGTTTATTTGCTGGGTCAGATGAAGTAGATGTCCCTATATTACACGTAAGGCCTTATTTTTTTTTTTTTTCCTGTTTTTTATCTCTTTAAGATCTAGCTAGTGAAGAAAAGAAGAGGCTAGAAGAAAAACAGAGGACTGCTCGCAAAAATCGTTCCAAGTCAGAGGAAGACTGGAAAACGAGGTTAGTATATCTGCCTGTAGGTGTATGTAGTTACATAAAGATTTTGAACATTCAGGTTAACTGTCAGTCCACCCAAATGATATGCAGTATCATGTCAGCATGAAAAGCTGAAAACATCAGCAGGTTTAGTGGTGCTGCTGTTGTATTTGCAGACTTGGTCAGCGCAGGCTGTAGTGCTTCCACAGAGGTGTGTTGGGCTCAGTCCGTCGGTTGCTTCCCTCTCGCTGTTTGCACACCCATGTTCAAACACGAGTTGTGTTGTCCCTGCTGAGCACCTCTCAGTTGCATCACGAAAAAGATGTTGCCACTGATAACTGCTTGCAAGGACTCTTGTTGCTGGTGATTAATTTATAATTGACCTAAATTTGTATGCCTGGCCAAAGGGGAGGAGGAAATGATTCCTCCAAGGAAATCGATAGCTTGTTGCCCATGACTTCCCAGGCCAGTGTGTATATGTGCTGGTAATACTGTATTCCCACTGCACGCAGTTATTTTCAAAGTTGATGAAATGGCTTTATTGCCCAGATAGCCAAGCAATTTTCTCCTTTCCCTGAGAGGAGAAACTAACTACAAAAATAAGAAAGCTAAGGGGAAAAATTAACTTACAAGAGTTTTGACAAGACTTTTATTCATTTTGTTTAAAAGATGAGGGAAGAAAGTTGGGGCACTTACACACAACAGGCTAAATAGAATCCCTGTAAAACATTACAAAACAAATCTAGTTTGACCAGACACAGTTGCTTAAATGCATAGCAGTAAATTGGTAGCCTGTTCACAGAAACTTTCTCTTCCCTATTAACTTGTTATTAATACACCCAAACACTGTGGATTAAATGTCTTTATAATGTCTATTTGTAACTATAAATCACTTTTTTCTTTTTTTCAAATGAAGTCACCCATCAGCCCAGAGTCCCAGGTTTGGATGTGTCTGACTTTGTGTCTTTTCCTGTGCTTGCTCTCCTGAAGTGTTTGGGTTTGTTTGCCCCGAGACTGGCACAAAATAACACTTTTGATAACTTTGAGTAAACATGTTAAGTACTTAACAGCCTTACCCCTCCCTTTTCCTTTCCTGAATTCAGAGGCTTATATGCTTTGTTCCTAGCTCTCACTGAGTATTTTCAAAGCAAGGGATAGTCATACTACGTTCTTCCATGTGTCTGAAGTACTTGAAGTATAGCTCAAACCACCTCTGTGCTTTATTAGAGGGAATTGGGGGAACTTCCAGAGGGCATTTTGGAGCAATGGCTACAGGGTCTATAATTAGTGCAAACACCACTCATAAGGTTCTTCAGTTATTATTAATAGTGCAGTTACTACGTAAATAGTCTGTTCATGAGCTCTAGCCCTGCCTACCACATACCAGTATCCTTTAAGAACTCCTTGTTTTCCAGTGTCTTTCTAAAGCTGTGGCAGAAACTTCCTAGTATCTGATCTCCTTAATAGGAACGCTAAGTATGACTGTTCCTGAAGGATGAAGTAGAGAATGTAGGAGCGGTTACTTTCCATTTAAACGTAAAGAATTGTGCTTGAAAAAAATCCATACTTTGAAGGGAAACTCTTCAGCTGAGTTCTTCATCTGCCCTGTGATATAATCTCTGTAAACTGTTAGATTTCCTTGCCACAGAAAAGCATGCGCCTTACTCTCTCTAGTAGAGTTCCTTCCTCACAAGATGCAGTTCTCAAAAGTGCCTAGTAATTTTTTTTATTTTGAAGTCTAGATTTTTAGGCATTTTAAAAGTGGGATCCTGGTGTTTCTGAAGTGGTTCATGTTGTGCATTTGATGAGTTACAGTAGAGAAGAGACTGACCGGTAGTTTTAACTCTGGAGTAAGAGCCTTGTTCAGTTCTGAAACACAGCAGCAGTCTGTCATTTGTGACGAACACCAGTCGCCTTTCTGCCCCTTGTTTACCTGGGTGCTTATTTGATTGCATGGGTCTCCCCATGTCTCTCACTTAATTCTTCTATCACCTTTCCCTTTCCTATAGAAGTAGTAGCTTCATTGAAGGAGGGGAACATTCTCCTGACCGGTAAGTGTGCTGAAGACATACCAGTGAGTTATGAGGGGTAAAATTGCTTTATCTGAGAGATGAGGTATCTGTGCTCATACCCTTACCTCTCAACAGGATGGCTTGGCTCTTGCTCTAGAGTAAACTATTACCTGTGGACTAGGAGGTGTAGTAGAAAATGCACACCAAGCATTTGTTTACGAATACGTGACACACTGTAGATTTGCATCCTGTGTGGCAGTGTTGTGGTAGTAGTATACCACCTACAACACAAGGGGTGAATGACTTCTTCTGTGGGTTTCAACTCATTTAATCCGGCCAGCTGAACTGTTGAGATATTTGACCATTCAGTTTATCATAGTGAAGGTGGTACGAGGCATTACTTGTGATACGCATTTCAAATCTTCTGAACCAAACAAGACATGCTAATTAGCAACCCCACTTCATAGCATGCAATGTTGTAATACTGGTGGTCTTTATGGTTTTGCTTTTTGAAGATACCAAGTCATATTTGGTCCTAATATGCTGTAGTGTTTGTTCTGAAACCTTATCCTGGAGGGGAAGGGTTGAGTTAATAATGGGCAGTCTTGTATAAGGATGACTTAAGTGAGCAGGTTGACTGCAGCGAGGCATACAAAGCAAGAACTGGCTCCTGGGGCCAGTGAAGAGCTGAAAGCAAGCTGTGGAGCCTATTAACCACAGAAGCAACATACAGCAAGCTGACTTGTCCCATGAGCATGGCTTGGCACAATACAGCAGAAAGTTAAAATGCTGCAGAGCATCTAGTAAGTGCTATATACCGCACGCATATTCAGTGTGTACGCACAGTGCTTCCAGATTAGGGAGAATGGGAGAGGGAAGAAAAGAAAGGTGGTGGTAAACTTTATTATTTCTACCAACAACCAGCTCAGCAGAAGTTTGCAAGTAATTTAATACAGATGGAAGCAGCCTTCTGGGCATTAAAATAGCCCCACAGCATGACAATGCAATACAACGTAGTCAGGTTGTAACGAGGAAGAACCTTTCCTGTGGCCTCTGGGTGACATTGCATCTACACCGAAGCTAACTGCCACCCTTTTTCTGGATTAGTGCTTTGCAAAGCAAGGCTTTACAACACAAGGGGAAATCTAGATCCTGGGGAAATAATGTTCTTCTGTTTTCAGGACTGTGGTGCTTGTGGTGTTCATGTGTCTTGCAAAAAACATTATTGCTTATGCATGCCATAATGATTGTTCACAACTGCTTTGAAGTAAAACTGTAGCCGTCCTTCCTATGTGATGGTCTTGACTGTGTCAAGTGACAATATACTGGTGTCAGAACTTCCCCTAGGAAGTTACATTTAAGAGGTGTGAAAGAAGGGGAAAATCTAACCACTGAAGATGGCTATAAATTCACTTGCTGCACTCATGATAATTAGTTTGAACTATAGCAAAGCAGTTCTGAACTTTATAAAATGTGTGTTAGTCACTTCACTAATATGCTGTATTTTTTTTTTCTTACAGATGGTTCCATCAAGGCCCCAATCCCTACACTGGTACACAGGACTGGCTTTATTCTGGCAACTACTGGAACAGAAACTACTTTAACTTACCTGATATTTATTAAAATGCAATAAGGAGCCTGTGGCTGATGAACATAAGTCTTAATCTGTTTTAATGTTTTCCCTTGTTTTACTTATCTCCTGAAACAAATGAAAAGTTATCAAACAGAATATTAAGCATCTCCACAGTAAATCTGGTGGTACATGAACTACAGTCCCTTAGGGACGGGAAATATTATTTCTGGCTGATGGTGGGTCCTGCGTGGACAAAATTAGTAAGTTGCTGTGGTTTAGTGCTGCCCTGTTTGCTGAATACACCTGTATTAGGTTGTGGTGTATGAGGAATAGAACACCTTAAGCTGTTCTGTGAATACTTTCTTTCATAGATAACACTGGCACAAGTAAAACTTGTTTTATTTATTGTGATATGGGAATGTTTGAAAGCACACACAGTAATTGGAATATTCTGTGCTTTAAGCAAAAAAAAAAAAAAAAAAAAGTGTCACTTTTGTAAAGATGTAATTTTTCATAAAGTGACTTTTCTTTTACTAAGTTAACTAACTACCTGGAATCCTGAGCTCTGGTCAGAGAGAGTCTGGAAGTGTTCCCATCTCTGGACCATTCATGCAGTTGTTTAAGCTGGTAACATTACTCAGAGGTATTTATTCAATGTTTTGTGCAGTGCATTCTGAATTTTGCTCTCCTGTTTTGTTACCAACCTTATGGTTTTAAGGAATTAAGAGCCATTTAAATATCTGCAAGTTTGATTTGAACTGCACACTAGTCACAGGTTTTTAAAGAATCTGTTCAATGCACTAGAAGTTCAGGTGCCCAGCACCGCTGCAAAAAGGCAAGAACCGAATCAGTCCAGACCCAGTGGAACATTGTGGGGGATAGGACCTGTGTATGCACTGTACAGACTCCTTGGGAGGAAGTCTTGTGCATTTCAAAGATAGTAATGCACCTCAGTGAGGCCTCCTGTGCACAGCTGCTTTACCCCTTTTCATTGGGGTGCTTTATGTCTTGGAGTGTAAGTTTATACTGCACTGTGTATAGAGCTTCTAGAGGGCTAGCTGCTCTTTGTACAATATTTTAACTGCTGTCTGGAGGTTAGTGTTAATTGAATAATTTAATCGCTACTAAATAAAGGCTTCAGAACTTCTCGAATCGAGTGTAAACTGGTTGTTTGGTAGTAGTTGTAGCCTTTCTGAGCAGACCCAAAAGCAGCTTCAGTGAAGTTGTTTGGCTCTAGTATGTCTCAGGGACTTCCTTCCCCTGAGCAGGAACTGTCTGTTTATGGGGAAGGTGATGGGGGAAATGGTGCTTTTCTGGAATGTTCAGTGACACTGCAGCTCAAGCCACAAAGGTGGATTGGTGAAACTATTAATAAGGCAATGAGCTGCTTTCTATTTTTATTCTGTGCTCTGCTAGAATTACCTGAGCTGTATTTGCATAGATAAGGGAAGCATTTTCTTTGCCAGCCTGTTTAATGTGAGGGCCCAGCTCGCAGAGTATACAAGGCAGAAATCGAATACCTGCACTCGTATTTGCCTCCTCTCTCCTGCCATCAAACCTCTGGCTATCACTTCTTGAAGTCTTGTTTAGTATTTGGTCTATAATGTTTGTCCACTCATTTATTCCTGTGTAACTTCAGCTGTGATTCTGATCTGTGAAAATAGTCTAGCTGTGTTGGGTCAGTGCTTCAGCAGGTCACACAGCATTGAACATTCAATGCTAGGGAAAAGAAAGCATTTAATCTACGTTCAAGAGGGAAACCTGCACAACATAAGGTTTTCTTATTTTCATTTTGAGGGATGACTTCTGCTCCATGAGAATATAGGTTTCTTTCCAGACCTATTCATAGTTCAAGGGCTTGGCATACTTAAATGATCATAGTATAGTTCTGAAACCTATAAAGCAAAATGAAGATAACTATCTTAACTCCTTCCTTAAAACATAGCCTCAACTGTCCTCCTTGACAAGCCTAATTACATGTGACAATATTTCCTTCCTCCAGTTAAAAATGTGACTGTCTCCTTGCTCCTGAAACTTGGGCTCCTTTCTAGAATATAACTCAGCAGTACAGACTACATCTGATTACATTGGACTAATTTGTCTGTGAATGGCTATGTAATCTCTTAATCAGTTGTTGGGTTATGCATACACTATGGTAGCACAATGAAGAGGCTGGGCCACTCCTCAGTGAAACAGCTGCAGCAGGTATCTAGTCATCTTGCACTCCCAGGAAATTGAAAGTTAACCTGCAGTATGCCAGGAAAACACAAGAGGCATCGGATTCTGTTCCGATTGCTGGCATTTAATTTTGAGCACTTGCTTTAAGTTATTTGATTTATAGAGATGTAAATTCCACTCCTGATGAAGTCCAAAAAGCCTCTCTTCTCAACCTGTTTAAAAAAACAGCATGCATTCAGTAGATAGATAGATAGTATACATTAGTAATTACATTTTGGAACATGTTATTTAAATGAACTCTTAATTGAGAGTATTCTGCCACACTGTTACACTACTCTTGCAGCCAGAACTTTTCAACTGTTGTGCAAGGAGGTTCAAGATACATTAGCAAAAGAGCCATGGCAACTTGGTTACTTAGCCTAAAGCTAGAGTAAGATGGTACTACTAATTGTAAGGTGTAACAAGCAGAACAAGGCATGGGTTCTTTAAGTATGACAAATACTTTAGCCACTGGCCTTAAAAACCTCATTTTACAGAAACATGGTCAAGCTAAGATTCAGGTAGCATAAAACTGCAAAAAATCAATGCAGAACCCAGACACTAGTATCTCTATATGCAAGACCCATTGCAAGACCCAAACTTACCTTCTCATGAACCTGCTCTGTGGATTGGGCCAGATGTAAGTGTAAACTGTCCTGCAATACTATAACTTCCTGCAACAGGCTGCATGGGTGTTTGCTTATCACCAGCTGGTGAGCCTTTCTTTGCAGACATTACATCATCCAGAGGAATGGCAACTGAGAGAAAAACTGGGGTTGGCGGCCTAGCAGTCTCCTGTGCAGCATTAGGATTGGGGTTTGGCGTAGCTGCTTGCTGATCAGCTAGCCTGGCAACTGGTACTGGGATTGTAGTGAATCTCCTAGCACCAGTGTCTTGCTGCGGAAGCACAGCCTGGCCAGGAATAGGTTTCCAGTCCTGTGTGTTCTGAACAGTAGAGCCCACTAAAATGAAAGGTGGAACATTTCCCCTCTTGCTTTCTTCTGGTATCACGTAAGTTGGAGAGAATAGTTGTGGTGGTTGACCTTGTAGTGGCATTGGTTGGAGGAACTGTTGTTGATCCTTCCCCACAGATAGAGAGAGGGTTGCTTGGGGATAAGGAATGCCAGTTCCAGCAGGAGGAAGGGATGGTGGTGATTTTTGACCTTGGCTCAAGTCAGTTAGACAATAGAGGGTCCACACATTAGAATATGGTGGTGGCTGTACTGCTTCGCTTGCTGCCATGGCTACAAAGATAAAAATGTAAGAGTGCTGATGTCAGGAGCAGTGTATTGCAGTCATATTGCAAATCCTTATATCTAAAAACATACCTACACTTGTTAGAGCAAGCATGTTAAAGAAGAGAGCTAGAGTAGCGAACACAGCTTGGCACATGACTGAAGAACATCTGCAGCCTAGGAAAGTGAAACTCATTGATGCTCAGAGGCATTTCTGGCTAAGCCTTTGAGGACTGCCCATTTGACGGGCATTTCTGAAACTGAGGTTTTGTCAAACTCCTCTGACTGAGGTGTTTGGGTGGTTTGTTTTTGTTTTTTTAAGAGCTAATTTTGTCACATCACAGATTTGTGTAATGTAGCTCTCTTCTACAAAATGCTTGGCTGGGACTCACACTTCTATGGGCTCAGAAGGATTCTGCAGTACTAAGGAGACTCATAGCGGAGCTCCACCCTGGAGGGTTTTTCCAGATGGGCAAGGGATAAGCTGGGCACATGTCACCAAAGAGAAGAAATGCTGGGTAGGTGCTTGTTCAGTGCAGATCTCGCTATGAGAGATGAGCACAGATCTCTTCCAATTTGCAGAAAAAAATCTGCCACTAGCTGATGACCAATGCTTAGCCACCCAGCCCAGCTGCAGGAACTCACCAAACCCAACAAGACAGCACAGGCAGGCAACCACCACCATTTTTTTTAAATGCAAAACCCCCTATGTTAGTGCTGGAATATGAAATCTTTCAAGGGGAGGAGATGCAAAACTAGGGCTCCCATCAGTCATCCGTCCTTAGCCACAGGGCACATGTATTATTACATCTTAGATCTCTGATACCTGCTTCAGAACATGTGGCTTGTTTTCATCAAGACCCTTTGGGTTCAAGGGGCACCTTCCTGTCACTCTTATCTGCACAACCCCCAGGAGTGCATGAGTCCTGCTCAGAGCCAGCCACATCCCTTGGAACAGATTGCAGAGAGATCTAATAATGCATGTGCATTGGAGCCAGGCAGATGGCATGGGTATAGGTGTTTCTTACAAGTCGTCTCCACCCTTTGCTGCACTGACATAGGTGCTTTTACATTTAATGACCACTGACAAAACTGTAGGGCTCTACCAGGAAGCTGTCAGAAAGACTCAGACCTTCTTACCTGACATGGCATTACCTTGTTCAGCAGATGCCATTTGTGCTGTGGATTCCGTTTTCTCAGGGTCACACACTACGTCATCAGCAGATGGACCTAAGATTTTAGCACATGAGAACTGGCCTGCATTTAATAGCCGCTCAATCTTTAACAGATAAGCTATTTGGTCAAGTGAGAGAACGATTATTTTCTGTGGAAAGTGCTCTATGTAAGGTGGAACCTCTGCATCCGTAACCAGCTCATCAGCTTGACGCACTGATACAACCTCAGTGGTTAAGGTAACCTCAATTTCGTTATGGGGAGGCATAGCCTGCAACGGAGCTTTAGGTGGAGGTGCTGGTGGTGGTGAAGGCGGTGATGGTTCTTCCTGCAAGGGGACTGAGGAAACTTGATTTACATCATTTGTTGAGACTTCAGCCTGGCTGTCTGAGGGACCTAGTTCTCCCGCCTCGGAAGACTGCCTTTGCACCCCCAGTTGTGCCCTAACAGCCTCTGCAGACCACTCAGCTGCTGGGATAGCAGGATCATCTTCAGCAGCACCTTCTACTGGTGCAAATATGTTCTCTGAGCTCAGAGACACTTCAGGAAGAGTCTGCACACTTGTTGCCACATCCTTCACAGAATGAACAGAATCAGTGTTACCTAGCATCTGGGTAGCAAGCTGGGCAGGGTCAGTGGGGACGTATGCAAGTTCCGGTCCCTTGGGGGACGAAGCTTCATCAGGTCCGGTGGGGGATTTGTTTTCTACAAAGTCATTGTGAGTTGACGGGTACTGAGTCATTTTGGAGGTATATTCAGTATCAGGGCTTTCAAGGAGTTGGTCCTCCTCTGTGTCAGTACACTTTTCCTTTTGTTTGGGCTCCCCAGGAACTGAAGTGTCTTGTGTGTCCAATCTCTGTGGCAGTCTCTCATTCCAGTCTTCTGCAAGGTAAAGCAGACAATGGCAGTATTTTAGCAATCGTTTCCATTTAAGTAAAATTTCAAGAGCAATTTTGGTGTCAACTCCATTAGGCACTCTACGGCACTTTTACAAGGCTTTCCCAGGTTGCAGAGATGGAAGAAATTACTATTTGCTTGCCTAGTGCTAGATTAAAAAAAAAATTCAGAAAGCAGTGGTAGCACTTCAAAAGCTAGGAAGCCTGAACTGTATTGCTGACCATGGAGTGGTTAATTATCAAGGAAAGGAGAAGAGAGAGTACTCAAAACAATCAAATAAATCAAAACAGTGTTCCATCACATATATATATGACTAACAAAATCCTCAGCCTTGGGAAAAACCAAGGAAGAGGGCTGGTTTCTCCCAAGATTATGAAGTGTTGGCCAATAGGTAACAAAGCAGCACAGCAGTAGATGTAGCATAAAATGGAAGAGCAGGTAAATCTTTAATAAATGATCACAGCTTAGCACTTAGCTGTTTTGTGAAGTCATGACTGGATGAGATCAGGGAAATTCAGAGAAAGATAACAGCAGGAACTCAAAGGATTCTTCTGATTGCCATCCCAAGCCAACACAGACCCACTTACAATCCAGCATCAAAATCAGGCAGTGCCAAAGAGGTTAAAAAAACAAAAACAAAAAAGCTCCCTTGCAGCTACAGCAATTGTAGCCAGCGACCTACTAGCTCACAGGCAGCCTCAAGACCATGCTAGCAACATGGACGGAAACTCCAGAGGAAACCTTTCTCAAGCTTGCTAAGGAATTCCTCGCTGGTCATCTCTGCCGTGCCTCAAGGCTTATGCGACCACACTGTAGGAAAAGGTGAGCAGGCAAAGAGAAAAACTAAGTGACTGACCTATATGGCAAAAGGGTGAGACAGACTGGCTTGTACTGGAGCTTGGTGCAGGGGTCAGTGTACCACCACATAAGTCAAATCACTGACAGGCATTTGGAGAGAGAATAATTCCAGCCATGTGACATTATTAATGCAACAATTGCCAATGCACTAAAATTCAGCCTCTGGTGATATTTTAAGTCCTGCTGCAATATCCACCAGATGTTTTTACAAGAAGAAAGCAACTTCAAGTGGCGAAGGTAGTGATCATTGGCTCTTTTAGAGAAGATCCTCATTTGGGAACCCTACAAGATTATAGCAGTATCTGGCTGTAGCTAGGGCTTCTCTTCATTGCAGTAATTACCTCAGCATGTAACTCTTGGTCTATGGACCAAGTCTCTCTCACATGCTGGCTAGTTCCAGGGTTACTGGGAAGCCAGTTCAAGTGGCCTCTCAGAATAAGGGGTAGGTTTGAAGCTGCCTGACAGTCCTGATGATCAGATGACAGAGACCCAACCCAGTGGGGCAGATAGAAACAGGTTGCGTATGCTTCTTGAGTGAGGGCAGACATTGCACCCAGCACTGCCCCCACACAACCTTCTTGGGCATTTACTGCATACCACCATAAATTCAAGCTTTTACAGCCAAACTCCGGGAGCCACCAAAAGCACCTAGCATGTCCCAAAGGGATCGGCATCACACAGAATTTGGTCTGTGCTTTTATAAACCAAGAGATCTACTCTTTGCAAATAGGTATCATATAAATGTAAAGTCACTGTCTGCTCAGGGTGGGATGAATCCCACTTTAAAACATTAAAACTAAAATGCCCAAAAGTATATATGTTCTCCTCTATATTCAAGGGAAAAGTACAGCATCCCAGGAGACTGGCTCTTCCCACATTAAATGGAAGTGCTTTCTGAAGATACCTGCCTCTTCTTGTGGCACCCACCCTGTGTGCTTCTTCCACAGGACTGGACAGAGCTGGGGTTCAGCCCATGGTAAGTACGCACTATATCCATCCATTCAAGTTGGAACTTTATCTCAAAATATCTTTAGAAAACAAACAACTGTCTTACCACTAATAAACTGAAATTCTCCAACCAGCTCTATTAAATCCAGATTGGGATTCCCTGAAAACAGAAGAACAAGTTAACCTGAGCTGGACAGCATGTGGGCATAGCTCAGCTCTTCAAATAAAGCAATGGGAGGCACAAACCTTCTCTGAAGGCAACAAGCTCTTGGAAGTAGAGCGCTGCAAAGCCAGGGATGTCGTCTGGGTTGGTCTGCAAGACAGCTTTGCTTGCACCGTCCAGCAGGGTCTTGAGGCCATAGGGAATCACCAACCTGGCCCTTGAAGAATGCATCTTTGTCCACTGAAGTCAGATTATGGTTTCTCAACTGTAAAAATAAACAAACCTAAGCTGAACATCCAACCTTATGTCCTAGTGTGAAGCATTCAACTACAAGAACGTGACCACAGCTGCTCCTCTTGCATCACACCAACAGCAATCCTTTCCCAGGCCTTTCCAAGCACTCCTGTAACTTAAGGGACCATTAAGCATTTCTAGCAGCCAAATCTTTTATTGCCCTTCTGCAATTTTAGGCAGTGCAAGGCATGGTGAGAACAGCCAACCAACTAGGAAACCATGGTTTTAATTCAAAACTCTGCAAGAACTTAAAACAAAATGCAATCGCACCCCCCCCCCCAGGTACTTGCTGCCTCGCAGCCTCCGCTCCTCACCCTCGCCACAGCCTCCTGGCGCGGAGGCCGCCCCGAAGGGCTTTTATACCGGGGGAGGGCACGGCTGCGTTGTGACACCACAGTGCCCAGGCGTCCCCAAGGGCCGGGGGGGGGGGGGGGGGGGGCACGCGGCGGCCAATGGGAGCGGGTGCAGGGCGGGGCCGCAGCCGGCGCAGGAAGGCTCCGGGCCCAGGAAGGCTCCGGGCCCAGGGGGCAGCGCCTTTGCGCTCCTGGTACCTGTCTCTTCGCCTCTGCTGCCGCCACAGCTCCTGCCGCCGGTCTGCATCCAAGTGCATAACTTGGACTCTGCCTGTGCTACAGAAGTAGCCGTTCTGAGAAAACACTTTGCCACTGCAGACACAATCTTCTGTCTGGAGAGCATCTTGATGCAACAGGGCTTAATAAATGCATCAAACATACCTGTATGCAAAGACGGTCATGGGTTACCTTGAAACCACCCAGGAATAGAGCACGATCAGAAGATAACCTCGTGAACTTGTCTCCTTTGAAAGCTTTCAAAATCCTAGGTCTGCAAAGTCCTATGCAGCAAAAGCTTCAAAAGCCTAAACACAGATGTCAAAACACAGGAAAATTTATTAGAGCCAACTGAACGTAAGCATAAACCCCCTGAAGGATTTTAAAAAGCTTCAGCCCCTAACATAGAAGCCTGTCTGAAACTTAAGTGCAGCATACAGTAACAGGGAAAAAACATTGCCTAAATTTACTCACTGCCCTGGAACTTGAATGCCATTTTTGGAAGCCACCTAGAGGAAACCTCTCATGGCGCTATGACGATTTTATCAGTTGGTCCACTAAAAACATGCCGTCACTTTGTCCCCAGACTGAAGAGGCTGTCACCCTTAGAGCAGTTTGCCTCAGAAGATAAACACCTTGTCCTACCTCCCTTGCCTCATCTGCAGAAATAGCAGCTTCCAGACAATGCTGAAATCTTTACAGAATTTCAGCGAATCAGCCATGCAATTCTGCCCCAAAAAAGGATGCTTTCATTAGATTAAGCAGATGCACAATAGTAATCACATGGATTTAATGTGACAAACTAGTCATTAAAGATAATTTATAAGAGGTAAATGAATCACACTGGTTAGCTCCAGCCAAACAGGTAAGAGAACAGGTTGAAGCAGGTTGTGTCCTGAACCTTCTTCCTCCCAGAAACTTTAACTGAATCCTAAGTAGGAGTTTTTACTAATTCAAGAAAACTTTCTGGCTTTTCCCACCAAGGCTGCAACACACTGGCTTTTCTTAAGGTGCCCTTAAAGTATAGACATGTCTCTGTCTTCCCCCTAGTTCCCATCTTTGCTACAAGTGACACCTGTAGGGAGAAGTTTATGTCCCAGGAGTACAATTATCAGGAGTGCAATTATCTTTTTTTCAATATAATAAACATATTGCTCTTAATGAAACACTAGTAGGCATCTGCTAAATGGTTTACACACAGTCAAGTCTGACACTCTCTCTTTCCCTTGAATATTCAACTCAAAGGAGCTCTTCCTTCTAACCTCTTCATCTGGAAGCTTTTCTGGACATACAAGTAAGCACAGCCTGCCAAATGACTGGAAAACACCAAGGACAGTTCAGTTCTGCAGAGCTACGTAAATCACTTGATTAAATGGTATACTAGAACGCCATCTTGAAAGAAGTCACATCACAAGATAAATAGCATTTTGGAAAAAGCGACAACTGAAAAAACTAGGGGTAATAAGCCAACTGAACATGAACTCGCAGCATGACAGAGTGGCTAAAATATGTCATGCAAGTCTTGGGCAAATAAGCAAAGAGGCTCTGAGCAGAAGTATGAAGGCAATATACAGTTGTAATGCCACCTACACTGGTAAGCTATACTGGGGTATAGGTTTTTGGGGGTCCAAGCTTAGATAAAAAAAGATGGTGAAAAATAGAAACCATTCATTATTTAACTCTGGAAAGCCTGCTTCATGCTGAACTTCTTTAATGTCTTGTTTATATTGTTTACGTGAAAAAACATTAAGAGGTGACCTGAACATTTTTTATAATGCCTACACAGAGACATGACAAGAAACAGAGCATTTAATATAGCAGAAAAAAATACAAGAAAATCAGTGTCTGAAAACCAAAGCTAGACAACTCCAGGTTTAGAATAGTAGAGGGACTGGACCCTTTCAGGTGCAGTTCTCCAACACAGAATGACTTTCTTCACTCCGTCTGCTGGTACATGGTCACCTCTGCAAGCACTCTGGAGACGTACGCAATGCCAGCAACAAACTAGAGGTGGAAGGGATGCTAAACAGTGAGAGATTTAAGTAAAAGTCAATCAAGGGAGACAACCTTGAGTATACAAGTGTCTGAGAAAAATCACTTTTTTGCTATCTACTAACAACACCACCATTGCACAAGTTACAAAGTTCAGAGAAAATACAAATTTGCAACACAGTGACAAAATTTGGCCTTTTTTCCAGTGCATCTTGTTTACTGGCTAACTTCATACAAGAATTTGCTTTAGCATAAATTAAGAGCCTCATCTACAAATACAGATAATTCAGTGTAATGGCAGCAAATTCTTATGCTTTCTGAATCTCCGTAAAGACTATTTAAGCTTTACTGTATTTTAATTGTTCTTTGGTCACAAGAACCAGAATCAGGACTTGCCTACTGGTAGAGAGAATTCCCATTTTATTTTGAAAGGCTGACTTACAGAAAAGAACATTAAGAGATGCTGATATACAAAAGTAGTTTTTGAAGCATTTTCTAGCTCACTCAAGACATTAGAAAGCAAGAGTATGGTATAAGCCTCTACGCAAACTGCAATTAGCAGTGTAACAGCTCCCCATCTGCCTTTTCAAACTCTAAATTTATGTAAAATGTTCTGTTGCACAGTTACTTCAGATTAAAGAATTAGGGGCAATATATCTGTACCTAACTCCTTATTGTTAAAGATCAGCGGAGTTCCCTTATGTTCTAGGCAGCCTCTAGAGCGCCTGCTGATCTATGCACAGGCATGCTGGTCCGACGTCACTGGCTGCCCAAATGCCTTAGAAGACAGCTAAACGTAAATTTACATCTTAACATTAGCTTTAATAACACTTTCTTGTGATTGCATAATTTTTTCACGCAAGTGATTGCTACCACTGTTAACAAGAATACCTTGTAATCGTGAGTGGAAAGAGAATCTGAGTGTCTTTTACAGACTGCCCTCTTTTCACTCCATTGATCGGTTTTAACAACATGCTCCCAACATCATGCTTTACCAATATAACTTTCCCCCATTCAAATTTTGAACAGTTACAGAACAATTTTTAAACAATGATCAATTGTTGAAAAAAGGATCAGACTGTTGTAAATTGAAAAGCAATTCAATATAAGATTTGGGGAATTTTATTTAAGAATAAAGCATAACTAGAATATGAAACAAGCATCCAAAGTCAGCAACAGGAGAAACTAAAGTGCTTGCTTTAGAGCAAATCAGAAACATTTTTAAAGGTGTATGAATACAGAGAGTACATTTTTTGTTTTTCTTTTTTAAAATGAGAAACAAGAAAATTTGCTGTCTTAAGAACATATATTAAATCTTGTTCATTCTACAGTTGATCTCAGCATGACACACATAATTCACTTTCTAAACCAGGAGACTATAATTATGCTGGAAGAACAAAGGCTGAGGTAATTGCTGACTAGAAAACTTTGTTACAGTCACTTGACACCCCAGAAGTTTTCCCTATCCTTAGCATCATCTTGTTCAGGAGGCCACCAATTAAAGGCAAATTCGAGGAACAAGGGAACAAAACTCATGTCCACATTTCTTTTAATTTTACTCAGAAATATAAAAGTGCAAGTTCTGTAAATTAACAACATTTACAGTACATCACAATAAATATGCCACATTGTGACATCTAAAAATTCTATTTATCTGAAATGAGTCATATTGAGATAAAAACTTCATCAACATCAACAAAAATACCTGACCCAGTAAAGATAGTCTTAATATATTAATTGGCAAGATGCATATTCCATTATTGCTATTAGACCATGCCTCCGAGTTCCAAAGTATAAAAAAACCTTATCCATTTACGCAAAATACAGTTGAAATTTTTCTCATCACAGGCACAATCTAACATAAAAAATAACTTCAACATTTACGAATTAGGAGACTCTCCTATGAGGGGAAAAGATACCGAAACAGATAGTTCCATTTCAGCAATGATTCTCTAAACCCATAGAAAAGCTGCAACTTGCACAGAGTTAAACTGTTGTATGAATACATAGTGTCTTTCCATACCACTCCAGGCCTGGTGAGAACAGGCCATTTAGTAAATTTACTACAGCTTGCTAACTACCTCCAAGTATGTAGACCCTAGACATCCCAACACAAATTGCATGCAGGTGCTTTGTGTCCTGAACAGCCTAGTCTCACATTACATTTAAGCAGTGTATTTAAAAAATTGTGTCAGCAACTGTTCCTAGCTATTTACCCAGATCGGACTATGTCTCTGATTGCAAAATATAAATCAGACAGGACAAAATAAGATTTCATATCCATTTCTAAAATTATCATCAGAATTCTAAGTAGTCACTATATATACAGTATATTGTTTCCTATTCAGTACTTCATTTGCATGGGCCACTTCAAATAAGATTGAACACTCATTTGTGACTCAGCATTACTGATAAAGTAGAATGAGAAAGCAGTTTACTATCTGTAACATACCCAGATTAGAGATTTCTATTTTATTTATTTATTTTAAGGGTTAGTCGCTCCCCTCCTTCACAGACTGCAAAAGTAATGTTTAACTGCTCTAGGAATGCCTTTCACAGCAGGAATTGTGTATTTCTAGAGGGAAATAAAGGTGTGTCAACCTTTTCATTTGGCCTACCAAATAGGATATTACTTTCCTCCTCCATATCAGTCTTGCCTTAGATGCAACCTCAAAAGCAAATCAATGAAGGTTAGGTGTGGGCAAGGTCTAAAACTTTGGCAACATATTCTGCAAAAAGGTAAGAAAAGAAAAACAGTTTAAGCTAAGGAACTGTTTAAGGCAACCTGACCAAAGTAAAGATAAGGCTTTTCGATAACTATTTTCAAGGAAATCCAGTTTTCTTAGCTTTGCAAAGTAACATAATTCGACTAACTTTCTGGCCAGATTTCCATTCATAAGTTTCTTTAAAAAAATATTTACTTTCCTAGAATATATTATTAACTGAATATACAAAGTAAGGAGACGCCTGTTACAGACAAAAGTAAACAAAACTACACGAGCACATAAATGGCCAACTATTAAACATTATATGGTCATGATAAAGATTTAAGCTGTCCGAGGTATTTCATTATCTTAACACCACAGGTTTGGAATACCATTTAGAGACCTAAGATAGTGTACTATTGGTACGACTCCTGAAATAGGCTTTTGGTTTGTTTTTTTGTTTTAACACCTTTACAGGTCACTGCCATGACAATTCAGCAGCCTGAATCGAAAGTAAATTAAATTATAATATCTGGCCTATGTAATTTAATGCGTTATTCAGAATATTAAGAGCAGAAGTAAGAACTGCCCACACAGTAATTGTGTGTCAAAGTATTTGGCTGGAATGTACCAGAAGCAGAAATCCTAAATATTGGTGTAATTTATATCACAAATATGAGTTGGGTGGGGAGGGGAGGATGAAGAATGGAAGGAATGTGAGGTTTAAAACTCACACATCATTGTGAAGTCACTGAAATAACCTCCTAAGATTTTGTAAGATCTACTTTTTGTAGCTGAACAGTTTTCCCTCTCTTGTGCCCGCCGTTTCGGCTAATTCTTAAAGAAAAAGTGTTCTGCCCATTTCCAATGTCAACATTTGCACCAATTACTTATATTGTATTATTCTAATCAAAACAGAAGACTGTTCCCCTTAGAGAGCATATTTTAGATGTATTTTAAAAGTAAAAAAAAAAAAAAAAAAAAAAGAAAACACCTGCCAATATTGTTGAAGTAAATCACATGTGTGCTTATTTAGGCTCACCTGCAGAGTTACACGTAATTGTGTTCGGCTTTGTTTAAACAAAATAATAACTGAAGAGTTAAAAACACAAGGTCACTTCACCCTCCTCCTGGTTGATTTATTTTTAATTAAAATTATGATATTTTACTAAGCCATAACAATTCTGAACATACTAGCAAAGTGTCTCTGGCACAAATGGTTTTCAGAAGAAAAGCTGGTCTTCCCAACAGCTTAATCCTCTGCTTTATCTTAAAGTGCAGAAACTGTGGGAAAGGATAACAAGACTTCCTGTCCATCACTGTGGAACAACTTCCCTTAGAGAAGCTAAGGCTGCATGTATGCGGACATGCAATCTGTTCTCAAAATCATAGCCAGTAAATTCTTCCTGAAATACAAAAAAGCATACAACTATTAGCCTCCTTCATCTTAGGATGTGAGGATAATTTTACTAGTAAGTCATGAATCTACAAAACAGACATAAGAGAAGTGAACTGGAGAATGCATTACCCAAAGCAATAGAATTTTTAGAAAATTCTTTTGCTCTCTCCACTAACTGGGGATTTCTCTATATCCAACATGCTGTTCAGATCCCATTTAGTTGAACAGTATTTGGAAAGTTTTATAAGTCCAAAAGCTCTAAAAAATTCCAACCTGCCCAAGGCAAGGACCAGTGGCAAGATATATGAAGTGAAGAATTGTAGTTTGCAGCCAAGTTTTAGTTTTGAAAGACTTGGCAAGGTGCTAACACCTCAGCAGAGGTTTATTAGTATGGACTCTGTACTATGCCTCACCTACAAAATGCATGCACACCCCTATCACCGAGTCCCACCTCAATACATGATAAGTAATGTCATAGATTACGTACGACAGACACCAACGCTATTAAAGCCTGAGTTAAGCAACTCTGAAATGCCTTTCTCTCCCAAAGATAAAGTTGGAAGTGTCTTAGCTCTTACCTTAGCTTGGAGAAGTAAGGTTTTGCCTCTTGGCACAGTCTACAAAGAGAGACAAACACTGCATTAAAAACACATCACGAACATTACAGAAAATATCTTAAGTATATGGCCTGGTCAGTCTGAAGTAGCACCTCTATCCTGAAAACAAGGTATTGAGTACACTAAAATCCCTCACATTAGGAGGCTAGAAATACTAATGAAATGAGGTTCATTACATATTTCTAAGACTTTTACAGAAAAGGAGAAATTATAGCTTGACATGGAAGCTGCTAGTGACGACAGTGAGCTACAACAATGCACAAATACAAACACAGTTACAAGGAAATGACTGATCAAAAGAGTGAGTTCTGTTTCTCAACAGAAGCTTAAGGACATTTACAAAACTTGCAAAACAAGAGCTATTTTTTAAGCATTAAAAATTATTCCAGAAGTCTCAGTTTCAAACTTAAGCTATATATATTTGCAGATTTTTACTACTGAAAAGCTCATATTTAATTTCTTATTAAATAGTACCTTTTTTATTTTAAATCTTACAAATACTTTCTTCAACTACCTAATAAAAGGCATAGAAAAACATTTTTTTTCTTATTCAGTTATATCTGAATATGAACTTATGTATTTATATTAATTACATTACATTCACAATGTATAAAACATTTACAAAAAACTCTGTATCAGATAAACTTATTCTTGACATAACCACATTAAAATCTTAAAGAACTTCATGGGAACGAGGTTAAAAATAACAAAGATATCAGTTCATGTGTTAGATCAAATGTGTAATTATGAGTCACTTTAAATACTGTAAATTTAATAAAAGTGTGCTTTTTATGCTAACATTCATATTTGCATCTGTATCTTTTGCTCAGTGTCTTTAATATGCTCAGCCACTTTGGTAAGTGTGATTTATAAAATCCTATATCCTTCTCTTTTTAATCATTGTACAGCTCTCAAATATGACTTGCACAGCTAATAAACTGGATCATCTACAAAAAAAAGGAAGGAAAAAAAAAACCACACACACACAATGCCACACCATCCACGTGCCTAGCTATTGTTTTTCTCACTGCACCACACTTTATTCAAGTCAAGCAGTTTCTACTTCCTCAGTGTCCAAGTGCCACGAGAGGGAGCGTTTCCTACTTTTAATTCACATACTAAGTGCTACCATAGTTTCTGAATAGCAGCTACAGACAAAGGCTCGTTCAGTATTCCCCTAAATACACAACATAAGGTGTGTTACTGTGTGGCAACAGAGAGGATTGTTCCCAAATTACAAGAATCTTCAGATTTCACTATCAATCTCCGCTCTTGTATTTAGCAGCAGTTCCAACTACTGTAAACAGAATAGTTTTCAGAGACACTTAACATTATCAAATTCAAATATGAACATTATCAAAAAAAGCAGCAGGACCATCACTGGCCTCAGACCTTCCTACCAGGTTTCAAGGCCTTGCTCTAAGTCACACAGCATCAAGGCTTTCAAAAAAGAACCATTATTTTTAAAAGTATTTTCTCTAGCTTTGTCCTGTGTCATGATAGCCATTTCTATTGAACTAGTTTCCTTTCCTTCCCATTTAAAGGGAAAGGTTCAGCTCAGATGATCAGATTTGAAAAGATTAAAACAACTGAAAACAGAATCTTAAGAACGGGAGTCAGCCCAACTACTTCATCAACTACATACAGTGGTGTGGCTTTAAAAAAAACAAAAAAAAATTCATTACCCTGTAACCACTTCCCCAAACTCACAATGTGATTCAGGAAGCACTATGTAAAACAGCATGAACTCCAAGCAGTAGCCTTACATATCTGAGCAGGGAAATGGTAAAAAGAATGGCAAAAAGCTGCCATAGTTCAAGCTAGTCTGAGCTCCCCAAAAGGCAGAGTATGGGCAAAGACCAAAAAAACCCAAATATATGCATCAACCAAGCCATTTGGAGAGCCTGAAAGTCAGATGGTTATTTTCCTTTACCACCCTGAGCAACAAAAACTCTCTATACATCACAGCAAAAGCCAAAATGCAAAGCACAGGCAGCTTTTGGGGAATTTAGATGATTGAATCTCTTTCCTTAAATATCCTCTGCAAAGAAAGAGTACAATAGCATGGCTGCCCTCAGTAGAGCTAGGATCACCAGATCCTCTGAGGCTAGAGATTAGGAAGATACTTGTCCCAGGAGCAGGTATAAATATTCCCAAAGGAAAAGGATTTTTGACAAATACCATATTGTTCCAACTGTAAGTCTGATCCTGAAAACATGGAGCTATTTTAGGAAAACATGAACTTCTATACGGAGAAGAAAAGTTAAGAACATAATCTTTGAACGTGAACAGTATCCAACAGGAATTTCAAGAGTGCAAGAAAAGGATCCTAGACATTCACCACACTAAATACTACCCATGGATGCCAATTCCCTACCTATCCAAGGCATTCTTACCATGCCTCCGCTGCCCGTTAACAGCGGGAAAATATGGAGCAAGAGAAAGGGGGGCAGGGGGAATCTGGGTCTTAGAAGGGTAAGGGAAGTATTTCCATACCCCAGCATTTATACTCACTGTTCCTACAAGGGACATTAGAAAAACTGCACACCATGACATGATCGGAGTCGCACTACATGATGAAAAAAAGTGAAATATGTATGCCAATTTTGGGGGGCGAAAAATATTGAATAATAATCAAGATGACACGGTGCTACACTCATTAAAATTCTTATTTCGATGCTTGTCCATTAACAACAGAACAATATAAAGCAGAGAAAGTTTGGAAACATTACGTTTATCTTACTGCTAAAGAAAGATACCACTAACAGTCAGGAATGTAACAACTGAAGATGCCCAGAAGTGTGTCAGCAGGCTACAGTTTGTTATGTAAATGGAAGAAAAAAGATGACAACAACAACAACAAAGCAAGACATTTCAGTGTTACTAAGAGATATATTAAACTCCTCAATGTCCTCATAGAAGCTCTTGACACCGAAGAGTTAGATGCTGCTACCTTAAATGCATTTCTTGGTTTACTGAAAGAAAAGTAGAGTTTCTTTAGAGTAGCTGTAAAACACATTTTTAAAGTTTAACAAATGTTATCACCTATAGACAACGTTTTATTGTTTGTAAAGTGACATAGGGACTCCCCATCCCAACTTTAAGAGTTTAAAATTCATTATACTATTACCTCTGGATTGTCTAACAGAAGACAGCCAAGTTCATAGCAAGCATATGGCTGAATGTATAAGTTGTTTTGACGGCACAGTTCATCTTTAGCAGCTCGCTGAAAAAACTGTAAAAAAATAGTTACAATAACACATTAAAATGGACTGTTCGATCACTTAAAAATCCAGAAGCATCTTTCAACATCAAGCACTACAAATTAGCCCAAATGTGAATATATTAAGCCTCCAATGATAGAGAATCTTTAAGCAATGACCCAGAGGTTCTCACTGACAATACCGTATCAAGGCAAAATTAGACTGTTTGGATTTTTACCAAGCAACATACTGATTGTTTTAACATTTTTTTTTTTTAACTTTAGATTGATGTTAGAGTTCCTTGTTATATCTAATATTTTTTTCAGAGATGAAGTAACCTGGATTATTTAAAATACGTTTGAGAGAACCAGATAAAAAGACTTAAAATCAGCATTAGCTCCATTGTTGTCTACATGAACTCCATTTAAAAAGTTGCACCTACAGATTATAGTCTGGAGTAGTGGCAAAACTATTCTTTGATATATGCTATAATCAAACCTCTCAGTCTCTTAATACTTCTAGAGCAGGAACAGCCAACCTATGCCTTCAAAAGGTAAATCTCCGAATTATTTTTAAAAAGATCAGTTTTCTTTCTTGGACAAGAAAATCTAGCAGAGCTCAAAAAATTTCTCCATTTTCCTTCCCAGCTTCCCCTTAACTCTTACTCTTATTACTACAAGCCACTTCAGCTGCGGTGTTTGTTCAACATTAGCCGTTTACTTTTACAACACAGAAAATCTAATGAAGCTATGCTAACTTGGAAGATTTGAAGAGCACGTGACATATTACGTTGGAATTTGCACACCGCAATGATGAACAGCGCTGAAAACTAATGGTTTACTTAACACTCTTATTCAACAATATTTGCAGAATAGCTCATAAAATAGGATTCATGGTGAAAATTATCATTTAACAACTTACCTGAACGGCATCCTGAAAATTTCCCAAGCATTTGTGTATGGCACCAAGAAGCAAATTCCTCAAACCGACAGCAGATGAATCATCAACATCCTGACAGGCTTAATGAAAAGATTCCAAAAAACAAGATGGATTGAAATTCCTCCTTAGACAAGAAGTATGGTCTACGATGACTTTTAGTCTGATGACTAAAATTTAATTGGAAAGAAGAGATCCTAAGAAAGTTATTGACATCATACACAACAAAATAATTTGGTTTCTTTTAAATACAATTCATTTGTAGGAATCCCATCAAGCAATCTGCCACTCATGAGAAGAATTCCTAAGCAGGAACGGAATGGGCCCTCTGAAGTCAAAGGCATTTGGTGTGTTCTTCTCCCAAAAGAAGACATTTCTCTACCAGTCTTTGAAAAATACAATAGAAGGTAGAGGTATGAAACAGTCACTTCTCTTTAGTGCTATAGGTGACTGGGCTGTCCCAGATATCGGAGGAAAAATACACAGTCCAAGTTATAAGGTGTCCAGTAAAACAAAAAAACCCACAAGCAATTTAGACATAAAGCTGATATGTTCTGAACTGAAACCAAATGACAGACACAAAAATCTGCATTGGAGCTAAAACCTCAGACTAGGCTATTTTGGCATTACACTTCACAATGCTGACAAGTGGATAGGGCTTATTTGCAAGACCTCCAGATGGTCCACAATCTAGGACCCACTGTGCCTCAGCTGAGTGGTGCTCCATGTTTGGAAAGGGCTCAATCAGGATGCACGTAACAACCAGCTCCTGCTGAATCAGGCTCCAGCTTCGTCATGCTTTTTAGCTCCAGCTCAGGACAGCTCTGTTGGATCAAAGCTGGTTCCACGAGGAGCTATTTGCACTTGTCTGCACCATCTTTTCCAGAGATCCCAGTCTGCATCATTTTTCATCCCTTCAAAAGGAGCTGAACTTGTACGCCTGGGAGCAGTGCAGCTGCTTCAACTTCACGCTCTGCCTCATCTAATATATCCTGCCAGATTCAAATAAGCTCTACATTCACAACAGGGTTAATCCACAACCCAAATAAACCACCTATGAACAACTGAAAGTTGGCTGCATTAAGTATTTGGGTGTTACATAACACTGTCAACTCTTTCACTTTTATTACCAGTCTCAAGTTACTTGGCATTTTACTTACAAAGACATAGCACTTGGAGTCAAATTAATTCCTGCAAATCAGAGCTTTATTTTTCAGTTACCTTCTAGTCCTGAGGAAAAGCTTTTGGGGGGGGGGGGGGATAACCCTCAGCAAAGTACATCCCAATTGTTCAAGAAAAGGGAAAGTAAATAAAAAAAATCTGCTATAATCTCATCGTTCTTGAGATACATCTTAGGAACTGCAATAATATTCTCATTGTGCAGAAAATTTTCAACCCAGTATCACTGATGTAGACACTTCTATCCGAGTGTAACACCTTACAGGAGGCATTCTTCTGAATTTTAACCACCAATACTGTTAACTATTAACACATTAAGATGTGCACCACCCAGCTGGAAGTTTGTAAGAAAGATCTACACTGTTTCCGAGTGTGCAGGATAGAAGTACATTCTCTTTGCTACCCCTAAAGCCGATTGTTCTGAAGCCAAGAGACAGACATACAAAAAGCATCCTGAAATCTATTTTTAATCAAAGTAAATCTAATTTTAAAGCCTTCATCACTATTTTTCAGGACTAGAAAACTGAGGATCTGAATGTGACCTACTGCCATTACAGAAGTTAAATGAACAAGTTATCTTTAATTAAAAAAAAACAAAAACCCAAGCTAGTCTTGATGCCAGACTTCAAGACTAGGCAGTTTTCTAGCTTAACGGCACGTACAATCCCCAGAATTTCACAACATCAGTAATGAAGTATTTCAGTGGCAGATCTATTTTTTGGTTTATTTTCTAAAGGAGCAGGGAATAACTTGAAGCTGTTTGCAGACTGCAAACAAGACTGATCACTGGAGATAGGAGTAGTAAAGACTTCATGAAAAGCACACTGCAACCATAAACTTCATTTGACAGATCTCAATCTCCAGAATCCTTGGATGAGAAAGAGGCAGGTCCCAACCATCCCTTTTTACCATTAAGACAGTCACAGCAGCCAAGATCAATAAAACCCTTACCATAGCATAAATGATCTTGAAAGCTACATTTCTTTTAAAAGAGAAATGACATACATAAATCAATTGCTGTTTTTATTGTTATTTTGTAGCTAGGTTTAAATGAGTTAAGTTTTCTTTAGTGACTGAATAATGACTACCACATTAGTGTTTTATTTTAAACATGGCCATATGCAACAATTAGTTTAAAAAAACCAACCAAACAAAAAAACCCCACACCTCCTCCCAAAGATGGTAAAATAAAGCTTTAAGCCAAATCTTACTGGAATAAGTTTTCCTATTGCTACTCAACTTATACATGCATATAGGTTTAAGTTTTTATGCTACTACAATCAGCTGGTCTGCACAACAGAAGAAAAAGAATTATAAATCTCACCAGAAAAAAAAAAGAACCCACAACAGCAACAAAAATCAATGAACCATATCATACCTTGGCTCATATGTTGTAGGTTGGAGAGGGAACAGTTTGGAAGGGCTTTCCATAAGTACAATACTTCAATGGATGCCAGGACACAGAGCTCTTTGGTTGGCATTTGTTTTCTAAATCTATCTGCCTGCAAAGTAGGGAAGAGGAAGGAAGGGGGGAAGACCTGTGATCTGTCATTTTACAAGGAACATAATACTCACAAACAGTATATCACAAATAGTAATTCTAACTTTTTCAGGAAAGCATCCAAAAATTCTTATAAAGTTAGTGGTAATGTAGCTTAAAGATTTCAGGACTAAAAAGCAAAAATCTTTCAATTAATTTAAATGTTTACACACTGATCAAAATTAAAGCTTCTTTGTATGCAGCCTGGATTTGATTTATTCTATTTCACAATCTCAGATACAAATGGGCCAGGCACTAACACAGCAACATCTGCAAAATCAACAGTAGCTAGTTCCTAGACAACTCCTAGCTTTCAAAAATATTAAAGCTTTGAAAAACAAGATAAGATAAAAATGAGTAATAAATGCAAAGCTAGAAGGAAAATTACTGAAACAACTACAGTATCATGCATTTTTATCTATAAGAACTACTTCGGTTAAGTTGAAAAGTGAGCAGCTATTCACATATTCTTTCCTGGCTCCTTAAAATACATGGCACTATTGTTTTTCCACTTGAATCCTTCCCACTAATTCTACTGAAGCAATATAGTAGAAAAACAGTTTGTTCAAAAATAAATGCTGGTGGAGAACACAACACAATTACCAACTGTAATTACTGTACTGAAACAGTTCAGCTTATGCTAAGTCAAACCTTTTTCACTGAAAATTGTTCAATCTGATTGTTTTTTCTTTTGAAAAGCTTCTGCACTTCCTTGAAGACATTCTGAGCACCACTGACATCACCAGTGGCTCCTTGACACACTATAACACAGGAAAAAAAAATGTTAACAGTGTTGGGACATAAACAGGAAAAATGAAGGCTAGCTTTCATACTACAGGGAAAAAAAGCGACTTCTGGAAAAGAGCTGGACTGGGACTTGGCAAACATGCAAATCCCAGCTCCCTCAGGTGTCCTTTGTGAGCATTAGCAAGTCATATCCATTAAAGAATCCCAATCTCTAGGGATTTATTAATTGTTTGCAAGACGTTAAATTAGTGTGGCAATAGGTCATATAACAACCACAGCAATGGAGACTCAGATTGAAGGTGTACAAATGCGTGTGCATGTTATATAAATAAATAAAATTATGCAAGTAACTTCTGACCCACAGCTGCATAAGAAGGAAGCAGTGTGGGAAGCACCATGGGAAGCACTACGTGCACTGGTAACTTCCCCAAAATAAAACAAACAGAAACACTGTCAAAGTATGATACACAACTGTATTTATCAATTATCCAACTCATTGAAATTACTAACCTGCTGTTAAATAAGCATAATAGCATTGGGACCACCTGGATTCATTTTTAAGCCTTTCAAAAGATTCAAATGCATCTTTGAAATTCATCTCTATCATGCTGCACCAGCCTAAAAATGAGACCAATTTAACTTATGAGAGAGAAAGCACAGTAATTCAAGTCTGGTGTAAACACTACTGAATCATAAAATTTGTTATGAGAGCTGGAGCTAGTTTAACAATTATACTAACAGCTTGAAAAGTTAAAAACAATAAAAATAAAACCAATCACTCATACATTGAAAGTCTGGCTTAAATTTACTGGAAAATACCGAATAATAGATGCCATGCAAGACAATAAATGCATTTCAGATCAACAAGTTGATACAGACTCTGAAGACTTCTTTTACAAAATACTTTGTAGAATGCTGAAATTTACAACAAAGCTCCTATGCTCGCCCTTGTTCTCCTACCTGTGACAAGATTCCTTCACTAGACATTTAAAGGTTGTTACAACATACCTCACTAAACACTTGTAAGCAAATCAAGAACATGTAAGAGAAAGAATATGACATATCTGTTCATTTTTGCCATTAATGTAAGGAAATGAACATGAAACAGAAGTCCTGCAAATTGTGAAGCTTCTTAGACTTACTCATTTTTAGCACAGAAATAGTGATTCCACAGACAAACCAGACTAATTCATCACTTATTTTAAATAATTTTGTATAGAGGAATAGTTTGTCCTTGATTCCACAATCTATTCTATGATTTTGCATCAACTTGTATTTGTGGAAAATTGTTTAAAGATTATGAAACTGTCAAATGCTACCCACTCAGAAACAAGAAGACAAGATTAATAACATAATCCAACAAATTAAGACAACAGCCAGTATTCTAAAACTTCTTTTAAATCCTAATTAAAATAAGCTAGCTTGTTTATTAGCTATTAGCCAAAATTTAAAAGTGAAATATTTACAGTATAAAGATATCCAATTTACCTATTTCATATAAGCAGACATGTTGAATCTCCCTTTGGTCTGTTGCAAGTTCCAAAGCAGTATGAAATGAGGCCAAGGCACTATTGATTTGACACTAACAAAGGTGAAAAGAGGCCAAAAAAAAAAAAAAAAGTCAGATTTCTTAAATCAAATTCAAATTATCCAACAGATTTTAAGCAAACATTGATTTCTGTTAATAAATATTAAAAAATGATTATATAGGAAAAAAAATAATTTAAGTGTCATGCACATGGCAGCCTCTAGTTTAATTAGATAGAAGAGGCACAACATCCTATTGAGAGAAAAGCCTCAGAATTCAGCTCACATTCTAGATTGTTTTTAAGTGAACTAAAAAATACCATCTAGGTAACAGTTTGAAGGGGATGGGGTAATATTCATTTACATATCAGCTCCGCATCGCAACTCCTTTGGCCAGCTTCCCTTTTCCTAGCTCTCCAAATTTGATCACTTTTGAAGAGAAGTATGGGCAAATTATGACAAAGCCTTTATTTGCAAAAGTAAACACACATCTTAGAGTTCCTACAGTGAATGCATTTTTCCATATTAAGATATGATAAGCAGCATAATACAATAAAGAACCAGATTATAAGAAACAAGGGAAGTAAGACTCCTTAATACCAAACAACTCAGATTTATGTTTAAATGAATCCTTACAAGAATGCAAAACACCTGCTTGCAAGATACTAAGAATCAGTTCCACAGCATGCAGAAGTAAAAAACAAACCATAAAATATGCAACTTACACTGTAAAACTCAAATAAGAAGAGAAATACAGAACACTACAAAGGGGCAAAATGGGGAGGGGGGGAGATACCAAGGAGTTTTATAATGCAATAACAACAACCAATAACTTCTGTTCAATTCAACTCTCAACCTTAAAAATCAGTAGGCGTATTGCTTCTATCTGTCATTATGTCCAAAAGCCACTGGTTTTGTGTGGAAAGCTTTTGAGCAATCTTATTTCTACTAGTATTAGTCATTCCACCATAAAAAAGACAGAATAGTCTTAATGTGTTAATAATTTTATTTTTCTACACAATCAATAAAATTAACCATTAAAAGTACCCTTATTTATTTTGAAGTATTTCACCTCCTTACACATCTCTCAGTAACCAGTTTAAACAAAGATTAGAATTGATAAATATTGCAACACATGTACAGAGGTAGAAAGGGATATGAGATAGAAACATTCTAATAAAATGATCAGTTATCAATGGCTACAAATAGGCTGATCAGTTCTGTAACAAGAAGAATGATTGTTCTTTTGGCCAAATATTACCCCCTATACTTGGCTAACTGAACAGACAGCAACTAATCTTCATTTCTAGTTTTCACAGACAACACAGGACCTCTCTGTAACCATCTGCAGCTTGAGGCCTTTATGATGATGCAAATCAACATTTAGTTAGTGTGTGTGTGTATAAAAATAATCTCAATATGGCCTACAGTCCCATTAACAGTGTTTCTGTATTCATTCTCACAAACATTTAATTTATATATGCAAACAAATACAATCTTTAAACCAGTCACTGCCAGCTAAGCAAATAAGTGAAAGAAATTCATGAACAAGCAAAGCTGCCATCTATGCAAGCATAAATTTATTCAAAAATTCCTGCAAAAACCTACAGCTTGCATCCTTAAGGCCACATACAAAAAAGCTTTTCCTGAGTCTGGCAGAGAGCTCGAGAGTGATTTTGTTTGATTTCCTTCATTGTCTCATCAGGGAACACTATTTAAACAGTTAAGGAACTACCTCACAATAAATCACACATGCTGCATCATGATAGTGCAACTGCCAAAGGAAACCATAGCTATCATAATGTAAACACTGTACATTTAGAAAAGAAAGTGATGATCAGACTAAGGTGCTTACTGGCACAACAGAAGAATATAACTCACCTGTTCTTTTGTGCAGTATGTATTTGCCCTCAAAGTTACCAGGGAGCCTGAGCAATGTACAGCTTATTTACTTCTGTAGCAGCACTTTCTATCCACTACTCATTAATAAGAATACTGCTGCTGCATCACTTCCTGGAAAATAAATCCTAGGAGCCCAGTTTTACAGAAAAAGTTTAACATAGGCTTAGAACTTGATCTTTGTGCTAAGAAGTTCCAAAATTCAGTAAAATTACATTTGGAATGCTTCTGAGAAAAACGCAGAAAAGTTCAAATATTTATTCCTCTGAGTATTCTCTACCTTTCAAACAACTAAAAAAAATAAACATGTTAAAATATTAATCACTTTTGTGTGGGATATGTTGTTTTACATAATGACCAATGGCAATTGCATCATTTTTCTAAAATGCAGTATACCAAATCCTGGGCAGCATGTGAAATATTGAACACAATAATATACAACTCCATTAGTTGAATATTCCATCTTCTATAATCCATATCTGTAACCTCCTATGTCTCTCAAGTGCTTTGAGATCTTTGTAAGTTTTCCTTAATCATCAGGCTCAGTAAATGTTTTAGAGTCATTCCTTGATAATTAAAGTTTCAATCATCTCCAGGGACTGTGACAATGGCTGGAATATGAATTTCTACTTAGTGTTAATCCTTAAAATAAATGTATTATAATTATATAAGGTTTCAGAGAATAAAGTGAAGGAATTATAAATTCCCAAGAATCACCAAATACTACATTGTAGGGTTTTTTGGGTTTTGCTGCTTTTTTTTTTTAAGCTCTCCAGTTTGCAAATTTACACTTATAATTCCTTCAACTGCCAGCACTCATGCCTCTGACATTATACAAAGGCAAAAAAAGTTTAATCCATAAAACATGTAATATAAAGAACTACATAAAGAGGATTATTAAATCTGAAATCAAGAAATGTAAAATTATGGTTCTTATATTAGCAACAGAAAGAAAAAACCACTAACTATAAAGCTTCCTGAGCCAAGATGGGTTTCCCCACAGAGCTGTTCTGAAATCTATGGAGTCTCTTATTCTCAGCCAGCACTATAAATTTGTGAAGCTTTCAGAGCCATGCTCAGAATTAAGGGAGAATCTGGCAAACAGTATGTAAAGTTAGAGCGCGACAGTTTATACTGGAGAACACTACATGAAAATTAAGGCCTTCAGAGCTCTTTATTTTATAGTTTTGTTTTTATACTGGTATTTTCAACTACACTTGCATTCATTATGTATAGCTATTCCTAAAGAACTTGAACTTTTCCACGAGAATTTCTCTAATGTTCAACTAACTGGAATACATGTATGCTTAAGCAAAAGGCTTTAAAACATTCCCACTGAGTAAAGACCAATACTTCTCAGATAGTGACAACAGCTTGCTTGTGACAGTGTAATTCCCTAGACGCATCATTGCATCAACACGTTGCAACAAAGACACTTCATACTGGAACTTTAAAGTACTTCCAATAAATAAATAAATCACAAAAAGATGCCAGCAAAACCTGATCTGCCACAGAAGATAATCTGGAAAGCCTGCCCTGCTGTTTTGTTACTCTTGCTATCTCCATCACAATATTAAGTTGTTTTCATGAGAACTGGCTGCAAACCCAACCACAGAATGAGTGGCACTATCAAGCTAGAGATTAGCGTTTGCAATTATGATATTGAGGTGAAGGGTTTGAACATACTGTTTTTGTGCTTCCAGTTTTTGTTGTTTTTGTTAATGTAAACGCTCTAGAAATATTCTGATCTGACAAAAGCAGCAGCTAGAAGTTGTTTGAAGCACTCATCACCATCTCAGATTATCAAAGATTCTCAAACAAAAAACTCAGTGAGGGGGAAAAAAAAAAAAAAAGGCACAAAGCTGCTGCAGTTATTGAAGAATACCACTCTGCAACAGTATTCAAAAACAATTTCAGGGAACACACTCTGCTTGGGTCAGAGCTCACTACAGCAACAGAAAATATCATGTTTGACCTCTTTAAGGCAAAAGCAATTACTTGAGGAAATTACTGAAGATCATTAACTGTATGGACAATGCCTAAAATGAAAAGGGGTAGATAAATGCTATGTACTCAGTAAATTGAATATTCAGATTTTAGCTTGACAAGCAAAACTGAAATAGCTATTTATGCCACAAGAAATGCGTAAGTGACCAAAAGCACTTCCTTTTAGCACAGAGCTACAAATATATCAAGTGGCAGAAAAAGAATTTCAAAGTGTTATTAATTCAGATACAAGTAATGGAAGAGCTGATTTGGCACATGAACTTGAAAGGAGGAAGAAGTTAATCTTTTCTTCTTACTTACCTTTCCATATATCTATATCCTTAGTCACAATTTGCAAAGTTTGTTCACATCAGCAAAACAAAGTACCAAGAAAAAATAAAAGTCAGAAGGATGAAAACATGCAGTACCTCTAGTCGCTGTATCCTCCCCTTGAAGAACATGAACAGAGAAGAATTCGGATAAGCAGATTCTTTTTTTGCAAGAATCTCTTTTGCCTCTTTCAATCCTGCCTTGTTATCACTGCCATCAAGAGCAAAAAAGGGACGAACAACTGTATGGTACCACAACAAAGCTAATCTACAAGAAACAGAAGAATAAAGATTACAGCTCATAAATAGAAGTTTAAGAAGTTCATGCTCTAGACAGGCAAATTTTAAAATGGCTCTGCAAAACAAAGCAGGGTATGAGTCTTTTCACAAGCTGCCTTTAAACAAACATATCATTGTAATACATCAATGTTTCTTAAACTGCACCTGAGCATACAACTCAATGTACATTACCCAAAGGTAAAGTTCAATCAAGCTCACAGCATCAAAGCATCATATAAACTGAGTCTTTAAAAGTCTACAGGATTAAAAATAAATAAATAAAAAGGAAAATTGAAAAAGAAAAACCTGCAGGAAAACTTAAAAAATGAACTGTTCATTTAAAAAAAAAAAACAAACAAACAAAACACCACCAACACACAAAGTCCCTGTAAAACAGAAACACATCTGATGTTCAGAACAGCAGACATCTACATGACCTACATCACTCCTGCAAACAAGGGCAGTGCATAAAGATGTCCAAGGCCATCTGAAGCAGGGAACACCCCAAATTAATGGCATTCCTCTCACCCAGAAGGGGAAACAAGGAAATCAACAGGAACATTGAATCTTAAGCCTGTTTAACCAATCAGAAATTTGATTCTTCTGTTCCTACAGAGGAGATTTTAGCTCTGCAGTCAACATTTCAGAAGCAGCACTGGACAGAATTTACTGTAGATGCATAATAAAAGTATTAATTTGTGGAGAATAGAATAATATACAGCCTTCATAAATGGGTTTAGATTAAGTCTGGCTTACCCTTCACTCAATAAAAGGACCAGAATGCAGTATGAAGGCTTGGGAAAAAGAGTACACAAAGAACGCTCCTCTAAAAAGATCAAAAAGACTGTGTAAGGGAACACTCCATTATTCTTAGATACTAAAATTAAAAATAAACTGAAAAAAGATCATTGGATGATAATAAGGATAAATGACTAAGTGACATCAATGACTCTCATGACATTCTCCTCTATGAAAGGGTATACTATTTAATAACTCATAGGTAAGTTTATTGAGCCCTCATGGGGTGCTTTTATTTACTCTACTGGCACATAGATTACTAGACATTACAATAGCAGATACTGAAGAATATAGCACAATTCTCACACAAACTCAAAAGATACCTGAATAACTAATTACAGTAAGATCCTATACACTACCAAATGATGAATTTAATAAACTGTGGCATGTTAAACACTAAATTACAAGTTTATTTTACCTGATGTTGGTTTCTTTAAAGCAACATGACTTTTTTGGTTTTGATTTTTTCCATTCACTTACTTTCAGAACTAAGTTATCTACCAAAGCATTTCAATATAGCTACTCACGTAGCTAAAGGGGCCTTCATGTCCTTACTTTCACTTGCATACATCAGTGAGGAAAGCCCCTGTAGGCGGTCTCCAGGAAAACCCAGCAGGTTGATGATTTTGAGCAGGTTTGGGGGCACCATGGATATGCAAAGATGAAAAAGTCCATATCCAAAGCTAACAGCACCTTTCAGTCTGTTTAGCGAATCCTCCGTTACACCTTCTGCAGCAATATGATTATCATTTGCAGCATCAGAAGTCAAGGATTCCTGAGTTGTTTTCTTCTGATATATTTCCTGAAGTGTATTAATGTCCATATAGCACTTATTGTAAATTTTCCAGGCTTTTCGGAGGATCCACCCACCTTTTATGTATGCTAAAGATCAAGGAAAAAAACATATCAAGGACATGTTTCTAAAGTGTAACACAATATTTCACAAATCCTAGGATGCTCTCTCATTTACATTAAATCAACCAACTATATAAAGGATTTTGTAACAATAGCTACTTCTGTCTGTCATATTGAGCATTACAAGCTTAAGTGTTTTTCAAACACAGACTTTTAAAAAGTATGCAACACAAAGGCATTTCCCTTCTGTTATGTGGCAATACAACTGTCATAAAAGAGTAGAGAAACCAAAACACCTTAAAGCTGAATTCCACTCCACTATAGAGTGAGGATGAAGTGACTGCCTGGCAAACTGAAAGAAGCAAAAAGAAATTTTACCTTTAAGCACAATGTTGTTAAAAGAACATCAATGTAAAAAACTACCTAAGAAAACCCCCGTTCCTTTGGGGTAGATAGTAAGATCTTCCACAGTTAATACGAGTAAAAAAAAAAAATACAATATTGAATAAAATGTTTCGCAATTAAAAAAAAAAACAGGCAGAAGAAAAATAAAAGAATGCATAAAATTCAGATTTTTAACACGTTCAGGTGCTTAACTGCCTCAATTTCAAATGCAAGCTGAGTACCTAAATTTCCTTAAAAATCTGAGTTTGAGCATTTTCAGTTGGTTTAAACAAGATCTATGTTTACAGAAGAGATGTATTAAAAGTACATTAAAGACGGCAGAAGGGTTAAAAAAAGGCATGACATCAGAAGATAAAGCTGTCCAATTTGTCTGTTTATGCAGCAGCCATCTTGGTAATAGGACCTCTTTGGACAGGGATAAAAATGGTAAACAAAGTAAATGCAGAATGTAATTGCACAAATTAATTGTAAGAAGCAGACAACAGCATTTTGTGCTACAGCCTTGACAGTTAGGAGTTAAAAGCAGTTAAAAAGACTAAAAAATAAAAAAAAGCATGGATGTAGCAACAGTGTTCTAAACAGATCACCAAATTTGCAAAGATTACTGTCATAACTGGAGCCAGAATTAGAAAATAAACACATGTGGTGTGTCAAAAAAAGCAAAAATGCTATCAATATCAAACCACTCTGTATACCTGCTTGACATGTCTTTGACAAGCTCCTTCCAATTACAAAAAAGGAATTCCTAAAGAAAGTACCATCATTGACCAGTATAACCTTTTTTAGATTCTTTTTATATGCAGAGATGAAGCCATTTTGACAGTCTTAAGAAATCACAGCAAGAAAAGCTGCAAGATTTGTATTCTCAGTTGTGGCAGAAGGGTTAAACTTGTTGCCAACATGAGCTGAATCTATTTAAAAAAATGAATACCAAACTCAATATAGAGCATTCAATTACCTGTTAAAATAAAAAATGCAAACCCCTGCCAGGATTCGGCTTTAGTATAAAGCTAATGTTACTTAAATTTTCAGCAATCGAGTCACTTTTTGGCTGCACAAAGCATGTTAAAGTTACGTGGTTCACCACAAGATGAATGCTCGTACAACTACACAGAGCAATACAACAGACAAATAATAAGGAAAAATCCACTTTTTACTTACCCTACAGACTGTTTCTGTTAATAGCTTTGATAAACTATTGCATTCTGATGCATGAATCAAATGGAAGAGATAGGATACAAAAAAATAAACCCCACAGTCTGAGACTTTACTTTCATCAGTGTGCTGCCATTAACAGTTCGCTAACAAAGTAGAACCCTAACAGACTTGATATACTAAGATAAAATAATCTAATGAATTAAAATAACGAATTCCTGACTTTATAAACATAAAAATTTCACAATAAAGCCCAGTCACTGAGCTGAGATTTCCTATCACGAACTTCTGAAACTCGTTGTCAGACCAATGACAGCAGTGTTTATAAACACAAAGAAAGGGTAGTTCAATACTGATGTTGGAAGATAACTTTAAGTTGCTGTATTATGAACTTTATGATAAAGCTATTGCTATTACATCCATGAGGGTGCAGAAAAAAAAAATCTAAAATGTGTTAGCCCACTATGCTATTAAAAGCCATGTAAGAAAGCAGCTTGGGCACTGTCATATGCTTCTTGCCAAACTGTCCCAGGAAGAAAAACACGAGAATTTTTTCTACTCATCCACTTATCAGCAAAATCTGCCTCTGAACAACACAGTTATTTGAAATGACACTCATTTCAATGATCTGGTTGCTATTTCTGTACAGAAACGTGATCATAAAAACCAAGATGTTTATACATAATCAGAACAGCAATATAGTCAAAAAATTGACTAAAATAACAGACCCAACAGTTCAGCAAAATGGTGTCACAATGGCAGCAACTAACAGTCACAGAGGCGGCATTTAATCTCTTGGAAATCTGAACTAAAGATTTTGAGGATGTTTTACTCAGTAGAGAAACATAAATACGCTGCATGTTCTGCAGTACTCTGCTAACCACTGTAGTTCTCTGAGCAGCAGAGAAGAAAAAAAGGGGACAGACACCATAGTCAGTAACTGCTTTGGATGCTGTAATGCAGCTAGAGAATACATACTGAAATGACAAAATAGCTTAGAGAGAAGAGGAAAAAAGAAACCATAAACGAATGAAAATCCAGAGCGGAGAAAAAGAAAACCCTACCTTCTTACACACTGGTATAGCAGACAAAAATACTCCCTGAATTTCTGTTAACTAGAACTAAGTATATTCTTGATGTCCTGGCTTAGAAGAAACCAAGTCTGCATATCACACAGAAAGCATTATGTCCTTGACTGAAGATCTTAGTATTACTTTAACGATAATCTGGGTATTATTTCTCTGGTTTCTTCCAGCTGATCAGCAGGGTTTTCACTGACAATCTGCTCTGACTGCCATCACTTGGTCTTGGTTAATAGTGGTTAGTAGTTGGGAACATGCTTCTGTAGCATATGACCTTGACTACTTTTTATACAAGCTCATTGGGTGAAGGAATGTTTCTAGATTATGCAGGAGAACTAGTAATGCAAAAGAAACTTAAAAAAACAGCTCTGCACCTGAGACAAGGAAGTTTGTTTTCCACAAATCACAATTAACCTCTTTGGCATGCAAGGACACGTTTAGGTGACCAGAGAATAAGAACTGATTCAGCTCATCCATCTTCAACACATTTCACTAAAATTACTCTTGCTGGCAGTTTGTCATCCCCCTGAGTTGTCACTAACATTCTGCATAGGAGACAGTAGGCTTCAGCTGTTGATAACTTCTTTATCTTGCAGGCCGCATGAGGTACACAGATGCTACTCATCTTGGTACCAACTCCTGCAATGCCTCTATGGGAACATGCAAAAGATTTCAACCTAAGAACCAGCTGAATATGATTACTAGCATGCAAAAAGTGGAAAGCTGTAGTTTGTAGCAATCCAACTCACCTTATGATTCTTCTGTGTACACAAAGGTGGAACAATACCTCTGCAAGCACGTGAATCTTGGAAAACCTATCCCTTGTTTCAAATGGAACTGCGGATTTTCTTACAAAGCAATCATCTTTACTGATGTTAATAATCATTGTGCCACTTTACTATCAAGCTTTACTACACACATATCATGCAAAAAGCAAACATTAAAGCCACAGCACACCTGATAATTCCTGTTTTACGAATGACAGCACAGCCAAGTAGACTTGACAGTCAGCTACAATTATTTGTCTTTGCAGTCGATCAATCATAGATACAGTGGATTTTCGTCCATCAACCTGTATGAGATATAAAAACAGAGAAGAGGGGGAAAAAGTTATTTTAACATCAAACTGAAATCTTATCTTTGTGCAACACTTTATACAGTTGAATTAGTAATTTTTCCATTGCAATTGTTGGTATTTTTAGTTTCCAAGTAATACTGCTTTTACCTAAACTGGATGAACAATTTGTATGAAAACATATGAAATCCATAGGTTTTTACATCCTTTTTTTAACTTGATCATTCTGAGCAGGACATGTGGCAAGATCTGCTTCATTTAGTACAACTTTTTCTTGTAATTGCTTTCTAAAATGCTTAAACTGCATTCCTTGAAGACTGCATAAATAATACAGAATACTATTTTAAAAGATACTAAGTTAACAAATACAAAATTAGCTGCGAGGGGAAGTACTGTTATTAAATTAACTCAGCATTCTTAAGGACTAAACTATACGGAATGTTGTTTGATAGCACCTCAAACAAGTTCCTACTTAGTAAGCAGGAAAACCTTACATATGTGCGGTCAGCTTTGTTTTTTTGTTTTAAGATTTCACAAACACTCAGAACACATTTAAACATCATATAGTTATTAATACATGCATTAACTATGAAACTAATGTGTTAGATATGAAGAACACAGAAAGGGCTATATAGAGTGTGGCAGGAAAAACATAGCACCTCTTAAGAACATGCAATTAAGTATGTCAGGTTCAATGCTTTCTATCAAGTAAACTAAATATCAAGGAGAAACAGTTTTTCCTTTTTCTGCTGTAGATCTACCATGTCACACTGGGAAAGCCACTCAACATTTTTATGCCACTACTGTCTTTACTATTTCTCAGTCTGCATCCTTTATTCTTCATTGATTATTTAGAATGAAAATTCTAAAATAGGAAGAAAAATTCCCTAGGAATTTGCCTGGCACATAGCACAATGCAGTCTCAGTCTCATGACTTCTGAACATTACTACAGCATATATAAATTTAAATGACCCTAATTAGCCAGATTAAAAGTGTCCTGAAATAATTCTAGTATATCACTAATTTGTGGTGTTAAGAAAAGTATTAGCAGTATCAAACAACCTACTGCTTTAGAAGAAGAATTGTCTGAATCTATCTTACTATACTTAAGAAATTTAAGCAAAATATTCAGCTGGAGTTGGTTTCACAACTGTTCTCCACACACCAAAATCGTCTAGTCAAAATACCAAGAGGGCAGAAAGAAGATTTCCCGAAATATTTTTTCCAGTACACGACTCCGTATTTTACAAATAATGCTCTTACATTCTTTTTAATTTTATTCTTGATTGTTTCAATAACTCCAGCTTCTTCACTCTCACAAAGCTTTTCTGTAGCCTTCAAGTCATCACATGCCAGTTGCATTTTCTCTTCTTCAAATGTCATCATGGCATTCTTCCAAAAACAGAACACAGATTTGAGTGATAAAAACCACAAACAAACATAAACCTGTTATTTCTACAAAAGCTACAGGCAAGTGGTTTTCATATAAGTTTGGCAATAAAACTGCTACTACTTTTTTTGTTTTTAAACATGTCTTAATACATACACACACAGCAGTATACGTACTTTTATACAGGGGAAAAAAACCCAGAGATTTAAGAATGCCTTTCCAAAATTTCAAAAGACTGAAATCAGAACATATTAACTAAGTCCTGTCCCCTTCTCTTAACAAAACTTAACATGCAGTCAAACTGAATATGCTGTCATATTACATTAAGCAAAAAAAAAAAAAAATTCCTTTTATGAATGTAAGACATGATTTGCATCTGTGCAGATACTGCTTTTATTTAATTCATCTGCATAAATAATAGGCCTACAAAGTCAGGAACAATTAACAACTGTTGCATTGAAAGAAATAGTGTGCAGAATTCCTACAAGTTTGAAAAAAGAAAATGCACCAGATGCAAACTCCTGTTTAACCCATTTAGACAGAATTTTAGAACAACTTTTTTTCCTGACGCTTTATTTAATGAAAAGTCTGAATGACACAGGCACATGAAGTGCTGCAGCTATCTTTAGAACAGTAGCTAAGTAGCTAAGCAGAAGCTGTTCAAGATCCACTGATGCTGCACTGTGGTGTTACACTGGTTCAGCACATCAATTCAGATAAGCAAGCCTGAGTGAGTCTCTCTCCTTCCTCCTCTCTGTTCCATTGGCTTAAAGCAACTGTATGCCGCAGGAGGTTTCCCAGCCAATATACCTTTCTACATTGCATAGCCTACAGATGCTAGAAAGAATTCAAATTAATTTAATTTACAACATATGAATTTCTGACATATTATAATAAATTCTGACTTTAAGAAGGGTATTACCATAGAGAATTTCTGGTGCAACATAAGATTAAGCAGCAAAGTCAGAATAAGGACAGCCTATAAAAACAAGATCTGAATGTCTTCCAATACATCAACTCATTTTTTTTGGTTTTTTGTTTTTTTTTTGGGGGGGGGGGGGTTTAACACCAGATGTCTTCATTTTTCCTATGAAAGCATTAGCAGAACTAAGATGTTTTCATTATGACTCTTTAATCAGTCAATATTCTCAGTTCTCATATATTCAAAAAGGCAGCAACACAAATGGACTTAAGATTAACAACCTTCACCCTGCCGTATTGCTGAAGAAGTCTTCAATACCAACAGCCATTAAGAAAACGGTATTTATAAGCGTTATTTTAATGCCATATCTACTGCTCATTGAAGAAAGCTTTTTATGGCTTTTTTAATGGAACACAGATATTTCATACATTTAAGAAGGTGAATCACAGAACCTTTGCTTTCTATTTAAACCACATGAGCAAACAAGCTTTATATAACAATTATTTGTTTTCTAGCTATATTTAATCTAAAACTTTGAAAAAAAATAAGTCTCATTAAAAACAAAAAGATTAAAAGCATCCACCATTGTGAACACATTCATGCACAAACATTAACTACAAGAGAAAAGATACGTACTCTCTGTATCTACTCACCAAAAAACTGACAAAACTGGCTCCAAAACTCATTAATGGGCTATGGTTTCTGTCAAGAGAACAAAATAGCACATAATTGCACAATGGCATATTGGCACATAACACCAATATTATATTACTTGATTTTAAATCATGATTATACACCTGTAAATAAATGCTATTTTTTTTTATATTGAGTTACAAACAACTACTGTATCATTCTGCAAAATAGAATGGAAACAGGAAGCCAAAAGCATCATTGATTTTGCTAAGACTTGAATATACCTTTACAAAAAATTAAATTTTCAAGCATCAAACAGTAGAAATTTTAAGAGAAAACACTGCCATCAAAATACACTTACTGCACAATCAAAGAAAATTTTAAAACTGCCGAAATTTCAAAATCCACTAATTCTACTCTTCTCTATCAATTGTCACCATAATTCTGACCTACCAGACAAATGTTAACTGCCAGCCCTGTTCCCACGAAATGAAGTTAACCTACCTAAAACCGTGGAGGGGGGACCCACAAAATAAATTGCTAGAAATATGAAGTTCTATTCTTACAGTTCTTTAGTGGCTTTGTTTCAAGCCTGGAGTACAAATCTTACTATACAATATGGAACAGTTTAAATGTGTTTTACCTTTTCTGTTTGCAAAGATTTCCACCAAAAGGATGAAAAGCAACTCCTGGACCAAAAATGTAGGCAACCAATATCTTGGTAATACATGGGACAAGTTTCAAGCTTCAGGACTACTGCAGTCACACAGACCATGAGGCTGTAGTCAAGTCAGATACATCACACTAAAAAACTGTTTTCAGGATCTCATTGTATCTACCATTCAGCTTTAGAAAATCATTGACTGACAGTTTATATATCCATGTATAAATACCAGAAGAAAAAGTAATATATGAACACTAACTTCTTTTCTAGGTTTTAGGAAGAGGTTACATTTACACTATAAGTACACATATTGCTACAGTACAGTACTTAGGCTGTTTCTAAATTACTTTAGTCTGTTGCTTGCAGAATTAGAGTTTAAACTGGGACATGCATTTTAACAAAACCTAGAAAAAGCAATATATTATTTATTACAACACACATTTCCACTAGTAGAGCTATAATAGAATACACAGAATTCTTTTGAAAAGGTAGTCATTAATATCTCCCCTTCATTTTCTCACTTTTTGATTTAGCATACATAGACAAAAAGTGAGGAAAAGAACAAGAAAAAACACAGGTACATTAAACAAGGAAAATTAGACCTGAAAATCCTTCCCTTTCTATCTACACTGCTCATTTCTAGATATGCATATAAATGTAAAAATCAACTTAAAATTTTGCCATTATTTTTTCAAAAAAAAAAATTAAATATTTTCCTCTTTGTTGGCAGGCCTAAAAGAAAAGCTGCCAGTAAATGCCTCTGCTACTCAGTATCTGGACCATTCTCTACCAACAGCTGTGTTATAAAGACAGGTAGAAATCAGCCACATGAGCCGCATTTGCTGCATCTGGCACTTTCGGTATGAACTCTGACCGCAGAGGGTACATCCCTGTCTCACAATCCACCTTTCAACTCATGAGGCCCCCGTTGCATGCTCTTACCACCCTGCTGTGCAGCACGTAACCTCCACCACAGTTTTCAAGGGCACTTACTATATCAGCACTCTGCAGATCTAAAACAGCAAAACAGGTCCCTACAGGACATTTTGACATTTATGTCCTTATGGATGAAGCTGCACCTACATCATGCTTTCAAGAAAGCTCAAAGGTAAGCTGAACGTTTCACTTTTGAGCTTCGAGGGTGTGAGAGAGTAAGTTAGTTAGTTATACAATTTTCTGTTTGTTTTTTATAAATGAGATGTCAAAGTAGTCCTTATTTAGCATCACAAAGCAATCAATCTTTCATACTGAAATCCACTCAGAAGAGAGAATTTCCCGAGTTTGACGAAGGGAGAAAGATTATTTTTCCAAGTGAATTACAAGTAGTCAACCATGACAGTTTTTGGATATAACCAGAAAGAATATAGGACACAACAAATACTTAATAAAGCTTGCATCTCTCACTAAAAATCTTTAGAACACATTTTGAATGTTAAATTTCTATCCGTAATGAAAAATTTTACTTCAGTAGTAGACCTATATCTAAAGAGGTTATTCTAATGCAGTGATTTTAAATTTGAGCATCTGAACACCTGTAAAAACTTATCTGTAAAATAGGTGAGAAAAACCATCTCTCACTAAAAGTTTGTACAACAGGACCCAAGATTTCATTTGTTTTTGAAGCACTGCGTTAGCAAATCAAATACGCTTAGCAACATATAGATTTCATTCCCCGAAAAGCGAGCATCCAGACATTCCTTAGGACTTGGCAAGGTAGATATCAGTTTTATCAGCAAAACATAAATGCAAACTAAATTTTGTGGAATTACAGAACAAGTAGTAAAAATGGTGCATATGAAAGTATTTTAGATTCTAGATCTTTTTTCATTTTCTGTGTATTTATAAAAAAGATCCTTTTATTACAGAAATAGGTAAGCTATTAAAGCTTTAAAAAATTGAAACGTATTAGCATTACAAGTAAAGTGATTCCCCATCTGTGGGAATAATATTTTCAAATAGAGTAACTTGAATAACTGCCATATTTGAGAGTGAGACCCCTAAAAAGAAACAATCAATAACACAGTTAAGAATGAAACAGCATAATCTCTCATTCAGCAGCTCAATATATACATTAATTTGGATGTGGCATTCAAGCATCATTTTACAAAAATGTATTTTTCTTTTCTCTTCAGGACTTAAAAACCTGCTCTTAAGTGCATACATTTATCTGTGAAGGTATCAACATTTAAATAAACATCTTGAAAGCCTGTGGATTTCTTTTTGGTAATATTTTAATATTATGTTAAAGGCAGATGGCTAGTTACAGTTGGGTCAACTCTTCTTCCAAGATCCCAAAAGATAAAGCATTTTTCATTACTTTCAATAAACACTTATCTAAGTATAAGCACTGAGAAGTTTCTTCCACAAATATTCACCTTGTAAACTGATTTGTCATAATGGCTTCCTCACCTGCACTTTGACACCCACAACTAGACTGCCTTTACAGTTCTTCCCCTATCAAAGAGGAAACAAACAAAAAAACCCCACACCCATGAGAGCCACATCACTCTGCTCTGAAATTATCACTAGCTATAATACATCAGGTGGAATGTTGCAGATTGAGTGACTGAAATCTAAAAAGACTTCCTATAAAAAGTGTTGTCATTAAGCACACATGTACTGCTTTATCACCCTGAAGCAAGAAAACACCATATTTAACATTATCTGGGAAACGCTTCTGTTGAGACCCTGAAGTCTGGCAAACAAAACATAAAACCTCTACTCCCTCAGACTTTTTGGATGTGTCATCAATAAATGAGTTAAGGTATGCTTCTATCATATTCCTATGCAGTCACTGGGTAGGAACTACAGCTTGATGGAAAAATCATTTCTTAATGTAATTCTAGCATTTAAAATCCATTTTAAATAACAATTGCATTTACTGCTCAAGCTTTCTGGATAGTATGTAAAATGATAAATTCTTTGATAGCTCAGTCTTACCTTCTCAAGAGCTGTAGAGAAGTTTGTAATGGCATAGTAGAGACTCAGTAACCACCACCAAGGTATGACTAAAGCTGAAAGTAAGTTTCTGAAAAAAGCCCAGTTCCATGATGATACCCCTCAGTACAAGCTCATTATCAATGTCTGCTGAAGCAACCTTCAGCATCAGACATGATTCTACATTTCTTGCCAGAATCCAAAGAGTTGTTAAAAAAAATATATTAAAAAAAAGAGAGCGGCAGCACTTGAGACAATACTAACAGTGAAACAGTAGCCACATCGATGTTGACAGGATTTATGCTATTGACCACAAAAGAACCTTTGGACACTGCACTACCCAAGCTATCTTCGCCACTTCAAAACAATAGACTCTATTAAAGAGAAGAAGAAAAAAAAAAGATTTTTAATTAGCCCAAAGATAAAGAAAAGTTTAGCATCAGGGCCAAGTAAGTCCCACATTGAGACCGCTGAACTACATTCTCTCTCAGAAATCTATGCATAATACAGCAGGATTCTCTAAATTATCTTTGTATCTTCTTCTCAAACTATCTCAAAATATCTTCCACTCATATGCCACAGTCAAACTTTTGAGGGTCCTAACTGAGGATAATAGATTACTATATATTTAAATCCACCCCAATCTGGAACAGCATTTAAGCATGAGGTGTACATCATCAGTTTGCTTAACTACTGTCCTCAATGCCTTCATGAATGGAGATGCTAACCAGCAATACAAGCAACTTGAAACCACTTAGGCCTTAAAAATATTAAATCCCCAACTGCCACAACACTTTTGTTCTTATCTGTGTCAGCCTCTGGGTATTTATCCAGGATCTGGGCTTGCAGGGCAAACACCTTGTCTCTGAAAACTTTTGTGTTTGTATCCACCTTCTCAACCAGCTAAATATTTTGTGACCAGTTCAGTCACCAAAGGACGGTAATGCAATCAAATAAGATAAAAGAGTGATGCTGGTTGCTTGGTACATTGTAATACTTTTGCAGAGAGTGAATGATCAATAGCTTTTTAGATTTTTGTTATCACATCTTTCTGGTGTAAAACATTTGTACTATGCCAATATTCCAACCTTTGTCTGCTCAAATGCTTTCTGTGAATACTACCAATTAGTTTTGAGCTTTTTCTTTGCTCTAGAAAGGTATCAATATCAGTACTATAATACCAACCATTTTCCTTTACTCCATCTGTTACCATACTCAGACAATTACTCTATGGCTTCTAAAGGACAGCTTACAACATGTCTGCCATACTGAGCTTTCTACAGGAAAAGAAAGGCAAGGGAAGAGAGAAGGACAAGTTCTTTGATGTACCCGTGCAGTAGATAATTTACAGATATTATTTTATAATTCATTTTTAACACTGAATTAAAAATTAGAAGCATTAAAATGTGCCCATTATAGAAATTCAGAAATATCTTTGAATATATGTTCAAATATATATATTCATACGTATATTCAAAATATATTGAAATATATTATGAAAACAATACCAATATTGTTTTCTACCTCCATTATTCTCTCCAGATATATTTTGCAAAATATGATTTGCCTATCAAATTGGCAGTCACAAGATACTTTAATCAAAAATATGTTCTATTAATACAAATTCTACACAATACCACAATAAAACTTGGTACAATTTATTCAGAAAAATTAAGTTATGTATAACTAAACTTAAGTCATACACTCAAGTGCTCTGAAGCAGAACTTGCGTGCCTTAGAGCGCTTCTAGTTTCTCCAGTTGTATAAAATCAGTGTTATATGAGACACTGCTTCTCCCTGCAAACCCTAATTCATCTCATTTCATGCCTTATCTTTAAGATGATCATTTACTTTCAGAAGAAAGGCTTCCAAGCCCCTTTTTCATTCATGACAATAACATCCAGGAGTTTTAAACTTTGGTCTAATAAAGGTGGGATAATACAGCCTTATTTTAATCATTAAAAAACAGAACTGCAGCACATCAGAAGAAAAGTCAATTACTTCTTTTCCCTTTCTACCTCCATTTTCATGATAATATTTCGCTTCAGAAATACATAAGCTTCAAAAGCTACTACAGCCTAGCTCAGGTTTATTAAAGTAGTATAATTAACCCACCATTTCCTCCCCTCTTTTCCAGGCACTGCTACTTCAGCGACACTCCATTAAGAATTCCAGTCATCATACAGATGGTGATGCTCAAGTTTAAACAAAACAAGTTATTTTCCTCCAAGGTGGGAGAGTAAAGCATAACGAAAATTAAGACCTTCAGCAAGTTCACAGATAAATATAGAAGCAGCTACTGAGTATTTCAGAACAGGCAGAAACACACACACTTAAAGTGTCAAGGGATTTACTGCAAACACATACAAATCTTTTCATTATTCAATAGATTGTTCTAGAATACATTCTAAGTATGATCTATGAGGATACAAACATAAGGCATGCTCATACAACTACTCATTTCAGCCGATATTGATGTATGAAATAGCTAATGCAATATAAATGTGTTAAAGAATCACGCTATTAAGATACATTTTAATTGAGAACTTCAAATGTCAGAGGTGGTTTATAAGTCATAATTAGCTCAAATTTGTTTTAATTGCTGAATGAGTTCTAAAGATACACTGCTGCTTTTACTAGAAGCATCCAATCATAAGAGAAATGCAGGAACAAGAGAAAAAGGAATTCTGTGGCTCTTTTTACTTGATCTTGTTTTGTCCTTCCCTAAATTACCAGGAGATTGTTTAGCTCTAACTTCAGGCTGTTAAGTTTAGATGCACAACAATATCAAAACAGTGGGAATTATCAAAACACTGAAAAGCACTTCAAACTGCACCTGTACTTTGACAGGCAGTTACAGAGCTGAGACACAACCCAATTAGAGTAGACTACCTGATCAGTACTAACTGCCCAACTGCACGCTCTTAAAATCCACAGCAATTACAAAATTGATCAAAATCTTTTTCCACTGTAGGCTCAACTAACCTGACTGAAATTAGGGCAGGACAAAGTATAGCAGCTTAATTGACATCACGTAGCTTATTGACACCTCTGAGCTCCTAAAGTATATTAAAACAAAAGAATACCCATCCTATCACAAAAGCCTGAAATAATTTACCAGAAATACTAGATCAAGCAACAGGTGTGCTAGTAAGAGTGGAAAGTCTTTACAATTTATCTTTCACAAGGCTACTTTCCTATATTTTAATATATGTTTACTAACACACCCCTTCTGCAGTGTCCAAACAGTGGAGAATCCTGTCATAAACTCAGATTTGTTTTGCTTTCAGACATCTTCCTATGGACTTCTAGCCATTGGATTTTGCTCCACATAGAGGCTGAGAGCTCTGTTTGCTCTCTACCCTTTCTACCATCTCTTTTGGCAACACCTATCTGTCCCAAAAGCCACAAAACCAGGTGTAACATTCAACTTGATTGTCTCTATAGATCACTACATCCACGTATTGAAGATTTAAACTGTATAACACCAAGTTTTTCTAGCCTATTCACATTAACTACAAAACTGATGCTGATTTTTTTTCTGCACATCCATTACTATAATGTGCTTCTAACCTTGAGAAATGAAATTTTATCTCACTAACATATATTTAGAATAGTGTCAGTAAAAATCACTTCCCTCATATATCACTTACCACTTCACTCCTTCCTATACATCCACCCAGCCACTGCTCTTCTCCCTCTACTGCTCCGATATACAGTAGCAAACATGGCTTTTATCAGGGCATTCATGACTTATTCTCACACCACCAATCAGGATGCCATCGTCCTTCTCCAGCTGACTCATATCAGTTCCCACCCTTCTATCCTTAACTTTAAAGAAGCTACTGAAACATTTATCAAGTCACTTAATTTTTGTTCTTAAGAGTCCTTTGCCAGGCTCTGTAAACAAGAATTTGCAACAAGGGTTAGACTGCTCATGCATGGGCCACAGTCTACCTGCTGGTCTTAATGTCACCTTGTATTCCTGTTATTTTCATCTGTTGCCTCACCTTATACTTGGATCGTAAGTATTTTGAGCCACAGACACCATTTTTATGTAGGAATGGTTCAAACACCTACCACAACAGGATATACTTATTACCAGACATATGAACTTCAGTAATGGAACAGAAATCCTGTTGCGGTACGTGTTTGAAGTCCACATTCTCCTTTCCCATAACAGATCATAGGGCATGTTTTCATACACTGACTCCATTCTTCAGCCTTTACACATTTTGTCTCAAAATCATGTCTTCTCAGCATCCTCTTTATTTTCGTCTTCAGAGAAGACATTATATACATCTTGCACTTCTCTTTATAATTGCACACAACCTAAAAATTTTAATCAAGTCTTCTCAAAAGAGTCATTCATGCAAAGAGTCGAACATTGCCCTGGTAGGAAGCAGAAGACTGTTGGATTCCTTACGAGATATCATCACCAGTCTTACATAGATGCTTTCTATTGTGAATCAATATCCAGCTAAAAAAACCTTTTGATTATCTCCCATCCTCCTATCCAGAGGAAGCTTTCAATCATTTCTGATTTGCAAATGGTGTTAAAAAGTGAAGAACCAGCAAAAGAGTCTTTTGATAGTTTCTTCTTTTTCCAATTACCTTTTGCAGACACAGAAGTAGTTCAAGAGTCCATGAAACTAGAAAGAAAACAGAGCACCAGCTCCATAGGCTTTTTTGATAGTGTTAGGGTGGTCCACCAAAATGATACTTCACAGGCTTATTTTGCGCTCCATTTCCAATGCCTGCATTCCAGCTTAACTTTCATTTCTCTTGCAGTTTTCAAAGGTACTCAAAATTTAAATCAATTAGAACTAGGATAGTTTTAGTATTGTTCAAACTGAACAGAGGGATTGACATTTGCAAATTTCAAGTATGAGTTAAACTCTGTGGTGACCTGACAAAGCTAAAAGCAAAGACAGTGGTGCTGTCTGTTGCAAATTTATGAAATTATTTTATCAGTTTGCATTTGATTCAGGTTCAGAAGGTTGTCACTACAAGTACATTGACGATCTAGATTTCTTCAAAAAAGTAAAGCTTATGCAGATGCCAATGCTACTCACAGATGATTTTTTCAAACCCTGATAACAATCGTGTATCAAGTGTAGTTTAACATAAAACAAGTCATGAGCCATACCTGATGAAAAACTAACTGGTTTACAGCAGTAGTCAATGCAGTCCCAACTACTTGAGCAATCTAGCACACAGCAGACACATCCAACTGTCTTCTTGAGGTTTTGAAAAGATACCTATAAGCTCTAAACCCTGAGACAACGGTATTTCATTAACTATACCTCTGCCCAGCACAGAAATGATGGCTCTATAGCCAATCAATTCAAAGTACCACCACTCTTCAAAGGCATGACTATACTGTTGTGGTTATACCTGTAAAAAACAGTTGCAATTTCTTTCCTACTTTCCTCAAGAGCTGAATTATGACCAGGTTTCAAACTGATTTTGGGTTCATAAGCCAGCTTTTTGGAAGATGTGGAAATGCAGAGTAGCAAAGAAAAAAGCAGATTCAACCTAATTTGGAATGACAGCTGTCTTTAGGCTCATCAAGATTGTCCATTTTCCCATAAGGGCAGCAGAATAGATTTGATTTTCATTTTCCACAAAATCACTCAAGGTGGAAAATGAAGAAGGAAAAAAAAAAAGGAAATGATGAAATGGAAAATGAAATGAAATGAAAAAGGAAATGAAAAAAAGGTAATAATAAAATAAGTAATAAAAAACAGAAGTAAAATAATAGCTTTTAAGGAACAATTTTAACATTTCAACTGAAGTGACAAAACTGAAGTTTTGCTGTGTAATTGAGTTTGCAAGTGATCTTTAGAGTCTTAGCTGGTTTCTGTAAGAGAACAATGCTGTATTCCTCCCTTCATTTCTACGAATCATTTGATGACCGTTAAACTTCTGAAGCAGAGCTAAACTACCTGTACAGGCAACGGTCTATAATTAACACTTTCTATACTAGAGGTCACATTTCAAGCACACACAGATAAAAACATACTCATTTAAGTCTGTATGTAAAGAAGCACTTATTAGTGTTTCTTAAGTCCTTTTAGGGAAGAACACATCCCAGACAAGCACTAAACAGAAAATTTTTGAGGAGAGGTGGGGCACAGTGGGAAGAAGGAATCGGACTTCCCACACATCTCTCTGAAGTCCTAATTAAATGCAATTAAGCAAACTGCTAAATCTTCTTTCCTACTTCTATGCGAGGCTCAAAACATACAGTTAACATGCAACTCAAAGGTGTACTAGTCAGCAAGAGGATCCCTACTACTGATTTAAGGATGGGGTAGACAGGGTTACAGACTTTCACAATATTAAAGAAAACTAAGACAACAATTATCAATTTGTGAATCATAAAACCACCCAATCCAATGAAGGAATTCAGAGCTTCTACACATAGGTAGCATTTAAAGGCCAACATTAAACATTACATAGAATTTAAAGGCACCTCTTAACAAAACAAAACAAACAAAAAAACCCAAAAACAACAGACACTTGGAGAAAGGTTAGATATGAGTTTATGTATTTCAGAAAAAAAAAAGTTGAGCAGCAAAGCTCAACCAATAACCAAGGGAACAATTCGCAGAAGATATCGCTATTCACACCCTTTACACTTAAGGGAGGACTAAATTGTATTTTGAAAATAGGAATCTTGGCAATTCTACTCCCCAGCATTACTATACAATATAAGAAGCATTACGTATTTAGACCACCTAGACTACTTCCAGATGCACAGCAGTGAGAGAAAGCAATGGCACAACACAACCAAGAGGGGAGGGAAGAAAACCCCATTAAGTGCTCCTTCACTGGCGCTTTAAAAATAAATAGGTTATGTCCTCTCTTCCTTGGATACGTAGAACTACTGATGACTCCAACAGACTCAAGGAATAACACAAATGGTGCAATTGCATATGAACATGAACTGCATATGAGGCATATGAGGAATGCAGAATCAGGACCTTGCTTACCACCTGCAATATCCCACTTATCTCTACATAACAGTATTACCCAGCAGAAATGCAGTACCGTGTAGCATAGCAGTACACAGCAAAGACAGAATGACGTGTTTAATTAAACATGCAAGTATACAGTTATCATTCCATTATTATTAAGAGAATGGAAGTAAGGTTTTCTTAATTTTTAACTCCCACTCCCTCCACTCCACCTCCAAACATCCTATTTATTTCCAGCTTTACCGTTTGTAAATAAAAAATTAAGCACGTTAAGTACACATCACTTACGAAGCCCTATTTTAAGTCGGTCGAGATCTTTTTTTAATCACACAGACAACAGCAGTGTAGTGCATATAAATTATTTAGGACATACGCGCAGTTATAGCCGCTCAGCTTGTGCGGAAGGCGTGAATTCCCCCCAGACAAGGAGGAAGGAGAGGAACAGCCAACCGTTCTCGCAGGACGGGCTTACACAACGGCATTAATACCACTTTTTTCTCAGTTCGCAAGCCTAGACAAAACGCAGGTAGAGATTACGAAGATCACCTCACAGCCCGAAGGGAACCACAGCGGCTCGCAAGGACCCTCTGCCGGCGCCCGTTTCGCCAGCCGAAGCCGGCGTTAGCGCACACACAAGCATCGCAGCCCCCCCCCCCCCCCCCAACGCCGTCAGGTGCACGTGCGTTGTCACTCGGCAGCGTTTGCGAAACGCCCCCGCGCCGCGGAGGGACAGGCCGGCCCCGACTCCGGCCCCTCCGGCGGGGCGGAAGGCGGCAGTTACTCCCCCATCCCGCCGCCAGCAGGAGCCCGGCGGGCAGACGCAGCCCCGCCGCGGGGAGGCGCCGCCGGGGCAGGTGTGCTGGGCCGCGGCGGTGAAGGCGGCAGCGGGCGGCGCGGGCTACCTGTACTTCTTGAAGAGCCGGTCGGACTCGCGGAAGCCGTTGTTCAGCAGCATGTTGATGCCGGCCAGCGCCAGCTCCGTGTCCTCGATGGGCAGCGGCGCCTCCCCGTCCTCCCGCCGCGCCGGCGGCTGCTCCGAGCCGGCCATGGTGAGGAGGAGACAGCGGGACCAGCCGGCTCGGTTCTGCGCTCCCACCCGCCGCCGCCGCTCGCGCGCAGGGAGGCGGAGGCGCCCCCGGCCGTGCCCGCCTCGCCTCGCCGCCCGCGCGGCGCCGCCGCAGCCGCCTCGCAACCGCGAACCCTCCGAAAGCGGCGGCGCCCGCCTCGCTGCCCCCAGCGCGCACGCGCCGCCGCGGCCGCGCATGCGCCGGAGGGGGCGGGGCCGCGCCGCGGGGCGAGGGGCGCAACGGCCGCGGGGCCGCGTGGGGGTGGGATGGGTCGGCGCGGCCTGAGAGGGGGCTGGAGGGGGCCCGGGGGGGTTGAGACAACCTTTCCCGTCGCTGCGGTGTGGGGGAGGAGGTGTTTGGGGCTCTCCGCGCCGGTGAGTGTGGGTAACGGCCGGCTGAGGGGGAGGATGGCGGTTGTCCTTCAAGGAGGAAGCCCACGGCCGCCCTCCCGTCCAGCCCGGGCCCTGGCGCTGGGGAGGCAGCGGCGCTCAGGGTGGCGGGGGCTTCCCGTGGGGGCTCCCTCCACCCCCATTTCCCCCTCAGTCTTTGCGGTTTCCTCGCCTCCCTTGGCGTTTCACCTGCTGCCTCCGGCCACTGCAGCTCTTCGGCGCTGGGAGCCGTTTTTGCAAAACCCGCTCGGTTTTCCTCGGGACGCTGGGGCCGCAGCTGATAGATAGCTCTCCCTGCAATGCAGCTTTCCCTTTTCAGGGCTTCCTTGGTTTTTGTTTTTGAAGTGATTTTAGTTGGTGGCTGAGTTGACTAGCAGAGAGGCTGAAGTGCTTTGTTTATTGCTAGAGCAGCGCTTTGGCGACTTCCCCCATGCTAGCCTAGCGGTAAGGTTTCACAGGCATTTACTCCCTTTCCTCAGCACCTCTCCTGTTAGTGCTAACGTGAACTTGCCCAAAAAGCTGACTGCAACATCAGAGACAGCTACTCAGATAAAGCCTAATCATGCAGATGGCTCCAAAAGGATAGATAAGTACACTTCCCTAAACACATCCATTCCAACTCAAAACAGCCAAGTGTCCAGGCACTTGAAAATACATTCACAGCATTTCCTCCTTTGCTGGGAGAGGCTTTCCTTTCTGTGCTCTGATTTAGGTGAAGATGAGGGCTGCTGCTTGCAATCTGGTCTTGCTTCCTGCCAGCTTGGATGCTGCTACAGCTGCTCTGGTGAAAATTAAGAATTAGGCTGCTTTTTTTTTCTCCCCCTCCCAGCATACAAAAGAACGGGACCACACTCTACTTGTAGCAGCAACCCCAATTCCCTGTCAAGAACATCTGTCCTCTTGTGAATCTGGTAGCAGTATTCCTGTACATGACTTAGGGGAATAGCCACCACCACCTAAGGAAATGCTCTGTGCCTAATCCCTCTTGAAACGACACTTCTTGAAAGGTAAGGAGTGCCTAGGGCTGGGAGCCCTCTGAGATCTGCCGGTTGTGAATCAGGCCTTTTGGCTGACTCCCAGCCCCTCTGCCTGCTTCCCTTACTGAGCAGGGCTGGATGCTCGGCCAGGTGTTTACAGAGAAACTGCCTCTGTTGCAATGGACGTCTCCAAAATAGCATGATTTGATCTACAAAGTCTAGAAACCTTCAAGAGCTTGTAGGAAGAGCAAAGTCAGTACAGTGCGAATGGGGAAGTGCATGCTCACCCTATACATTCACAGGTGATCTGTGAAATGTGGCCTGCAGAAATTGAGACAGCCTCACTGAAAAGAAGTTGCAGGTTGCAGTATCACTGCCTTTATTCTCTGTTTCAGTTGAGGGCAAGATACTGCATGCTAGATAAAAATTAAGCAAATTGTCTCTCATGAGGGATTCTGTGCCCAGAGGTTCATGGTGGAGTGGTTTATTTTATGCTTTGTGACATGGAATCAATTTGATCAAGAAGCAATGAACCTGCATATGGTTCCCTGAGAAGGAGAGAGAGAGAGAAGGCTAACTCCCTCCTAGTACCATTCTTAAGGGGCAGCACGAACCAAGTCCTTTTTGAAACACTTATTCCATTTTTCCAAAGTTGGACTCCCATTTCTTAGTCTCAGTGTTTGAATAATTAGGGTAGTGGGGCTGTGTGCCCTCTCCAGTTTTTGGCCATGTGTATTAGGAGCTAGAAATCTATGAGATTTCCTTTCTAGGACCCAGTTACTCCAGGCCTTTTTCAGGGCTTGCACTGAGAATCTGTTTTCTGTAACAAGTTTTCGTAACTATCCAGTAGCTAGCTATTAATCTTGAAACTTGAAACAAAAATAGCTAAATCAACACTCCAGAAACATGGCTGTACATCTACAGAAATATTTGGCAGAATAAAACTGGATTTCAATGGCTAAAGGAGAAAAATAACATACTTAAACACCAATATTGAAGCTGTGTGACATCTGCAGTTTGATTTTAACAGCTTAACAGCAACAGTTTTATAGTGCCTATAATGTTATGAACATTTCAGCCTTTTTCTGTAGACCTGGATTTGAAATCAGCAGTGCTCTAAGTTTTGCCTCCTGCCACGTAATGGCAGACAAGGTCTTGTGATGAGTTACAGTTGGTCTGATTCACATGGAGGATGTGGTACTGCTGATTCAGTTTACTAAAAAGGACCGGGGTAATGAGGAAACCTGAGTGAACAGAGCCACAGGGGTGGCTTCTGCTGGCTAATCTAAGCGAGTATGTACTTTCCAGTGCACTGATGCTCTAAAAATATATATATATATATATATATATATATTTTAGTTCCTGATCACATACAGTCATCAGCATGATAGGCATTCACTAGAATTGCAGCCAATAGTTTCAGCAGAGGGGCCAGTCAGTGACCATATTCAGCTTTCCACTTACCCCAACAGCTCCCTGCAGTGCAGTACTGAAGAACCTACACTACTGCAGCCTGTGTTATCCCTCTGTTACGGACAAAGATTGAGGTGACCAGTTTGTAATTTCTCAAGGGCAATAAAGTTACTGATGGTGAGCAAGAATTGTACTTTTAATAAATTAACTGGCCTAAAATTTCCGATACCTTTACTCTGGTTTCCCAGAGGCTGTTTTAAAAAAAGAAGAAGAAAAGGCAAAGCGGTTACAGTATTCATCTCCTGTAAAAGCTACAGAATGCTGGGTTCTTTATAGCTCCTTTGTAGGGGACTGGTGTCACAGTTCAAGATAACCTATACCCTTGAATACTCAATAGCTCTTTCCTTTAACAAGCTTTCCAAGTTTTTGCCCCACGTTTGTACTTCTGACGGGAAGTCCTGCAAGTCCTCATATTCTTAGACTGGTTCCTGAATCAAAAATTCTGTTTCATCACTGTTTTTCCTCTGTAAGACTATTTGGAATTTAGCCCTACTATAAATTCCATGATTTCCAGACAGTGTCAAAAAAACTTAGTCACAGGGAATAAATTATTAAATAAAAGCATTATTAATTTACTTGAAGTATCAGAGAGGAAAGAGTTAAAAACAAGAAAAGGCCTATATTCCTGTTTTGTTCCTTGAGTGTCATTTCTTTGCAATCTGAATTAGGTCCCACTTGTCCCAGGGCCCTTCTCCACTGTCTGGATGAGACAACCTAAACCCTTGCTTCTGTCTCAGAGTGCCCCTAAATCTGATTTTCCTGGGTTTCCTTTTACTTGTTTTCTTCTAAAAGTCTACCTCTGTCCTGGAAAACCGCAGTAAGCCTAGTACAATTCATGCTTCTTAACTTGGAGATGAAATTTCAGCAGTGGATTTAGAATATTTGTTCATCAGCAACTGAGTTAGAGTCGCTGCTCATCTGAGTAGAGAGAAGTAAAATGCTTCAGAATTGAATTAACTTTTTTCCTCCGTGTTGCTGAAAGCATGAGTGTATATGTATAAAGTTTTGAAAATACTAGTTAAAATTATAAAGACATCTCTCACACTTTTTCAACCTCAGATACAAGGCTTCAGAATCAGCTCCTATAATTTTAAATTCCTCTCAGGGATTTCTCATTCTAGTTAAATAAGAGATTCAGTCTCACTGTTAATCATGAAGGGATGTTAGCATCCAGGGTATAGCTATCTTCTCCAGACCAGCTGTCAGAGAGGTCTTATCTACGTCAGTAACTGCCAATAACGGCTAGTGAATACATAAATCTGAGTATTTTCCCTTTTTGAGTATATTGTATTTTGTAAGGAAGAAAGGACTACACTCACAAGTACATTTCTAAGGAAACATTGCACTTTGTAACTAGTTAATGGCCTTTTTTCTTGGACTTTGTGTCTCATACTGTACCACTGAGTCTTGCAACAATGAATGTGTCTGCCTATTGTGTCTTATCACTTAAATATTTATGAGTGGTGAGCTCTACATCTGTTATCATCCTGCGTTTTCCATACAGCACAGCACCTAAGCAATACTACAAAGCCGAGCTAATCTTCAGAGTTGGCTCTCCACACCTTCCTATTAGGGTGTATTGTCATCTTAAGGGCTAAACCTGGCCTGAGGACGTACACGTGAAATGACTACTATATTCTGCTCTGTCAGTAGACAAGAACTCTGCATACTGGTAAACTAAAACAGGCTTCATGAACCTCTTCAGTCAAACCATGCCAAGGAGACTGAAACTGAGTCTTCTGACCCTTTCTTCTGATTAAATAGCATTACAGTAATAACAATTAGAAAAATAACCTCCTCTTGTGGACTTCTATTCCAGAATTAAGTGCCTCTGCCTATTTCTCCCCAAAGGCTGGCCCTGTATCCCTAGCCATCAGATGGGAAGCAAGCGAACCGCCTGTTCTGTTTCCTTGGGCACTCAGTCATTTGTGGCTGCTCTCTTCAATCTCCTCCGAATTTCTGGTCTGTAACAGCATTTCAGCACAGAGAACCCTCAGAGATGGTGGGTCAAAGCAGGTAGCATTTCTGGAAAGTTAAAAAGGGAAGTAAAAGATGACAGAGCAAATATTTCTAAGTAGTCTGACCATTCTTAGATAATGTTGACCTCTTCTGATGGCTCTTTTTTCAGGTGTTGATTGTATTTGGTAACAACGTTTTATCTGCACATTGCTGCTCTGGAGCCACTATTTTATCAGTCATGTAATGGTATAAATCCATGTGCAGTCACACAGAGCTATTTTTACTGAAGCATATGAAGGTGTGTAATTTTTGCTATTTAAAGTGTGCTAAATGGCAGAGCATTTTGTTGGGTTTTTTTAAGGATTTGCTATTGGCCAAACATATGCATGCAATTCCAGAGAAAACAAAGGAATACACAAGTATTAAATACTAACAGCTGCTCTGTTCAGGCAGCAGGCACATGCTGGCCTGTTTCATGAAAATTAATTGGGAAAACTTCCACACAAAATAATCATCCTATTTGTATTTTCAAAAGCCAATTTGAAATGTTTTACTTCTGGAGGAATGACTTTGTAGAGTTCAGATCTACATTTGGTTGTAAAGATACCTTCATAACCGAACTGCATTGCCAGAGAGCGTGAAATGTAAAGCACAAGTGATTGCTAGAAATCACCTAGTCCTACTCCAGTCTTTACTAGTCAGAACGTTCATCTGGGTCATTCCAGACAGATCTTCGGCTAAATGTCCTCAAAATCTTCTTATTTGGAGAGTGTCCAAATTAACTTTCCCTCCTGTTTTTGCTCCAGTGACTAGTGAAAACAGTTGATTGATTGTCAGCTTTGTTGCAGAAGCAGGAGTGTAACAGTAAATACAAATGGGTGAGCTCAGTGGTTTGCTAATGGGAGAGTGAGGTAGGCTGTCTTGCCCAGAATGGAAAACAGAAACATTTTTTGTCTCACACAATACCCTTCTTTTAACACTGTAGGATCTTCACTGGGGCCCTATCAGTCTTTCACTTTTTAGAACAAATAACCTAGTTGCTTTGACTTTGTACAAACAGGCCATGAATTTTAAACCTCTTATCATTCCTGCTGACCTGCTTTGGAGCTTCCCTCCAATTTTCCAGCATTTTTCATTTGTCCATATAGCGATTTCAAAGACTAGTTGCATTTGTGAATATTCCTCTATATACATGTATATGTATCTAATTATGTGTGTAGTCTTCAGTAACAAATATATTTGCCAAGTTACTGAAGATGTGCCTTTGTACTTTTAAGCTTCTCATGGAAAATGAGGGGTCAGCAAAGCCATAGATAATCAGGTGATCACTTCAGCCTTAGTAAATAACCTCTTTATTAGTGCCCTCCCCAATCCTTGTATTTTAAAATAATCAAAAATCCATGTAGAACATTTTTTGCAATGTTTGGAATGTAATAAATATCTCATAATATTTTACTAAGGCTTATTTTCCTTCTACTAGTTTAGCAATAAGTATTTTCTCACAGGTGTCAAGCAGCTTAATGCGGTCTGCAGTGAGATTATTTAAAGATTACTTGTCAGCAACATTCATACTTTTCTACTTCCATTTGGGACTTTTGGCATTAAATGTGTTTTATATTTAGCATTTTAACATTTTTCACTAACTTGTTCCTCAGTCCTTCACTACAAAAATAGAATGGCCTCTATTGGGCTACAGAGGTTGTATTTGGGCCATGTTAGACTTCACGTTTGTTTTTCATTTTTGAAATCTGCACTCCTTGCACTTTTATTTTTTCCCTTAGTCTGAGAGCAGGGAATATTTTGTTAAAAATTCTAGTGACAAGAAAGTCAGCAGATCCCACTAGTAGTTTTTCCGACACAAAACGTGGGGATGTGTACATGTATTGTCATTTTCTACGTCCAGGATGATCATCTAGGAGACGCTGAGGAAGGCAGGGGCCTTACATTCATTTTGCTGAAAGATATTCACAACCGGCACGGTCAGTAGTTGAGACAGACAGGAAAGAAGGCCTGAAAGAAAGACGGGGTGGCTGTCATTAGGGTCCAACAGGCAGTCGAGAACTGCCCATGCAAGGAAGAGGGGCCCATGAAGCGGCTGTGGCAAAACCATGAATCCTCCCTTTCCTTGCACTGGTGAAAATGAAAACCAGCAGATTCCTGTGCAGACGTCCTTTTTGTTCCTTTTTCACTTTTTGCTGTTGATGTAGAGTTGTAGGGGGGAGTTCCTCCTGAAGATCTAACAAGCCTCCCCCAAGTGACAGTCGTCACTCGCACACGAGGAAACCTTACCTCACTTTCCTGTATCCTTCAGCCAAGACACCTAAGTTCTCTGTGCAGTGGTTTTCATACCTGTCACACAGGGTTATAGCTCACAAAAATTGTGTGCCTGTGTGTGCATTAACATCGGTGGCTATACTGCGTCATGGCATTCAGCAGTCTACAAGTACCTTGGACTAACACATCTTGACTTTCTATAGCGGGCATAAACCGCATAGAGATTTTGTTCTATTGAGCAGCCCTGTCAGCAGTGTATTTGCCTACAAAGCTGGTGAGCCTCCCCCTTGCATATAAACTTTGTTAACTACTGATTCCTTAGTCCCTGATTATTTGCATTCCTTATGTTTTCAGAGTTTGCTCCTGTCTTCTGGAACACAGTGCTCTCTTTATAAAACTCTTCTCTGGGGCTTGCACACATAGACATGGCAACTGCCTTTAAAAGAAGCAGTATGATCTGCAGCATCTACCATGAGACATAAAAAGCCTAAAAACCATATTGAGAGACAGATGCTACCCCAGATATCAAAGTTTTTGTTTCTGGATGCTAGCTTTTCATCTCTGAAACTTGTGCTTTGGTCTGAAAGGTTTTGCTGTATGCTCAGGAAAATAGCTAGCTGTACCATATAATTTAGAGGGTGGGAGGAAAGTCATCATCTCTGTTTGTATAAACCTAAAGTGAAGGGATTATCTTCTATTAAGTGTGTATTCAAGCAGCATATCTTTTATATGCACTCAGGTTACAGCATTATCTAGAAGAAACAGCTAGACAGAGCCCATCATGCTTAGATCATTTTTATTCTAGTGCCTTCTTTGCCTTAGTTTGTTGTTCTATCGCCATAAGTATTTGAGTAAACAATTCATATAACGTTCTTTACATTTTGATATAACTATGAAGCAGACGTAAAGCCAAAATATCTCAGTCACTTGATGAGATTATTTTTCCTTATCTGACACTTAATTTAAAAGAGAATTTAAGAAACTGGAAGCTGATGCTTGACCAACTGGACTTTGAGTTGACAGTTCCAGAATGAAATTAAGCAAAACAAAGAATCTACATGCTATCTCCTGGTATTCAATGAAATAATCAGCAGCATACAGTTGACCCAGCTTCCTCTTCTCTAAAATAAAAATGTGATTTCTCTCTTTGCTTACCATCAGGTTCTCCTTTCACTTACTTTTGGAAACCTAGGCCATTTCTTCAGAATACGTACTTTCTTCCAACTGGTCTATAACATGTCCATCTGTAGGCACTTGTCAATCTAAGTGCATGAACTAGGAAACTATCTGGAGGGTTAAACACTCTTCCAAGCAATGACTATCAGACTCAGTTCCAACTATGAAAAGTGGCAGACAGAGCACTTTGTCCTACAAGTGAAACACTGCATTGCCGATAGAGGGAAATGGCAAAGTCTAGAATCTGTATGTTTGTGCGTGCATGTGTGCACCTCTGTGCATGTATAATGACAATCACAGGAGTCACTTGCAGATCTTAACATGCAACAAAGCTCATACTAAAATACAGCAGAATACAAATCTAATAACCTTCCTCTTCAAAAATTTCAAAGTACATTTGAACTCTGAAAGCATGCCTGACCTTAAACAGCATAGGGCCTTTGAAAACCACATGTTGGCAAGTGGTTCTGCACTGACTCATTCTGTATTGTTCTACCAACAGCATTTTGTGAGGCTGCGAGCTGTACGCCATGCAAGCATCTTAAACTGGGTTGCGTAATTTTAGCCATTATGAGTTACGCACAGCAATAACCAGGGTAATACAGCCAGAAAAGCTATGCTTTTATTGCAGGCCATTTTTTTGGAGTTTCTCTTCCAAACATAGCACAGGAGAAATCATCTTTTATTTTCTCAGTGCACTCTCCTTTTTTTCATTCCATTAGCATTTTTCTCAAATGCTTTCTTCTACTGCAGTTCATCCAGCAAGCATTCTTCTCTTTTTCCTTCCATTCCCTTAATTGTTCTTTCACTTGCCTATTTTTGAAGGGGTCATAAACACACATACATTTACACAAACACATCTCTTGATTTTATATGCTTTTCTCTTGGGGTTCAGTCTACATTTTCCCCTCAGGTTCTCAAGCTTCAAATCATATAAAGTGCAGCAAAAATAGTTCACATATGCTATTTTTTCCATGATGTAAGGGAGAAAGAAGAAATATCTGAACCCACCAATCTGTCTAGCTCATCACAAAAGCAGTGACTTGAGTAGAGATTTCTTCCAGTGGTAGCACCAAGACACTGAAAAATAAGAAGGTGGAGAAATGCTGGCAAATCTAGTGTTGTAGATCCAAGCACTGTGTTATCATCGTGATGAATGACAGTACTGCAGCGCAGAGATGCTAGGAGCTAACCACACTGTATTTGGGTAAATCAGTACTGAAAAGGATGAGTGACAAAAGCATTTGTAATGACAAATTTTCCTTGTAATTGGAAGCAGGAGAGACTTATCTTTGGCTTTCTCCTTTCTTCGTTGAGGCCTGCTGACAACACTGCACAATGGTGTTTCTATAGGTAGGTCCTCAGGCACTCTAATTAGTCCTCAGGACTAACATGTAATCAAAAGCCACATCCATCTTCAGGGAATTAGTTCAGTGAGTTTCTTGCTGCTGTTCCAAACGGTGCCTTGGGAGCTCGGAGCGAGGCTGGCTGTTGCCATGTCCTCTTACCATACATGTTTAAGATAGAGTGTGGGAGTGCTCTTGTTTAGGGGTCACTAATCACCCTCAACTGATTAGAGAGAGAGAGAGAGAGAGAGAGAGAGCAAGAGAGAGAGAGAGCAAGCATGCATAGAGTAGATACCCAGCTTTAAAACAGCTGAAGTTGTGAGATGAGTAACTGTGCTACTCTGCAAATGCTAGGGGTCCTACTGAATTGAGGTAGATGTTATATAGCCTGTACTACTAGAGTTGCATATAAGCACAAATCTGTATCTAGCCCTTCAGTTTGCTTAAAATCAAGTAGGTCCATATATTTTTGAACTTTCTGAGGATCCCAAATGAAAAATAATGAGTTGACCTGTCCTAATAGTAAAAGCCTTAACATTTTTGTCTGGATTTGGTAGAGGAATGTGCTCCCATAAGCACAACTATGCCTGAACTGCAGATGCATGTGACAATGTTACAGTGCTGTTTGGTGCCAGCCAGGCTTATTTTGTGCATTGCTGTTACAGGACATTTGCAAAAAACCTACATTAGCACTCCTTGCTGAAACACCAGCAGATTCCTTTTCGTCTATATGAAAAGCAAACTTTTGTTCTCAAACAGGTCTCTGGGCCTTAATAAGTTTCTGAAGCTGCAGTTATATTTTCAGACTAACACTTAATGCAAATGGTTTCTGCAATTTATGTGAATTTGTCATAGCTGGGAGTGTCTACTTACTACTGACATACACAAGTAGAAATGTTACAAATTATCCCCAAGAATGTCATTTCAGACACACGCAGGAATTCTCCAGTGAAGCTCGCTTTGTAGGTGTGAGACTCGCTTCAAGAAAAGCCTTGAGTAGACAGCTGGGTTATACAGTGAGCCAATGCAAGGAGCCACATGGAGTCATCCCTGTTGGCCAGCCTGTGAAGCCTTTCCGTTGAACCCAGGCAGTGCTGGGGGCACAGCAGGCTCTTTAATCACACTCCAGCCCTTCCTTCTGCAGCTTGTGCCGGCCCCTTCTGAAGCCTGCCCTGCCTATTACTGTGTATGTCCCTATTACTTATTTTAGCATATAGGTAAAGTAAAATGTATGATGCCAGAAGTGGAAATTCAGGAATATGCAGTGCGATCTTTGGTTTTCATCAAACTGGAAATGTTTGCTGTACTTTGTAAATGACTCTAAATTGTATCTCTTGCAGCTCAGAGCAACTTAGGTGTTACCTGTCCAGAGAATTTGACTCTCTTACAGGAGAAATGAGGACTCCTGTCATGGGTGACAAAATGCTGCCTGTGGCTCCATTGCAGGGGACTCTACAGGTGAAAAAGCAGGCATAGGCTATATGAATATATTTGATGTGATACAGTTTTAAAATATGCTATTCATAGGCTTGGGGTGGAAGCCCTAGAGCAGGTGTAAACTTCTTCATAGCTGAAGGGAGCAGAGACCCCCCAACTTCTGCCTTGCCCATGCCCAGGGAGGCAAGGTTCAGGTATAGAAAATATTATTGCTCAGAAATGACTATCCAGAAATTGGTTTCCCCAGAGCTGAAAGGAGAGAGTAGGAAAAAAACCAACTTAGCTCCATTTGGCCTGCTTGCATCATGTTTTAGGCAGGAAGCAGTTTCTACTAGAAACTGATGGCGGAAGTTCAGCCTCATCAAGGTTGCATCAAAGGGTTTGAGCTCAGCCGCGCAACTGTCTTCACAAATATATAGGAGGTCAGCACTCAGGAGCTCTAGGAGACGTGTGTGCGAGGGCACTGCAGGGGGAACAGCAGCACAGGCAGGAAGGGGTGTGGAGAGTGCTCTCTCTGTATGACTAATTGCTGTTTGCAGCTGCAGACAGACACGTGTTTAATTATGTGCTATGCGCATGCAAATTTGGTGTGCTGTCACTAGAGTCCAGATGTTCCCTTCCACTGTATAAAGTAAAACAAACAAAAGGAAAAAGGGTCAGAGAGCAAAATAAGAGGGTAGGAGTGGCAGCTTCATGCTGTTTCCTTTCCCGTTGTGCGCTGCCCTGGTCTGTCCTCTCATTTTTCGGACCTCCCAGCGCAGACTGAGCTTTGCAAGCCCACAGGTGGAGTATCTGGTCAGGGAGGAGTTGAAGCCTGAGAAAAGCTGTTGCCTGCAGCATCTCCCAGGCCAATAGCTTTCTCACTGGCCTCTTTCCTGTAGAAATGTCCCTTACCAGTGGGACATTTTTCCGACTCCCTGACTGGTCTTAAGGCTTACTTTCCCTTGTTTACTTTTCCTTTTTTAACTGTAAAATCTTTTTTCTTTCTATCCAGCCCTCTAGGCTCTCATCTGTTCCCTTTGCATTTTTGTACTGATAAAAAAATGCTGCATTTTTTCACAGAAAGTGAATCAAAACATTCCTCATTTTAACACTGTGTAACAAAGAGATTCTCCTAAGACGAGCTATGCTTTGTGTTCCCAGCCTTTAGAAACAATAGGCTACACAGGCAAGACCAGGTCCTTTTCTCTGTAACTCAGCTCTGATCAGGCATCAGTGGAGCTCTGTTGATTTATGCCAATCATGCACCTGGCCTTTATTCTCTTTGATAGCATTTCAGTGTCTCTTTGGAAGATTGACCTATTCATTCCTTTTTAATTAAATAATGATGATGATTATTAGTGTTTTTGTGGTGTCTGTTTTGAATTAAATTTGTTCTGAGTACACACATCATGTCAGTTTATCTCCTGTGATAAATGTACATAGAGATTCAATGATCACATGTCTTCCTAAGTGACTGAGAAGTGGGAGCATTTCCTTCCTCTGATATGGCAACATAAAGTTACAAGAAACCAAGTATTTACAACTTAGCAGTTCAAAATCCGGATTTACTCTTTTGCGTTCAGGGGTTATCAGAAGGGTTTTCTTTCTGGCTAGTGACAGCACAGCAGGATCACTCAGTGAAGTTAGTTCTGATTTAGAGCAGCAAGAGGGAAGACTAAGCCCAGAGGGCCCGTGCGGGCTTGCCCCTTGCTGGCGTGCTGAGGCCACTCATCAGTGCTGCCTTCATCACTGTTATTTGTCCGTCAGAGTGTTTTATTTGCTTGGTCTCTTCGTTTCCAGCTCTGTCACTAATGTGAATACCATTTGCATTGGGTAGAGTTTACATTTATGTAAATTTACCTAGGAAGGGTTATCTTAGGTCTTCCAGAGACTGTGTCCTGCTTTCTTGCATTACAGTTTTATTCTTCAATAAAAATTCTTTATAAACCTTGGCAATATCTTAGAATATATATTTATATGCTTTATGTAAAATTTTCTGCAGGTTTTACTAAAGTGCGTGAATGAAAGTCCTGTGAAGTGGTTAGATCTTTCCACTAAGCCACTGAACTTTGGATCATGCCTACATATTTTCTTGGAGAATTGCCCAGAGCTCCTTTAGCTTCTTTAATACTTAGGTTACTCCCTCCCCAAGGGTACATCATTACCTTTGATTTAACTGACTACAGCAAAGGGAAAGTTACAATTTCATTACTTGACACCTTGCTCTCCCAGGTAAATATTATTAGCTGAAATCCTTATCTTAGCCAGAGGAATTGGTAGCTGCGCATTTTACTAACTCTCCAGGTTTGTAGCTCCCAGCCAGTAATTTTGATCAGAAAGTAATCAGAAGCTTCTAGAATTAAGATTTATGGCAGGTGCTATTACATAAGAATGTAACTCCTATATACCAAGTAATATCTCATTCTCGTAGATCATGGCTCCTTACATTATTAACACTGTTAATTAAAACTGTATCTGCAAAAGTTGGACACAGAGCCATTTATTTCAGTATCCTCTAAAATTATTTTCTCCACTACGTCTTCAAGCCTCAGAAAACAGATCTCCGAACAGTTCTTTCTGGATTGAAATTCTAATCATGACAGTATTTTTCTATACTAATTTATAAGCTACTGAGATTCCTATGCATGTAATTATTCATTCTTAACAGTGTATAGTTCTTCTGTGACAGGAATTTTAGTTAAGACAGGCTCATGCACAACAGAGAAATCTATTGCTGTTCCAAGTTTAAATATAACTGAATAGAGACGAAAGATCATGATGCCAGCTAACTCTGTCTTTTTATTCTGTGTAACAATGCAGCAGTGCTCCATCTCTATCAAGGAGCAGGTGACATCTTAACAAAAAAACAGTGTCGCCGGAACAGCTCACATGTGCTTCACATTCACAACAACCTCTAGGAAACGCAGGCACTGGCTGAGGCGCCAAGCAGTGACAGGAGTGTGTTTAAAGCATATCTTATGCCTTTTGAATGCTATCAGCTGCAAACCTGGAGATGCTGCATGATATGCACACGGGTCAGAGTTTGGGATCCTCTGTAGCAATGAAAGCAGAAATCGACACAGAGAAAATAAGGACACATTGGTTATCTTGCTTTCGATTCTTCATAGTCAGAGGATGCTTCACTGCAGTTCTGGCAATGACCAACCCCTTGCAGTTTTGCAGCATCTGGGCCAGCTGCACAAAAGAGGTTTATGCTTGTGCCTTCCAGTCTTAATGCCTTGAGGGAAGCTGTAATTGTATTGTGGCACTGTCCCATTTAACATAAAGTGGTTTCTTTTGCCAGGAACATCCACTTAATGTATTTTTAGAAAATACAGACAGATTTACAGAAGACTGGACCATTGTGCTCTAAGTTTCCTTGCAGCACTGGAGAAAGATGCAGCAGTTTGTAAAATGAGGAAACCACAAAGAAAATAGTAAGAGACAAAAAGCAGAGCAAGAGTTCATTACAAAGCCATAATGCACTATCAAGTATTCAGTGAGACCACATTTTTCAGGCTACTCTGCTATTTTATGAGGGGTAAAAGGAAGCAAAGGGGGGATAAAAACAAATACCACGCTGAAGACTCCAGAATATCCAAGGCTACAAGCAGGAGGAAGGGCTAAAATGAAACCACTCACAGATGAACCCAGACAAGTGGTTACAAAACTGGAGAAAGCTGACCCACTCAATTCATTTTGCTGCTGAAAGAAATGAAAGGATGAGGGCGCTCTGCATTTACAGGAGAGCTCCACAGTAACAAAAGCACAGACCTTCAAGCACAGATAAGGGAACATTGTGAAGACGTTTTACTTGGAAGCTTTTGTTATTAGAGACTTAAGTATTAAGTAATTTAGAAGCAGAAAGTAAAATTAAAAAATGTTTTCCTTGCATATGCATATGCATTCTACTGCTTTCAGCAACAGTAATTGTATATGTCTTTCTACAATGCCTGTGATCTATTTAATTTTATTTGCCTGCAATTCTCAATGTTAGGCTTATTAACTCTCTTTCAGCTCCCATTATAATCTGGCTGTGTTTTGTAGTTACAATAAATGGGAACTCATGGACCTTGGTGTCATCCACCTCAAATCATGATCCTATTAAAGCTAATCCAAATTAACTGAAGAAGAACTCTTTGCCCTTGATACGTAAATAGACAAGAGAGAGGCTTGGCAGTGGAAAATGAGTGTGCTTTAGTCTAGAAATAAAGTCTTCTTCTTTATATATTTGATTTGGGATTCAAATGAGCCATTTATGACAATCTAAACATACTATTAAAGCGCATGATTATTTAGCAGTGTGCTCTCAGTTCATTGAACACTGTATTTGATATTTTTCATTAAACTTTTCAAAACTTTTCTCAGAAGCTTGACTTTAAAGAGGTACAAACAATATAGCAAAAGTTAACCAACAGACATTGACATATGCATTGTCTTTGGTTACTACTCTTAATTATAAGATGAATGACACTGTTTCAAAATACAGGCTGCGATATCTTTGCACCCTTGAACATGAGCAATGAGCAATAATGCAGGCTGAGAAAGGATGGCCAAAGTTAAGAGGTTTTACTGTTGAAAATATTAGCATTACTTCAAGGCTTGAAGAAAATAATAAGGAAGACTACAGAATAAAAAATTTCAGGTAAAGCCTCTCCTGATGGAAAGTTAATTACTTTTATTATGATACAGGAATGGATAGATTTGGATGTCCATCTGAAATAGTCAGAGGAAAATAATCATGGAAGTTACCATCAAATGCCAACACTCGAATGACAAACGCCTTGGAAATACTACTCATAACAGTAAAAAAACATGACAGGGTATTTACCAAAGGCCTCACATTGCTATTTATTCACTTAACTTTTCATCTTACTACAGGATTTGTTCATTTTTTGTCTGTTATAAAAGGTACTGGGGGAACTGACTGTTTTCACTTTAACAAATACCTTCCTTGGTGAACCTGAACAGAAGGACTCTTTATAGTTGAAATTATGTCTACCATTCATGACTTGAAACACTTGAAAATTCAGGCTCTCGTTTTCCAGTAGATATTTCCCAGTGAGAAAATTCAGAACATTCTAAGTACAGATCAGGCAATGTATGAAATATAGTTCAGTGTCCATGCGGATTTCTTCAAGTGATACAAATTCTTTATCAGACTAATCTAAATAGGACAACGTCTTTCCTCATATAAAGATTATCCACTGGATTTTTTTGGATCAAAAAGCTTTTTAGTAAGTGTTTATTAGCCTGATGTAGATTCATCTATGTTTCTCAACAACGTGTGACGCCTGACTCTATGGAAACAATATGACTCAAGAAACTGAAAAAAAAACCCAAAGCTAAAAAGAGAGACTTTTCAACACTTTTTTGTTACGTATTAGGATCATACTGGAATTAATGCTTACTCATCATTATTACACACATTTTCTCAAGTCTTTATACATTTTTTCATTTTTTTCTAGTCAGCATTAAAACTACTTCTGATAAAATAAATTCAAATGGAAGGGAACTGAAATCCAGGACTGGCTCCAGGCTGGGATGCAAAATCTTTGCCCTGCTTGTTTTTCTCTGGGGAGAGGAAGGGAAAAAGGAAAAGGCTTTTTTGTGACTAGGAAAAAGTCACTGAGATGTTACTGGAGAATGGCTTGATAAAGTTTATTTAACTGTTCTTCCTTTCCCCTCACGGGAATTGTCAGTGCCAATTAAGGCCAATAAATCAGTTGAGTATTCCAACAGTTTTCATCACCTGAACATTTGGCAATACTTCAAAGGCAGGGAGCATTACGCATAGAGAGGATTTAGTTGTTGCCATCTGAAAAGATCCTTTCCAAAGCCATGGCCTCTAGGTAGATGGGTGTTACCTTCCAGAGGGCCAGGCAGCCATGCAGGAAACACAATTTCTGGAGCGCATCTCCAGAGAGAGGGGATCGGCTGTTACATGTCCATCGTCTGCTTCCGCCAGGCCTCACCCCAGCGCAGTTTCATCACATCCCATTCCCCCAGCATTAGTTTTACAGCTAGAAGACCTCCACACAGACAAAGAAAGGGACCAATCTGCCTGTAACACAATGGCCCTAAAAGACGAAGCAACGAAAGGTTTGGTGTGAGCAGCTTTCTGACCATTTTGCCATCACAAGGACCTGAAACTGCAAGATTTTCTAAGGAATTAACGACCAAAGCCATAAGGGCTACTGACCTAGCATCTTCTTCTATTAATCCAGCTAGCAGCTCCTTCCAAACACTTACACTGAGGATAAGCTGCTGAACCTTGGGCAAAGAGGCACAGCAAGACGGGAGCAAACGGGAGCATATTTGGGAATCGGTGGGAAGCGGGGTCTGCTTGTATTGCTATCTTCTCCCGCCTAGTGGCCAACCGTAGAAAAAGCTTTAATTTTTAAAGGGAGAGATGGCATCAGGGAATGGGGGGGAAAAAATACCATCAAAAGGCTGCTTCTGAAGGACAGTGGGAGGAGAAGCCATGTCAACTCTACTCAGGCCAACCCTTTATCCAGAAAAATAGAGCAATAAAGCTGTGTTCTTTCGTCCATGGGTCATGATTGTGGCTCTGAAGCTTACAAGAAAAATTATTCTCTTTCAGAGGTTTTTATATAACCAAATCCTAATAAGCAGAGGTTATGGACTCCTGGTTATCCAGGCAAAAGAATTTTTAAAGCTACGGAAACATCTGCATAAAGCAAGCAGGATTTAGTTGCCTGTAAAAAGTGCATAAAGGACAAAAAAAAACAGATTAAAATAACCAAACAAGAAAATGGACAGTTTACAGAACATACTGCATTTATTTGGCCCCCAAATTCCTAGCATTGTAACAAACTCCCAGAGTTTCACTCCTTAAAGTGCTTCAAATTCCATTTATATTATTATTATTACTTTTAACATTAATGTACATTTCTGTATAAACATTCTGTTCATCACTCCAAAGAAATTTATATTTTTATAAAAATTCTTTATATTTGTGGATCAAATTTGCTCTCAAGATGACCAGCATTAAGACAAATTTCCAAAATTAAGACACTGGAGTTACTCAATACTATGCTGTTATGAGTGAGAGCAAAATTTGGCCCAGTAGGTGTATACACAATCCTGTTTTAGATTTTATGCATCTATTTTCAAAAGACACAATGGATTACCTTGGAAATCAATAACATTTAACAGGGAGTTTATCAAATCCAATACTTTCAATTTGCTTTGGCACAGTCCACATCCAGAGGATGCATTTGCTCACCAGCCATTCTGAATAACCAGCCTGATGACAGTGACACAGTCATCAGGAAAAGGGAACCCACATTGCATGAATTCACAAAGTACTGAAGTAGTGTAGTGAGTAGCGTAACAGTGAAGTTACTTGGCAGGGCATCCATGCAAATTCACTACACCATGAACCTCTGAAATTTTGTTGACAGAGACAGGTTTGTCATTTATGTTAATATTCCGAAGACAGCCAAAAAATGGATCTTTAACTGGAAGCCATGGTGTGGCCAAATTTGCTGCATAAAACAAAGTAAAAAGATCACATTAATAACATGTGAATGATTTTAAAGAACATTAATTACTGCAAACCTTGCAATGTTTTGATAATGTACTCTTAGATCCTTTCTGTTAAATGTAGTAAGAAACAAAATTCCCAAGATGCAGTGAGCTATTTTCTACTGTAGATAAAATACTTAGAATATTTTTCCATGAATCTATTTTTCCATGATTTGGCTCCAAATATGACAGGATTTGACGAGCATCTGAAGTTCTTCATTCTTCTTTCAGTTTGAGGACCTTTTCCTCATGATCTGTCTTAGGAGAAGAAACACCTCCCGTGTAGTTGTATTCTCCCCTGCTTCCCATCTGAGTGAAAACTCTCTCAGTAGGAGCACCGCTTCCCATCCTTTCTATCCGAACTTCATGGGGAATCCCAGCACAGAATAAAGACACCAAGCCCTAGCACTTCTGAGGCAGTGAGGCGCCCAGCAGACGCTCCTTTTCTGATGAAGCTGAACTAACTGGAGATTTGGGTGTTAGAGCTTTGATTTGATCTTCGAACATCTGAACTGGATTCTTTTCAGGTGAAACTAAACCAGAGGATCCACTCCAAGAACATTCGCCTAATGCATTCCAGCCACTAATAGGCAGTCAGCCTGTTTCAGACAAAAACTAATCAGAAGTAAAGCTCCCAAAACATGCATAGCGTACATGCTGGACCCTCAGCAGTTCAGATCTAGTTCTCTCTACAGATCTGTTCCTTTTGCACAGCACTACTTGCTAGGTAGATAGAATCTTAGTCTCTATCGAAAAGAAGTTGTTCAAGAGAAGAGAGGGAATGATACAGGACTACATGCTTGAGTGGGACCTTTGTACTGGAAAGGAATAAAAAGCCAGTAGATAACTGAAAAAGTAAGCAGCAATAATATTACCTGGAATTCTGCCGAAGTAGAGTGGCTGACGCATATGTCTAGGAGTAAAGGGTAGAAGTCCAGTGGTATAGTTACTCTGTGTGCCTACCTCTAGCCGCATGGTGTTCTCCTTCTGAGAGACTGTGAAGAAACAGGTAAATGAGTACTCTTTCTCAACCCTATTGAAGAATTGGCAAGATATTACACTATTTTAAAATGCACCTGTCTTCTTGAAGCATAATTCATAGAAAAAATACATTTTATTCTAATTCAAAGCCAGACTGATGCATCTAGATACTCTGGGGCTAAATAAACATGCCCTGTCTGCCCTGCCCCCCACCCCATGTAATGCCCTGAATTAACACAAAACACTTATATTGTTCTAAAGAGCATTCTCAGAATAAACAGAAGTGAAATGATTAGTAAAAATCTGGGTGTGCAAAGCTCTGTGTCCACCCGCCTTTCCAGTCTCAGAAGAACTGGCACGATACAACATACCTGCAATTGTATGCCACTGTCCATTAGACAAAGATTGCTTAGGTGTGACAGATGTCTGAAACTCTCCAGCCCCATTATTTCCTGTAGCAATGAGCTGTAAAACAGTTATCTTTTAAGGTACCACAGTAAAGAAAAGAGCAACAGAAAAATAGAGGACTTTAAGTGATTTACTGGGGAGATGGGTTTTATTTAATTTTAAGAGTCACAATCAGTGTATTCATATCACAGAAATGATCTTCTCCAAGAGCAAACTAAATTTCCCTAGTAGAATCCTAGGAGAGGATATTTTATAAATTGCACAAGCATAAATGCACACTTTTGTCTCTCTTTGCCCCTCAGTCTTACAAAATTATGCTAATTCTTTTGACATAAACTCATTCCTTGTGAGCATATTATTTTTCTTCAACATCTCCCTTTCAAATTCTCTTTTGCTGTGATGCTTACAACAAGCTTGATAATGGTCAGGTGACAGACAGGCTGAATCCACTTCCTATCAGGCTGACTGATGGTGCCTCATTGACCTTTTATTCCATCCTGTTGCTTTCTGTCCACACACACCCAGCATGAATCTAAGTTACTGCTGAAAAAAGTGGTCTTGCCCTTAAGGAGTCGCCAGATGCTGATGCTCCTGCCTTCATGTGCTCAATGTGCCTTGAACCAGATGAGTGTTCTGAGTGAAACTAACCGAAAACAACAAGAAATAAATAAATAAGTCAGCCATCTCAATTCCCTAAGCTGGTTCACTGGTGCCTGCCCTAGTGATGGCCAGGAACGGACAGCTATGTCTGGGGAGAAAAGGGTAAAGCTGACCCTTTCTGCAATTAGGTGGACTCATGCTGGTTTAAACCATATCTTGAGACAAGTTCTGTGGAGCAAAGACTAGCCTTTTATTTGATGTCTCTCCAGCAGAGAGCACAGTGGTTTTGTGGTCCAAGACTCACATTCTGAAGCTGTTACATTATAAAAAAACAACAGTGATAACAACCACTATCATCACTCATCAGCTGGAGGCAAAGATGCTAAAATGAAGCAAGACTGCTCAAATTCTGCAATGGACATAGATATGAGCTGCATCCGTACCTTAGCCAAACAATGACTAAAATAGGAGTGGGAATAAGCCATGGAGTCCTGTGGCCTCTGGCCAAAAGCCCAGTGGGCTTTTGTGAAGGCCAAGAGATCCAAGAAGATGAAGATTGTGGCCTACTGCTGACTATTGTGAAGAGAACATGTGCAAGCCAGTGTGCACACAATGGAAGATCCTTATGCAGGCACAGAGACAGGTTTCATGCTCAATTTTCCATAGGATAGTTTTAAATCATTGGAGGAACCACATGAGGAAGTTGTTTAATGTTAAATGTATAGACAGATGTTGTAATAAGTCCAGTATTCAAGGTCAGATTTTTTTCTGCTGAATGATGGCAATAGAGCTGAAATGGAAACAGAGCCTGTAAAACTTACCTTTCCTCCTTCTATGTAAACAGTCAAGTAGCTGTCTTGCTTGCTTCCAGAATGGAGCAGTACACTTGTTGAGCTCCTTGGTTGAATAGTAAATACAATCCTAAAATCCAAGCCCATCACCAAATTATCTGTAAAGAATAAAACAGTAGGTAAAGGAATGACCATAGGAGAAGAAGAACATGCAAAAAATGTAAAAAAAAAAAAAAAAAAAACCCAAACCCTTGCATATACACATTTAAGACATAATTCCATATAAAATAATCTCTACACAGCTTACCAATGGTGATATATCCTCCTTCATTAAAGAAATAAATCCCAGTTTCCATGGGAACATCCAGACATGGAAGTACACCATTTTTTTGCTGAGGTATATTCATGACTTTTCCGTTCATCTTGAAATTCTTCAGGCAACCTTTGAAACCGTTCACTGGCATAATCTGAAAGCATATTTCAAAACATGAATACTAAAGCATGATGACAATCTTTTTAGTAAGAACATCTAGTATTTCTTTTGTATTGTTCGACTGTAGAAAACCAGCTGTCTTTAAGTGCATCTAAAACCTGTCTCTGATGCATTGAAAACATATGCTGAGATTAAAACAAATATCTTGAAACATGAAAGTAACAGCTCATTTTGAGTTAATACAACTCCTGCTTGCAGAAAAGTTGCTTCCCAATGATGTGTCAAAAAGACAACACAACAGGAGTTGAGAGATCTCAAATATATCCTTCCTTTCCCAAGATGCTGCGTATTCAAATCTGACTTTATAAAATGCCTTGCATCATCAATTGTCCATTATTAAAGTAATAGGGACAACATGTATTTCAGATTAAAATCAGGTTTTATGTTCATAATTCCTTAATATGAAGGATTCCCTTGCTCCTCTACTGAATACCATTAAGCCCATTAAAATAAATATTTTGTAGGAAGACTGTATCTCTGGAATTAAAAATGTGACTTTGGCCTTTTCTATTTCTTAAAGAACAGAAATGAAAACAGCACATGGTTATCATCAGTGTCTCAACAACACAGGCTGAAAACAAGGGTCCAGCTGATAGCTGTGTGCACAACTGAGGAAGAAGATCTATAATGAACAGTGCTTGGAAATATCTCTCAAACCTTTTCACCATGGAACTCCGGCATATTAATACTTTCACATGTAATTAATGCAGTATGAGTGTATGTGAGTGGATGCATCAGTTATTTACCTGTCTTTTCAGTGATGGCAACCCTCCCAAGTAGATCGGTGGCTTAATGCTGGTGGCAGAATCTGTTGCTAATCTTCCATGCTGTGCCCTTAGACCATTGACAACAAGATGGATATTCTTCCCATCTCTGCTGAATACCACCTTGGCAGGGTGCAGACATAACAGAATGAGAAATCCCAAGCCCAGTGAAAGTCACCGGAGCCAGTGCTCCAAATAGCGAAAAGGTGTTTTTAGAAAAATTAATCATATATGGTACAGCTTTAAAGCAAGAATATACTTTTCTGTCAAGTCTGAAACTAGCAAAAATAGAAATGGAAGTAGTTAAATAAAATGCTTCCATCAAGTATCAAGATGGTTTGAAAACCAGGAGCACCTTGCAACTCGACCATTCAGACTTTCAGGGATCCATTCTGGTCACCCTTGCTGCAGTCTGTGAATGGAATAATTGCATTAGCTCTCTGGGTGTGACAAAAATCAGAACACTGCCTGCTACACCTACACCTCACCATCTCCAGTATCTTAATGATCCTTTTTGGAGAATTTTTCTTTAATTTTAACACAGTATTCTTGAAATATTTAAACTGAAAATTACATGTTAGGACCTTAAGTCACTATAAGCTCTCTCACAACAGATACCTGTCAACCACATGAACTTTCAGCCATATGAATTAATTTCAGATGCCCAAAAGGAACAATTCCATCCTTTCCTTCCCTTCCTCTGCCCAGTAACTTGGAAATTGAATAGGTTGTGCCTGCTGAATGCTAGTTGTGGTCTCACCATGGTTCCTGTGCCATACTACTTACACTGTGCCATTGCCCATCATGGTATTTAGTATCAGTTTTGATTTTGATTCGTTTTCCTCCAGAAACAAGTGAAAAGACAAAACGTCCTTTTGAAATGTGGAGTGCCATGTAAGAGTTCTCGAATTTTTCCTCCACAAAAAAAATTAATCCTCTTGATGATCGAGTCCGTACATCTACAGAAAAATGTAACCTGTAGTGGAAAGAAAGCATATTCAAGTGTAGGTCTATTTTGTTAATTGTTGTATCCTTTCTGTCCTCCAGAAAAATGCCAGTGAAAATCCATTTGGGAAATGCAGAATAGCTTTTGGGTAGAATCACTGTTCTATACTCTTTCCATTTCTGAATGTGGATGAAAGTTGGCATATTCAGATTTAGGACTTGGCATCAATACGCAGTATAGCTGTCGACCCCATCCAAGTCAATCATACAGCTTTGTGTGGGGAAATGTTAACTAGGAAAAAAACTTCCTGAACCTTAAGAACCATTCTTCTGTTGTGCCCAAAGATATTAACAAGAAGAAAGACCTAGCTCTTAGCACCCAAAGGTTCAAGCAGCATTGAAGATTAAAGTGAGGTGAACAGAGAACATTTGTATTACCTGTCTGTAGGGGACACTGGGGAAAATGCGTATGACACAAAACTGTTGTGAGTATTTCCAAACAGATAGGCCCCACTGCTGACATTTAACTGAGTTGGCAAAGCATGGTTTTGCTGGTCCTGCTGCACTTCAGCATCTGTTAGATAATCAAGGTATTTTTCATTCTGTAACTGTAAGACAGAATTGAAAGTTTTTCAGTCCTACAAAACATGGTTGTGCAGACAAAGCTTCAGTATCAATATGGAGTGGAGAAGACTGAAAAAAATAAACATACCTTGAGCATCTTAAACCTGAGAGGATTTTTGAATTCTTTCAGCAGCATTGGTTCAAAGTTGTATTGGCGGCAAGCTCCAAGAGACACACCAGTCTTTCTAGTGTAGTCAACTAGATTTTGAACCTCAGGGGGCTGACCTGCCCTAGAATGATAAAAGCAGTAAGTGCTATAACACACCATTCCTTTTCTTCAACAGAATCAGCAACATACTGTAAAACTGTGCTCTGTACAAAATAGATTTCTCAGTGACCTGATGTTGAAGTACCAATTTTCACCTCTCCTCCAATTAGAGTTGATTTCACTTTTCCTTCCAAATATTTTTTGGTGAAAAATTTAGGTTTGTTTGGGTAAAAAGTGTTCACATTTGTTCTCGTTCTGTCCTTTTCTTTTTAGCTTTGGAAAGAACCCTGATGTTTTGTTCTCAGCTCTTCCAAATTATTTTGTTTTAAAAGCCACCTATTTTAAAAAATATATTGCCATTGAGAAAAGGAGACAAAATGACAGCAGCCTTGGTTGAATAAGATTCTGGATCACACTACAAAACTTTGCTGGTTAATATATGAATAGCCAGTGGCAGATGAAGAAAAAATGGAAACATTGAGTTCTGCTAAGTCAGCTACTCTCTCCTTCAGTAAGATGTTCTAATGAGATTTGTCAAGGGGTAAAGTCCAACGCAACTTGATATGCGGCTCTGGTATTACAGCCAAATTATTAGAAAAACTGTCAAAACCAATTTCTTGTGTGTAAAAAGAATATTATTAATACTATCATTTTGTAGGTCTTACAGAGTATCTTTAATCAGTAAGTTATAAAACACTTCACAACAGAGAAAAATCAGTGAAGCTCCTTGCCCATTGATTTTTATAAGAAGATTTGGGAGCAGAACCTAGACTTCTTGAAATCCAATCCAGTTCACCATTCACTTGATCACACTAGCTATGATATTAATTGTCCAGCTAAAGGTTTTCATTTTTGTATTGAAAGCAACTCCCCAAGTTTGGGTTTGATGGGTAGGTTAATATAAATGTTACTTCATTGTCTTGCAGTGTCTTGGTCGAGATTTAAAGGAGATTTAACCAAATCAAAATACATTACTTTTTGTAAAACCACACATGTATAAACATTCATCAAAAGTCTGCTGAAAAAAAGCCCCACTGGGACAGCATTTGTGACTGAAGCAATGCTTTTATTTGAAGAACATGTTTATGCCAAATTTCTCTCCTTAATTTCACCTGTAATATACCTCTAATAACCAGATAAACACAGGTGAAAAAGAGATAACTTAAATCAGACATCTGCTCTCATTTGTTTGTGTAACTGTTCTGGACGCTTCAGTAAGCTTTGCTCATTCATTACCCGGCTCCCTGTTTAGCTACAACAGCACAATCCAGGAGATCTTTTTGGATGCCTATTTGGGACACTGTCAATTCACTATATTAAGTTTATTCTTTGATTAAAAGACTACTAAACACATATCATTCAGCCTAAAAATCCGTTACATGTGAACGACAGATTTCACCATAACTTGATACTATGTATAATCTATTTGAATAAAAGGATATTTGGGGGCAGCAAAGTTATGTAGTTATGTATTCATGAAGGCTTCATGTATGTGGAAGAAAAGTATTTTAGCAAAAAGTAAACTCAATATGATCAAAAAGGAAAGCAGATCAAAATGCCTACTGAAACTGAAAATCTTCCTAGGCCAAATACCTTTCTATAAAGATGTTTGAGATGCACCCTTCAAAATCATCTCCACCAAATCTTATAGGCTGGTTTAATGTCTGTGGTCCTGGAGAGTCAACTGTCATTGACACAGGCTCATCATCAACCAGCAGTCTTAGTCTGAAACAATGTGAATACAAATAAGCATGAAATCTAAAGAAATAGTTATGCATCTAAATGAAAGAATAAGAAAAGAAGAAATATTTGAGAGAGGTGTTTCTCTGTTATATTCTAATAATGCTAGAGCTCCATTACCTTATTTCTGGGATTTTTACATCAGTATGTGTTCCCTGACTTCTGTGGAATCACCCTGCTTCTCAGTGGTACATATTTAGCAAGACTTGAAGCTAGCCCTTCAGAGCTAGGGTAAAATCCTGTTCTCACTGAAATTCATGAAAAAAATCCCATTGATAGCTATGGGATAGATTTCATTGTTTGTATCAAAATGGTGCACTCGACATGTTAGAAACAGCTAGTACAGCAAATATTAAAAGTTATAATTAGCCTAAGCTAGAAACAATCATTGAAAACTTTCTTCTTTAGCTAGCAATTATTTTATTTTATGTGATCCTCAAACATCAGTATGATTTAGAAGCTTTTCAGGAAATTTTATTTAACTCCTGAGAAAACAGGCACAATTATTAGCTTCTTCCCCAGGCCTTTAACCACCTGTATGGGATAGATTTGTAGCTCACGATGACACATGTAAAGGCTATGTGAAGGGGAAGAGCTCCAAAGCTCAGGCTTGCCATGCAGACAAAAATCACACACTATATACAAAAAGACATCTATACTGATATACCGCTGAAACTTAGTAGGTACTGACATGCAAATTCACAAGCCAAGTATCTCCTTTTGCTTCATTATTTCATTATCCTTTCCTAGCACAGGCCATTTTTAGCTGTGTACCCAAAGAACAAGTCACACAAAGTCTTAATCTTTCTCCAGCTACAACATTAAAGAATCAGATAAAGAACCGAACTCACATGTCATCATTTTTTACGACTGTCACATAATACATTGACCCATCTTCATATTTCTTGTTCAGTTCATTTTCCGTCTCTCCCATCCTTACAACTACAGAGCCAGGTCTCAGGAAGATAAGAATATTAGGCTAAAAAAAGAATCCCACAAAATGATCAATAAATGCAAGTTCCTTCAGTTCTCCCTGACATTGCCATTAACACAGCTCTCAGTGGTACAAAGCGGGGGGTAATATGCCTTGCTCCTATGTTGTCTGTATCTTACATTGCCTTGTAGGAGAGAAATCATCCTACCCCAAAACCGCATTTCTCAGGTTATCTATTGCCAGACTTTACTCCCAGTTCTTTACAAATCACATAGTTTCTGTTTTAAAATACCCTTGCACCTTGAATACCAGATAGAAGTTTAAACTTCTTGTTTAAACAATTTTTACAAAGAGTAGAGGATTCGATTCTCCACTTCTCAAATGCCTGATGTGCACTGTCTTCTTACCATCAGCTCCTCCAGCTAGCAAAAATGGGGCTATGATTGAACCTCCCTGCTTCCTGAGGAAATATAGCCAAAATCAACCCCTTTTCACTGAATATTTGATCATGGTAACATTTCTGTTTGGGTAGAATGCCAGTTTTTCCTCAGAAAATTTCCAGCCAACTGTATTAAGCAACACTTATGATACTGGGATGATGGTGTTGCAGGGCATGAGCTGCCTTTCTGCAGAAGACTGAAATTCGAAGCTCTGTTACTCATAAAACAAAAGATTGGTCTGGGGAAGAAATTACCAGGCTGTTTCTTTGGCCTATGATATGCAAGATGCCATACTCGAGAGACTTATTTGTGATGCCAAAATTGACATGGTCACAAACACACATGACTGATCCAGAAACAAAAAACAATCACATATTCTAAGATAAACAGGCTTCATACTCATACATGGTAATTTAAGAGTGTTCCAGTTGATGCCATGGTGCGAAAGCCAAAGCTGACTTGGAAATCCTTGGGAAATGGGAAACCTGCCGCGCTCAGGCTCAGTGTTCCCTCCCTGGAGAAAGCTGCAGATCTGACAATCTGAAAAAGAGACAATAATGCTTTCAGTGATTTTCCTCTTAGTCTGAAGAAATGTCAACATACGACAATAACTGCCCTACTCAACATAATTGTGATTGACTCCAGTCAAAACCAAACAGAAGGTAAACTGAAAGTTCAGTATTTCAGTACAGAACAGATTGACTGAATTGGCTTCACTGGAATTAACTATGATCTGAGAAGCTCTAAAGGCAGATGAGGCCTGCTGAGTATAATGCATTGTTTGTCTCTGCTGTTTGCACTGACAGGACAGTTTTATAAGGTTTTACGCTCAGAGGCACAAAAGTGAGCAGCTGGAGAAATACTTTGTAGGTACAGAGCTGTGAAGATAAGCATACATCTTTGAAGCTGTGTGAGTCACGGGACAGAATATACCTGGGTCCTTTTGAACAAAATGCTTTTTAATACATGACAAGTTATACAGATATGAACAGAGAATGAAGGCCAGATCTTCTGTGTAGGGAAATAGCTAGCAAGGAAATGGCTCTGTGAAAGGTTTAGAGGTCACAGAAGGAAAGAAAATGAACACAAACTCTCTGTGCAAAACTATAGTAGAAAGGGCAAATGCAATTAGGTACTATGTAAATAGCAGTAAGTAGAAGCAGAGGGATAATTTTCATCTCTTCACACAGCATTGGTTAAGCCAACAATGAAACATCACATTTTCCCATTTTAAGAAGAATGTGGCAAAACTCATGGGTGCACAGAAAAAGCTACAAAATGATCTGATGAGTGGAGAAATTGCCTTACAATGAGAGACCTTAGTGGAAGTAGAATCTGCTTAGCTCTTTCAAGAAAAAAAATCGAAAGATGATTTGTTCACAGAGTGTAAGCACCTCAACAAGAAGAAAGATTCTGAGTAGAATTCAGTGCATAAATCTTCTGGAGAAGGCCTAATCAATAACTGAAAGCCAAAACAAATTTGCATGGTAAATATGCATTCTTAATTGTACAGAGTTTAAATTAAGATGGTAGACTATGCACTGTAGTGTGCACTGTATGTGGAGCAAAGTAGCAAAGTAGGGGTGGATTCTCTTTTTCTTCCTTATCTTCATACCAAGCTGTGGCTCTTCACTATCATCACATGTTAACCAAATATAATTTTTGATCCTCATGTAAGTAAGTAAAGTATAATGGTCCTGGTTTTATAGATGAATCAGACTTTACGATCTGGTGATCCCTTTTGGTCATGAATTTTATGCCTAGCAAAAATTTTAAAGTAATTTTCTTAGTTACCTTCCAGTCATCTGAACATTTCTTGCTGACACCAACAGTCTCATCAAAAATAACAGATGCAGTTCTAGGGTTTTTCACATTCTTCATGCAGCCCCGGAATGGAGGTGTGGATATATTAAAGCTGGTTTCAGGGAGTGGAAGGGAAAAAAAGAATTCAGTAACCTGCTATTTCAAAGCATTCACCAATATAATAGCCTATAAATGTTGACAATGAAATAAGAAATAGAAAAATAAAACAAAAACAGTCTTCATTGCACACGCATGCTTAATGCTGATCAAAACCTTTTGTCAGGGCACACTCCAACAAAGAACTCACCATTAGCCAAAAATCACAGATTATGATCATGTATTATAAACTGGTTATTTTCAAATCACATAAAATACACAATGTACAGTTTGAAAAAAAATTACCTAAGGAAAGAGTTTAGATGAATGTCCCATGAAAAGGCTGTATATTATGGCCTTTTTATAGTAACTCACCGTTCCCGTAGAGAAGATGGAATTCCACCCAGGTAGTACTTAGTGAAACTGAAGATATTTATGTTGGCACTAATACCAGGACTGACATGAACAACATTCTTACTCCTAGCAAGCAACAAACTAATCTGAAATAGGTGAATAATGAGAATTACTTCACTTAACAGCCTTAAATCTGAATAACTATAGTTAGTGCAAAAAAGTGTAGCGTAGTAAAACAGTGCAAAGGTACTTCGCAAAATTTGGCATTTTAGCCAAAGCAAATGCCTTAGGAAAATGCTCTACTATCCAAATAAAGGTTGAGTTTTTATTCTGCTCGAGAAGATTCCCCTAAAAATACACCTCACCTAACATTCACACATTGCCTTCTATTTGCAGTTGAAGATTGAGGAGCTGCTGCCTGATACGAAGATTAGATCAGTCAACTGACTGGAAGTAACTTGACTCAGTACAGCATAAACACTCCTTCCAGCAGTCCCTGCAACCTATACTATCTAGTTGAAGATGCAGGAAGGGGAAAAGGGAGAATGAATCAAAACAGCCAAAGGTTTTAACAATGTCCTTAAGATTTCACTTTTGTAGTACAACAAAACAGCTGGACTAAAGCTAAACAGACAAGCAACAACAAAAAGATTACAAAAAGTAACCTCCATAAAGATCAGACTGCCCTGAAGAAATAAACCTTTAGCTGGTGAAAACACTTATTTACATATTAAAATAATGTTGATATTTACAATGAACACAGCTCTCTCTTAATAAAGCAATGCTCTCACAAAGGCTGTTTTCTCTTGTGATTATTCTGTAAAAATCGAACTTGGTCACAGGAATGCATGACGGTAGACAGTGTAAAGATTAATTTTCATATGTTCAAACTAATCCTATCCAGCTCAATCCTCTCAACACAAAAGCAAAACTTCACAGCTAAACCTTATTATAGGATGTTTAGTTTCAGCTAATGTGTATTTCCACAAGTAATGGTCACTTGATTGTTTAAAAGGACATACTTGTTTATATGTTCCATCATTTACAGTTGCATTGTTTTCTATTTCCTTTGGAGGCCCAGAGTCAATTTTGTATCTAAAAACTGGATGACCATTTTTAATGAGTACACTGATGAACTGATCCTGCAGTCAGAACAAAAATCATAAAAAAAAATTAAACTGTGCAACATTTCATGTATATTTCACTGTCATGTGAATTAATGAATCTACCTAGTTATTTCAATACAGCTTTTGGGGAAAAAGATAACACAAAACAGCATAAAACTTTTAATAGTCACTATAATTATTTTAAACTCTTACGAACGGATCTAGTATCAGCTCTCCAAAACTCTAGAGGACTTTTTCTCATTTCAGGATGTCTACCTAATTTTTACAGCATTAAGAAATTATTAAGTACACATTACAGTGATTGTAAACATTCTTATAATATTATTAGATAAGTAGTATCACTGCTGTGTTTTGACCAGCTTTTACAGGTATAATTAACCACTTTCTAAATTCTTTCTTACTGTGTTACCAAACACATCTAGATTTGGGAAGGAGGAGGCAATTCCATTTTTGGAGGATTTCGATATTTCAAAATTGGTTTGACTCAGATTACAAAATGAAATCCCTCAAATTCTGAATTCTCTGAGCAGCCTAATGGAGGAGCTACCTGGAATGACTTTTTCTCAAATATGAGAAAATGAGTATTCAAGCAGCCATAAAACATACAGCAGAATATACTAATCTATTACACAGACAAGCATAACAGCTTTAAGAAACTTTATCACAGTTATTACCAAATCTAGCATGTTCTCAATTAAGTGAAGATTTTAAAAAAATTCTTGTACCACAGAACACCACAGACAGAGGCATTCCATGAATTACCTCATTTGCTGCAAAAAACACTAGGCCTTCATCTGCAGTAGTCTGAATTGTCTGTTCATAGCGTGCTGGCATGTAAGCATTTGTTTCTTTAGATGTGACACTGGCATAACCAGTGCCTTCAAAATAGCTTTGGTCAGACTCTTCTTTATACCTGTAACAATGTCACAGATGTGAATACATGAGAACAAAAACTCTCACTACATGGACTTACTGTCATTATAATTTAAAAAAAGCTTAAGCTAAAGCAGTTGGTACAGGGCCACTAATATGGCCAAATTCTGATCTAACCGAAGTAAAGAGAAAACCTTCCACCGGCTTCTATTGTATTTGCCTATGGTCTTTACAGAGGAAAAGTCTGAATTTAAATTTTTAGTGACTGAATTTTGCCACCTAGTATAATATTTATCCTATAAAGAAGCTGGATACATTAGTCCATGGATTTGGGACTTTAATTTTTGTCTGGGTATTGCAACATTTAAATTCTTGACCAGTGGACTGAGATTGCCATAGATGTGAATGTTGCCAAAACTCAGGATTTTCTCTAGGAAATGTAGTTAATGATCAAAAGTTAGAGAAAAGTCACCAGTTCAGCTACAGGGCTTATTCTCCTGGATATGAAGAGACAAGAATTCCTTATGATAAAATAACAGAACTGTGAATTTCTTACTGTAAAACACTTCATGTTTGTATCATACCTTCTGCACGGTTGCACTTCAGTGGTATTGAGATTAAATGTCCTCTTGAAGTTGTACAGGCTGATAACATTCTCATTTAGGTTATCTAATTCAATGCAGCCTTCATAATGAGGATAGTCTAGCTTATGCGGAGGCTGCAAAAATAGTGTCATCAAAAACATACTGTCAGCATCAGCTGAAAAAATTTTACATTGACATGTAACTGCTAGTACTTATTGCAAATTTTAATAAGACACAGAATATGATATTCTAAATATCATAAAGTTATTGCATGTTTGGATATATATATTCAAATCGTCAATACCACCAAGGGTTACTACAGCACAGTTTAAAGCAGGGTCAGGTGGGTAGATTGGGAAGAAAACTTAGCAGGGCTGGACAGCTTTCATGCTGTCCTTGGTAGATGAAGAAAACATTATGCTCCCTTCTTTGAGTTCTAGCATACTACAAGCCAGGCAGCTTCTGTAGGACGAAGCATCTTCTTCCTCCCACTTTATTCATGCTTGCATGGATAAACTTTTACGCAAGCAAGAATACAGTCTAGCACCCCACCTTTGAAAGACTGCTAGTTCCAATTTTAATTGTAAGAACAACAGAATAATTAATACTGAAATCTTTTTAAAAGCCTAAGCAATTCTTTTTACCCTAAAATCTGGTGGGTATCCTCCAACATAAAAGACAACATTGCTGGGATCAAGATTTAGGAGAGTGTGACTTTCTCCACTGTTCCCATTCAAAGGCTTTTCATACTCTGGAGAAGTTGATGTAGCTGCTTTGATGTAATTCAGCTTCACATACTGGTAAATCCTAAAACGAAAACAGGCAAAATAACACATTTAATTAAAAAAGATGTTCTTAACAGGTTCTGGAAAAGCATATCTGTTGCACACTGTGGATCTTTTACCTTTCAAACTTAACTTGATCTAAAATGGCTTCCTCAGTGTTGCTCTCAGTCACCAATGGTTCCACATCTATTTCCGCTTCACTGCCTCCCAGGTTATAGACACAAGTGAGGTGACCACGTTTCAGGGCCATACCGATGTAGTCCTGGGAAGCCTAAGAATAGCAAAGCAAATAATCATTAATAAATGATTCATGTTAATTATGGTCAGTACTTTCTCAGAGACAATATCAAACCCTGAATGAGTCAGAAGTAGTCCACCTCCCCTAACATAATAAAAATTCTGATCACAATGCTTTTTAAGTTTGTTGGTTCTATTTCTGGAAAGAATAAATTGTAGTCCTATGTGTTGCACTGATTCAGTGAATATATTTATAATTTAACTGAGGAGTCATGAGTAGCTTTTTATTTTTATAACGATAACAGTTAAAATAATTTCCGCTTTTGTAACATCTTCTAGCTAAAGTCATGAAAACGTGACACATTTAGTAAAAATGTAGACTCGACACTCTTGTGAAATAAAAAGAACACTAGGAACAACACTCAGTCAAGGGCAATGGCTCCTACTAGATGACTAGAAGCAGTAATTTCCCCCCAAAATTTGCATTTTATTTCTTCAACATACCATCTTTCACAGGAAAAAATTAAATCTCAGTCAACAGGTATCCTGGCCAGATGTTCAGGGGAGAAAAAGGGTGAAATCCAGTGTAGAATAACTACCTTTAAACAGCTGTCAGTCTATGCATAAGACTCACTACAGATACAGCTGCTGTCAGATAACAGTCATAAAAATACATAATGAGGATCTCATGTACAGGAAAAAATTAAAACGTTTGTTGGTACTTGTGCAAGCAGGAATGCACAAACAAGTCTATTATTCTGCATTTTCAGGAGAGGCAGAAATTAAGAGGTGAGGGGCTGAGTCTTAAAATGAAAAGATCACTTTTTTTTTTTTTTTGCCTAATACAGAAACACACAGTTCCTTACGTTATGATAACAGTCAAAGATCTGAAACAACAGTAGAACTGAATTTGTGCTGAGTGCTGGGGAAACAGACAGTTGGGACAAGATCATATGATGATATCCATTACTGAGGAGTAACTTCTGAAGCAGGAAACAGCAAACTATCAAAGAGGAAAACAGTTATTCACCCAACAAGTTACTTTGCCAGTGGAGGAATGAACTGTTCTTAACAGAACACTTCCACCACATAATGGCAATTATAAAAAATTAGGCTAACAAATTAGCTACAAACTTCAGTCAAAATAAATTGCCTCTCATTCATTTCTCAAAGCATGTTGCCTGTTTTAAAAGTTGTATTAAATTGCAAAATATACCTACATCTTTATTACCCAGATACAGGACAAACATATTTGGTGCCCTCTGGAGGACGTCTGATCTTTTCTGAGGTCTTTGGAGAAAGAAAGAAAGTGAAGTATAGCCTCTCAAATCTTCAAGGTTCCTTGGAGGCTGAACTTCTACCCCAGAGCTGCCATTGAACCTCATAGGAATAGCCACCTATTAAGAAAACAAATTCAGTTAGTTAAAAGTAGTTACTGCAGGTATTTCTACTTATCACACTGTTGTGTGAATTAATGGCTCTGATTCTAACAAACAATGTAACTAGGAATCAGGATGGATAAAACTGTATTATCAATACTTATCACTTACACAGCACCTTTTTTCTTCAGTATTTAGTAATCAACCCTTAACCGCATCTTTGTCAAGTAATTGTTATCTTCACTGTACACACAGGGAAGAATGTGCCTTGCAGCTCTAAAGAGCAGGCCTACAAATTACTTAGATGTCTATTTACATATCTTCATGCTTCACTTAGCTGGACTTAACTGTTGGAAATTAAAATGCACCGCTATTAATAAAGACTTCTTCTATTACAGCTATTTATACCAGGGTCACAGATTCATATTATTCATTATAAGGACACTATGTTACTTGTGATTACCCCAGGGACACTTCTGCTGCTATCCAAGACCACGCTATCCCTTGAGTAACTATAGCAGTTGCTTAAATGGAAAAAGGGCATTCTAACAAGAATATATTAGTAGCTGACTTCTAATGTGGTGAGGCAGTTAGAGACATGACAGCCAGCAGCACATGCTTACACAGCTTTTTAGGTCGTGCCAGTGCTCCACGAGCCACGCACTGGTGGAGAACCCTGCCTCTGAGCTACAAAGCTGACTCTACCCTTGCTGTCAAAGAAAAGTCACCACAACATACCTTGGAAGAAAAGAGACTATCGTACAAATGGGGATTGCAGAGATGATCTGGAAAAAAAACCTATAGGAGGAAGGAAGGAGCAGGAAGGAAGCTATATGATGGCACTGTATCCACCACTCTATTATGTATGGATTATTATACTTCCATCCTCACAGTTGCTATAAGTGCTCAGTGGTGCTATTGGGTTGAATTTATGTCCCGTCTTTCATGCACATTTTAACAAAATGATTTAGAAAGAGGAATAAAAGCACTACTGTGTGCCCACACCACTGAGATCAACCATGACCTCAGGACAGGTTCAGGACAGCGTTCAGGACAGACCTTGTTTGCAGCATCTCTTGCCTGCTGAATAAGCTCTCTTATGCGATTTACATTCTCAGAGATGTTGCTTATTGGCATCAGCTGTTGGTTAATACTCTCGATCTTGCTGAATAGATCCGGAAGTGTGTTTGTCAATGTTGTTACTGAGATGAAAGAAGAAAACATCATTGAGGGTAGAAAGAAGAAAAATGGATGCAAAATATGAGATATGATTACATGGTTATCATAAAAGTAGTGAAGGGGGTGACTGCAGAACTGTTTTCATTAGTTCCACAATACTATGGAGTTTTCATTGAAACTAGCAGTTTACACAGTAGATATTGTACTCCTGGAATCTGTGACCAAAGGTATTCGTGGACACAGACAGAACTGGCAATTCCAAAAAGGTGTTAGATAAATTCAGGTCCACAAACAGCTACTAAATAAAAGAGGCATGGATGTTCCCTTTAAAAGTATTATCCATTGACTATGGATACTAGCAGAGTAACATAGGGGAGTAATTAGGAGTCAGACTTATGTGCATTCCCTGAATAGCATCTCCTGTTGCCACTGTTGAAGAGTGAATACTGGAGTAGGAAGACCACTGGCATGACCTAATATGGTATTTCTTATGTTCTTGTGTCAGGGTTGCCAGTCATCACAACTCAATAGTGAGTTTCACAGTATTTGGGAAGGTTCAGTTTCAGGAGAAAGAGAGATATTACGAAAATCTCAACTTTTGTTAAAACAGGAAACAATTTTTCAGCTCTTGTGATTGCAAAGATGGAAGCATTAGAAGAGTGCAACCTAAAGATGCAGAAACCAAATAAAAATAAATTTAGACCTATTATTTTTCTAAATATGACTTCTAAACTGATCTCATAACTGCAAGGATGATTCATGACTCGGCAATAACATGCAGTGCTAGCTGTTACAATTATCTTGTTTATTCAAAATGTTTTATCTCACTTGAATTTATCACATAAACATGCTGAAAAGATGAAAAAAGATCCCTATACATGGTTTGGCTTTGTGATTGCCCCTTATTTTGTATTCTACATGGTCTTTGTATACAGTGGATGCTAAGGGTGGAATCCACTTCACTTAATTTCAACTGACAGTCTAATCGTCTAGGTCTTTTCTGTAGTCAGTGTACCAGAAAATATGACTTCAGAGGCAAATCATGGTATCAGTTTTAAACCCGTATCTCAGGATGGCCTGAACTACCTTCTGCAGTGCCTGTCTCTTTCCATTGGCAATAAAGGAAGCTCAGATAATTAGCATAGGCTAGATGCCTAGCTTTTAGATGACTAAAATTAGAGAAGACTATTCTGCTGCAGAACTAACTGGGTTCACCTAACAGTGATTTGACAGGCGTCAGATAGCGAGCACTTGCAATAGTGCATACAACACCCACCTGAATTGTTTGCCTCCATCAACACTTTATTGAAGTCAGCACTCTGTGTGCTTCCATAGGTACTCTTAATTTTTTCTACATCTGCTTGAATTGGGAGCAGTTCACCTAATACATTAGTCGTGACATCCATGGCACTTTTTACCATGCTCTTTGCATTGGTGATTTTGCTGTCAATATCATCTGAAACACACAAAAACACATGTGCAGATTCTTATAGTAATAGCTAAATGAGGCAAAACAAAAGTTAACAGTAAGTAACTGACCTCTGTTTATCCCATTGAGATTATTTTCAAGAGTGACAAGATCAATTTGTAGTTCATCCTTCTGTCCATCAACAACACCAACTCTTCGATTTATATCTTCAAGGTTTGGACCAATAACTGCAAAACAGTAAATTTGCCTTAAGAGTTTTATACAGAAATACCACCTCTCCGATGGACAGGTGGTGTGGCAGCATCAGTCTGCACTGTTGAACAGATCTTACATTGACACTGCGGTTTGAATGCACTGCAAAACAAATGCAAAGCTTTTGGAAGTTTTGCTGGAGAGGAATGCTGCGAAAAGAGGGAAAAGGGAACAGCTGGACACCTCACATTCCCAAACATAGCAGAGGTGAGAAATCTGCTTCCTCGCCCATGAAAATAACTATCATGAGATGTTCCATTTTAATGGCACTATCCTCGTCCAGTTAAATGTGCTGAAATGTTTCGCTGACCTGTGAAAATTGCATAGTTCAATGAAAATTTCTAATATTGTGCCAACATTTCTACTATCGCTTTCTTTCTAGGTACCTTTTAATGTTTTTTCAGTCTCCTGTGCTTGGTTCAAGAGCGCACTGCTCTCAGCTTTTAACCTTGCAGCTCTTCCTGATAGGTCTTCTCTCTTCACTGTCTGGTAATAGAAGCATTGTACTATAAGTTTGTTTTAATAATTATACTAAAATCTTAAAGAGTAAGAAAAGATAGCCAAATCCAGTTTAAAAAATAAATGCACAAGGGCTGAGATTTCATGCAATGGACAAGGAGTATTCATATGGACAGCCTCACCAGAAAGGCAGTAACTAGCCTGTTTAATGCTCAAGCAAGATTAATACACGAACATGCAGAATAGCAACTACCTCATATAATGGCCACAGACAAATAAAACATGCTAAGACTCCCAGGTCTTTGATTTTGGTGTCCCTTTGATAGTAAAAAATTCTACCTAGCTTTAACAAACTTACCATCATTTGGCTACTTATGGGGACTTACCAATAAAGCTGAGTCAGCTGCACTCCCAGCTCTGTTGGCTGCTTCCTCCGCTGCTTTGATGGCGTTAATAATGTTGTCATAGGCAGTAGAAGCTTCCACAGCACAGCTTACCAACTCATCCTTCCTGGCATTGTTCTTTATTCTGTAGGAAACAGGGTGAAAAATGCAGCCTTCTGCAAAGACCACAGACTTTGAAAAGCATTCTGAACACACCTGAACTCAGTAATTTTTAATCAATATCAATACAGAAAGTGTTTTTTTAGTGAGATCTTTAATTTCATTCTGCAAAAATGTCAGACTTAGAAGTAGACTGATATGAAAAGATTCATTAGAAGACAGAACAAGTTCAGGTACTTGCCAAGGTATGATTGTGGATCTCCAAAGTACCCTTTAAGTGATTAAGATAGGAAGAATTGCCCAAGACACTGGGTCAATGAGCCACCTCCATCACAGCCCCCAAAATATAGTTCGGTTCAGAGAAGTAGCTCAGAGCACTACAGCTTTCAGATAACTTCTGGCTGCTCCAGCGACCTACAAAAGTGGCTGCTGCTGGAGCACAAGACAGAGCAACTTTGAGAACACTTGTTCTTGCTGCAAGAACCAGTGCAATACCTTTGAAATCAGAAACAATAGAGAAAATCTCTTGTACCCATTCCACTTGAGCTATGCACCCACTCAATATTAGCTACCTTGTATTTGTGTGAACACTGTCTTGTTAATTGAAAAAGTCACACTGAAAACAAACAAACAAATAGTTTTTTACTAAGAATTTTCCAGCTAAATTTTGTCTTTTGGAATTTAATTTAATTTTTGAGCTGGTATATATAGCTCATATAATGACAAAGTGCAAACAATTTGCACAGAGAAAAATTAGGGTTCTGCTTATTTCATTTCTTTCTGATGTACTGTAGAAGGCCTCCAAAACCTCACTCATATTTCCAAGTTAAAGTACAAACAATGGAGAGAGAAAACTTGAGTCATATCAAGTTCTTCCTATCTTTGCCTTTCTAGAAGATTCCTTGAAGAATGAGAAAACTATGGGAATTCTTTAACTCATTAATGCTAAACAGGCATGTTTGAAAACTCTGCCAAGATAGCATTTCTACCAGTTATTTATCCCAGTTCATTCCCATCATAAAGGTATGAGTACAAGTACCTGAAATAACACTACGAAAAATATTCTAAACATCTTCCCACTCCCTGCACGAGGATTTTCTCTCTTGTTAGTTAAAAATTCATGAAATGTTGCTCTAGTGCAGTAATGCATAGCTCTCAACACCAAACAGTTCTCGAGAAAAATACAAGAAAAATTCAGGAAAAAAACAGAAAGATCTGTTTCTGCAAAAGGGAAAGCTTGCAAGAGATCACCGTGTATCATGAAGAGGCAGAAAAATGCACAAACGGATTTTTTTCTGGCTTTTCAAATAGTCATAAAAGCAAGTGAAGTTACAGACATTGCAACTGTAGATGTTATGTACAAAAATTGCTCATTTACAAGAATGGTAACATACTCATCCAATTGTTTTGCCAAGGCTTGCAAAGATTTGGCATGATCTTCAGCCCTCACCACCAGAGGTTCTTTGCTGGCTGATAAGGAACCGTTTGCCAGCTTTTCGTTCAGATCCTTCCTTGCTCCATCAAGCTGAGCAGCCAAAGTTTCATATTCCTATGGGTTTATAAAGATAAAATTTAATCTGTATTCATACACGTTTGATTTTGTACTTGTCACCTTTAGTGAGAGATACATGTTGCACCTGAGAAGATCAAGGGGAAAAACAACCTTTTCCCACATACTCTGGAGTTTATTGTAAATAACTGCTAGTCATTACATTCTGCTTTTATGTCCATTATGTAAAAACGAAAAAACTGCCACACTGAGTCAGACTAAAAGTCTTTCTAGCCCAGTACCTTGTCTCTGACAGTGGCTAAAAGCAATTGCCTAGAGAGATGCATGAGAACAGCACAATCACGTAACAATATTTCTTCCAGCTACTCTCCCAAACTTCTGTGGCTCAGCATCTTTCTCAGACACGTGAGAACCCTCTCCTTCAAGAACTTGTCCAGGCAGGCTCCTCTTAGTGCCTGAAATCCTTCCCTTCCCTTCTTGTGTGGCTTACATAAGCCTCATGTTCTAGACATGGAGGTATCCTACCCTTTACACTGAGAGCAGGATTTTTTTTTTTAATCTTAACATAAACAGGTTAACTATACCTCTTTGCTCTTCTGCAATAATCCAAGGACACTGTTAGCTTGTGTCAGGGAAGTTTGGGCAGAGCTCAAAATATCCAAGATATTGTTCTGTTGTACATTTGTCTCGTCAGTCCGTTTCTGAGGAAAAATAAAGGTTTGGATAACGTGATTGGCTCAAAAATGAGAGATGGGGAAAATCATATCTACGTAGTCTACCTTGCAGTAGGATTTCCCAAAGATACATTTACTATGTTAATCAGGTACCTATAGTTTTTAGGATCTAATGCCATCTTAATGATGATAAGAGTGAGAAAACTCAGGAATTTGCAGTAGTAACAGCAGAGCACATCAAGACAGCTGAGCAGCAGGCTACAGAAGTTCAGTTACTAATGCTCAGACTATGAAAAAGTAGTACTCGTCAACTCAGATGGACTGGCAGGACAGACCATCTAAGTCTCTGTTCTCTCAGACCTGGAAACTATATCAACAGCTCCCTGGTGACTACTTCTCTTTCTCAGAGGCAGAAATAAAATCTTTATATTATCCCTTGGGCTGGGAATCTTGCCAGAAAGGGGGTGTGAAGCCTCCCCGTCTTACCCTCTTGAAGACTTGAAGGGGAAAACGAATGAAATCCCTTGGTCTAGAGCAGCCCTGTGACAGTTTACAGCGTAGCTTTGGGGTAGTGGCACATTATGAGCTCAACCAAACAAGTTGTATGGCTGGTAAGCGAGTGTTCCTCCCCTTCAATGGTGTTTCCATCATTGTAATGTGACAAATCTTTTTCTAACAGAGAAGTGTATCAGCATATTTATGACATGTACAGATGCATCCATCTTTTAAGACAACTGTGTTTACTGATGTGACACACATATTGTACTGTCCATGCACATAAAGGCACAATTAAACAATTAAAGGTAAAGTTGAATGTAGAAATTATTTTGTCAACCAGTGCTAGCAAACTAGAGAACAGGAGTGTGGTAAAACAGTGATATATTTCAGCAAAAATCCAATTCATTTAAAAGAATGGGTCCTGTACACTCTGGTATTTTTTGCATTAGTTCAAAAAAAAAACTCTCAAAATTAAGCAGTGTTCAAGAATGACAGATTTTTCTTGTTACCTTTCTAATGAGACCTTAGAAGCAGTTATGTAAAATATTAATCCCTAAATAATTGAACAGTATTGCACACATTATTGGTGTCATTGTTCATGGCTTTAAAACCAAGTACTTTAAGGACATTACCACAGGAAGTACATCAGAGTCAGGAATTTCATCTAGAATAGGAGACAAAATGGCTAGTTACAGCTGAAGAGACCCTCCTTCCTATCTCTCATTAGGCCTACATCCTTTTCACACTGTCCTGGTCACATAAAAAGGCTACATGTGGGAGTAGACTACATTTATACCTGGGCATACGTGCAATGACAGAAAGAGACCTCAGAGAAAGTTAAAAGAATTTATGCCACTTGGCTTTGCAAGGCCAAAAGCAGCAATAAAAAGCACTCTCTGTCTCCTGACATTTAATTTCCTTCTCCCAAACCCCAAGTGCTATTACCTTAATGTCTTCCAACAGAACTCCATTATCTCTGTTTAAATTTTCAGCCTGCTTGATTTGTCCAGTGGCCTCATTCAGAGCTTCATGAAGATCAGTGAGTTTGGATTCATATTCATTCAATGAATCCCTCACAATTTTAACAAGCCCATGATTTTCTTGGTGGTACTTTTGTAGTTCACTCTTAACATGTGCGAGTACTGCAGTATCAGAACCAGAAAGAAAAGTTTTGTTCAGAGAAGAAGGGAACCAAAACAAACCTCCTTCAATAGGGCTTAGCATTTAGGATTAGAAAGCTGTGGTGGTGTTACTAAGCATCCTTTGCATCGCTATAGTATCAGTAATACTATAGCAGAGATGTTATTCAGCATCTCACTGGCTCAAATTTGCTCACAAAACTGCTGCTGCAGACACGGAGTGTACTCTCACAGAAAAACATTTATTTGGCTATTTCTAAATTAGATAAGTGTGAAGATAATCTTCTGGATCTATTGAATTGTTTCCTTTTTTAATACGAAACTAACACAATTTCATCACCATTTTCATCTACAATGTAGACATCTACATCCCAGCTAGTCATTAAAGCTTCCTCTGTAATCAGCAGAGAGATACATGCACTTCCAGGTCACATTTCATCTCATAGCAGGCAGAAACCTAAAACAGGTAAAATGAATTGCACTCTTAAAGAGTATCCATTTCACTGCCTACACATAGGATACAGAAGAGTTACTCAGAGGTAGGTATCAAAATCTAAAGTTAAGGAAGACAAATCTCACTCATAACGTCCTTCACACTTCTCAACTATATCCCTGGTTAGGAGAGAAGCCAGTGACATTGCTATCCTGCTGTCTCTAATATGCAGAACCAGGTTACTGGCTGTCCCAGTCAAACACATGCAGAGAACATAAAATGGAGTACAACTAAAACTTTTGTACCTCCTTATCCTTTTACGACCTGACCCTTGTATTACTCTAATGGCTTCTTAACCTGTGACTTTAAATTACACGTGTAATTTTTCTAACATAGCTACACGTACCATATTTTATATTTTATAATACACAGAAGCACTGGGTAAGTGCACATAATCAGCTATGTTTTTTACTGACATTCCTCTAGTTATTAAAGAAGACTATAGTGAGTTTCTTCCCCAGTCCAACTCAGTTTCTTTCATAACAAAGTAAAAATGCCTTTAAATCCCCTACAGAATTACCATTTTGATTTTGACTAACAATTACTACAAACCCAGCGATACATTGCGAAATGCCCCTCCCTGCACTCCATCCTAAACAGTCAATAATGCTTCAGATTTAAGACTGATCTTTCTAGAGAACCAAAAGAAAAAGCTAGGAGAACAAGCCCTTACGCAGCTGAGCTTCTTTTCTCTCCTCCTCTGCATCTGTTTGCAGTTGGCCAAAGTTGCGGTTTCGCATCTCTGTCATCATTCGTTGAGCTTCAGCCAGTTCTTTGGCAGCATCCCCCAAGGGCAAATTGTTACCCTCTGCATTTGTACCAGCTATTTGTTCCAAGAGCACTGAAAAAAAGAAGTCAAAAGAAAAAAAGAAGTCAAAAGAAGTCAAACAGAGGATGCACTTAAGCCTATGCAATAGACACAAATCACAGGGCTGCTACCCTTTCTGAAAAAGGCATGCCTATTCCTGAATTCATTAATGAAGCATTTTGTGTTAATTGTACCAATCTGAAAAGTATACTGTGTCACAACACCGAAGTTAGTAAGATAGAATCAGGCTTGAAATTTGTCCAAAATTACCAAATTCCCAGCAATAATTTTAAGCATCTAATTTAAAATACCCTATGTTAGCAATCCAGGCTAAAGTCAGGACAGTCAACCAGGTGCTCTAAATTGCCCTCTGGAAAAGCTTCCCTGTCCCTATTCACTATATAGGGAGGGTAGGCTCCTAAATTTGCATTATATGTAAGATTTCTAATAGGAAGAGTGAATTCCACAACTATGTCTAACTTTTTATTTTACAAAGATGTTCTCTAAAAAAAATCTCTTGCTTAATTAGGAATATTGTAAGTAAACTGTTCATAAAACAAAACATACTGGAAACCATTGGAACCATTTTTACCTTGTATATTATTGACAACTATTTGTATTCTTGAAACCAAATCCTTTCCTTTCTGATTAGTTTCACCAAAATTATTAAATAATCTCTCTGCTGTCTTGTAGTTCATTTCAGCCTAGCAAGGGAAAAAAGCAATTACATTAAAGATACCTGGATACAACAAATTAATATGCAGTTAAGATAAGTTTATTTTTAAATTAATTTAGTAAGTCACCTTTTCCTGGAGAGCATTTACATCACGATTTAGGTTAATGAAGTTGGAGGTCTCCAACTCATCTACCTTTGAACCCTGATTATGAACAACAGAACGGTAATTGTTCAGTAAGACCTGAAACAAAAGTAAAAAGAATCACAGTAAATCACCCAGACACAGGAGATAATGAGCAAAAATTCATTGGCTTGGATCTTTATTTAAGGTAAATAAAGACAGCATTACTAACTTTATAGCTGACCAATTTAATCAGCTGGGCCTTTGTTTCTGTGAGTCCAGCAACTGCTATTCCAACTAAGGAAAATTCATTTAGAAAGTAATGTTTACAATAATGCAGAGGCATGAAGTGCTGGAAAAAGATAGGGCTATAGGGAAACCTCAGACGTAGAGCTTTCAAGTTGAGTAGGCCTAAGAAAAAGCAGAGATACTCATTCTCTTTCAGAGCACAAGGTGGAACTAACAGCTTTCTGCCAAAAAGTGGAGCCCAGTACTGTCAAGATTCAGCACTTAAAATCAAAAGTTCATCAATGTCTGCTTGTAAGCTGACAGAAAATGGCATAAATTCCCAGGTTCAGCTCTTGTATGCTTAACCTGAAATCAATTTAAGACTGCTCTTTTTATGCATGTACCTTTAAGTCCTTGATGCGTGTTTCCAAACGTCTCATCTGCTCCAATGTGTGGGTACTCGCATGGACATTTTGCAGCTGAGACTTAATCAGCTGAAGCTCATCACCTATTGTGCTCAAATCCTTCAGCAACGTAATCACACAGCTATCGCAAGCTGAAGGGAAAGGAGCAAAGGAAAACAATACATATTATTGATATTTTGCACAGAAAACATTTCACTTAGCTCATTAATAAGTAAGATGCAATGGAAACTTTTTGATGCCTGTCACCTGGTGCTACCTGAAGAACAAAGGCTACAACAAGGTCCACAGTACAAAGGAGAGTGACCAAACCCAGAAGTAAGGAGGAGGCCCCACCTACATCAGGCTAAATGGCCTTTTAAATCATATTTCCCAAGTGTTTGCTTGACTGTTTGCTTTTTTAAAGATTCATTACAGGACACCACCACACCTTTTTAAAGTCTGCCACCTTTAAAACAGTCATCAGTATATACTCGAAGCCAGAAATCAGCAATGTAAGTGCAGTTCTATTTTATTACTTACAGTCACAATCTTCATCAGGGTCCACATCTTTTGGTTCATTATTTAAACATTCTGAAATCAGAAAACTATCATCAGCAACCAAGATTTTCTTATGGAAATGTTATTATTGCATTTTTACACTCATTTTCCATGGTTGGCAGCCACGAAAACACTGTGCAGCCCTTTCATAAATCCATAATCAGTGTGAACTAGCTAGAATGTCCAGAAGGCTTGAGAGTGCTGAGTTCAGCTCCCACTTGTGCCTTGCTGAGATCTGTATCTTATTCATCCCTCAAAAGTTGACTGTAACCGCATAATATATGCTACTTGTGTAGCAGCAGGAAGCTCTCTTGCATCAAGGCTGCTGAATCTATTCCATTTTGCCTAGACTAATAAGACTTTGATTGGAGCAAAGACTATATAACCTACTAGTTAAAACATTCACCCAGGAAAGAGGTTCAAACTCCTTATATATCTCAGCATCCACGTTCGAACCACAGATTTGTATTCCCAAAAGCATTCTAATCCACAAGGTACTGAGAAATGTTTATGGCCTTCTTCCATAGCTGCTCCGGTTTGCATGATTAAGAGATTAATCAGGCTTGAGAGAACTCCAGAGTGTGTGGATGGAAGGAGGCACTGTCCGTAACCTAAAGCTCGGAGCCTGGGCCATAGATACAGGTGGTATACAGGTGGTATAGACACTGCCATCAGACTTTACAACAAGCTAGCTCAAGTGACTGCCTGTCCCACATGCTGTTTTCTTCCAAAACTTGTTATAAGAAGGTTAACAATCTCCAGGCATTTGCAGGATTCTTACTCAGAATTCTAACTTTTAGGAGGCAGGAGAGGAGCTGGCTCCTAAAAATATCATCATATAGGACAGGAATCCCTGTCTTTATGCCTAGGTCCCTGTTACAGCTTTGGTCCTATTGGCTACTGCAAAACTCACAGGGCTGCCATTTCCTGCTGAAAACAAAAAGGGCTGAGCAAGTCTTTTCCTTCAGACGGTGCACTTAGGATATAGCAGCCTTTGCTGCTACTGTCAAGAGTCAACAACAGCTTGCAACTGTGAGAGGCTACAGCGATAAAATTAGACCTGAACTTTAACAGTAGCATAAAACAGCCTGGAACAAACTGCCTAGCTGTGCCATTTCCTTTGGCACTTGCACATTAAGTCATCAGGAAGTTAAACAGGATTGGTAGTGAGCATTCCTGCCAAAAGAAGAAAAGTCACACAGAATCTATTCGTAATGCAATGATGGAAATTATTTTGAAAGCAAATACACATGAAGTCCTGCTGTTGTATAATCCAGCTAACACCAGACACATTTCAGCTGTGGCTGTGAAGTATCAATTAAATAAAACTATTATTACGGCTTGTGCACAAATGACATCAGCCAAGAAATGATGAAATGAAAAAATTCAGCCAAGTGCCAAACATCATGCACATATAAACCTGCTAGAACATGCTGTGCTGCTGATCACAGAAGGTTTTATTGCTAATGTGGAGAAAAAGATAGCTAATCAGAATATATTGTTGGAGATAAACTGAAAACAAACTGGCTTGCTGAATTTTGCCCTAAGGATTAGTTTGTCCTAGCAAACTCTTGCTTCAAAAAGAGAGGAATGATAAAACATCAAACACTGCTTGGATCCATTCCACACAAAATATAAATATAATAAAGACGCCTTACTTTACTCATGAAATACAAAATGAGAACTAGCTATTGAAAAATTGCACCAGGTGCCAACTGCAGTTCACATCATTTGCTGTTTTTTTGTAATTTCTGTGACCAAAGAAAGACAAGATGATCCTTACAGTCATTTGAATGTAGTATGAACAGTAGTGCAGGGAAAAGACATGTGAAAAAAACAGGAGTCATTAATCTGAAATTTCACTAAAATGTGAGAAGGAAAAGCTGCCTATGGTGAAAGAAGAGTATAAATTTATTGGAGAGTAAAAACATGGGAGAATCAGGAACAGTCGTCTGCATGTTTTTGAATAGAAAAGAGTATTTCAAAGGATTGAGGTGAATCACAGTAAAGATGGGCAGAGGAACATAGGATTAGATCCTTTACTTCAGAATTATAACAGATGAAGCAAACATATACCTGCGGCATAATATTCTTTGAAGAACTTTACTAGTAGTGGAGTATATGTATAACTGATACTGGGAAAATTAAGGATGTCTCAGTCTGCAGATAGGTGTATAGCAGGATTTATAAAATAGCCTCCTGAGTTAGATGCGTAACTTCCATTGTAAACACAGTCAGCTTAGATACCTAATACGGCAGTGCCTGATGCAAACTCTGAGCATGTCATTAATCTGTCTCAGATAGATACACTTAAAAAAGGCATATCAAGACTGCTCCATGAGGCATGTTTCATAACCCCTAACACAGACTGGCAAGATACGACTTAAATATTTTAGAGGAGAAATAATAATGCATTTATATACATGCCTGTGAAACAGAAAAGCAAAATATAATTGATACTGTGTATGAAGGAAAATACATGATGAAATGCCCTGCAAGGGTGAACTCACTGACTCAAGACACCTCTTCCATTACTATGCTCTTATATTTTAGGAAACCTTACATTTTGTTAAAGATGATCTACATTTCTTATAAGTCTAGGTCTTTCCTTTAGTTCAGCTTATCAAAAGATCTTCCTTCTCTTCTTCCCAGAGGGTAAACATTGCTTCCTTACATGTTCATAGGCCCTTACATACCTCCAGTCAGGTGGTCACAGCTAGCCAGCTGGCCATTATTATTGCAATTACATTTTTGACAGTAGCCTCCATATTTTTGTGGATTTCCAAAATATCCAGGAGCACAGCTAGATAAAAGAGATACAAATGTTGTTTTATTAAGTATTTGAACCTGCTTTTGTCAAATATACTTTTACTTAACAAAAATCCAGTTCTCCTCCTGAAGAAACTGCGAAGTAGTAGATTTCATGTCTTGACCTAGACAAAAAGAGTGTATTTTTGGTTTACAGTATCCTCTGCACTCTGTTAAAAATGTCTATCCAAGTGCTACAGAAAATGTTTCTAAAAATAAAAGAACTCCCAAAATGCTCATCTAAAAATAATTCACTTAGTTTATAAAAACACACATGCACACAGATACATACATACACAGACTTTTAAAAGGCTTAACCCAGCAAATCATATAATTCTGTTCTGTGATCCCACCAGAATTCATCTATTCAGTAGGATCATACTGCAAGCACATGCTGAGTTTTCCAACAGCAGTGGCACTGAATGACATTACCATTCTTCTGCTGGATGCAACCTCCTCTTGCCATCTGCCAGCAAAGCAGTCTGTGTGAGCAGTCTCTAATTATTTTCTAGAGAAAATATATTGCCTGGACTGGCTAGATAGCATTTCTAGAAGTCACTCTGTTATATGATTTAAAGGGGTAGTAATGCATGATCAAGGGGCCGTGATGAGTAGCTGAGGGTGACCAGTACAGCTAGATCTGGAAGAGCAAATCTGCTCATAACCTACTGCCTATATGTCAAAGATAACAGTCCTGAAATACTGCAAAGTTGCCCTCCTAAAAGATAACGTGCTATTCAAGGTACTGTCTTCAGGTGAGCCACTGTGGCTTACTGGCCTCAGGTTTCCAAATCAGACAACCCCATTCCATTATCCTTAAATTCCTCCTGGATTTGAAACTCAATGAAATTGCTTCCTCTCCCTGCCTGAAATTGTTATGCTGCCTTTCTTTTGCTTTGACAAACCGTTGTAAGGTTCCAGAAAAAGAGATGGCTTCGGCATTGTGTTTGTACACTCCCCCTGCAGGGCACATCAGAATGATTTGGGATGAAGGGTATGGTATTAAACGTTACCTAGTTGCCGCTGGATAACTAGTTAAGAACACTGAAGCACCAGCAAAAATATTAGAAGAAATGGGAATATGTTTTAAATTGGAAACGGGACAAAATAAGTGGGAGTCATTATTATTAGCAAGAGTGAAGGATAAGACAACACAAAGGGCAAATATTCAAAGTGACTGACACTTCTCTTATTGATAAAAACTGTGTAGGCACTAAATTTGTTGTGGAGAATTATTTACACTTCTTCAGGGTGTGTTGGAGTCTCATCTGCAGTTATACTATAGCATCACACTATAGCAGCTATATATATAAATATATACCTCCTTACGTGTGTGCATATTACACATACACATATGTACATATATTACATAATACAGATCTACCTCCTTTCATGCTGTCTCTCAAAGACATTCGTCCTGAGAAACAAGTGACTTACCGTTCGCAACGAACTCCAGTATAGCCTTCTTTGCATAGACACTGAATTTCTTCACCATTTGCCACACAGCCAGTTGCAAATCTGGAAGAAGAAACAAAAATTAATTGTGAACACATAATCAAATAGGTTTTACATTCTGGATGCTAAATTCAGTTAAATGACTTTCATATTAAAAGGCTTTTATATCACCAAATTACTACTTAGTTAATTTAATTGCCTCCAGATAAATTGCAGTGACTAGTTCTTTGAAGTTTCAAATTTTTCCTCTAGGTTTTCTCCTTAGATTAAAAAATAATCATTTCCTGACCCTCTGCACAGAATATAATAGTTCATTACACAAATGAATGCCTAAAATAAACCTTAACAGTGATGACGTAATATAAAACAAGTCTATGTGGCTGTTTTATCTTACTAGGCAAAAATCAATAGCCTGTGCTAGACAAAGTTCCCTCTTGCTTGTATAGCTCTTTTCTTATTTATGGATGGAAGCATTAGATCTTATTATGTAGCTAATACTCTCTTTCTTTTTCTTTTTTTAACCAAGGCATGATAGAGTTATGCACTCCCTTAGAGAGCTCTAGGGTATATCTCATTAATACAATGAACGTTTTTGTATGCTCTTTCCAGCAGACTCACCTAGATTCAAATTTCAATAGGGTGGATGACCATTTTTTGCCTATTCTTTGTTGAGAAGAAGGCAGGAGGTGAAGACAGGATAGGCCACCTTTGCTATTTCCGTTTTTTAACCCATGAATAGTTGGATAAACCAAGCCTCTCTAAGACAGGTATCAGAAGTCTGCACTAAGAATTATGTATAATTCCACTAGGTGGAAAACTGTTAACTCCAATAATGCGAGATGGGATGCATTTCCCATGTAATGAATGGTATTTACCACCCTAATGTGCAGCTATGAAACTGTTGCAGGTTTCATGGTCTCCCTAGATACTTCAGCACTCTTAATGCAAAAGAAGAGTAAAAATATGCTCAGCCAGCCTCAGGCAAACACCTGTAGAAAAGGCCAGTGCTGTCAAAAAACAGATCTATCAGAGAATCCTCTAATAAACGAAAAACCTGCCTATTGTCTACCAGTGTAAATCTCTTACTTAAGGCTACCTGGTGTTTGCTTCTGCACCTGGAAAATACTATGTGGTGCCTTTAGCAATTCATAGCTTAGGATTTTAAAAACCTACTTGTTTTTGTTTAACACATTTCACATTTCAGAGCTGATCAATGGCAATAAACAATGTGGCTCAGCATACCATTCATTTACAGTACAATTTACTGCTCAGTTTTAAAAGCCTGGCAGCCTTGTTAGATCTGAGGAAATTTAATTTTTTCTAAGTCAGTAATATTTGCTGAGGTCCATTTGCAGTTCAAATGGACCTTCTGCCTGAGGAGACAGCATAATCTTTCAGAAATGTAGATATGTGCTTATGAGCTCTAATTTTCTAAATTATTTTTGCATCTTACTAAATTTTCTGAATTCATAGAAAAGGCTTTTTTCATCACTGCCACTTACCTCCTGTGTGCTGAAAGAGATCTGGCTGAGCGTAATGCTAATAAATATGAGATTAAAGGTAACTTACATCCTACATTTCTCCCCTTTACCTTCTGTTTGGCTTCTCAGGACCTTTTACAGTACCTGTTTGTATAAGGGCAAGGGCACGTCCGACAGGAACTTTGAGTGGCATCTCCAAAATAACCATCTTTACAGCGCTCACATTTCTCCCCAGCAGTATTATACTGACAGTTCTTAAAGAGGAAACAAGCAAGACTGTTAATAGCGCCTTCCCATTCTATATGGTTCTATTGTTATTTTAAAAATTATAGCCTATCTATTCAGAAACCCTAAGGATGTTTTTTGCCTTACACGTAATTGAGCATTTATTGCCAAACTGCCTTCACTATCAAGATAGATTGGTTTCTGTCATTCTCTAATTGTAGAAAGCCCATTTTGCTCACTATTGTGGAAGAGTAACAGATAAATAATCAGTATTAAACATATTTTAAAGGAATTCAGTCAGATGTGTAGTTTGTTAGGAAAATTCCCATAATGCATTCTCTATATTTCAATGGCAGCCATTAAAAATTCACAAGATTTAAATGTAACTTTAAATTTTGCATCTTAACACAATTTAGAAGGCAGACATGAATTAAAAGCATGCGGTGAACTGAGTCCAAATACATTCTTAAAAAAATCCCATGAAATTAATTCCAAAACTAATTTGCTTGGTAGATTCTGATTAGATTTGAATTTCATGCATCTTTCCCAGTGTACATGTAATTTGTTTTTAATTTGCTACCTGCAATGAAAAGTGAATACTGGGAAAAAACTGTAACTGATACAGCCCATTTTCCATGATAAAATAGCTGGAAATTATATCTTATTTTAGAAACATTCTTATTCCTGCTGTTGTCTGAATGTCACACACATCTATATGTTACTGGGGAGGACAACCAATTGCTTTTGCTTTAACTAAGGAGATGTTAATTTACAATAGAAGTTGTTCAAATGCATTGGGGAGCTGCCATAAAAATTCAGTAAACCCAAAACTCAAGGCATTCACACTCGCTTGTTCCACAACTGTTTTCTTCATAACGTCAGTGTGCGGCAGATGGATTCAGTGACCCACAAAGCTGAATGTGTACTAATAAAGTGAAAGATGGAAAGAGAAAGTGGGCAACTGGCTGGAGGCAGTCACTGAGCAGACTGACTGCACACCTATTTCGGGAACCTCGGATGGCTTAGAGCCATGGTTAAAAGCCCCAGCACCATGACTTGCAGCAGAAGAACAATTTTTCCTTTCAAATGAGAATCAGTTCTGTCCTTTCCATCTCCTCTTGTGCTCCATTCTTGTCCACATTTCCTCATACCAAGATTCCCTTAACCACATCAGAAGCCTTCCTGCAGCCTCTGCACGTCGTAACCCATAAATTGTTTTGGTTTTGGTTAAAGAATTAAATTTGTGGCTCATTTATGAAAGGCTCTGGGAAGGAACAGGCAAAGCTGCAGTTCATGATGACTATGGGCCATTTAACTAGGGTAAGCTAAAGAAATATGAAGACCCTAAGTTTACAAAAGGAACCATTTTAAAATGCAGTCTCTAAAAAAACCTGTGAATATTTTCCTGCTCATGGAAAATTCAATTGGTTTCTTAATAGTTATGGTAAATTTGGGTAAACCTGAAGAAAAATTTAACAGCAAAAGAGTAAAAGAGAAGTATTTAGTACTGCCTTAGGAGAAAATATTTGTGTTGGTTGCATCCTGGAGCAAGCCCCACAAAAGCTTATCTACTGACTTTTGTTTTGCTAAAGCCCACTCTGTCTACAGAAATGGAAGTAAATCCATATATATATGAAGAAACTTTTCATTTGAAAGCTACTCTGAATGAGCCGTACTTCCCTCTAGCTACAGGGCATATAAAGAATGGAGGGCATAATCCAGTGCTCCTAAGGCAGAGTGGAAGGAAGCCAGACCAGCAAGTCCCTCAGGGGTCTTTCTTCAAGTTCCATTGGTCCTTGCATAGCATAGGAGCGCAGAGACACCCTGGTGTCACAGCCCTTTCAAACAGTCAAGTATTGCAAACTCTGAAAGGAAAATTCTCACCTAACTCCCAAGGACCCATATGGAACAGGAGGCCACTGTCCAGTGTGTCAAGGTCACAGGGGAGATACCTATGTATATGGGGGTTACGTGACAAGAAATAACACATCAGAGGATGAGGAAGTCTCAGCACCATGCTGCAGCAAAGGGAATGTACCTTTTACGAGGAAAGGCAGGGACCACTGGGACACAAAAGTCTCATTTGTGCTAGAAGGGCAATGTCTTCTCCATCTCCTCTTGTACTTCCCTCTCCTCCATATTCAGGAGTGCAGTCCTGTGACCCTCTCAGCCCATCACCAAGCAACAGGACACTGCCTGAGCTGAGGAGGGCTGTCCTGCTGCCACAGAGGAAAGGGTCCGGGTGAGCTGAGCAAAGCCTCCTATGGAAGCTATAACAGCAGAGAAGCTGCCATGTGAAGGTATTGGGGGCCAGTGCCCCTGGTGAGGAGCAAGGAGCGGGAGGCCAAGTGAGCAAGCCTTGCACTTTGGGTACAAAACACGACTGCTCCACGGTGGGAAGTCTCCCTGCCTTCTCTGCACCGCTACATGTCTTTGTGCCATGGTTCTTCTACAGAGGCAGACAAACTCACTCCTTATTAGGTGGAGGCTCAAAAAGGAATGTAAATCAGGCCCTTTGCGTTTTATTTTCCACCGCATTATCCTGGATGACTTCGCTCACCCTAAAGTTTGTCCCAGGGCCAAGTGTTGATTTAGGACCGTCTATCTGAAAGCTAATCCAACAGTGGAAAGCAGGGATAAAGAGAAACCTAAAACACACATTTTGGGAGGGAAAAGTGAAATTTGCATTTTTTAGATTTATAATTTTCATCTGAAGTAAAACTTTCTCATCTTTACAGCTCTGTGGCAGCAGTTTCCTGTCGTGGCCTGCCCTGCCTCAGCACAGAAGCACACTGTAAGTATTCCCCAGAATATGCTGAATTGGCTTATAGCTTCCATTCAATCAACAGGGTGGGTTGAGACAAAGTCAGGGCTGTTACATAATTAAAAGGAATGCACCGCGGGCAGAATGGATTCAGAATGAACAAGGAAGAAATAACACAGAAAATAAACCATTGAAAAATTTTGGCAAGGTTCTTGTTTACACAATAAGTGAAAAATTAGTGAAAAGTTTTAAGCGGGAATTTTTCGGAACAAACACTTTAAACAAGTGTCACAGACATAAGCTAGAGGACCACGGTCAGCCAAAAGTCACATTTTCATTGCTACTAGGGCTGATCAACTCTGATGAGGCTGCTTTAGATTTAATATGGTATATCAGGGAGCAGAATCTGCCCCACTATATCTTCTCTAACAGCTGCAATTTTCTAATTAACCCAACTTTTATGCTGTTTATCTTATTTTATTTACTCTAACACTTTTAAATCCATCTAGTTGTAAATTAAGATTAGTGGAGATTTATTGATGCTGATTAAAAAGATATTATCCTCCAAGGACTATATTATGCATGGATGTACTATTTGTCAGCATTTATAAACCCTAACTTACATGTATAAAACTATACTGCATGTGCCATGATAAGGCATCACATTTATTAAAAAGAATTGCAAACACTTACATATGTGCTTAATTTGGTGTCTTTTTGTACCATGAGCTAACAGAGATTATGAGGGAAAGAAGAAATCAGAACAAGGATAAAAATAATTCTAATTACCTACAGTTATGTTACATATACATAGAAGTGTATGCAAAACTGGAACTTACACTCATTTCTAGTACAAGATACAAAGAATGAGGTATGCAAGCATTATTTTTAGCTGCTAGCAAGATGATGATGCTATATAGCTCATCCTGCAGTAAGGTGAATGTTTTTCTTCTTTTTTTTTCAAATTCATTTCTTCAATGTTAATATTTTACTTACAATACATTTTCCAGAACCATCTTGACATCTATTTGAATTTCCATTGCAGTTGCAGGGAACACAGCGTCCAGTAAATAATCCCATAGTCTCACGATAAAATCCAAGGCTGCATTCCTAGCCAGAGGCAGGAAGAGAGAAAAAAAATGGTGAAAGTTGATGAAAAGAAAGTTTTCACAGGTTATGGGATGGGAAATTGTTTGCCATTCCCAAGGAGTAGTGGAAGTATACATTTCTTGATAAACTCTTCTAAGCCCATGTTACTGTTTTAATAACAAGTATTTTAACTCAGTAAATGGCAAAGAATGGACCTGAAGCAGTTTCAGCCTAAGCATCTGAACCTTGTGCTTTACATTTTGTGGTTGTGGGGATTTCACCATTTTGACTCTAACCTCTGAGCAAAACACATTTCCTGTGGCTGTGTACAAAGATGTAGAATATGACTTTTAAACCACAAAAAAAAAAAGATTTGGATATAGATTAATACTAGAGTGTACTCAAAGAAGAACATATGGAAATCTCATATGTTACCTAGTGGTTATATGAACTCTTGATAATAATTTAACTATAGTGTATTCTTTGGAAGTACTTCTAACAAGATATTTTTCATATGAATTCATCATGACTTCCAAAATAAGTCTACCTGGAGCTATATGAAACCACACTTAGGCTTAGCTAGATGATCTTACAAAACCTACAGTGGTCTAGTTTCTAAGTACAGGCTTGTCCCAAAGACTGGAAAAGTATGAAAAGAATGTTCAGGCACTGAAAACACATGAACAGAAATACAGCACATCAGATCCAAGTCAACTTTAAACAGGGAGCTGAACCAGAGGAATGTTATGAATGAAGCAAGAGACACTGTCGTTAAGTTTGTTAACCTACACCAGGTAGGCAGTAACTAATATGTTAAAACCAGTCTTGCTTGGCACGGGTGCAGAGGAAGCGAAAGTACAGGGAATTCTTCCTGGGCACGGAGCCTTCCTGTACACAGACCAATTCAGATATTCATGTCCACATTCTCTGCTCAACATCCCCCTCAGTCTTCTTCCACGTCAATCACAACAAAAATGACCGAGCGTTTAAGTCCATCCCTGCTTCTCTTCTCCAAGCTCCTTTTCATTAGTAACTAAGCTGGTGCAGTGTAAGGAAGATCACAGGTTATACTGAAGCAGGGAGAAAGCTGTGCTCCCATGATGCAAATACTTCCCAGATTCTTGCCTCAGGCAATGTAGTCCTGCAGTGTACCTGTACCTCACTGGTATATCACAATTAGAGGCTGGCCCCAATGACATTCATAAATAAAGTGAGAGTTGAACTTTAAAATCCATAAATCTTTTCTCATAGCAATTGCACCACCTAGATTGGTAGAAGTAATCTGAAAAGCAAAGCGTTTGCAGGACTGAGCTTCAAGTCACGTTCCAGTTGGTTGAAGCATAAGCATTTGTGCAGGGACAGAACTAACTAGTGTATTTATCAGCCCCATAAATACCAGAGAAAAAAATTAACTTCTCCCAAAGCAGATCCCAAAAAGAATATTGAGCTATTTAAACCAGATGCAAATGGCATCCTTGCCTTCTTCATATATGGGATAAATGAAAAAAAAAATGCAGAATACTAATATCATCAACAATTCTTTTAATATTGACTTCAGTGCGAGCAAAGACTGAATTCAGAATATGCATCCCCTCTTGAAATTTTTCAGATACATTTTAAAAATGGTGAGTATATTCCCTGAACAACAAGGATTCAGTATACACAGCTTCTGAAGAAGCCCGGGCCTGAAATATATTAAAGAGCATGACTAAGTAAAATATAGGCATTGGTGCATATAAATTTTACTTACTGAAGTCTCTTTTTGGAAAGCAAAATGAATCATTAGTTTTAGAAATATATCAAAATGCATTTGGACATATCTGTACAACTTCTTCTTTTTTCCTATTTACGCTCTCTTTAAACAATACATTTAGAGTACTGAGAACTTTATTTTAGAAATAATATTCTTAATATCGAAATATTTATTCCACGTGAAGGTAAAGCTCTAAGCACCTTGAAGTGCTTAGGTGTTCAGGCTGATTGTTTTCAAGTAAACAACAATTTAAATGAAACCTTTTGCACATACTTTTGTTTGCAAAATAATTTGAGGTAAAAGATTAGCCTTCTGATTACTCCTACATGAAATATTGTATAAATTGTTATAAAATGAGTTCATTTAAAAACAATGGGAAAGAAGGAAGCAAGGAAGAGAAAATGAATAAGTTACCTGTCTCAAGTTAAAATCCCTTTGAACTTGCTGGTGCTGACTTCTCTTCTGAAGATGAGGAAATGATAGCTTCTGTTGCATATCTTGTGCAAAGCAGTGCCCCATGGCTACTAAAATGACAACTAGCCATCCTATATTCTTTAGCCTCTGCATTTCGGCCGTCATTTTACTTTAGCTCAACTGTTAACATACGCTGTACTTTCAGTATTCAAATGTTCTCTTATACACTCCCTTATTCTTAAGCTTCTGACTCAGATTAATGAGGCTACGTGCTGTGATGGGCCCCACCTTTAAACTTTATACATGAGTCAAGTCGTACAGCACACATTACAATTCCTGAGGTTAACAAATAACTCTGCAATTCCTGTAGCTCAATATATACCTAACTCAGGGTGTGGCAGGCATCACCTTCTCCCCACCTAAAGCAGTCAGACAGAGCTAGTTGATTAGAATAGTAAATCACTGTCTGAGTAATGCTGCATAAACATACAGCACGTATGAACTACACAGGTTTGTGTCTTGATCACTTCCTTTGGGCTATATATTTTCACCAATTTATGTAAAAATACCCCCTAGTATATAAAGGCAATATGTTGTAAGCAATGGGATGGGAGTAGGAATTTCAGTCAATATTCATCAATTTGCATGTGGCACAGAATCAAATACGTGAAAAATTAATTTCTAGAAATATTTCCAAAATGATATTTAGCAGCTGATGAACAGTCCCTGAGTAGTGGACATACACGAGAGACATAAGTCAATTGTAACTGGCAGTTTGATCTCTGCAGCTGCTCTGGTCTAGATATTATTCTTTCATTCTCATTTCAAAAATGTTTTCAAGGTTAGTACAGCTATTGCTGCTTTATGGTAACCCTCAACCATTTTCTCAAACAATAATGCCTCATATTTTGTGTACTCTGTACACTGCTTATCTCTCCACTACTTTTTATGTTACCTCAGGTATTAATGCATGGGAACAGTTGAGCTCTAAGCTAAGCAAAGTGACAGCCAAAAGATTTACAGCCACAGGAGCAACTGGCTGGGGCAGGAAATAAAACTGAGGCTAGGATTTGACCATTCTTCAGGTGATAGTATTACTCTGCAATTTCCACGTTATCATTCACAAAAATATCTCCAAATATTTTGCAAATATGGACAACTTAAGTTTTAAAAAGTTTTCCTATAAAAATAGGAAAATGTTAGCCACCCCAGCAGACTAGGAAAGCATCCAGAATTATCTAGGCTCAGTTTCCATCCCTTGGACCTTCTCATGCATTTACCTTATACTGAACCTTCTCCACATGTAGGGTCTCACAGGCTTTGATCAAGTCAACTCTGACCTTCTCTCCATTAAAGTGAGTATAGACTGAGATACTTCAGCCTTTCATAGGGCAGCAGAGAATTCCTCATTATAGGACTTAATACATGTAAAATGACATTTACAGTTCCGCAAAGCGATCAAGAGTTGAATATCCCTACAGAGCTACTTAGACAGTGAAAGTAATTGAACCATCAGAAGTGCACACACTTACAAGAAGCATATTTAAGTATTTTAATAACTAGTTTGTTTCTCTAACTAAAGCAGTATGTATAGCTGCAGGCGAGACAGAAGATAATGGTACAGTATGGAGGCAAACATTTCCTACCTGACATGAGTCACCAGCATACTCAGGAGGGCAGGAGCATGTCTCTACATTGTACGCAATGCTGCCACTTCCTGTGTTGGTGGCTTCTTCCAGCCCAACCTCACCAAGGGTTAATCGCTGAGTCTCCGTGAAGTAAAGGCCTCTGATGTGTAAGCCATCTAGTCTAGACAGGATTACCATCAATTCTTCTCTGGATACAAACTTATTGCTGCTGGAATGCCTGAAGCTTCCCTGCACATTAAGAATACAAAATTAGCACAGCCCTGCAGCTTCTTCAAAAGAATATCTGCAGAGAAGACAAGGAAAATGGAAAAAATAATGGAATAGACCCCTATAGTCCCAGGTACTGTGGGGGAAATAGAGGTCAGGAAAATAAGAATCATGAATGTAAACACAGAAAAGGTGGGAAAAGAATAATGAGCATAAAAAGGACATATTCTGTACTTCGCATATTTACTAGTAACTGACAGTATGTGCCAGCTCCCCCCAAAATACAAAATACCTGAGAAAGATGTCTGCAATCAACTGGTATGTGCTGCAGAAAGAAAAGTGGTAGAGAAATTTCTTGTGTGGGCAGACAGAAGGAAGGATAATCAAGAAACAGTTCAATAGACAGAAAGTGAAAACTTTCTGATGCAGAGAGATGCTGATATTGGGAAAGGTACAGGAGACTTTGAAGTATCAAGAGTTTGTCCTATGATAGGAATAGTGACATGAAAGGTACATGAGACTTTGAAGTCTCAAGAATTTGTCCTAAGATCGGAACAGTGATGAAGCAAATAGATTCCTTGTCAGTCATCCGAATTTTTTTCAGAGGTCATTTACCAAATCAAAAGAGGCTAGAGGAAAATTATTTTATGAGTAAGCAAGTCCTAAAAGTCCAATCTTTCAGAGCTGTCTTCACACAGCCTACATGAAAATGGAATTTGGCTTGAAGAAACATTATCTTTGTCGCCTGTACATGGGACAGAAAATAACCCAGTTTGACTCTCTGGGCACAGATTTAAGGTAGAAATGCTAACTCCATCTGTCTAAATGTTGGGCATCTATTCTAAGTACCTAGACTCCTTTTAGAGTCAGAGAAGGAAAACAGGTAACAATTCATTCCATCTCTATTAAGTACATGTCTGGGGCTGGGATGAATCATCTGCCATTGATTGCTGAGTCAGTATTACTCCACCGACTCCAGAGGGAGTACTAAGGGAGTGCTAAGGACTAGACTGGACAAGATGCCTAACTTAAAGGGGCTAAAATTAGGTGGCATGAGTCAGGACCCAGGTTCAATCTGGCAGTAAAGAGAAGAAAAAAATATATATGTAAATGCTATATTTTTTATATATATATTTTTTAATATTTAAAATCTATAGTAGTTAAGTTTTTATTCATTAGCATTATCAAATATTTGGTATTTCTGCACAGGTTACTGGCATATTTTTATGTACCTCAGAGAAGAAAAGGGAAGGAATGTGAAATAGACTCTGATCAACTAAGAAAATTAGGTCATTCCATTTTAATTTCTTACCTCAACTAGCTGTACACGGCCATAATATTGACGGTCAGGCAGTGGGTTGTTAGGATCCACATAAACTACTTTCATCTGCTGGCCCTGTGTGAGAATGAGAATATAAAATTACCATTTCACTACTTTCTATGATGAAGTGTTTATATGTTGGTGAAGCACATTAATCCTGTCATTTGGGGCATAAGAACTAAGTAATACTGGTAAAACTGTATGTCATTTTGTCAGCAAAGTAGTATAGCAAGCGCTGTGTTCTAGTGTCAGCACGCTTTTCCCTGCTTTTGCTGATTAATTTCCTTGCTTTCAGATAAAACACTGACATAATTAAATTAATGCTTGCCAATTTTTACAAGAACTAGTTATTACTTCTGTTTTGCCTTTGCAAATGGTCCCTCGCTGCCCTTACCTTCTTGTTAGGAAAGCAGCTGCCTACTGATATCATCTTTAAAGCTTCCCTTGAGTGTAAATTTTTTTGTTAGCATGAAAAGGGAAGTAAAAACAAAACTGGACTAAGCAACGCTCTTGACCCTATACCCTAATGCACAAACAAGTCAGATAGTACAGAAATAATTCATGAAGCATATTTTCCAATGAGAATCTTAAAAAAATGAATTAATATTTCTAATGGCCTGAAGAAACAAAACCACCCAGTTGGGAATTTAAACAAAGAACTGAGGTTCTACTTTTGGCCTTCATCTAGCTAAATTAAAAAGCAGTTAACCTAAAATGCATTTTTACTTCAGTCCATCAAAGGCTTACAATTACACTTAATTTTACGCTGAAGAAAATTCTCACAGAAATGAGATTAATTACACATGGAATTCAGGACATATTTTGCAAAGTCAAGGCCATGCTTGCTGACAAGTGTGCAATCATTAATTAATTTTTTTCCACAGGTGCATTTTACAGACAAAACTCTATTTTATCTTTTTATTTGTTCTCAGGTCACTTATACTTAATAATATGTTACTCCAGCAACAGAGACAGGTGTGTTGACGGCTTTGAGCAAAATGCAATAAAAACACTTTTATAGAAAAGTAGCATATTGCTGTAAATGTTAAGCACACTACAGGAGCAAAATTCACCATAGCTGTAGGATAATAGAAAAATTCTTGGTACTGGTATTGCTTGAAAGAAAAAATAATAGTATAATAGTACAAAACTTACTGTCAGTTGTATATCAGGTCTCTTATCCAGAAGAGCCATGCCTTCACTAGGTAAGCCAAATGATTTCACTTGGTAACTTAGGTAGCCACCATATGAAGAAAGCTACAATAAAATACACAAGATTAGAAATACTTTACTGCACTATTGCTTGATATTAATATAAATTTGTATTCAAGTTTACCCCTTCATCCACCATTGTAAATAATATATTCACTCTTTCTTCTTTAGACCAAATATGCAAATACATGTTGCTTGGAAGAAATTATTTTTTAAATTGTTCACTTTGTATATCTGGCAGCACTTCATGAGCAGTAACTGTTACTGTTCTCTGAAAGGTCATCTGCACCTTTCTTTTTTTTTTTTTTCTTTTCTTTTCTCTCTCTCTCTTTTTTTTTTTTTTTTTTTTTTTTAAACACCTGGGATCATGTCAGCTGTGTCATGAGAAAATCAAACATTCACATGAATGTTCTTCCCCAGATTCTACAGGACGGATTCTGCTCATCAAGAACAGACACCAGAGTGACAATGAAACTGGAAGTGTATACCCCACAAACAGCCATGGATCAAAAAAAGAAGTCCGTCTGAACATGTCAAAAGCATTTTCTAAGCTTATGACAAACCTGAATCTAATGAGGAAATCTTTGTCCCACCTTCTGGCAGACAGGACTTCTACTAATCTCAGCTCTATAAAAAGGTGATAACAGACCATTGCTGCTGTTTGAGCTAAAATTACCCTTCTTTTGAACTACTGATGACCACAGAAGGCCTTAAACCAAAACAAATAAATATACTGCTGCCCAAACCAAAGACTTACGCAAGTATGTTTGAATTATCTGACAAATAGCTTCCCTGGGCTGTTTAGGAGTGAATAAGTTAGAAACATATAGAGAGGAAAAGAAGCTCCAGGCACAGCCTAGATGGTTCTTTTCCTACCAATAAAAGCCTAGATGGAGGGTTTATGGGCTAGGCGCTAGGTGAAACAAAAACTTCAGAAGAGTAATTAGCCGCCTTTTGTGGCTTGACCTCTCCAGTGCCCAAACAGGACTATTTGCAGCCTTTAGGGATAGACAAGCCTGCATCCAAGAACCACCTGATTCCATTACCAATTTCCCCTCCATCTGCAACAACCTGCAACACCTCAGATTTCCCTTTGTCTCTCAGATTAGGAAAGATAATGATATCATAGTCAGGTCAACTCTATAAATTTTAGAATTTTATGCCTGAAGTGTGTACAGGCATTTTAATGATTTCTCCTTCAAAGGCTATTCTCCACAAAACATTAAGAATAAATCTTGCAGCCACTTGGATTGGGATGATCAACATCAGACGAAGCATTTAACATAACGGAAAACAATTTGCTAACTCTTGATTTTGGCTAATAAACTCTACATCACTAGCTCCAAATGAAATCTGACTCTCGGATCTACAGCAGTGAGATGTTAAGTTCAGAAAAATAAAAAAGCTCGAAACCTCAGATGAAAGTATATGTAACAAGCTGATAAGCTGAAATCAGGTGTTTCTCCACAGATATACTAATTTCTTTTCCATCTCTTGCTGTCTGCCCTTACAGCTTATGCTTGTTTTTGACATGGAAGGAAGAACAGCTTTGCCAGGTTTTAGTGTTCTGCAGGTAAACGCCAGCATTTGCTGTATCATTTCCCTGTATACTTTGATGAATTACAAACAAAACACAGACATCTCGCTACTAAATTTGTTCCTTTGATCACAGAGCCATAATTAATGCTATTATATTTAGCCAACTGCATTTTCAATAGAATCATTTGGAACTTTGGCTATAATCTCCCAGCACAATCAAAACAATCCTGTATAAATAAATTCTTCAAAAATTGAAGAAAATTCAAGTCAGAACTAATTTCCTGTTTAACATACATTTTAGAACCGTACCATACCACAGGCCGTTACGTTATTGGGTTCTTTCTGAATAAGCAGCATCTTTGGAAATGGAAAAATATGAGTCTTATCAGCTATCCTCTGTATTCTATATGCATACTATTTATTTATAACATTAGCAGTACATTAAATAGTATTAAATAGTGTTAAATAGCATTAAACAGTATGTTTTTGGTTATAATTTTAACACGGTACCCAAAAGTCAAATGTTGTGATTCCTGGCAGGTGAGGGGAGAGAGGTAAGAATCTACTGGGGGAAGAGAGATAAATGCATCTAAGATAGAGAAGTAGACTTTTTATCAATGGTGTTGGCAAAAAATGAATACTTAATATAAAAGCACATGAGTTAGGTGTCACTTACCTTCTCTCCCAGGTAAGATGGCGGTGCTTTCCAGTACAAACTATGCACTGAAGTAGGCAATTCTTGAACATCAGCCACAACACTATTACTGACTGGATTGAAGGTTACTGGAATGTCAATGTTTTTATTCACTGTCTCCAAGCGCCAGTTCCGCATGTCGACAAACTAATGAAAATACATAAAGCAAATAAAAGCTTGTTTTATCCTTTTCCAGGATCAACTAATGAGGCAAAAATATTTTGACTCTTTAATTCCCTAAGAATTAAATTCAATCCTTTTAGAGCCAGCCTAAAGCCTTTGCACAATGGATGTTGCAAGGACCTCAAAAGAGAGCATAAGTGGGACAGATGTGCCAAAGGTATTGGGACGTAGGCATTTGGTTAGCTAGCTGTGAACTAAATTCTGTCTTCAGTCACATGAAGACATAATCCTTATGGAGATGACTAGTAATTCATTTGGTGACAAGGTGACAAGGACATAATTTGCAGATGTATTTTTATGTTCATTCCAAAACCACGCCAAAGATACTAATCAAAAAGACAGAGCATGGACCTGTTGTAGTAAGGTAAGGTAACAAGGAGGGAAGGAACATGGTAGGATATTATGGGGAGGCAGGCAATATAGCCTAAAATTCTGGCTCTTTACTACTGTACATTTCAATTTGGCTTTTCTTTCACGAAAGACCAGACATCGTGTTATTTATCATTATGCTCTTGAAAGGAAAGCATAATGTATATGGACCAGAACAGTTCACAAAGCAATATGACAAAAAGATAGACATGTTTTCAAGAACGGGCTTTGGTGAGGACAGGCAATCACTGGGTGAAAGCTCCCTAAAGCCAATGGAAGTTTGCTACCGACTTCACCAAGGCCAGGTTTACATCCTTTGCTTGTAAATAACAAAGTACCACAATCTGGATTACATCTAGTCTATGTGTAAGTCTGAAGCAAACTCCACATCCAACACTTGAGGACTCTGCTTCTCTCTTCTCTTTCTCTTGCACTGTTTCAGGCAGCTGTTCCTTATTTTCAGTCTTCGTCGAACTTACATTACTTCTACCACTCATTTATGCTATTGTTACTTAAATATATAACATTTATCATCTCCTTCTCCTTTTCTTTCCTCCTTCATGTAATTTCTTTTTTTTTAAAGGGAGGGAGGAAGGACAGCTCTTATTTCTACAATCTCTGTGTTATTTCTCACACATTTCTTAGGTTCCAAAATGTGTCTATGGTACAGAGATGTAAAATGACAAATGCGCTTATTAAAGCATCTTGAAGGAGACCATTGACTTTAATGATGAACTGGTGTATGAAGCTAAAACAACAGACAGCCTGCTCAATTACTCCAGCTACTGATTTGTAAGCAAACAGGTAAAAAGGGCTGTTTCTGCCGAAAGGCACTTTCAGACTATACAGAAGTCTTAATGAGGCTGCGCCATAATCTGCACTATTTCTTGCAGAATATTTCTCATCCTTAGCAGCTAATAAAATATCATTTTGATTTTTAAAGAAATCTGCCATTTCCTTAATGGGAAAAAAATGCAGGTTCATGATAGCAAAGAAAAAACTATTGAATACACCTTGGTTCTACGACGATTTGTACTGCGACAGTTGTTGGTTGCCCCAAAACAAAAGCAAGAGGTGCATCCCTTGGGATTAGAAGGGTCCAGATAAAATGATCCTGGCTGGCAAACATCACATTCTGCACCTTCAACATTCTCCTGTTAAGGCACAGTTGAAATAATTCTTAGAATTTTCCTTGTGTTAATGGTTAGGCCCCCAAAATTTGCACATAAACCAAATCTTCTGACAGAATAATTATTTAAATATATGGAAGCACAAATGAAAATCTATGCTTCTCTGTATACATCATATTCCAAATGCAAACAAAACTGACTGAGCTGCTTAGCTATGAGCTTTCCAGTATACAAAGTGAATTGCGGAGTGATAAATATTAGTCAGAGACAGCTGGTAACTTCCCTGCCAAAACCCTCCTGCTGGGTTTTCCAAATCTGCAATATAAATGGTCGCTTGTGAAAGTTCACATTTATCACATTCAATTATGCAAATCACAACAAAAGAAGACTTCCTGGATATAATGATGTGGTGAAATGTCAACTGGCATAACATAGCTAAGAAAAGCATGGGACCTGCTTAACATCCAAAAACTGAGGTGCAGATGCATAAAGCAGATGAGTGTGTGCTGTAAAGAGTGTTTCAGTGAATCACTGAACATCTACGTGGTAGCACCTTAACCTCCTGCAAAGATGACTGCCTGTGAAACTCACAGATAGTGAACTCATTAAAAAACTGCATTTATCTACAGTCATGATAATCTGTGCACTTACTGCATGGTGAGGTGTTTCTGCTCAGATGAATTTAACTCTTACTGAAAACTTGGTGATAAATTCACTTTATTCACCCAATTAAATACAAAATAGTCACCGAAGTGCAAATGATGTTTATGAATGCAAAAGTAATTTGATTTATCTGACCTTGCAGAGACAAATTCCTATCTGGGGATCACAAACATCTGGTTCTGTTCCACCTCTGTTGCAATTACATGGAACGCAGTTTGGGAAACCATAAGTACCAGGACCACACCGATCACACTGCCGTCCCTTTATTCCTGGTTTGCATCTTTATCAACAAACAAACACAGCAGCAGTTAGTTCTTCTCACATAGGAAGGAGTCAGTGGGAGAGACAGGAAGAGGGGGAGAGAGGGAGGAGAAAGAATAAAACCAAGGGCAGATCAATCTTTGAAGTGACTGCACGGCTATGAAACAACTGCATCACTTCCAAGGGAGAACAGCCACAGGTTAGCATTGCCCTCAAATTCTAACTGTGAGAAGTACTGCAATTTTTTATAGTGGTCATACAACTACTGAAGGATGGATCTGATTTTGAATGGTATAAATGCTTACAGTGGAATTAGATGTCTGCAGCTGTTCAGTGCTTGGAGCAGGGAACTACTCTTTGTATACACCAAGGTGAAACATGCACATCGTACGCAGGTAAGCAGAGCCAGCAAAAGGTTCATAACTGGTGGATGTGACAGAGCATTAGTTGAGGCACTTGCCTGCTAATAAGGTGGAGAATCCCAGGCATATGAATAATTACGGTGACTTCAACCTGCCACAGTTAGTTTAAAACTGTTCACAAGGGATAAAATTCACTTTGCTCACAGTGAAGGCTGAGTGTCTTGGATGTATTTAGGTGAAGTACAGAAGATGTGAAAAACAACAACAAGCTATGAACAGGACTTGAGATAGCAGAGAACATCTTTCTTCAGGAGCAGCTACCTCCTACTGCCTTTGGAACAAACTTGCACAGACTGATAAAACTAGTTAAAATGTGGGTCTGATGATCCTTCTTGCTCTTGTCCATGCTGGCCTCTTCTCACAATCTATCTTTACCAGGCCAAAACAGGTTTCAAGAGAGTAAGGATCCCTTGAAAAGGAATGTCTGCCACCACCAGCAATCACATTTTTAAATTTTATCTGTGATAAGATGATTTTTAAAACTCTCACCAAGTTGGCAGAGTCTCCTTTGACTCAAAGCACCACATTTATACACACACTAATACTATGAATTTAATGGAATAACAGTTAAAGTATGTGGACAAGTATACTGCACTTCATGTAAAACTGGAAAACAATTACTCAATTCAGCAAACAATGCGTGAAGTGTGTCACTGTCTCCCTGAGTGTGTTACCCACACAAGCAAATAGCTGGAGCTAAATGCGGGCTTTGAACTTCATGTAATCCACAGAAGGAATATTAATCAGAATGTAGTCATTGGCTACATACTTCAGTAATCAGTCCAAAAGTATTTGCTAAATGTCATATTTTGCTTCAGAGTTTCTTTTACCAATTAGCTGTCATTTTCATAGATATTATCAATTAGGCTGCAAGTGAAAAATACCACCTTTAAAGTCAGGCAATACAGCTTTTCACTGAAACAGAAAATCTCACTATTTCTGAAAAAAATTATCCTCAATTTTACTGGAGCAGAAACGTGCTTAGCCCTTTCTTTGGAGTGTTAGATTTTATTTGACTGAATTATTGATTTATTTTATTTATTTTTGCACAGCTTTGGTTGACTTGTATGAGGGTAAGGTATGGGAGAAATGAAAGCAGAAACTAATCAGATTTAGAGTGCATCAGGAGATGCAGAATATGCCACACTTTTACCCTGAACTCAAACTGCTATGAAAACAGATTCTTATTGTGCCTTTAGGATAAGACAATTATCAAATCACCTGATATGGAAAGGACAGACTTACAAAATAATTTAAATTCAGGAAATAATACATGTATTCTCCAAAAATGAGGTTTCTGTCATATTTACAGGATTAATGGCAGAGCAGGAAAGACCATATTTTTTTGTTAGGACTGCAAACACATAGCCAAACCAATTAAATTCAATTAACTCAGACAATGTGAATAGGAGAATAAAAAACTAAGGAATTTATTTTCATCTCAATATACTGAGATACACAAAAATAAGCATATGTCATGTGCAGGACATAATTTTAAGGGCAATTATCACCTATGGTTCCAGTGGAACAATATTTTCCATACACACAGCACCTATCATCAAAGTTTCCCAAAACTCATTACAAACACTATTCAAGCTTTACAGTTCTTAAAAACATTACAGGAGTTTAACCCAGATTTTAGACAGTTGAAGGTCAACTGCAAAGTTTTAAGAATTTAGGAGATTATGTACACAATTATAATTGATGTACATATCTGGAAGTCAGGATGATCTGAGGTTTGCTACTAACTGGACACTGGATAAGCCATACGAGATGGACAAAAATTAGGTAACTTATCCTGAGTAGATGATATGACACTGGCAAACAGAAGTCAAGCCCAGGAATCCCAAATCCCACCATTAATTACCAGGACAAACCAAGTTTTCACTAAATATTCCAGGTATCTCTGAAGCAGCTGAGTTCTAACTGTAGGCTAGCCTGCTTTAGCCCCAATTCATAAAAATTGCCCACATCTCCTCCAAATACCTGAAGAGTGAAGCAAACCACTCATGCATTTTTAGAACACACTTTTTTTTATATTAGTTATAAAGTGAGTTTAATCCAATAATCCAAACTTACTTGCATTGCCCGTTGTTTTTATCACATTCTGGACTTGCCACATTAACAACGCCTCTGTCTGAACAGTTGCAGTTTTCACAGCCAGCAAGAGGGTGATAGCTGAAATAATGTTCCTTGCACACTTCACATTTTGGTTTCATCGTTTGAGGAGGGCAAATGCATTTACCAGTTATGTCATCACAAAGACGCTGGCCACAGTTGCATGCTAGGTCAAAGAAAATGTTCTATAAATTAATCATATCCCAATTCATAATGATCAAACTTCATTGAGTCTGCATACAAAACAAACACACAAAACCTCATAAAGGACATAATTCTTTTCTGTCTTTCACCGTTTTTAAACCTGAGCAGCTTGTTTGACTTCAACAATTACAATGATGTGAGAATGACATGAAGCAGGGTCACAGACACTAACTGCGACTGTGACTGTTTCAAAGAATAGCTTGAGACTCTGGCTCTTTTCCAAAGATTAGTTCCTTACATTCATCGCAAGCATTATTATTATTTCCCAAAATTTCCAAACATTAAACAATCAGGAGTTTTGATGTTAAGGACAACACTTTTACAAGCAATGCTAATAAGGACAGAATATAATATCTGGGGAAGGCAGCTGAGGAGTGTTGATGTAATCTATCGGTCTGTTGATGCTATTAGGAATAATTTTATGTCTCTGATTATCTATGGAAAGTCTTGAAGGCTGATATACAACAGTAATAACTTGGAAACTATTTCACAGTCAGTACAGAAAAATCCATTTGACTGGAAGAGTGGCAATATGGATTTTAATCAGTAAAACTGTAAGCCTACTACATGTGATCAGACAATACATGTGAAGGCACACTTCACTGTAAACCAGGTGTGTTTAAAGGGAAGAGGATTACTTCTGTTAAACTGAAACCCACCTAAATCTAAGCTAGCTCACTCAGCCTCTCTCAGGATCAAGGCATATACAGAAAGGTGAAGCTGCAGTACCTATTCAATGAGAACAGAGAATAAAAGTCAGGTCAGCTGCTGAATAAGTCAGAGCATATACTTACACTTGCAGAATGGAAATCCATAGTAGCCAGTTTGGCATCGACTACACCGACGACCAATGACATTCGGTCTGCAAATACACTGTCCTCCCATGGGGCTGCAAGTAGGGCTTGTGGCACCTGCTCTATGGCAATTACACGACACTGCTCCGTTATTGTAGAAAGCCACTAGCGACCTCATAGAATCCTTACAGAAGGCTGATGATCTTTCTGGGCTATTGAAATTAAAATATCAATCATGTAAGGACTTGGAAATTGTAATGTACATACTTCACAGTGGTTCAGTGAATTAGGGTCCTGTCCTTAATAAAGTTCCCTGACACAAGGATGGTATCCATACACATGCAGGGATATACTTTAATTGTAATTAGTAAAAAATGGCTTTGAACATGTAAGTAAGAGATTTTTTTTTCAAAGAAAGTGCATATACTAGTCATATCCGCTCAGGCATGCCAAGCGAAATACCAAGGATGGAAATACCAAAGACAGAAAGATGACACAGATTTTCCTCTTTTGTACAGTGAGCAATAAAGCTCTACCTTTACCTTTCATTTACAATAGAAAGTCATGGAAAGATGACTCATGGAATTTTAATGGGCCAGCATAAGCCATGAAAAGCATATTCATGTAGCACAGTGACGGGGATTTTCGGTAAATTTCTTTAGTATGGAATGAAAATAGTATTAATTCACAGCTTGCTGACAAAAGTTCAGTTTTTTAGAATGTGCTGCTTACTCGATATAAAAACTGTTTCCTCCACACTGGCTGATAAAATCAAATGACTTGTCCACAGTCTTTTTTTCAAGAATTTTGTAACTGTAGTCATCTGCTGGAACAACTAAGATGTTTTCCTTGAAACAACAAGAAAATTGAATTTTATATTTCAGAGAAAAACAAAAGAAATGAGCATTTATATATTTAAATGTTGCTTCATTATTAGTTCTGGATTTTCTCACAAACCATAACATTTCAACTGAAAAAATAGGAAAATATATTTCATATATATTTCATATCCTCCCCCCCCAAGCTCTTACAATACAAGCAGTGCACAATAAAAGCAGAGTATTGTATCTTAAAAATTTAAAATACAAAAATAATGTACAAGATCCTAAAAATTTGAAACAAAAAATTCAAAAACAAATTCTGGCTTTCTGGCTTTCATCTTTGCATCCATTTCTAAATGAAGGTGAAACCAAGAAGAGTATCTCCAAGTACCTTTGTGTAGTAAACTTACCATAAAGAGCATTCTTCCATCAGGTATCATTACCATAACAGAGACCTCAGGTTCAGAAACATCAAGTTCAATTTGGCTTTCTGCAATCACCTGATCCCGACAGCCAGCGGTATGAGGGCAGAATGAAGCATTGAAGGAACCTAGAAGAAAAGATAATGCTCAATGTCCCAAAATGCTTAGAAAGGGAAGGGAAAAGAACTTAGAGTAAAGTCGGATGCTCACCTGACCACGTGTGTCCTGCATCCACACGCACTTGCACAGAGAATGCTGGGTGTGCTGGCTGATAAAAATGTACCACAAATACGTATCTGCCCAAGTGGGGCACTCTCCCACTCAAGGTGATCTGGTTCTGCAGAAACAAGAACAGCTCTGATAACATATTTGTTTTGTGAAATATATTTGTTTTTGTGTGCTTTGCTCTGCATTACCTACCTGCAATGAAAGACACAGTGCTCAGCATCTCTAAGAAGGTTAACAACATCTTCCAAGAATATGGCATTATGTCTGCATGCTCCTATCTGTTTGCATGCCAAGCATATCCTAATTCTTTCCTGCAGTCTGTGAGACTACTACGTGGTTTAGAAAAAAATTGGTATTTTTGTTTCTGTATATTACCTTTTTGGCTTACCTATCTGCAGCATTTTAGTCATATCGCATCATTAAGTTTTGATTCTCTTACAGTACTTGATCTAATTAACTTTTCTAACAACATATTTTGTGACTTAGGAAACAATATTTTCAAAATATGAGCTACCTGTAAAGGTGTCAAGGTGACTCCATTAATTGGGTCAGAAGGTAAAGGAGCACTCAGTGGATCATAGAGTATACTTCTCTGCACTTCGGAAATTTTTCCATCCTTGAATGCATCCAAAACCAAAGCCACTGGTGGAGTTTCATACACTGAAGGAATGCATGTTGCACTAAAAAAAAGAATTATATTAATTACTCTTGGGGTCAGGAAAATTCCTTAAGCATCATGAAAGAAAAAGCAGACAAATGGTAAAAGCTAATATATTAAAATGTAATACAAATAATAACATAATAATAACAACAGTTGCTCTTTGGAATTCTATGTAAACACTAAGAAAGCAGATGAAAACAAGATGCAGAAATTTAACTCACAGAGGGGAAAGTGTAAATTGATTTTATTTACTCAAAATTTCCACAATCTGATCAGCTTCAATGGAAAAGATGAAGCTGAAAAAAAGATGATGAAACAAAGGCAATCAAGAGTGTTGAAATAAAGTAAATAAGTAAATTTTAATGAATCCAGTTAGTTATACTCAACAACATCTGAACTAATACTGAATTCTCAGTTCTACAAATATTTATGTACGTGTATCCTTTAAACATGCCAGTTATCACACTGAATTCAATGCAACTACTTAAGTACTTAAAAGTTAAATATACCCTCAAATATTTGTAGAATTGGAGCCAAAATAAGTAACAGTACTCCTTAAAAGCATACTTATCCATCTACTGCTGTATTTAACTATTTCTGTCTTGTTATGTTTAATTCCAAAGATCTTGATTGAGAGAAGTATGTTCTAAGACTGCAGGAGAAAATGTTAGTTGATGGTTTCATGCCAGTCACTTGTGGTATTTATTCACTTCTTGTAACTACTGAATTGACAGTGATTAATCTTTATTCAAAAAAGGTCCAGAACTGGAATGACAAGTATGTTCCAGAGCCAGAACTGAGATGTATTTGCCAGGGCCGTGTGGGAAACCACGTGCAGCAGTCACTTTAACTATTAAACCGAGCCAAGGCTTTGAATCTTTCAACTTGGTGAACACTAAACACATTCACAAAATTAAAAATGCAGCCAGATAGGGCCTTTACAACACAACATAGATAAATAGTAAATGCTATATGCTGGAACAGAAGCAAATAACAAGAGATTAAAAGCAAAGTTAAACGTATATATTTTCACATTTGTTTTACTTTAAATCATGTTTTTTACCCTGCCTCTTTTCCTCATTTTACTCAGTGTATAAATGCCCAGGAATGCAAAATTCCTTTGGTGTGAGGACAAACATTTCCTATATTAGTGCTAGAGAGGCTGTCTCTGTACAGTCACATTCCTTTATCCCATTTACTATCCGGATTTTTCTGTTTTCTATTTTAATTCAACCATTATACTAGAAGTTATCAATCTGGAAAACTATTAGACCTAGTCACCAACTCTTTCTGCCTCTCAAGTTTTGTAAACGGCATTTGCTCTTACTTTAAGGCCCTTTCCTTTGCTAGATCAGTAGGAAAAAAGCCTCAGGACTAGATTCCCAAGGGACACTGAAGGAAGTGCAACAGGAATTGAGATCTGGGGCTCCCTAATTAGGAAGCTGCAGTGATAGCTTCTCTCCAGCCCAAAGAATACTAAAACATATGGAGAGGGGAAGAGTTTCAACAGGACAGAACAAGCGCTCTGTGCAACCCAAAACAGACTACCACTGAGCAGTCAGAGCCTCTGCTTGAGAAGCAGAAAGTTCAAGTCCAAATCTTCTGAGCAAAAAGGAGACATCAACCTGGGTCAACCAAGCTGCATATGAGTGCTCTCATTACTGGTCCTATACAAATATAAAGGACTCCTCCTTTATGGATCACCTAGCATTGCTGTGCATGATGAATGCAGAGGGCACACGTGCCATACAGGCCTCACAATGAGATGGGCATAGGAATGGCTTGTGTGTCAAGTGGGGATTTACATGTTGAGTAGTTTGATACTGCCAAGTTGAGCTGGAGAATTTGTGAATTTTGGACAGCTCAAAGGGCCTTCACATCCCTAACCTAATACAAATTAAAGCCATTTTTAAAAAGGTGAAGTGGTAACACACAGAATGAAACTCCAGATAGAACTGTAACCACTTCAGGCCTGGTAATTCATGACTTGCCACGGAAGTAGTCATGTCTTTCCAACTTGGACACCTTTCATACTGTATGGTATGTGAAAGAGATGTTTTCTAAGGCATTAGCACTGAATAGTTCAGACAGGCTAGGAAGAAACTAGTATTAACAGAATCCTGTGAAAACCTGTGAGATTAATGCTAACATTTTTGCTTTTTACAAGTACTACTTCGTAACATTGGCCTACCAATCATCTCTGAGTCACCGAGCAAAGGTTCATAAAATCATTAGAATTCCATTTAGTCTGCCTTTCAAGATCTTTTTCAGAGAACACGAAGGATAAAAACAAGCAAATTACCTTCTGTCGTGGGTACTCTGGTAAGCAGCTATGCAGTGTACTTTAGGCTCTGTGTATTCTAGAGAAAATTCTTCAGCTGATATAATACAAACTTTGTGCTGAAAAATAAGCACGAGGCACAATTAGCAATTAAAGTTGTAAATAACAATGTAAATAACAATAATTAATGTTATAAATAACAGAACTAGGCTTGAAAGGGAAGGATGGACCCCAATTTTAGCACAGGGAGACCTGAGTCCAAATCCATGTTCTGCCATGGAATTCCCACACAAATTTGGACCCCTTTACCTATCTGCACCTGAATGTCTCAGTGTTTAAATATCATGTTTCTGTCCTTCTCAGGGCAATGTTGGCTGTTGGGAGGTTAAATAGATCAAATTGTAAGGATACATATGGTAATGGGAATCCACCACATCTGTCAGAAACTAGTCAGAAGCTAGCCAGAAGCTAGCCAAGGAGAATACAGTGTGGGAGAGAGAAGCCCTCATCAGTGGCATTAAGGCTTTTTTGGATTCTAGGGGATCTCCTGAGCTTTCTGAAATGCAGGTACTAACAGTTGCTAGCACGAAGTCCGCAGGAATGAGTTTCAGTGAGGCCAGGATTTCTCCCAGTAGATTCAGAACTCATCTTAAAAGCCAAGGAAACTTCATATGATGTTTTGAACTAAAACTTCACTCGAGCAAATGAAGCTGTGATAGTTCTGCTATAGCCGTGGTTGCCTAAGCATAATAGACAAGGCTTGTAGGTAGACACAGCAGCTTGTACTACTGAACTTCACTTACAAAATACACTTGTGCATGAACTACATGAAAGGAGACAAAAATGTCTGATAAGCAGTAAGGTCACTAACACTACATGATTAATATAAATTAAAATTGCACAGGAAGCATGCATTAATGTGCAAAGTGATCCAGTTTAGAAGCAGGTCTTCCAGGAGCTCAGCTTGTGTTTTAGAAGTATTGAGCAGGGAATGTAAAGCTTTATAGGGAGTAGGGAATTTAACTTTATAAGCTAGAAGGCAGATCCCTTTTCTTGAGCATTGTGCCTATCTTGCCTGTAATGACCCATGGGACTCCAGCCCACGGCAGCAGAACAAGAGTAGTCTCTGAAACTCTGAACTGTACTTTAGGAGTGCCTAAAAAGTTTGTATGAACCACTGGCTGGGTTAGATAGCTCATATGCACCAGTCTGACATGAAGACTATCAATCTGTAAGAGCCCTTCTTGAATGCTGACTACACATTTCTTCTTTCCCCTTTGCTATTTAGACCAGATTTCTGAATTCCAAAGTTGGGGATGGTTCCCCTTTGTCCTTCTGTTCTTCTACATGACAGGGGGCCATATGAGGGTCTTTAACTCCAAAGCTGCTGAGATACTAACTCCATGGTCATGTTAGCACAGAAGCTCTCCTTTTTCCCCCTTCCTTCTGTCTCTTGCTAACTGCAGTCTTTACATTTAACACAGTAGCACCTTCTGTATCTCAAGAGAATATTCAAAATTATCTGACAGCAAGTTTATTCAGAGAATGAAAGTTAGAATTTAGAGCATAAGAGACATATTTGGAGATACAGCATAATAACATCAGCATCTTTTGGACACGGATCTTGTTAGCACAGCAGTCACTACAGGGAACTAACAGACAATTCGACTGATATTTGTTAACACTGAGCACTGCCGCATGAGAAGAAGAAAGCATATATCAATTGTTATTCCTAATAGTTCCATGAAATTTTTCTGTGTTTACAACTGGATTTCAACTTCGGATTTTAATCAAGTGCTCAAAAAGCCTTGTGTTTCTAAAATAGAAAATACCAAAACAACTTAGAAGGAAATTCAGTGTAGAGAAAAACGTGTTACTGGTGTATCCAAAACACAGCAGTGAAAGTTTTCCATTCAAAGTATTTAAAAGTTCTGGCACATCAAAAGTGAATGCATTCATTACCTCAGATTTTGTAAGAGACCCAGGAAATTCCCATATGGATTTTGAGGATGAAAAAAAGTGAGAGATACAGGAAAACAAGTAAAATGATGAAGAATAAAAGCTACTCAAAGACTTTTCATTTAAACTTTACATGTGGAAAAGAGAGAAAAACTGAAAAAAAGTACAAGAGAGTTGGCAATACCTTTGCCAAGAAGGGCAAACTTCTGTTTATCTTTGAAACTGAGCATTGACTCAGTATTCCTTGAATATATCCAAATCAACATCTTCAAAAAAATCTTTCACATGATTTTACCACAGAGCATGTGAAAAGATGGAGAAAGGTATTCCCCTTTACCTTCTCCGGGAAAAAGTATTACAGAAAGGGAAAAGAAAAAGGAAACTTACCAGAAGAAAATTAACTGATGATGCCTTAAGATGTATCTTTGTATCTGCTAGAAGGTCATAGGCTGCAATGCGACTCCTATCATCAACTACAACACTGCGACAAAGGAAACTGTGAGATATAAAGCAGAATTAATAATTAGCCTCCTGCCATTGCCATATTGTTCATGCTGTTCCAGCTGGTACTCAGTTGCCTAGCTTTTGGCTAGCCTCACCACTGGTGCCGAGCCATTCTGCTGGATCATGGGTAATGACCACCTTTGGCCACTGGTGAACATACAGCATCCTCACTGGCAAGACAAAGGAGGTACCAGGTATAAAATGCTGCTTGCCCTTTGCAGGTGGACACAGCCAGGGTCCAAACCTTATGGACTTCAGCTCATATCTCCATTTGAGCTCTCACTGTAAGTAGGATGTCAATAGAGAGACACATACACACATTACCTGCAGATGTTTCCAAGCTATGTAACATGCTGTGTAACATTGTGCCTAGTCCATGCTCTTTGAGGTGCCAGCACACATCAGCTGCTACATTCCACTACTGCCACACACTGTTTACAGTGTGGATCAGCAGCTATCACCCCCTCAATGGCAGCTGGGCAGGTCTACCTCTTACTTGATTATCTTTTATTGGCTGTGCATCTATGGTAAAGTCAACTATATGCAAAGAGGAAAAGTCTTGCCAAAGGCTTCAGATGCTGTCTTGTGAAGGGAACATGATCCCTGCACCTTTCCAAAAGTGGCAACAGGCTCCGCTTTTGCTCAAAAGGTGGAATTCATAAAATGTTCTAATTCCTTATTCATTTAGCTAAGCTAGCCAGCATGTTGTGGGTGAGAGGCTGTAACCACCATGCAGTGCCTTCTCTATTTCTCTACATGGAATCAGAGCATATAAGAGTCTCACTCTTCTTCAGAGCACAGCTCAGAAATGCAGGCCAAAGGACACTTAAGACAGAGAAATACAGCTGCCTTATTTGTGATTCACCAGAAGCTAAGCTACTTAGTATCTCTGTGAACCTGGCATCTGTTCTCTTGCAATGTTTTATTGGGAATAATCAAGCTCATAGTGCTATAAATAGGCTTGGCACAATTTATTCATGATTCTACGAGGTACACTTTAGCTGCATGCACTTCACTATGTGGTTTCTTGCCTTTTATTTTTTAACATAAAAGACAAGTAGCTTCCAGCTCAGGAAAGATGACACAGCAGCTTACCTGCAATGTAACCTTTAACTTCCTGCAGAATGGAAGCAGAAGGGATTTACTGCATTGCTACATAAAATAGCAGGGACTTTCTTTGTATTTTCAAGAGCAAGTTCTTAGTATACAATATTAACAAACAAATATATTCCAAATTAGCCATAAAAATGTATTGGGAAAAAAGCAATAAACTGGAAGCTTTATAAAAAGTGCTTTGGGATTCATAAAGCATTACATAAAAGGTTAAAATAAGAGCTTTCCCCAGTAATAACTTAATAAGGTCACTGCTCCATATAGCTCTCTTCTGTATCACAAACATGCTGACGCAAATGATTTTTCTTACATGGCAGTTTCCTCCCAAAATCCCTAAGCCTCCAACATGTCAAACACCTGGCTCACAGGAGAAAGGGATGCATGTAAGTAGTCCCCTGGTAAGTAGTCCCCCCTGGGTAGGCTCTCCCAAGGACACAAACATCTGTGGGGTCACAATCCTAACTTGAGTCATCTGCTGAAGTATCCAAGTGTCAAAGACAATCTCACTAAGCACAGACAGTATCTCTCCTGCAGAAACATCTGCAGTAACTTCAGTAGTCAACAAGCATAAAGAAGTGTACAGCTTAGACTTTGTCTATAGCCTAACAGCTTGAGAGGATGGCTACACTGAAAATTACAGGGAAACCTTTCTACCCTTTCTTCAGCAACTCCTGTTAGAAATGGTGGGAATACTCGTGTAAACTGGCTGCCACTTTTTTTACAGCTAAAGCCCTCAGACATGTTCTTAACTAGATAAATGCATTCATAGGCAGCCAACAGAACAATACTCTGCCAATGGACTCTGAGATTGATAGTTTATAAGGATTTATGAATGTATACAAAAAAATTAACCCTTTGTATAGAAAAAACAGTTTATTAAAGCAGCAGCAATATTAAATGTGCTGATGGCATAAACAAGAGGGAATTGAAAATCTGTACAATATTCAGAGAATCATACATTTGCTTTTAAACAACCCCAAAATTTGAACAGGCTATACAGTGAAATGCATTCCAATATATCAAAAATAAATGTCTTAAATGGTAATTTAACCATTTGGTGATTACTTCCAAAATTCTTACCTGTATTTACAACTGTATATGTTCACTCTGCCTTCGGTGACAGGTCCAGGACTATTTATTATCACCTCAGCAGTGTATAACTGGTCCTCTTCATTGGCATATTCAAAAACCAGAACGTAGCGACCGACTTGAGGAACATTTATGGTCATCTGAAAACTGACCTAGGTCAAGTATCATCAGAAGAAAAGCTCTTTAGATTTTTCACCCTCTTTCTTGCAGGAAACTCTCTTTGCCTGCCTGCAAGCCAACCAGTCTGCATTAGTCCAGAGCCAGTCCTGTATTGCCTCAGCAAACAACAATCCAGCATTGCAGAACAGAAGCAGTGCTTATAAATATCACTTTGTCTGCTAACTGGAGGCAGTCAATTTCAGGAAACAACTGCCATAACAGTTCTAGGAAGGTGGTAAAATAAGCCTAGGAAATTAGATTATATATTATTATTTATACTCTTTCCAGTAAGGAGGAAAATTCAATGACAAATACTAAAATTTTGTTAGGATAGGGAATTATCATGCCCATCTCTAAGCTATCTTTAATAACAAATACAAATTGATGCTATATCTCCACTGAAAAAAATATTTCCAGGAACAGAATTCCCACTACAGCTGTGCTGTATGTTGCTTTCTTAAAAAGAGGGAAAGTCTCTTCCCCAGGAAATAGCCAATTCCACTTTCTGAAGCATCAAGGTTTTTTTTGAGTTTACCTGTACAGACTGGTTTAAATTATATTTGATACAAAATATTTTGAAGTAGTTGCATGAAAAGTGCTGTAGTTACAGAGGTTTTTGCTACAGATTGCTATATAATTCTTTTGAACTTTAAATTTTTTTTCTCAGTATTGCCTTAGGCTATGAACACCTAAACATGCAAATAACTGTCAACAGCCACCTTGACTTCGCTGCAATTATTCATACCAGTAAGGTTTTGCACATGCATCAGTGATGAAGCATCAGGGCCTTTGGCATGTAAGGGTTCTTGTTGCAGCTGGTATTTCTAAAAGCAACTGTCAGAGCACACTAATAGAGGACATAGTCATTTTACATGTAATTATCAGGTACTTGATTAAATACCTTACTTTTACCAATCACACTTCTAGTATAATTTTTCATTTGATAACACGTTTCTCTTTCAATGGACCTACAGTACAGACAAAATTGCTTCTGCTTGCCTTTTCCAGTAAAGCAAATATTTTATATAGGTATAGCTATTTATTAAACCAAAAAATGATGAGTTCAAGAGTGACATATTTACGCTATTATCGCTGACGAACCATTATGCCATTTCTGCTGCAGCTAGACAGAATGCTGAACAAGACAGTAACCCTGAAGCAGAGGGATTTCAGGAAAGTATATTCATAAAATATTTTTGTCAGAATGAAGTGTCCGCTCTACTCACAGGAATAGATCTGTCTATATGGATCTGTCTATACAGAGCTGTATAAAGTATGGAACTTGGCTCAGAGTCTGTTTTAGGGACGAGTTAGAGATTTTCAAATGCAGATCTATGGATCTGCAACCTTTCTAGTCCAGTAGGTTTATAGTTAACAGTGCATATGGGACTGTTAGGAACTATGTAGGAATCTGACCTCTCTTCCGCTGATATGGGACATCACTGGATGATCAGGAGTTGGCTGTCGAACAGGTGTTTTTCGGTATTCTCCCGCATTTGTGAAATATGCTGCTTCTGAACCAAGGACACAGGAGAATCTGCCCAATGGCAAATGCTGATAAAGCAAGCAGCTTAAACAAAAAAAGACCCACAGGATTATTACTGCTATCAATTACAGCTGTACAATAATAAAATAATCCATAGCAAAAGTTTATTCTGTAGCATATATACTAACTTTTCTGTCAAAGCACGTCCTGAATAGGTGCAAGGTTCAGTAACTTGTAACTGCAAGATGGATGCTTCGTAATAATCACTAGGTAACAGCACCATATAATCCTAAGAACAAAATATACAATTAATGCAAGATCATGCAGAAAATTACAAAAGGAACATCTCCAGACTTTCATAATGTAGCAATGATCAAAACCAACCACAGTAACGATCTTTTGGAGGATATCTGCAAGACACATATGCATTTGTTGTCATTACATGTGGCAATAACACCGTAACACGGTTCAGTAATTCTAATTATTTCTTCATATAGATGGGATGAAGGCAGCTGCACTGTGAGCAGGGAATCTCTGCAGCCACTCTATCATCACGTGTTGTACCAAACAGTGCTCATACAAGAGCCTCCCCATCATATCTGTGCCTGGCAGGAAGCATCAAGGCCAGGGCCTCTGAATCTAACAGCACAGGCCCCTGTTGCTTAAGCTTCAAGCTAAGGAACCCAGATCTCCTAGTGCCAGGCTGTGCCTTGCAGACTTACAAGCTTCTAAGTGGCCCAGTCACTAGAGGGGGAGAGCGAGCCATATGGCATGAGCTTTAGCTGCCTAAATGGTTTAGTATACACAGCTGGCTCTGCACAGTTTTCACCCATGCCTGCAATTCACGTGCATACAACTCAGCTGTGTTTGACTCTGCAAGGGAGATACACATATCCCAGCTGCCTGTATAAAAACATTCCAGAAGGTGTTTCAGAAGAGAGCACATTTTTGCTCTACCTTTCCCACTTAAATATTAGAGCTTGTCTATAAAAGCATTTATCATGAAAAGCAAACATGCTGGGTTAAGATCATTAACAAATTATTTTTAAAAGGTGTTAGTAGAAAAACAGGCAGAATAACTACTGTCAATTTCAAGCAAGAAATATCTATGCAAGCTCTCTAGTAACATTTTACATGGTATTCCACAAATTTAGCAGAGCCCCAGGCTTGATGACTAACAACATTGGCTACTCACTAACCCTACATAACATACAAATGAACCTCTGTGCAATATCTTTGTGATCATACATTTTTAAGGTTCTTCATAAATAGCCACCTGAAATGTTTTGTCTTTTTACTGTAATTTCTCAGAACTTCTGTCATAGATAATTTTTCAATTTTTCAATGAGTGAAGGAAAGGTAAATGAAGGGAGGGCAACAACGTTTAGAAAATGACCTGCCAATTATGCAGCCCATCTTATAATATTTTTCTGAAGAATCTTTGCCAAGAAACTAAGGGCTTGATCATCTGCAACTAAGCCAAGCTTTTGATACATGAGAATTATGAATTTCTGTGAGTTTTTGTGCTCAACCAATTGAGCTTCATATTAACGTTATTTTTTCCTTTGAAGGTATAGATTCCAGGCAGATTGAAAGTCTGTAAGTACATAAAAAATTAGAGCAGGTGAAATTCAGAAGGAAAAAAAAGAAATAAGAGACAGAACTGTAAATTTTCATAATGATATTCTGCTGCTGTATTCTTTTGATTAATGCTGAATTTCAGTCCCCTGCAGAGTTTTTCCTGGCAAATAACTCCAGAGCAATACCATTGTACAGGTTTCAAGCACTTGTTTTCCTCAATTGTTTTCTTACCAAGAGGACTTCCTCTGCCATTATACTGACAATCCAAGTGCCTGGAACCAGTGAGAAAGGTTCTGCGAAGCTTTTTCCTGGGATTGTGACAAAAGCTGGCTCCTTGCTGGGTGGGAAGACAAATTCTTTGCTCTGAGCAGCCCCTGTCAGCAAAAAAATAATGGTAAAAAAAAATAAGGGACTTTGTAAAATGTCTCTGCAAACTTACTGCTCAGGACTGATGATTTCAATCATTAAACTTGGTCTAACAGGAGCCGATCAGTGCTCCTCCTTCAGTATGCACTAATAGTGCCTCCTAGAACACACAGTTAGCTACAGAGCTATGCAGTTATTGTCCTCTTTGTTCTTTTTAGTCTTGAGCAATCGGTTCAGAAAAGCAGAGTTCTTCCCCTGCCATGGCCAGTTTTGCAAAGTTCTGAAGTGCTCACTTCACTTTCGACTTCCATTATTTTCCATTCTATCTGCCTCTGCACTGACTCATGACGCGTTCAGGCAATGCAGGCCTGTTCTCGGGTGACTGTCATCAGGTATTTCAGATACAAGAGGTTCTCAAATGCATCTATAATGTTTGGTTACAAGCAGTAACTGAAGGTGACTTCTGGGCAGAGATAATATAGAACATAAGTATAGCTGCAATACACTTTTGAAAGAAGAGACATGAGGATCAACTGTTAAGAATATTAAAGCCTTCCTCTTTGAAGCCCCTGGACACTGACAAGAGCTTCTACTTTCATCTGCCTCTCTATCCCCCAGGCAATATAACCCAGACTGGACTGCCAACTGCTGCCACTCTGCTACGTACTATCTGTCAAATCTAAGTTTTGTCTCTTCCAAGTTACTGAAAGGATCTGTGACTAAACTGCATTCACTCCCACAGAATATACTGAAGGTAGGCATAATAACAGATAATGCTGAATACAGATTTGATATTTCTCTACCACTCAAAGGACCTGGAGTACTTATTTCTTGTCAGGGCCCAAAACCTCAATCGATGACACCACATGTTGCTGAGAGCTAATTTTGTGGACTGGGTTCATCAGTAAATGAATATTGTTCATGGAAAGGAGACAGAAGACACCTTTAAACTGAAATATTAAGGGCAACTAAATGAAGATAAGCACTGTTATTCCTTCATGAAAAGCTTCTTAAAACGTACAGTTCTGAGCCTCCAAACGCAGAACTGAAAGTACTGAATTTGGCAAACATTTTTTAAAAAGTGATTAATACTGTAAGCAGAGGCTTCATGCAAACACAGCCACATCAGTTACAACAAAATATATCAGGAAAAGCACAAAAGCACTGACACTGTTAAAAAAATGCATTTTCAGCAACATTACATGTTTGACTCAGCTGCAGCTCGGAAAGGTTTCTCTGATCTAACATTCATCTGTTCTGTTGTGCTGTTAAGTTGCACCTACCTGTTTCAGGCCGAGATTGACAAGCAGATATGCGGCCAGATAATGTTGCACTTCCGGAGTTAATATATCTCAGGATAATGCGAAATGAGTAGAGGTTTGATTTTTCCACATTCAAAGTTATCCTCACTTCGTTCTGTAAAAGGGAAGTTAATAAACAAAAACAGCCATAAAGTGCCAAATAGAGAAACAGCTGGAAGCCATGCAAGCACCATACTAAATTCCTACAAGAAAAATAAACATGCAGACAAGTATATAGTGGAATGGCAATACCAGTGTATGACAGATGAAGACAGGTAAGCCTAGTGAGAAAATTAATTCACTTACAAGTATAATTAGTGCCAAAATGTTTTCCCTCAGCAATTGAGATCTTCCCTTTAGAGCTTTTTGAACCCAGGCTGACATAGCGGAGGACTAGGTGGAAGAGCTTAGGGGAAGCCACAGTGACAGGTACAACCACCTCTGGCTGGCAAAAATAAAAAGAAAGGGAAAAAGGAGGAAAGGAAAGTATATTATTTGTTACTAGCACCCAGAGAAAGAAAAACCATTTGGCAAAGACAAACTCCATAACAGAAAAGAAAGACTTGGGCAGCTTACAAAAGAATACAGAACAAAACACTCCTGCAAAATAAAACACCTTATTGAGGAATGGTTCATCCAGAGAGACATGGAAGGGCTGAACTAAGATGCATGTTGATATGGCACCTTGAAACATGGACAGTATTTTACTGCTACTCTCCCATCCTGTGCCTTAGAGGAGACATATAGTATCAAGGGCCATCTGTACCCCTGGATTCCCGAGGAATAGGCCAGAATCATTGACACACATCTCACAGCATGCAGATGCCTCAGACAGTCAGTGCAATTTCTTCTGCTTCTCCACCAGCTCCCTTAGTTTGTTAGTTGTGATACTCTGGCTTTCTCTTTGCCCTGTGGTTGAACTGGCATCTCTTGAACCTCCTCAACCACTGACTGGCAGTGCTGCCCACAGAAGACAGAACTCACCTAACCCATTATTCAGAGCTTACAGAGCAATAGCATCAAGGACAGAAATTTAGTCAGAATTGGCACAGACATCTTCAAAGGTTGTTGGTGGGTTAGGAAAAAACAGTCATAGTGCAACCTCAAGGGTTTGGCTTCCTTCTTCTCATTCTAAATGATACATCTCCATTCCTCAAAGTTTACCCATCATAATTGCCTCTCTGTTCCGTTCCAAGACACTCGTGATATCGTAAGCTCCCCACCATGCTGGTCCATTCTACTTCCCCAAAAGCACACAGGTTCTCTAAATTCCACACCTTCAAGCACAAAGCTTTATCTTCTCTTATATCTGATGCAAATGCTAGACAAATGCTAATACAAGCTGATACAAATGCTAGATTGATACAATGCTAGCTCTAGTATGCTATTTTGAATGTGTATTCTTAAACTGATCTTCACTGTAGAGACCTCTACTATCTTACTAGAAAAGCAAAGCAGAGAGCAAAGATTGACCTAGGACAGATGACAGGGCTGAGAGATCTACAAAGATTAGATAGTAAGATCTAGGGGATCACAGAAGGGCAGTGGAACAGAACAGAAAATATGGACAAGTGGGGGAAGATTTTACAACTGTTGTTTTAAATGGAGAGAAATGACTGTTGAAGGGAATAAAAATAAGATAGGCACTGGGGGACACTTGAAAAATAGGTAAGTACAAAAAAGAAAAGGCAAAAGAAATTAAAAAACACACTTCAGAAGGCTTAGCAAAATAGTTTCTAAGCATTTGGGGGGAAGTCCAGAAGACACAGGTGAAAGGAAGAAAAGCAGACACATGTGAGGCGTGAGGGAGGAAGAAACATTAGTTCTTGGCTTCAAGCAAAGGCAGGAAGTGGGAAGAATTTGTTCTCTGAGCTCTGCCACGAACTTAGGCAGCTTTGGCCAATGCTTTAAAATCTGAGCCCCACTGTAGACCTCTATAATGGAACTTCCAATTTTGGCAGCATGATAGAGCACCTGCGACTTCAACTAAGGTCACACAGAGGCTATTTATTGCACCTCAATAAAAATTTAGTTGTATTGAAATAGTTTCTTTTCAAAAAGAGTTGTTATGTTAGCCTTCCTTATGATAGATATTGTAACACTATTTGTCTTTTACAAGAGAAATGTCAGGAGGAACGTTTCAGGGCCCTGCAAGACACAGAAAAGCTATGTCAAAATTATAAACATTCCTTGAAATGAAGAATGTGAAACTATCTCAGCTATGCAAGGATCTAACTGTGGAGGAGCTGGGGCTGGCAATTACTTATATGAGTATAACTTATTCGGCTTTATTCAGTTAGGCATAGTAACGCACATTTGTAAAGATCTGCAGGATTGGAGATTAACGCCTTTTTACTACCTCTGCCAACTGGACATGAAATGCAAAAAGCAGCAGGGTTAGAAAGCAAAAGTTAGGAAATCACAGTTGTTAAGCTTCGCCTTCTGTGGATGTAAAGTAATTCTGAAGAGACAACAAAACAAGCTCTAGGATAAAAAAGACAGAAAAGAACAAAGAGGAAAGAGTGAGATAGGAAGGGCAGAAAGGAAATGACTATGCTTGCACAATGGTTATGTGCTTATGTCTCAGCTTATAGTTTAAAAAGGCTTGGCACAACAATACCCCGGGACTAGAAATTCTAATCAGCATTAAACTGATAACAGAGTACTACTTTTAAGAAGAGTAAGCAAATACTATTCATTGCATAGATTTGCTGTTTTAAAATCCTGATTCCCTTGCTCAGTCATTCAATCGAAAGTCAGACAGATCCCTTCTCACACAATTAAATTATGTTGACTTTCTTCCTTTATTGTATTTAATTTATTTATTCTTTCTGCTGTTGTCTACTTTATTTGTAGACTGTCGTGAAACAAAAGATGTTGCCAATACACTCCTGCTTCCATCCTATTTTACTGAATTATATGTTGGCCTGTTTGCTGCAAAGTAAAGGTGTCACTCCTAATAAAGATGGTGCCTTTCTCTCCCTTGCCCAATATGAGCTGCAAGCATAAGAAGGCTTCAAAAACAGTGTTGTGATGATACCTGAGAATCAAACAGACACAGACTATTGCAATAATCCAAATCATTTAGCCAAATATTAACCTTCTAGTATTTCTGCTGTCCTTGGCATAACAAGAATTTCTGCATCTGGTATTACACATTTTCAAGCTACTCTTCTGTTTAATCCTATGGCAAAATGCACCTTTCTCACACACACACAGAAAAAACCTCTAATAAGAATAATATATATTTGCAGTAGCAACTAACAACTCATAATAATACTAACACTCACTAATCCAAGCAGTGATACACTGCCAAAGTGTTGAGATTAGTGAGATCCTGTCATTTATTTTGATTCCTCCATGACCTTGCACGCATATAGCAGTACTATGGAGACACACATCCCAAAGACCGTGTTTTTAACCCAAAAGCCCAGATCCAATTACCAGCTTACTTGTATAGAGGACATCCAGGCATATCCTCTCCAACTGAAGCCAGGAAATTCCTCAGGATCGTAACCAAACCGAATTCCCCTTCCTTTGACAGTAGTACCATCTTCAATCTCAAACTTCATGTGGTGCAGATCAGGGAAAAAGTAGTTTTTTTCAGGCCTTAAAGAGAAAAAGAATAACACTAAAGGACTATTCCTTTTCTCTGAATCTTTTAATTTTTGCTCTCACTGTCAGCTTGGGTATTTTTGCCAGTATAGAACACAAGCATAACTACTGACTGAACCTCTGATACTAATTTTGGAAGGACATTTTACGCAACCAGCCTAAATCTCATCACTCAGCAGCTAACCCAGATTCATTCTGATATGAGCTCTCATTTCACCAGTATGTAAGCTAAAGAAGCCTGATGAGTGCATGACATTTCTACATAGTTTGTTACCTGAATATCAGCTCTACATCCAGCATTTTGGTCTGTGTCATTACTCAGATTAGCAAGAAGCTTCCATTCGCCATTGTAATTTGAAAGTATTACCAATCACTATATGGTCTACCTCGAAGAGAAAGAAGCAACAGAAGGGAAGTGGTCTACAGACCACAGAGAAATCCTTATATCATTGGTTTCTAAATTCCTGACAGCAGCTAAGATGGATATAATAAGAATTCTCTTTCCAGTTACATTCTCTTTTCAGGTAAAAAGCTGTACCTTTCTTAATGAATACAGATATAGACAAATAAATGCAATGCTATTGCAAAATAGCTACCGGCTATTTAAGAAAACAAGTTTAAAATCTATACATATAATATTAAAATAACAAAAGAAAACTGTCAAAAAAACCAATCTATAGATAATATCACAATTTACTGGCTTATTTATCAACAAATCCAGAATCTCAAATGAAAAGAAAACATGGAACTCATGGGCATTTTTAAAAGACTGTTTTGAAGCACGAGCTGTTTGCTCCAGCTAGACTCACTCCTGACAGGCCATCCCCACAATGTGTTTTCTGCATTGGCAGGCACCCGAGGGCTCAGCACACACAGAACTGATGGATCCTCCAACATCACACTGACACCCTGTCAGGCAAAGAACAGAAGCCAAATATCCCATCAGAAAAAGTGATAAATGTTATCAAAAAACCACACCTCACTTCCTCTAATTAAACACCACTATCAACTCATTTCCTCCTTCCGGAGCCCTTTAGACTCCCCTTGGAGTTTTTCAAACACATTAACACATGTGCATAAACTCCAATTATTTCTGGATTCTCAGGTTTGTGTTTGTTTTCCTTTTTTTTTTCCTTCTAATGTGACAAAAGCCAGATTTTTTTTTAAATCACAAGTGATAAACCATGCCACATTTACCATATCCTGGATTAAGTTCTGAAGGACAGCCTTCAAATGTTTTGCTCAATAGGACAGAATTTCTATGGCAATAGCAAGGTAGTAACTTATTTTTCAAAAAAGGAAAAAAAGCTCATTTAGAAAATGTGTGTAAGATGTTATTTTTTGAGAGTCTGGTACCACAATATTTCATTTACCCTACAAAAATTACACATAGCAAAAATATATGTATTTATGCAATAAAATACGCATAGTTTTTAACCAGTATTGGACAAGAATATTGAAAGACTTGTTATAGAAGACAGGACCTTTGGCACAAAATAAGGAACACGTCTAATAATGAGGTATAATATATCATACTAAGGAAGAAGTATGTCTGAGTTAAAAATTTCAACACTAAGTTGAAAGGTTGAAAGTTCATAAGCACATATTTACATCAGCGTGTAAAAGCATTCTGCTTAAGATATGTGGAGCATCTGTAATCCCACTGAAATCAAGGAGAATTGAAGTACTTGGCACTTTCGTGAAACCAGATCTCTTTCGTTAGATCCTTGGTTTGAAAATTAGGCACGAGAGCTATGTTTCATAACCTAGTCATTATTTTTAATTCTGCACACATAAAATGATTGGTAAAAGTACTTTAATCTTTTACAAATAAATCTCTTATATCATCACTGGACAGGTGCAAAGCACAGTGAAGTCTGTGAAAGTGCTTTCAATGATTTTAACACATCCAAATTCTGGAGGGGAGCAAGGAAGGAACAACTGAAGTAGCCCTACATCCCTCAAAACACCTTCTTCAGAAGAATGACCACTTTCTCCACATCATAGCTACAGCTGGATCTGCTTCAAAACACTTTGAGCCAAGGCCTAAAGCAATAAGCAAGTATATCTGCAGAAAATCAAGCTAATTATCTGTTGCAACATTTTAAGCTTTTATTGCAGCAACAGACCTTAAAAAATAGCTAAGCAGAAGAAAGAGCTGCCACTCTTACAGGTATCGGAGTTACTAATACTTAGAGGAAAATCAAACATCCCTGGTCTCACATCTTGGATGGAAGATTGCAAAAAGAAACAACTCTCATTTATCTTGTTCGGGAATCTCTTTAGCAACAATACTTACATATTTTTCTAGGATTATCTGGGTATTATGCACTGCATTAAACTTTCCACTTCATTTAAACCCCTGACTGCTTCTCAAAGTGGGGGATATTAGATTTCAACAGGGAAGTACAATAGATCAGTGAAGTAAGCCATATGAATGAAGCTGAAACACATGTGCACGAATGAAGGGGAGGAACAGAACCCGGGATTTCCCAGGCCTGCACTGGTTCTGTGCCGGGCAAGCTCCAGCAGCTCCTCAGCGCAATGCCACAACAGGCTTCAACTGCACCCCAAGAGAAGCCTCAGACATGCTGAGCCCAGTGAGGCAGGAACCAATTTTCTGAAGTGAGTGAGCCACAAAAATGGCTGGGAATTAGTGTACTATGTACATGCGCCACGGTTTCTCTCCCCTCGGAAGGCAAACGTACTTTAATTGGGTGGACTCTAGAAAAGACTCTAGAAAACAGAGGAGATTTTCATTGCAGAACACATCCAGTTCCACAAACTGAGACTGGCATATGTTACAAGCAATTACAAGCAACACTGCAAAATGATTGATTCAACACAAGCGATTCAACAAATACATCCACATTTAAAAAATACAGCCTATGGAATTCTAAAGATTTTTGTGCTAAGTGCAAATGTTTTACTAGAAATGTTCCTTATTCATCTTACCTCGGCAGCCAAGATAGTTCTTGTTTTCCAGAGCATAATAACCAGCTTCACAAGTGTCACAGGAATCTCCACAAACATTAGATTTGCAATAACAGCGTCCATTTTCCTGGGAAAAAAAAATTGATCCAAAATGTTTCAGCACCTTTTTCAGAACTTCATTCTTTCAATATTTTGAATTCCTTCTAATTCTAAAGAGGGTAAAAACTCTAATCTCAACAAAAAATAATATCAAGACATACCACCTGCCATTCATCATCTTTAATGAGCAGACTAGAAAGAACGTACATTCAAGGTGAGGAAAAATTTTCAGAACTTTCACACATCTTTAGAAAGTCACCAGTCACTTTAAGTATAAAAGAATAATCAGTTCTAACATTTCTAACTTGCAAATGTTATAACAATTTATCTTTACAGAAATCTATTTAATTAATGTCTTTCTATTAATTTCATTTTACCTGCTGACATTCTCCAACTCCACTTAATGTTCCACTCACATCACACTGGCATGCTGCAAAGACAGAAAAAAGATAATCTGCATTTCATCTTTCTGGAATACTTTGGAGGTGAAAAAAATGCTGAATCTGCAACGGTGAGTCACAGTGCAGTAGGGTGGATTCTATTCTGGAAGGGTCAGAATAGCAAATGGATACTGGCACAAGCTAAGAAGAAAAAGAAAATGAGAAAGAATGAGAACTTCGTGTATGTGCCATTTACTGACTTGTGTTAGTTTAGTCTATCTTGTGTTTAACAGAAACAGGCTTGAGTTTGGATTTGGAGTTGTCTTTCTTTCTTAGAAGTGTTCAGATGACTGAAGCAAAAGTCTGTCTTCCAGCCTGACTGGCCATTCTATTTTGCAGTGCTGCTTTGGGACCAGTACAACTCTGTGTATGAAATATAAATTAAGGAAATATTGCGGGAGTGAGCTATGCTGACAAAGAGGTTTTGTGAAACCCCTTGTTGACTCTGTGGCTGAGGGCAAAGAAGACAAATTGCATGAAAGGTGCAGTAATTAATCTCTGAGGAGATGTTTGGACTGCAGTATTTAGAGCCAAGATGTAATGATAGTGGTAGCTGCTCTGAGGCTCCTCATCCCATCTAGGTAGTGTTGTGGTGTAATCTGCTGGAAAAGAAATAGATGGGGAGAAAAAATAGGGCTCTGAAGATAAAATGATTCTTCTCTGCCTGAAGTTACGCCCTCACTGTTAGCAAACATTGAAAATTGCAAAGTGATCATTATCACATAGGCTTCAACCATAAAAGATCTGTCAGACTTTGAGGCAACAAGAAGGCTTTTCATCTCTCTACAAGCTAGGAGAACATAAATGATGAATAAGCAGCTTTTTTTCCAAGCAATGAGCCAAATTCTGGTTTCAGTGTTAAGGAAAAAAATCCTGCCTGTGCAATACACATCAATGCAACTCAGAGTGCACTTTGGTCCAGCATTATTAAGCATTCATGGCATAATGGTCTAACTTCTAAAAATAACTGGTTTCATGAGTAATTTGGTGTCAAATTTAAGCACTAAGAAAAACACACTATTAATAAAAGTTGTTAAAGTCACTAAGCACCAAAGATGGCCAGTGCTAACAAAGATCATTTTCAAAACAATTTAACACATTTCATGACCAAAGAAACAAGTCATGAAGGTGTACCTGTACATCCCTCAGGGTTTTCTTTGGCCAGGTTCCAGTACAAGGGTTTGCATTTACTGCAGGTAGGACCTTCAACATGCTGAAGACATTGACAATAGCCCTAATGACAGAAATGAGTCAATATGGGTCCTTTCAGAATCAAAATTAGAAACAAAAACAAAAACCACTTAGTAAATGCATGCTATTGGAAAAATGGGGCATGACTGACAATTTTTTTCCTACAATGGCTTTCTAAAGAAAATAAGTCCAAGTTGCTGTATGTTCTATTTCCTAAAAGACTGTCACTCCACACAGCATTTAAAAGAAATTAGAACCTTTCTCTGCTATCCTATCTTCAAAAAACAGAGAACTTTTATTATTTGAATTCAGTAAGTATTTAGAAAACCTCAGTTCATATGTTTAATAAAAACATACTGCTCTTTCTTGCATATTAAACCACCCAAAGTCACTGAGAACAGGAATCCTCTCCCATTGCTACTAAGAAAAAACTAATACTGTAACAACTCAGGCAGTTTACTGACTTTCACAGAATCAGTGACAATGAAGCAGATTCACACTTTTTTGAGTTTTCTGTCCCATATTATCAGTACAACATTGCCTATTTCATCCCTACCTAATCCATCCTAAATGTCCCAGCGGACATACTTTCCAACTCTTTCATAGACTTTTTAGAACTGTTCTAAAGTATTAATTGTTTTGCAGAAAGTTTAAAAAATGAATGTCCTTAAAAACAGTCATTCATTTTGATATTTTCTCATTCCTTTATTTCTTCCTTTTTCTTCAGAGGACAGAATGGAAAGGAGGGTGGGAAAGAGAACCAATTCAGATTCCAAAATCTGAAAATTTAAAAATTACTAGTAATTTTTAAAAAATAATGACACTGTCATACCAAGAAAAAAGATGACTTTGTACTCTTAAACCTAGATATCTTGTGTTCTAATTCACCCGAAGTTCTGTACAGCATCAGGAAACAAGCATGATGTCTGTTTTTCTTTCTGTAAAATTGAATTGGGCACATCTATTTGTTCTGTCTGTTCTCCCTATTTTCTTGGATTTTTCCATTTATTCAATTATTTTGAAAATGGTTATACAAAGCTAAAAGACATTTCTCTGAAACCTCAATACCTGTTCTTATGAACAAACAGAAGCAAATAATGAAGAATTCTGCTTTACTGTGCAACTCCTTTCTTCTGTCCTTTCTATCTGTCTATCCTTTTCCATAAAAAACTATAGACACCTCTCAGTGGGATTGTTTGCTCACGTCACCACAGTTTCCATGATTCCCAACCAGCCAATTTTGAGTAGGGGTGAAAGACACATGCAGCTGTATATATTAGCCTACATAGATACGTATCACCTGTCAGATTTATCCTCTGGTTGTGTTCAGTTCATAGTGGCAATGATGAAGGACTATCTTCTTTGCTATTATTTATAATAATAATAATAATAATACAGTATCATAATGGTAATAGTAGAATAACAACAGTTGTTAAGATATAATAATCTTTTTCATGAATAATTTGGTGCTGTAATCGTCCATAGCCATCCAGAACCAGAAAGTCTTTGAGACATGCATATGCCTGTATGCACGTCTGCATGTATATATTAGTGTACTAGCACCCCAAGAACACATAAACTGCATGTACATTCCATAAATGAAAGGTTAAAAAATACCACTCAACAGGTAAGTGCACTGTTATGATAAAGGAACAAGACACACAATTTATCTCCATCTTCACTCTGCAACTAAGCTTTTGCAATTTTTTCAGTCTAAGATCAGGCTCTAGATGCTTAAGCAATGAAGTCAATATATTCAGCAGAGACAGAGACAGTACATGAATTCTTAACACGCATTGTTAGCTGCAAATATATAATACTTACAAAATGAGACCCAAAGCTGCCTGAAGGGTCACATTCACTGTTGATTCCTGTATAAAATTAAAAATATATATACATATATATATAGGAAGATCTTTTTAAAAAAGAGTCCTGGAACATAGAACTGCAATGTAGCAGTTTTAAATTTCAAGGATTTATTTTAATGTGGTTACCTTGGGGTGACTCAAATACTTTAAACTTCAAAATCAGCAGAAGTCTTTAATTATGATGGTGCAAATGTGTATTTAGCCTAGTTTAGACTATTTATTTTACTATGTAAAGTAGTAATTTGCAAAAATATGTCACTGACCTATGGAACTGAGAGACTTTTTCTTACATTTCCTGTGCCACCAGCTAAAAAAGAGTTTAATCTTCAAATGTCCTTCATTAAGTAAGATATAGAACAATGAATAAGCTCATCTAAGATGTGCTCTTGTCCCTCTCTCCTTTTCAGTGGATTTCTATAATGCTTTATACACAACAGAATGCTCTGGAGAACCTGCTGATGAAAATGGAGAAAATCTGATTCAGAATGAAGTATTTTCTGTCACAAATGTTACCTTCACAATGGGGGAAACTGTAGGCTCCAGAAAGGCATCTGTCACACTGTCGCCCCATAATGCCTGTTTGACACTCACACTGCCCTGCTGTTGGCTCACATGTGCTGTGATGGGAACCGTGAGGAGAACACTGACAAGCTATATAACGAAAAACACTGACAGTATTGGTAGGGTTCACCCTGTATATACCAAGCAGTAGCTTTCAAAACTGAGGTTTTGAAAACTATTTGTCTGGAATATGCCCGATTTTTCTTTGCAATAAACAACTCACAAGGTCCTCCATTTACACACAATCCTACTTGGGACCTGTGACTTTGAGATGACTTGCATCATATTGACAGGTAGGATTATCAGGAACCTTAATAAATTCCCCTTCCTCTACTTTGTTCCATTCTAAGAGCAGATTGAGGGGATTCAGTTTTCTGGTTTTTGATTTTTTATTGTTACAGAAAGATCATGGCAAATTCTGTAACTAGACTTGCATCTAAAAATATGATGGCAAAATACAAAATGGAAAATTGTATGCCCAGCACACCTTTAGATCTGAGAGCAGAGGAGGCCAGGAAGAAGCTTTGAAATAAATCATGGGACAGTCTTCTTGTTCCAGACTCTTGTGTAAGGCCTCAGCTTTTCAATGATTTACATGCACAGAGTAAATAAGAATAATGTCACAAAAATGAACAATACTACTACAACGGAGGAGGCTAATCTTTGCTCAGGTAGAGTCTAAGCTTGAAATGGTTAAGGATAATTACTTTAGGCAGTCTCCTAAAGAGGGAGAACAAACTTGTTAGATTATTTTTCACTATGGCTGTGATGATTAGCAATAGCCAAATTTTGAGGACATGTTGCTTCTTTAGCACTAACAATCTTTTGATTTCCAGGAAAGAACATCCCTGTTTATGATGATCAATTAGATTGCTGATTTTTACCACAGGACCCACAGGTTTTACTCTGCTTGATGCGAAAAACATATATGTACTTTCTGGGCCTGATCAGTTGCTCCACTTGGGCAGTAAAAATTGTCGATGTGATAGAAGTTTTTCAGAGTGAAGCCCTTCTAGACTGGGATTTAAGGTTGGTGTAAAGAGCAGCTATGAATGCACTTTAAAGGCTTACACAAGAGCGTATGAAATAGTAGAAGGCCAAAGTAACTGAAACGAAGCTTATGCTCTCTAAGCTGAATGAGCCAGAACTCATAAAGGTGCACGCCCACTGCCTACACTCAATTTTAGATTTCCTATATTAAAAGGAAGACGCAGCTACAAAAAGGCCAAACATTCTCATGCTCCTATTAATCCAGCTAGCACAGATAAGAGGAATAGAGATGATGTCCAGAGTGGGCTACCAGAGTGTGAACTTGTTAGGAATCCTGGCCACTGGCTGAATCTTCAGTGTTATTGCTGCCAGCATTGAATGGAATGAAACTTTCATAGTTACATATGCAGTTTTAGAGAGAAATACATTGGAGGGAATCAAATGATTCTTTTCTGTGTAACAGAAGTGAGAGAGAAAAGAGAGTAAAGGGAGGAAAGGCTGTTACTCACGCAAGCAGCTGGGATAGCTGTAATAACCTGGAGCACACTGGTCGCACCTAAGCCCAGCATAGTTACTATGGCACAGACACTGACCTCTAGGACCACATGTATTGGCCACTGAGCCACGAGCACCACAGTTGCATTCTGCACAGGGAAAAACAATAGATAATTCTCCCGACAGATACATATCTAAAAAAGTATTTAAAACAGAATTAGCCAAAAAGCCACCTTTGAATGCAAAGCAACCATGAGGAATCCAGACAAAGCCATAGTTTTACCAGCAAAAATAAACATCCTCAAATAGCCACTTAAAATGTAATTGCCTTCTCAACCATTGATAGTAATGCTCTTACTGCAATGCTATAATTTATAGTTTTGAAATTTAGTTTGGTCCCTTGCAAAACATGTGTAAGGAACTGTAATTTATCTTAAAATGGAAAATCACATGAGAGAAGTACGTAATAGCTTAAAAATTTAACCTCGGACCAAAAGCATCCATAAAGCTAGGCTGGGTTAATGGCTAACAAAAAGGTTACTAGTAAAGCAGTTTGATAAATGATGCACAAGATAAAAACTGCTCACCTATATTGGTTCTACAAGTCAACGAGCTGTGCAGTGCAGGAATCAGCATGTGATAGATAGAAAGCACACTGGCCGACTACAACAACTAGCTGGATGAGTGCTTTTCACGGAGTCATCACTATTTTAAGCTAACAGCTCTAACACAGACAAAACACACTCCATTACTGATACAATGCTGGAAGTTACACAAGCCTAAGCTTTATATGTACATGAATGGGAGCCCATCTGGAGATCCCAGCTGCCACAGGTAGAAGCTGAAGAGTTGCAGCTGATCACTTGATTTTCTGAGACTACAGAAGCTGAAGGGTGGAAAGATTTCACTCAGCTCCATTGTCCCACCTGGGATGACTGACAGAAATATAAAACAGATGCTATTTAAGCATTGTCTTTCAGTTCCATTTTGATATTCCTGCTTCCTCCTTTCAGTTCCTCTCTCTCTAGCAGCCAAGGATGTCTGACTTTGCTGTGTTTACTTCAAAGGTTCAAGGAAATTTGCAGGACTTGCTCCGAAGTTAGTATGACAAATACAAACATTGAAGCTTCCAAAAACATCACCTACACGAGACTTAACCCCCAGCTGAACACATATAATATCCTCTCTTCATTTGAACGGAACTGATTAGTTTAAAGGCTTCATACTGATATCACTCTTATTGAATAAATCGTCTACTGATTTCAACAGGGCAAGACCAGAGAGATCAATTTTAGCTGTGGCAGCTAAAACGTTACAGTTCTACCTGTCTTCTAAAGATCAGAACTCCAAACAGGAGTAGAAGGCTAGGCTGCTCATCTTCCACCACGGTTTGCAGGTTTGCAGCATGGCACATTAGTTTAAATTTAAACCAATGGCAGCTTATTTTAACAGAATGAGTTGTGAACAGTGGCAGTTAGGAGTGATCCCACTACCTGTGTTTTCAACTATTTTTTTCTGGCTTTTACAGCTTTTTTTTGCATGTTCTCTTAAGCTTTCATACCTCTTTTCACTTTTCAGTGTTAAAAGTTTGAACACATTCAATATGGTTTGATTTGCAAACATGTGAGAGAAGAGGATTTACAACACAGAATCCACAGAGGCCTGCCAGAGCAATTATTTTTGATGCTATACAAAGGAGAAGATAATTGGCTACAAGAGAATAAGGCTTTGTGGGACGTAATGGCAACTGCAGACAACTTCAAGAAAACAATTAAGACTTGTAAATGCATAAATGGATTAGCACTGTCTGCTTATATTTAAGTGTCTGCTCCAATTAACAGAAGAAAATACTTTTCCAAACGCCAACATAAACTCCAGCTCATAAAAGCTAAGAGATATAAAAGGGAACAATGTCAATTTTAGTATCTAACAAAGGTTGCTACGTTTTTTAAATCTATTAGTCACAAATTGCATTACAAGTATCTATTTAAGTTCTAGCTGCAATGCTGGCTCAGTTCCGCAGTATACTAATATATACTTAAAATGTAAACCCACTGAAGGAATCTTCATGGATTTCAGACAGCTTTGCAGTGGGCCAAATAACAAATACGTAGCTCTTTTAGAAATCAAAGTAATACATTGCTAACAGCAATGTACCACTTCCCAGGTGTAAGAGTATAGTCCAGAAATAGGGGGCAGTTAGCCTTAAGAAAAAGATTTACACTGTGAAGCAGATGACAAGTTGTATACGTCAGAAAGTCTTGACAGATTTGTTCATAAAAGCAACAAACAAGATGGTCAGCTTCTTCTGCAGAAGTTTGCCAGAGGCTGGCCAAACCTATTTTGATCCATAATTCTTTCTGGAACTAGCCCACTAAATTGTTTAATATTAGCTTGACTATATGATAAACATCTGGTAAGAACAAAGCCTCTCTGAAAGATAAATATCGATACTGGCAAAATTACAACATAAATCTGCATGAAAGAGCAAGCAGCACTGAAACAGTGAAGAACAGTGAAACAGGGAAAAACAATGAAAGAGGGAAAAAAAAAAGAAAAAGAACTTGCCTACTATGTCACCAGCCATAGCATCTCTTGGATTTGGCGAAGTAAAAGGATAAACAGGAATACCTTTAGAACAAAAGAAGCAATAAAGTATACTTGAAACAGACAATACATTTATATCTCTAAAGATCATGCCATGAAGTTGTCTACTGTCAATACAAAAAGAATGATAATCATATGACTCTAGTAACCAACTTCAGTTTAGTTTTGTTTTAGTTAGGAACAGCGTAAGAAACTTTTTATTTTTGATCTCCAATTTAAGTCCAAACATCCCTTCTCAAAGGACAGTATGAAAGGCCAAGCACCATTTGGAAATGATACCACTTTGCTTCCCTGCCCCCTACTATTTTGTGCAGAAAGCCTTCTCATGCAAGACAGTGTTATCTTGGAAGCTCTGCATTTATTTCTTGGCTCCTGCTTCCAGTTCAAGGTTCATGTCCTGCTATTCAGCCCTATCGTTTGCTGCCTCAAGTGCTAGAATTCAAGATGTGTACCTTACATCTTGGGAGTATTTCTGAGATTCCTCCGCATTAGGAATGGGAAAGAGATCCCAATAAACTTCCCTTCATTAAGACGGGACTGTGATCCTCACCCAAAGTTGATGTGCCACAAACTCCAGCGGCATTTGATCAAGGCCTATCTGAGCTGAACATACTTTAAAACATTGGATTATGAGCAAAAGGCTAAATGAGGTAATCTAGAATGCATCGTACAGAAAGTATTTATTCTATTGCAGGCATTGAATTCAGAACAAGATTCAATTTTTCACACTGCTTTTTCCTGTGTTTTCTATTGACTTCCCTCTTCATTGTTCCAGTTTTATAATGATACCTCTCTTCTAACAGTGTAAAAGCAATGTAAAACTGAAACATCACAGTGGACTGCAAATCAGACTGCAAATCCTGCCTCACAACAACATCTCTTTATTGACTATCAGATACGCAGTTCTCCTGAGGGCACAAAACACTCCCAGTGATCCATTTTTAGAATCTGATCATGGAATCACAAGTTTTTATACAACAAATACAATCGTGGTATTATGTTTTCTTCTCAATTATTGTATATTTAATTTGTTTCTGAGGAAAGCATTGGATTTTCTAAATTCCTAATACTTCATTTTAATATTCTTATTTTAAAGTAACAATCTCATTTTTAAATAATCCATAGCATTAGATACTGTTCCAATACCATTTTGAATAAATGGAAGCAGCCAGCATTTCTGTGTCACATCATTTTCTTTAATGTGTTTATTTTCTTTGGATTTACAAACATCTTTCAACCATTTTCTTGACAAATCCAAAACAAACTGTAACCCCTCCTTCAACCAGTATCAACAACCAGTCCTGCAAAAATAGAGAGCATGTCTGAGAGTCTAATGCTCTCCCAGGAGGGCCTTTCCAAAGTTGCACAGGCACTATTTCAGAGTCAGAATCCTCTAAAAGTCCACAAACTTGGTTTATGGGGGGTTTATCCTAGAAGGCCTCAAGGAGAACACATAACCATTTTCTCCCCTCCCTCTTGCTACAGCCATGTTCCACTTCCAGTCCAAGTGAGTTATGCCTGAAGACACAGACGTATTTAAACAACTTGTTCTGGGCTTTAGGACTAGAATTCATGATGTATTAAAAGACAGGCTCTAACTTCTCCCAAGATGTCTTAAATGAACTCAGAAGTCTGAGAATGCAACCAACTCTATTTGATTTTCAAGTTAACTGCCACTTTGTGAAACAAACCAGACTCTCTTCAGTATTATGACAACTGGTTTACTAGAATGTGTAAATATTAGAATCCAAAATGACAGATGTTTTATCCAAGTCAAGTGCAGTGAAAATGGTTAATTCTTTAATGCATGTTAAAAATATTTGAAAAGAAACATTTTTATTTGTATACTTACGGATACAAAATGGAAAACCATAGAATCCATCTGCACATTGCTCACAGCTTTCTCCCTGGAAATTCTGTTTACAGTAACAGCGGCCAGACCCTTCCTCACAGCCCTCTGCATGCTCCAAGTTACAACTGCAGGCTAAGTAAGCATCAACAATTAGGCACTTTATAGAAAAGAATTAATTTTCCTTCTGTAGCAGTGCAAGGTGCCATTATAACAGTATTTCATTTGCAGTTGTGAATGTCTCATTATTTCAAGAATTAATGTTTGCATGCTATTTCACATTTTCCAAGTATTCTATACCAGCAATTAATCTTTGTGATATCCCCTAGGGATACCTTAGGGGTAAGACCTATATTATTTTCTTACAGCGTTAATTTTTCATAATTCAGAAAGTTGCACTTCATTACTTCACAGCACTGCAGCAACTGCCCTTTCTGTGGCTTCTTCTCATCTCTCTCCATGGTCTGGGCTGAACGTCAGCCTCTGTTCACCCTCCCTTACATACAAAGTTCAACAACATCACTGCAGCATTCCCACTATGTTGACTTCCCATTCATTTCAATACACAAACAATCTGTAGCCTTCTCCTACCTGTCACAAAACTCCTTCACCCTGTTTATAATTCAGCCTTTATCTCGTACCTATACTCAGTTCTTTTTTAAATGTTGTATTAATAATTATCCTGTTGCATTATTTATTATAGATGCTAGCTTCAGTACTGCATAAAGTAGGAGTAGACCTCATGACCTTTTGAGCTATTGAATAAAATTATCAAGTGACCAAGACCCAAAAGATATGTTACATGTACATATCAAGAGCTAAGAGGAACACAGTCATGAGGATGGGAGATGAGAGTGGCTTCTAAGAGGTCATACCAGTTCACTGTGGGGTATGCAGCTGGACCCCAGGTCTGTGTGATCTTATCTCCTCAGCAGCCCTTTCTGGCTTACTTCCTCCTATTGCCTGCTGCTGGTCTGAAGCTTATGGCTCATACAACACAAATGTTGAGAAGAATATCTTTAAAAAGGTCTAAAGCAATACAGAAAGTCATTTGCAATTACTCTCCCACATCTTTTGGGCACTTTTTAATATTTCTTCCCCAAAAGACACATCCCATACCCCGATTACAGCAAAAAAGCAACAACAAAACAAAACAAAACCACGATGAGACTGAAAAAACACTATGAGAAGATACTGCGTAAAAAAGGACTTACGTGTACAGCCATCATGAGCCCTCACTGGAACACCGTAAGGACGATAGTAACCTTTTGCACATTTCTCACAGTTAACACCAGCTGTGTTATGCTGTGCAAAATAAAACAAAAGAATATGAGGTGAAAAAAAGGAACTTAGATGGAGAATTAAGAAACAGTAACATCCTTTATGCTGTTCCTATATATCACTAAGCAAGGGTCAGCACAGAAAAAAATGGAATATGACTGCAACAAAACCAGCATTTGACAGCTGGTGGTCCTTAACTACCCGTATTCTCTAAAGCTTTCTGAATCATAGTATTGTCAAATTAAAAAGCTGAATTTTAACTTTAAAGCATTATTAAAAATACCTATTTTCATAAAATATTAATTTAAATCAAGGAAAAAAAATCTTTTATACGCTACCATCAGATGTTTCTCTCTTTCATACTGCGTTCTTATCACAATGCATACATAATTCAGGCAACAGCACTGTGAATTTTTCTCATGGCATATATTATTTTTTAAAATACTCTATATCTAAGTTCAGCAACATCAAACAAAACCAAAACCTGATCAGTCTACAGGAAATGAAGTAAAAAGCACAAAACAGATCTTCCATTAGAAAAACATACATCTCTGCACATGTGTTTTAGGCACACAGAAAGAACAGTGTAATTTGAACTACAACAAAAATATATAAACCTGCCATCACAGAACGAAGTCCTGAGTGTATTTTAACAATAAATCTCTCTTGCTGTAAAGTTATCTCTTGCTTGAGGGAGGCAGGAGCATGCAATGGCGATGGTGTTCACAAGCTGAGTAAATCTTGTTTGGGAGGCATTCTGGCGGCCTTGTAGTCACAAGAGGAGACCCAGCAAAGCTGGGGAGAAGCCTTGTCCCAGAGTAGCCAGAGAAGAAAGCGCCTGCCCCCAGTTTCCATTTGCTGTTTAGTTGCCTTTTAGGGAGTGCTGCAATTTGGGGGGCTGCGAACAGGGACTTGGCAATTAACGGGGCTGGTGGTGGGGCAGTATGTGTGCAGGGCGTCCGTGATGCTGCTGGGGCTGATGTTCGCAGTTGGCCTCAGTTCATGCAGCTGTTTCAGGCTATGCTTCCAGCTCTGCGGGGAGTTTCTTTTGTCACCTTCAGATCCAAGCTCCTGCTGGGAAAGGCTGACTCCTGATTAGGGAGGGTAATGCTCGCATCGTGCAGCAGATAGAGACACAGTAGCTGTTGCAGTGCTTAGCATAGCAGGGGTGCAGAGGGGCCCAGCATTTCTGCTCAAGATTGTGTGGGGCTACTTGGATATTGTGCAGCGATGGTCTTCACACACTGCAGGACACAGTCTCTGGCAGCTACTGGGGTTAATGTCCTCAGCTCAGACAGAGCTCCAGGACGCAGATGCCACTCTCCAGGTCTGGGCCTGCTGAGAGTGCCTGGTGCCACCCGGGGCTGGGGCAGGTGATGACCCAGTGGAGAACTTGTGGGTAAGATCAGAGGACAGACCAGCACAGATGATGTTGCAGTAGGTATCTGCTACAAATCACAAATCACCAGATCAAGAAGAGAAAGTAGATGAGGCCTTCTTTAGGCAGCCAGAGAAAGCTTCATAATCACAGGCCTTGGTACTCATGGATGGCTTTAACCACTCCAGTATCTGCTGGAAGGGCAATGTAGCTGGGCACAGGTAATCCAAAACCAGGTCTTTGACAGAGTTTCCTTTGACACAGTCTTCTTATCACCACATTGGAGAGACATGAGCTGGATAAGGTGATCATAAGGTGGGTGGAAAATTGGCTGGACTGTCAGGCTCAAAGAGTTGTGATCAGTGGTTCACCCAGTGGCCAGTAGCTAGTGGCACGCTTCAGGGATCAATACTGGGACCAATACTGTTCCACGTCTTCCTTAATGACCCAGAAACTGGAACAGAGTGCACTCTCAGCAAGTTTGCCGATGACACCAAACTGGGGGAGAGGTCAATGTCCTGGATGGTAGGGATGCTATTCAGAGGGACCTGGACAAGCTAAACAAACGGTTTGATAGGAAACTCAGAAAGTTCAACAAAAGCAAATGCAAAGTCTTACATGAGGGATGGAATAACCTCATGCAAGAATACAGGCTGGGGGCCAACTGCCTAGGAAGCAACTTTGCAGAAAAGGACCCAGGAATCTTGATGGGTTTAACAAGTTTAACACGAAGCAGCAGCGTGCCCTTGCAGAAAAGAAGTGCAACAGCATCTTGGACTATAGTAGTAAGAGTGTACGCAGCAGGTTGAGGCAAGTGACTCTTCCCTCTCTTTGGCACTTGTCAGACTGCATTTGGAGTACTGTATCCAGTTTGGGCATCCCCATTACAAGACAGATACTGGCCACCAAGATGGTCAAAGACTGGAACATGTGACATTAAAGAGAAGGCTGAGCAAACTGGGTCTGTTCAGCATTGAGAAGAGAAGGCGAAAGGGAGACCTTAGTGCTATCTACAACTACCTGATCGGAGAATACAAAAAGGATGGAGCCAGACTCTTCTCAGAGTTGCACAGTGATAGGACAAGGAGCAACAGACACAAGCTGGAACATGGAAAATTCTGATTAGATATTAGGAAATAATTTTTTACTATGAAGGTAAGTCACATAACAAAACAAGTTTCCCAGGGTGGTTGTGGAATCTCCAAACTTGGAGATGTTCAAGCCACAACTGGAGAAGTCCCTCACTAACCTCACTTACTAGACCTGCTCTGAGTAGGGGATTGGACTAGATGATTTCAGAAGCTCCCATCCAACTTAAATTATTCAATGGTTCTATGATTATTCTCCCTTTGAAGTTGTGGAAGGATTAAAGTAAGACAGAACACGGAAAGTACAATACTTAACATATCTGACACATGCAGAACAGAATATATGGGGCAATGTTATCAGACTCTAAAGAAACAAAATCTATACTTGTGTGCAACACTTCTATTCCTCTTAATTTGTCATTCAGGCATCCATTCCTAACACTTTCTTCCATTACACAAACAAAAAAAAAGTAAACTAAAATCCATGTGGTTTTTCTATGAAGAAAATACTATAATTAGATTTATGGTAAACTCATTTAATCCAACGTAATTTCCTCAAAATTAAATTACGAACATCCAACATCATTTATACAACCAGGACTCATAGATTTAGATTAATCTTGCTCTTTTATATCCCGAAAGGAATATAAGAAAAATGTTCTTTCACTCATAAAGAGCTAACAGGAAGCACCACCATGATATATCTTACCAGACTAGGTGAACAAAGTTATGCACAGAAATGTCAGTTGGAAGACAAAGAACGTTTCTTCTGCTCATGTTAGCAAAAAACATTCTACTTTCTTCTGACAGCCACTTGAACAATATCTGATTATATTATGGCAATAAATGGGAAACACGCTATACAGTTTTACTGGACATTTCCTGTTTTGTTGCTTAAATAGAATTATATTTTTAAATGCACAGTATGGTAATATATAAATCATGACATGTAGGTTTCATAGGAATATACGCTTGATGATAATTTTCCCTCTGATCTACCTTCTGCTCAGCAGCTTCTCACCATTCTTCAGAAGACTGACTTGACAACAAAAGGAAGACATGTTTCCAAATAAGTCTGTCTGTATTTAGAGACCCTGAGATCATTGAATCAGTGAACAATTTAGGTTGGAAGGGGCTTCAGGAGGCCAGATAGTCCAGCTGTGTTCGAAGCAGAGCTAACTCCGAGGTTAGATCAAGTTGCTCAGAGCCTAGCCTGATCTTTCCTGATAGTAATTAGTCACAGTAGTATAAAAGTTACTTAGGATGAGCGACATTCTTTCTTTTTGCAATAACATAATATTCAGTAATGACACATACACTGTAAAGTCCCTGACTCCAAGTTTACATCGTTGATTGAATCCAGTGTAGCCTCTAAGATGGTTAGCGGACTGGAGCAATGACATGTAAAGAGAAACTGAGGAAATGGCTTTGGTTAGCTTGGAGAAGGGAAGCTTAAGGAGGGGTAAGGTGTCTGATGGCAGTTTTCCATTACCTAAGAGGGGAGTACGGAGACAACAGGGCCAGACTTTTCTAAAACATGGCCAGTAAAAGGACAAAAGCCAACTACCACAAGTAGCAACTGGGGAAATTCCTATTGAATAGTAGCAAAAATCTCTTTACCACTGGAGTGATTAAGTGCTGGAATCTCCATCCTCAGAAATATTCAGAATTCAACTGGGCAAGTCCCTGTGCAATCTGATACAATTTTGTAGATAGCCCTGCTCTGAAATGAGGGTTAGACTAGATGACTTCCAGAGGACCCTTCAACCTAAATTTATTCTATGAACTTTGCTTTTTCAATAGCAATAAGCTCCCTTCTTGTTATAGCCCATGCTCTCCTTTATGCCTGATAGTAAAGGAGGGGCCCTCTGTCTTTGCTTCCATAAGGAACCAGTTGGTCTGAGTTGGTATTTTATTTGGGAAATTTTATTTCTCCTTTGTTAAGCAAGGAAATGACAAAGTCTATAATAATAAGAAAGGGATTTTTTTTCACTTATTTAATTGTTAAATGGTGTGGCTTTATTTGAATCATGTGGGACTAAAGTACATAAACACATTTACTTCTAGTGCAGGCACAATCATACTCTGGTATCCATTTCTCCAAATGTCATTAAGCTAAATTGACCTAAATCACCTTTTTACCTGGCAGTTAATGCAGACTCCTCCACCTTCGTAATGCCCTTGGATGTTTAAGCTTTCATGACGCCGATCAACATCAGCATCATAGTAGCAATCAGTGGCATGTCCATGGCAATTGCAGGCTGAAAAAGTAGTATCTCAAGTCAGCTTCCATTATAATAGTGGAATTCAGTAATGTAGCAGAAGTGGAAAAAAAAGCTTTGATTATTTATATGCATACACACACTCATGTGCATTCGAGTATACTCAAAACCACGTATTTACCTATCAGCAAATGGTCTCTCACACCTGGAACAAGATAAGATCATCTAAACATAAGAAAAACATTTGCTGCTAGGTTTGTCAGAGGAGGCAACAGTTGTACCATCTCAATACTATATATTTATGGGTAAATGCAGAACTAGGAAGCTCCAAAAGAATGGTCTCAACCAGTTTTTAAAAACTATCAAAAACATGTTCCAATGCTTATTCTATTTTTTCATGTCCAAAAATAATCTAAGCTGAATCTGTGTGCACTAACTATTTAAAATAAACAATTATAGATAAGCTATACAAATTTGAATAAAAAGACCTACACCAGGGAACTCACATACTTAGTACTAAGTACAAGGACACCTACAAACTTAACTATATGTTTACCCAGCTGCTATTTTCTGAATGGAGAGTTTTTAAGAAAGAATACACTCTACTGCTTGAGAATTATGGATTCAAAAAGAAGCAGGTTTATATAAAGAACATCAACAAAAACAAAAATAAGAATAATAAATTACTCTAGAAAGGGACAGAGTTAGGTGACAGAGATAACTCATTTTTCTAGTTTATGGCTGTTTACAGTCTCAGCTGTGATAAATTTTACTTTGGGTGGTTTGTGGTTAGCTCATTTCCTTTGTTTATTTTTCTCTTCTAATAAGCCTCTAATAAGAGGTAACAATTAAACTCACAGACACTCTGAATCCACCTTTAAATGATATGTTCTGCTGTACTTTCAGTCTCTTTTGTTAATGTTAATATTGCAGGGTTCAATAGAGACTGAAAAAGAGATTGAAAGACACATACCTGTCAGGCCTTGTTTGCAGGCACATTAGCCTCACAGATGCCCTGACTTAGGAGGTTCACCTATTGAAAACATCTGAGGTACATCTGTTGATTGGCCTTGTAGGCACATCAGCTGAGTTCACTCTTAAGGTGGGAGATCTAAAGCCAGAAAAGCTTTTGCTGTTTTACCTTTGGCAGGAGGGTCCTAACAATGTAAATTCTATGACCAGCCAAATGTTTATGCCTTGTTTGCAGAAGAGAATTAATCTGAAAAATAGCTCTGCACTTGAAATAGTTCCTGCAAATATAGTTTGAGTAAAGGGTGACGGATTGACCCAGAAAAGCATTTATCTAATTTCCTGTAAGCCTGTTAGTGTATCTCCTAATCTGCTCATCAAGCAGATTATTAGCTAAAGCTAATCTCTGATCTTCACTCCCTTCAGCAAAGTAAAGCGCTGCCTGTGTTCACTGAAATCTTCCAGAACTGCAATATAATTCTGAATATGGACTAACTATACCAATATATGGGCAAAATAAATGAAAAGCAGGCCTGTGGTTTTGCCATAAGTTCTTTCTATCTCCTTTTTTTTAGATCTGATCTCCTTTCCTCACTGGAGAGGAACAACAGGAATCTTTCCAAAAGAACACAGAAAGCAAAAAAGGCTTCCACAAGTATCTGAATACCAGGTGTGCTTTTAATTACAAATGCTCCAGTGTTCCAGGAAAACCTTCCTAGAAAATTCCTGAAGCCATGCTTCATGCTTGAGAAAATCTTCCCTTCATCTGGACCAGGGGATACTCTGAAAGGCACTGAGTTCCTGAGCACCTCAAAATAAAAGTTAAGGTCCCTGGCCCTATTTTTCTCATGACGAGGGAAAGAATTTTCCAAATTCTACACAAAATACCTGGCACAACTGGGAGCATAACTTAGGCAAAATTAATTCTCTGTGCCTTGCTATGTGACCAAATAGACAAAAGAAGGGACACTGGATCATTCTCTGTATCTCCTCCAGGTCTTTATATCTGAACAGCTTTGGACAAGGAAACTGTTTCCTAGAAACTGTCAACAACCTGGATTAGGAAAGTTGTGGCCTATCATCACGTCCCTTGATCTAATGAGAGGACCCAGATACGACAGGATTGGGTTACCTGGCTGGGTTGTGATAGCCTATGCGGATCTTCTTGTTTGCTTGTTTGTTTGTTTGAACTCAAATAATTCTTCAAGAAAATAAAACATTACACAAAAAAGATGCTGATTCAAGATACTAAGTCAGAAGAGGCACAAGGAGAAAACAAAAAAGAAAGATTGGAGGGAGGGGTAGAATGGAACGAAAATTGGAGGTTTTCATTTGTCATCAGCCCCCCTGATGGACAAAATGAGGATCTGTGCATAGAAGTGAACATCTCCCTTTCTCGACACAGTCAAAATAAAAGCTTCTTGTCTCTGTGGCCAAATGCGCTGAGAGATACAGCTCACAAGTATGTCTTTTAACAGTGACAGGGAATTATTTGCTTTGATCAAAATAATGGCATTTTTTTCTTGCAGGTGAATAAAAACCCCTTCAGTCTCACAAAGCACTTTCTTAAAACTTTGAGTCATTTGCTGACCCATACAGTATTAAGAAACAAAACATCCCTACTATCTCCCACCGATCTCTTTCATTCAATTTCTCTCAAGGAACCTCAGGTTTCTGCGAAGCTTAATAAGGTTGCTCTTATTCCTTCACTACTGGCTTCCAGGGAAAGAGGTTTGCACCTGGCAAATACTCCGAATAAATCACCTAAAACTGCTAGGAGCAATCTATACTAAAAAGGGTATTTTTTCAGAAGTAGTTAGAAACTAAGTTCTTTTGGCTCAGAATCTTGTAGATGATTGTTTATAAACTGATTCTCTTAAAAGCATGACATTATTCATGCTCTTTGTCTATCTCTTCCTGGCAGAAAATATTTTCCTTTCAAAGAAAGGAATTCAAATGGAGTTTCAAATATTTTTCAGAAGTTGAGTCCCAGCATGCCTACCTCCTATCAAATGTTTTAATCATCTGTTTTTTTTCCCAACCCTCAGTCTTAGTGCTGCAATTTTGATTAAAACAATACCACAAGGTTTATTCCGCAAACCAATTATACAGGTACATCTATTTGGCTTTCAAATAAGATTCCCCCATTAATAGTTTGTACCCACTGGCTATGCTACTCTCAGGAAAGGTAGAGCAGGAAAAGGAAAATAAATTAGGCTAGACACAAAGGAAAGCAGCAGGCTGCCAATGCATTTGCTCAGAATAGGACATGCACAAAGACAGCAAACACCATCCGTACCACAGTGTTTTCTGGCCAGAAGGATACAGAACACCTGTGGGTGGCAGTATGTACCCTCCCATCTAAACAGGATCCATGTTGTCAACTTAACCCTATGTTATATTTTCTTTAATAAAAGAAGGAAACACTGAGAAGATGGGAGAAAGGCCAGTGGGCTTCTCCAGTTTGAATACTCAGTCTGCGGGGCTAAGGCACTCTAAACTATTAACTATAAGCACAGAAAGCAGAGCATGTACGCACTTCCTTGGACTCATCAGAAACGCTTTTGTGCTCATTTACATCAGGTCAGTGAAGGGTGACTGTCAGCATGAGAATGGAGTGAAGCTCAAACAAACACCTGTGAGCAGCATCAGCCTTAAACAATCTGCCAGTACAGTGCTCCAAAGACAGGAAGTTCAGAATCAAAGGAACCTGCTTGAGAGCTCAAGACAAGTAAGGCAGAAGAGCCTGCATCAATTTACAGGAAGCATGTATCAATGCCAGTGCAGCACTCTACTGCTGTAAGTATTTTCAGACCCATATGTCTCAGTAATTAGATCATAAATTCAAGAATCTCTTGGAGAGGTGACATTTTACATTGGCTCCTTAAACAAGTAAGTATGCTTAATTCCCAAAACACAGATTTTCTTCTAAAATATCTGGTTTATGAGACAGATTTTTGAACTGGGTTCCTTTACCAGATATAGTAAGTACAATGACAAGAACAATGAATAACTCAGATTCTCTTTCCAACAAAAGACAGCAAAAATTGAGTGAGTTGTACCTGATCAACAATACTGCACTGTTTTCTAAGTGAGCTTCATTGTATCAAAATGAGGTTTGCAGTAGTGTACTATGTAGTTCTCTTTCCTATCAGTAGCAAAAAGAAATACATACCACACAGAGAAACACATGTGCTCCCCTTCTATTGACAATACATAAAATCTAGAGGTCAGATGGAGAGCCCTCCTTTGATATCAGTTAGTGAGCCTGTTTACATATTTAATTAATCTAGTTATTTATACAGTCTGTCCCTCTAGATTCTGAATAGGAAGAGGCTGGGCAACAGAGAGACAAGTTTTGAAGCTGTACAAGACCTCTGCTCTGCTGAGGAAATGCACAGTCTGTTAACAGACACATCTGTGACCGGGGGGGATGTTGACTCCATGTACTAAAGAAAGGTGGAAGTCTTCTTGATGTAATACTTTAAATGACTATTATCATTGTTTAATGAGACCAAGAGTGAAACATAAATAATACTCACTGTATCATTTAATCCCTATTGCTATATGGAAATAATTTTTTCAGTAAAGAAAACAGGTGTTAAAACCTGCAGTGTGTTAGTTATGCTCCATGAATATGCGTGGTCTACAGTAATTTCTGCTCATTTGTCAAAGTCACTTTTAAACTACCATCTTTCAGTCTACTCACGTTCACATATATTCATGTTCCCAGCTGTTGCAGCTTGCCACTGTTTCTGATTATATCCAGGACAGCAGTGATTGCAGGTTTCCCCACAAGTATTATGCTGACATTCACACTGAAACCTAGAGAAAGGAAGACCTCTTATTCTGTTGAATCTGGATTTAACACCCCTTTCTCCCCCCAGTTTTATTGCAGTGCAAGACTTACACATAGTGTGAAAAGGACAGGACATAAGCTCACACATAAAGAGGTCAAACAGTAACTCTAAAACATTTTAGAACTGTTTGAAAATTCTGGATTATAAAACTTTCTCCTAGAATATTGAATCAAGGTGACACACAACAATTTAAGATGTATCCTATTTTAGCATCATTCCAATGCTCAAGCTTATTGTCCTAATTTAAGTCAGAACATTTATCACCTTTATATGCATGCCCTCATCACTTTTCCATTATGCTTTGTTTACAGTAATTTTACTAGTGTCTTTAATAAGCCAAGTTTGTAACTTCATCCACTTATTTTTAAAGCAATGCACACTATGCATCAAGAAAATGTAGTTGAAATTTATTTTGACTTAGCTGAAGAGCCTACATAAGGGCAGGGTCTCATTACAGGCTAGGTCTTACTACCATCCCCAGTAACTGAATCCCAGGATTAACAAAGAGGCTTTGAGACTAGAGAGGCCTCTTCCAGGGATGCTCTGTTATCTGTGTAGTCTAATACCCAAGGACAAAACAATTGTCAAGTATATCCATTCTATTCTGGTAGATGTTATGTCTTTTTCACTTACTTTTCTCTAGACTAGACATCTGGAAAGGGTAAAGGCATCCATCTGCTCGCTTACTCTCCTTTAAAAACCAACTGAAAATATTGTATCATCTTGATAAAAGTTTGTTTCATGATGCATAAGAGCAACAGCTGTTATAAACCAAGCTCTTAAAGTATGTTTTAGACGGTGTGATTATTCACTGTCACTTTCCTAAAGCAGAGGACCACAGAGCATGATCTAACTCCTTGTGAAATCTATACGATCATAAACTTCACAGGAAAAGAAAACTTTCCTACAGATTTCAGTTAAGTGTATGACCACTTGTCAACCTATTTTAATTCAAGTTCATTCATAGAAAGTGACATTTGTAATTGAAGTTGGAATAACATAACATATTCATTCTGTGAAATGAATATATCACTACTGCCAAATCACTTCACATTGCCAAAAGAAATTACATTTTTCACATCTGATGTTTGCTGATTGCTCATGTATCTGACAATAATGAAAACACTTCTCACACAATTAAAGGCATTTAAAGATGATTGTAGAAATATGCCAGATTTATTACACTTGCAGAATGGCTGCACTTGCAACTACTGTTCTAACCAAATGTTGGTTAGAGCCAGACGTCCATAGGTCCTAAATAGTCAGTGTTCCCAAGTTCTGCTCATACAAAAAGTTCAAGCAGAAAAACACAGCCTGACTTCTATTAAATTCATGGCTGTCCTCCTCATGTATATACTAAGGATATTGTACCAAAGGCCATGCTTTTCTCTTCAAAGTATTTTAATAGTCAGTTCAGCTCAAAGGAAGTATCACCTTGTTGCCAGAGAGGACAACAGGATATATAGTTCATTCAGTTTCTGTTTTTATATTTTCTCGTAATGATTGATAACCACTGGATCTTAGCTGAGCTCATTTATAATGCTCTATATCTGCAGAAAGTTCACTAGCTTTGTTCTTGAGCTGGCCTTCTAATTTCTGCTGTTCAGAGGTGATATCAATCCAAGTTTTCCCAAAAGAAGCAAGGGTTTTTAACAAACTATTCAATCTGCAAAATTCCTATTTCAATTAAAAAAAATCTCAAGTATAAGACTTCTTATTATTATATTTCACACACAACAGCTCTTTACACAGTTTCATATTAATCATTATTAGATTCTCATTTTTAAAATATTAGGAAAAATACCTGTAAGTCTACATCATTCTTTAACAAATAACGTCATTTGAAAACATATCATTTTGCCTCATATTAAATTATTGTGATGTTCAGTTTACTTACTGGTATTGCTTTTCAGCACTCTTTGCATTACATACTTCAGCATGGCCATGGCAAACACATCGACCGCCAATACTGATGTCCTTTATACTGTAGTAATACTATGGAACAAGCACAATAAGCATGTATGGATCTTTCCTTTACTTATATGATGACAGATACCTCAACATCAGAGTTATTTCTACATTGTTAAATCTTGCTTATCAGAATTTTAAAAGCATGACTTTAGAAAACACCAAAGTTAGATGGCCAATGGCCATCTATTGATGTATGCATTTCAGTATCAGTCGCATCAAATCAAAGTCAAGGCACATGGGGCACCTGATAGCAACAGAAGACATCTGCAGGCTTGTGCAGCTCACACTACATTCATTCTGCTGCAGCTGCCCATTCCCAAGCAGCTATACAGCTACCGGTACCCAAGCTCAAAGCTAGTTCAAATCCAGCTTGAGGATGGGGACATAAAATATAGTCAACAGTATCATTTGTGAGAGCTTGGTCTGTTCAACAAACAGGACAAACTGGTGTGGGCAGTGCGGTTTCTGCATTCAGTCAGTCATGATCACTAAGCACTAGAAATAGACTGAGATTATCAAATCAGACAGAATCTGTTGTGACTCACACTGGATTTAAATTTGTGACCTGAAGTTGAAATACTTTGTATCTCATCCTCATGCCTTGCAGGCATCTGGGCAATAGGAGATAAGATTTTAATCACTTTGATTCAATGCAAATATCACCAGTATATGCATTTCAATAGTAACTTCTGCACGCTTTTTGGTAGCTCTGAAGTTATTTCCCTGTCTCCCTAGAGCATCAGCTTAGTGATCCAAGAAAGGGGGCAGCATGGAGAGCTGGCTGTAAATCTTGATCTCTGTGTACCTCCAGAAAAAAGTTAAAGGGGCAGATTTATTTTTAATGCCACTGGAGGATGAAGAGAACAAAGAGAAAATTTTGCAGTTATGTCCCCATCTATGCTCACTCTATTCATAATATAGGCCTCTCAGTGGTCTATACACATTCTCTTTTTTATGTAGGCGGAGCTGGCTGGCACAGAAGAGATGCTTCTCCAAGACTGAGAGATTTTCCTACTAGCTCTCTTTGGCTGCTATAAAGCTACTTTGCCAGAGGCCAGTGAAGAACAGTAGGTAGGATATAAGGACTAGGAAATACAGTCTGTATTATTTTTTGTCTTCTGAACTATCTCTATGTAAACATACATGTTAATTTCTAATTATGCTTACTGTTTCCACACTATAAACAAAACCTATGCTTTCAGTGTTTTCAGCATAGCTAGAAATGATCATTTTGACTCTCTCCAGCATACTTGGCAGTATTTGCTCTAGAATATGAGTCCTCCCAACGCAGTCTCGTCTATTACAGCTTTGTAGAACCATGCTAATACTACTAATAGTACTACTAATAGTAAATGTACTGTTACAGCTCAGTAATAAGTCACATTAGCAATAGGCCAAAAGTAGTGATAGGCCAAACTGCCACAGTTTAGACATAAAACATATCCTAGATAATTCAGAGTGTCATGAACTCAAACTATTAACAGGGGAAGCCAGGCAGTTACTTGGACAGGAGAACAGATGGGTCTGGTTTTCAGTTGTTTCCATAATAAGTTTAACACAAAGACTCTCCTTCAGAATATTAACCTTTTCCTAGACTTCAAAGGTCTCTACAACAAAAATATGTGGTCTCTTTTAATAATTTAATAAAAGACTGGACCTTTTATTCCTCTATGCTACATCCCATGGCCACAATAACATGAAAAGTTCCTTACGCTAAAGCTACGTTGCTTGCCAAGTAACCTAAGTTCTCCATTTACATCTGCCTGTAAGCAACATCTTAAAATGCACTTAAGACAAAAAAGGTATTTAATGGGAGTGCTATCAAGTAACTGGAATAGTTTCATGATTTTTTTATACAGAAACCCACATATATTTGTGCAGTGCCTCAGCCCAGCATTTCCTCCAATTGTTACTGAATCTTCATTTTAAATATAACAGATTAAAAATAACAATACAATATGAAGTCTGGAATCGGTTTAGTATATGAAATTCTGTGCAGTGTTCCCTTGAGGGGTCTGAGTTTCCTTATATTTTCCCACTGAATGGGAGTGGGATTTTGTCTTTCAAGTTCTTGAATTGCCCAAAATCCACAGGAAAACCCTATGCATCTCAAATGATTTGTGGTCAGATAGCACCTTTCCAGTATGCCCTTTGATTCCTTGTTCCCTCAGAAACTCAGGTACAATTTCTGAAAATCTTTCTTCTAATAGATAAGATAGAGCAGTGTAAAATAAAGCTGACAAGGTCTAAATTAACTTATACAGAGCTGAGGAGCAAGATAATTTCCATGATGCGCCCAACTCCCTTCAATATTCATAAATGGTTTGTTAGCTTGGAAAAAAGAGAGTTTGTTACAAAATCATTACTTGCTCTTCAAACCCTGCTGCCCCAATAACCTTCTCATCACAAGCAGACGTGGAGAAAACATGGGGATTTAAAGGTGGGTCACAGTACATTTTGATTGTTATGATGTTTGCAAACTAAAGAAGTTCAGTTTATTTTATGCTCTCTGAGATGCTGAACACAATTGTTGAATCTATCCCTGTGAAAAGAGTACTTACCCTGCGGGTTACAGTGGGGTCCCGTTGAGCTTTTGATATCAAGTGTCCAAGAAGTGTATTGGTTCTGAGAAAATGAAGGCGAATGTTTGTTGCTTTTGTGAATTCTCTCAGACTAGGGGAGTAAGTGAAGTTTTTTGCTCCTGGGCGGCCATTTACCAAGGATACCACAATCTAACAAAAGAGTAAACATATGTTTGTTAAAATGTATCGGCTGCAAGTATCAGCAGTGGGCACAGAGCCAGAAGTTTGACTACTAAAAGAATCCAAAAATGTGCTATTGCTTCTGAGTATATCTGCAGTAACAATTACACTTTCCATACTGAAACCAGGACATCAGTAAAAACAGTGTCATTAGTCTTGAAGCTTGCTGAATTCTCATTACCTATGTTACACATCCAAAACCGAGTGCCTCTATCTGTTTTGAAAAGAGTGGGTAGGATGCACAAAAAATACACACCTTTTAGTTAGTAATAACAATAGTAATAGTCAATAGCAACACTAAAAGCTGATCATGTCAATGGGAGTTTTGCTTGAGTAAAAACATCAGATTTTGGCTCTTTCCCAAAGCAGGTTTATTTTTGGGTTGAGGCACAAACATTCCTGGAGAATGTTATTGTTACCAGGTCCAGTGCCTGGGAGCCTATTAATGGTCTTCTGGAAGAAAGTACACAGTGTTACTTTAGAAAATCCCTTCACATGAAAGCAGGCTTATCTGACATTCAAAACAAGTGCTGCAGTACTTTTTATTTTTTAAAGAAATTGATGTCTGCAGTCTAGCAATCATGAGTTTGTTAAATTAACAATCCAGTATGCATGTACACAAGTGATTAAGGGACTTTCATTTACTTATAACTGATGAGATAATAGATTTTTATTTCCAGATAGCTTGTATAATCTGTAAGCATGTAACAATGGATTGGTGACATCTAATTACAGTACAATTCCTTTAGGAAAAGTGATATAGCATGTAATAGGGGATTACACCAGCAACATTCTCCTACAGAAATTGTTCTTAAAAACATATTAGGACAATTTTACAGAAATGTTAGTAGACAATTTCTACTTTAATTTTAAATTAGAACTCAGAATCTGAATCCTCAAAACTCTGAGGAACTCTGAAGGAGTTCAGCTCTGGATTCTAATTTCATCAGAAGTAAAAAGAGAATGACACCAAGAGTGAGCAGTATGGCCACTAGTTTAACATTTGTTCAAACAACTTAAGTCAAGCTTCTGCCTAGGAAGGAATAACAGCTAAAATCAGAGAAGCACTTTTCCAAACATATGTATTACATTATAAACAAGTATCATTTTTAATGTATTTTCTTACAGTTACTTATTCTTGAATGGTAGATATCTGTTTCCATACCCTTTACTCCTAAGAGGAATTCTTATGCAATAGGTTATATTATGTACATTGGGACTATTCAGAAAATGTGGTCAGCAGGTTCAAATGCACATGTCTAAAGTAAGGTATATAAATCATAACAAAAAATATACACAGGTGACTCTGAGAATTCCCCACTCTCACAGGGAATGGTAAAAGTTGGGAGGAGTCTGTTCACCCATAAAAAATCTTACTGCATACTTCAGTGCCTGGTTATTGATTTATTAAAGTAGTTTCAGTCAATCATAACTGAAAATTTATTTCATGTTTTAGGTTTTTATTTAAAGAGCAAACTTCTAAAACTAATGCTGTTTACTTCCAACATCCCACATTAATTTTCTAAAAGCACTTACCTCTCCATTTTCAAGAGGCACAATGCGAGAATACTCTGTAGTGCAAATGACATCATTGTCCCTCCTCACAGGAACATTAGCTTCCTTTCCGAAACATTCCAAACAATCTGCTTTGGAGTCTAGTCAAGTGAGATTGAAATTATTTTTATATATGAAAATATACATTATTGTTCTAACTTAAATTAACAAAGAAATGCCACATGTGCTTTCAAGTAAATTCTCTCCCTTTATTGAATGATAGCAGTGACTGCTTCACTCAGTGCAGGAATACACAAATATTAGTACAGAAAAATTGAATTTACTAACAACAAACTATTTTCTTTTCATTTCTCATTCCAAGTGATGCCTGACAAGGCACTGCACCATCTTTCCCTTATTATCACAAAAAAAACCCCACATGTATTCCAAGGTGCCTTGCTTGTATATCACTTCGATTTTTGTAAATAACCTTGGGGTTCATTGGGATGAATAACATTGCAATTCCGATATACTAAAAGAACAAAAACAAAACAAAAAAAAACCCAACAGATGAAAAATTTTTGCAAAATATGTCAAAATACCATGCTCATTTTCAGTTACACTCTTGTCATTAATTTATTGCAGATAACTAAGACAGGTAGGAGAAATATACTTGACATTAGCTATCTTCACTACAGTTGAAATCTTCAGTGAGACTTATGGGCTGATTCTTCTGCTACTGGTGCAAATAATTAAAGAATCTCTCTATAAAAGAGCAGTAACACAAGAGTTGATACTCACGAGCAAAATATTGCCAGGGAGTGTAACTTCTTCCAAAATCCACTGATCTTTCTAAGATCCAGAGATCTGGGCGAGGAGAATTTGCAAACTTGATAAGGATGTAGGCAACATGGAAGAGCTGGTAACAAAATATATATTAATATTATCAAGAACTTGTTGAGTTTTGTAAAATCACTGCAATAGTAAAATTGATTTCAGTGAACACCTTTTCTTTGTGGACATTAAGAAGGTTATCTTCTACAGTTTCATTCCCATTAAAATAATAGGCCAGATTCTCTGCTGGTAGCCTCTGGGCAGCTGCATCAACCTATCTCGCCTAGCAATATGCTTGAATACATTAAGAAAGCCGCAATACAATTATGTTAAATGCCATCTCTTACATTTCAGAATAGTTCCATCTTGCATTTGATAGTAAACTGAGACACTTGTTCTCTCACTACAAGAATGCTTCTAGATAATTGGCTACCTGAAAGATCTTCCAAGTAACAGAAGCAGGTCTCCCCAGAGCTCTGTTTTTATCAAATAACTCAGGAGAGATTCTTACGACTGGTAATTCATTTATTGGCTGAAACAGCGCAAAAAGCTTCATCAGATTCAAGGTTCCCAAGGCCAAGAGTTGTATTCATCTTCTTTAATCGCTCACTGTGTATCATTGTGATAGACCATGGCCACAGTAAGCTCCCAAGCACCAGAGCAAAAATGGATTTTCTAAGAAAAGAAATCTTATTTTGAGCATCTTGGGATACAAAAATGTGGTCATCAGCTAATCTAAGGTCATAAAAATCTGCACAGTAAAATTATTTCTACATAAAAGGCTGACAGACTGCAGCTATACTAATTGATTCTAAGGGTCATTTAAAACTTAAACAGCCATGACACTGATATGAGGTGTCAATAAAAGCGATTAGGTATTGAGGGATTGTTAATATCAAAGTGCAGCCTCACTGGAATTTCTTACTCAACAACATAAATTCAATTCTTCTGTGTGCAAAAGATTCTTACGTTGGCAGAGGAGGCAGGGATTTACTAGTCCATGCTCTGTCAAATAACTTGCTGTCAGAGCCCTCACACCAAATACATCTGCACAGTTTATCTTTGTTAAAACATCACAAATGTCATACCCTGGAAGCTAATATCTTCCATAGACTATTTAACTCCAAATCACAGATCTGTACAAGTCTCCATCCACAAACTGGGAACAAGAGCTGTTGCCATGCCTGGCCCATTCACCTGCCAACTAGGGCCAACTCAACTGCTCTCATACCAACAGGGGCCACCAACAGCCAGATGCAAACAGCAAGTAGAATGGACATCTGCAAATCTTCATCCCTAATCAGTACTGCATTTGCTGATCACGTGGCTACAAGCATAGCATGATCATACGGCTACCTGCAGACTAAATCTTCACATATTCATCTTCTGAACTTTGACAGAATGGTTCTGTCAAAAGCATTCAAAAAAGAAGGTAAAACCTTCTTACAGAGAAATGGGAGGAATTCTGGGACACCATGGAGCATGTTATCATGACAATACCCCACTTCTTGGCAGAAGAAACAGCTTTTTCACTGTGCTTTCATTTAATGCAGTGTGTACATCTACTATCCAGGACCAGACCTACACACACCAGCCACCACTGCAGTAGGTGTTGCACCCTGAAAGCTAATTCAGAAGCTGTTGATTTGCTGAATGTTGCTGAGCTAGGTCAGTGGAAGAGGCAACTGAAAAAAACCCCACCCCTTTCATCTGCCTCTTAGTAAGTACTGGAATTACCCTGCCTACTTAATACAGCCTGACAACCACCAGACTTCACCTCCTGTGATACTGAATTAGCTAGCTATGCAGTCAGAAAGCACCTACGTATGGGAAATGACTTACTAGATGACAGTATCAAGCAAAATAAATGGCAGATACTCTGTTGACAGAACTATTCTTTTCCCCAGAACTACACACAATGACTGCACAGATAGAATAATGTCCTTAAATTACTGACTGAAAGCCCCTAAACTGACTGTCAGAAGAGCCAAATAGCTAAACAGTTTGGGGACTTTATGCCAGATTTGCTGTTATTGAGTTTCTGATACTCTACCTAAGTAATTTCCACTACTTTACTGGGCACTTTCAGAGAATGGATACTGGCCATGTGGACCTTACATGTCATCCAGTATGGGCATTCAGTGTGAAGTCTGGTATCTTCACAGGGAAGGGTAACAGTTCTGAAATTCCTAAAACATTTTTTTCCATGTTCTTGCTTTTGGCCAGCTGAATCTCTCAAAGAGCATTGCCATGTCAAAACCAGGTTCCCACTGGGCAGGCAACTACCCATCCATTAATGTTTTTGCTTCCCCTGAGTTTTAAGGTCTTGGGGAGTTCCATCCTTATATGCATACGAACAAGGGTGGATAACACTCTATGTGTTGATCAAGCCAGATCTTATCCAGCCAAGTGGTTTAGAAAGCTCAACGGGAAACAGAAGAGGTGTACAGAAAAGGCAGACTACTTTTTCCACAACTTCATTGCTGGCAGTCACATTGTTGAAGCAACAATAATCTTCCACCTACTCGCCAAAAAAGCAGATGACATCTGCTTCAGCCTGTCATATAGTTATTACATTTTTCTACTTATATGCTACTGAGAGCGCTGACACTGCTAGTTTGGCCTCGTACAGTAACAAGTGATACCTTCTCATAAGCATGTGCAAAATAGTAGCAGTGAATTACATTTCCACAGTGCTTCCGCACTGCTGAAGAATTGAAATATAAGACATGCTCAGTTATACATCAGTGTCACCCTGACTATAACCTTTCATATATATTTAAAGAAAACAGCGGCCAAAGTGAAGGCACAAAACAATCTTCTATGTAACTTAGATGACTCGGCATGTAGTGCGCTTCAAACAGCTGCATGCCACATCTGCTATTCAAATGTGGAATTTGCTTAACCCCATGACTACTCAATGCATGTGAAGTTGAACTAGTGTCCAGCATGTGCATTATATCAGGAACCTTGCAACATATTCTTCCACCAGGCCTGTCAGTGCTTAAAGAACAGCCTCACAGCACCACACTTTGCATACTTCCATGCAAATCACAAAATGGAAAAGCAAAATTATGGCAATTTCAAACTACTGTTGCATATGGAAAGCTTCAATTGACATTAGCTCACCTCTGAAGATGCTGGCATAGCCTGAAATACTGCTCAGAACAGGTTTGTACAATCACATTGGAAAAGGAGAAAAGGGATAGGTTTTCATAAAAAGTAAATTAGCAATAGCTGATGATAATCCTTCACTAAAACTTAAGTCACCAACCTGTCCTGATTCTGACTTCACATAGTGAACCAACCACAGAGTTGGTTCTGACCTGGACCAAGGATGCATAACAGCACGTGAACGTCCAAATGGCAACTGTAGTTGAATGCGGTCCAAGTTGATGAATGGTCTCTGTCTAGATTTGATGAGGCAATGAAGGAAGAAAAATAATCCTTGAGTTATCAAATAAATCCCAGCTAAAGATAGAACAGTAACCTTTCTGATGTGAGACCTAGAACAGCAACTGATATTTCCGAAGTGCTTTTTTTTTGAAAGTTAATTTTAATCACATATTCTAAGCTGACATTTCACTAGTTTAAACCTTGATCCCATTCCATTGACAGAAATAAGGCATATAGTGAAAAAAGGCATAACAAACTCACAGTACAGTGAGTTTATTCTCTTATTCTTTTTCTTCAACAATCAGTCATTAAGTTTCATAAAAAAGAAAATGCATTTCTTCATATTTTAAAAATTGTTTTGTTTGGTTACTTTTCAATTAAGTTTCCTTCACTACAGGAAAGCACCATTTTTCAAAGGAAGTGTTGAAAATGTAACAAGGCATTAAAAGTAACTGCTCTTTTGATGCAATTATCAAGTTATTCGTTGTCTCTGTAAAAAATTTTTAAAAATCTGAAATATGATTCGATCAAAATTCTTACAGTTTTCTCATATGAATAAAGAATTAAGTTTAAAAATAGAAACATCGTTTGTTTCTGATAATAGAAACTATCTGCTCTGGAAATGCATACTTGAAAGAGCATATATAGACATATAAATTTCCCAGTACCACATCCTGTTGTAATCTAGCAGCATTGATCAAATCTGATGCATTGTCAACAACCAAAATTTTAACCACTTCCATATTTATGTTACTTTTCCTGTTCATTCGAGTTCATTCAGATTGGAAATGTTCTTGCAGGCAGTGGCCTTGAAGGATCATAAATATCCAAACAAAATTAAAAAAAATCATCCAATACAATGAGTAAAACATCTTCTTCATCTGAGAACTCAAATGATAATTAATTGTTGTGAATTACCAATATTACACTGTAAAGACAGAAAATTTCTATAAAAACTCTTACAGATTAATTAAAGACTCTCTTAGAAGAACTCGTTCAAATTGAATAGGAATCACTGCATCATTATTGTTAATAAATGCTTTATCTAAAAGAATGCACACTTATTTTAACTCAGTAGAAAGAAAACTTCCTGCAATGCATTGCATCCTCATGAGTATTATAAAAATTATAATAAGTTCCATTAAAAATCTTTTCTCCATTTGCTCCTTAAAACTTTACACAACTCTTTAAATAGAGGAATTTCTAAGATCTGCTTCAACTCTGAAATACACTTGCAAATGGAAGAAAGTTAGATGTGTATACTCAAAAGTGTATCATATTTTTGTCCATCCTACCACCATAAACCCAACGCAGAATACTAGAATAATGAAATTACTGTCCATTAAATGCTGAACATAAACAGCTACACAACAAAAATGCAATATGTTCCAAACAATCATTATGCGGTACATGTAGGAAAGGATTAATAGTTGTTCTCCCTTCTTGGTTCATGAAGAATAAAAATTTCTGGAGTGTTGTAATAACAAGAACAAAACTAAAGTCATGCAGACTTTAGTCTGGTAGACAAGCTATCTACCAGACAATCTACAGGTTTCAAGATGTATTTAAAGAGTTACCACAATGATCTCTCTTCATGTAAACCTACTTTTAAAAGCACAAAGAACAGCTGTTTTCAGCAGGATGGATATTTCCCATGCAGGACAACATCTTCTCAAACTCTGTTAGCAGACACACTTATACTAGCAAAACTTCCCTCAACATAATTGTTCTTGTAAGCTTCTTACTGACATCATCTTGAATGATGCCACTATGTTTGGCATCGCATACCATCCAGAAGACAGCGAGGTTCCTGTGCTGAAGAACATCTGTCAAAGATGTCCTTTATTAGCAGACATGTGACCTTACTACACTTGCAGCATAAAGTAACGAAGAAACTGAGAAAGGGGCAGAAGTCTGATGACCATTCGGTACATAAGCTAAACTTCTTAGAGTTTAGAGGACCAGTGCAGGAGTGGGACTTCAAGGAAGTGAGACTTATTCTTAGCTCACAAAAAAGAGCTATTAAAGTGTTTATGCACCTACTCCAGAACTCACCTTAGTGCCACTGATACCACTCTCTCATGAGCTTCTTAGCTTACAATAGGGTAGGCGTGCGCATGCCCATAAGTTTCTCACTGTAATGAAGCCTTGAAGACTTAAGCACGGCACTTATTTTTGTCAGAGATCAGGTCAAGAAAATAACTAACTATTCAAATGAAATAGAAGTCCCACATGTTTTGGTTAAAGTGTTTGAAAGGCTTTTCAAAAGGTTGAAAGGTTTTGATTTGAAAGGTCATGGTGATCACGAAAGGTGCCTGAGGACTGGAAGAAAACAAATGTCACTCCCACCTTCAAAAGGAGCAAGAAGGAGGACCCAGGGAGCTATAGAACAGTCAGCCTCACCTTGATCCCTAGGAAGGTGATGGAGCAGCTAATTCTGGAAACTGTTTCCAGGCACATGAACAACAAGAAGGGGATCAGGAGTAGTCAGCATGGATTCACATGCTTAACCAACTTAATAGCCTTCTACAATTAAATGATTTGCTTGGTAGATGAGTGGAGAGCAGTGGATGTTGTCTACCATGACTTCAGTAAAGCTTTTGACACTGTCTTCCGTAACATCCTCATAGGCAAGCTGATGAAGTATGGGCTAGACAAGCAGACAGTGAGGTGGAATAAAAACTGGCTGAAGAGCCAAGCTCAGAGGGTTGTGATCAGTGGCACGAATTCTAATTAGAGGCCAGTAACTAGCAGTGTACCCAGGGGTCAATACTGGGTCCAGTACTGTTTAATATCTTCATTAATCACCTGCATGATAGGACAGAGTGTATCCTCCACAAGTCTGCAGATGATACACAGCTGAGAGGAGTGGCTAATACGCCAGAGACTTGTGCTACCGTTCAGAGGGACCTCAACAAGCTAAAGAAATCAACAGAGAGAAACCTCAAGAAGTTCAATAAAGGGAAATGCAGAGTCCTGCACCTAGAGAGGAATAACCCCAGGCACTAATACATGCTGGGGCTGATCTGCTGGAAAACAGCTATGCAGAGAAGAACCTGGGGGTTCTGGTGGACAACAAGTTGACCATGAGCCAGCAATCTGCCCCTGTGGCTAAGGAGGCCAATGATTAAGTTGAGGGAGGTGATCTTCCCCTCTACTCAGCACTGGTGAGGCCGCATCTGGAGTACTGTGTCCAATTCTGGGCTCCCCAGTACGAGAGAGACATAGAGCTACTGGAGCGAGTCCGGTGAAGGGCTACTGAGATGATTAAGGGACTGGAGCATCTGTCATATGAGGAAAGGCTGAGAGAGCTGGGACCGTTCAGCCTGCAGAAGAGAAGACTGAGGGGGGGATCTTATCAATGTGTATAAATATCTGACAGGAGGGCGTAAAAAAGACAGAGCCAGACTCTTTTCAGTGGTGCCCAGTGATGGGATAACAGGCAACAGGCACAAACTGAAACACGGGAAGTTCTGCCTGAACATGAGGAAAAACTTCTTTACTGTGAGGGTGACTGAGCAGTGGAACAGGTTGTCCAGAGAGGTTGTGGAGTCTCCACCCTTGGAGATATTCAGAAGCCATCTTGACAGGGTCCTGTGCAACGTGCTTTAGGTGACCCTGCTTGAGCAGGGGGGTTGGACTAGATGATCTCCAAAGGTCCCTTCCAGCCTCAGCCATTCTGTGGTTCTGTGATTTCTTGTGGTTTCAAGGAAGACCAGGGGAGGACCTCCCCTCTTCAGCAGCCTCTCAGTGGGACTTGAGGGTAGCCACACTTACCCAGAGACTTAATAATCACTCCTGACAATCAGTATTTGGCAATCTCCAACAATGAATTCTGCAGAAAAAAATGTAATATAAAAAACGCCAACTAGAGAGAGATGAATTGGAGGTTTTGAACTTACTAGTCACAATTCTGGGTAACTGGAAAAGTAGCTACTGCAGACGTGCAGAGAAAAGCCCACACGGGTAATATGTGAGACACGTTAGACCTACTGAACGTGTTCCAAACAGTTTGCCCACATATATATATAACAATGCTAACACCACATAACACATTTGTGGAGACACAGGGCACACCATACAGAAGTCATTCTTTGCATGCCAGCTTCACAGTCTGGGGCACAGAAGCCACCAATAACCACAGGACTTCCAAAATTGTTCACCTAGCACTGTATGTGCAGTATTCATATCACTTGTTCATTTAACTAGCCACTGATGCTAAAAAGCTACAATTTTACTTAGTTAGGTAAGTCAGTCCCTGTGACTATGCCTCATTGACATATTTGGAGACGTTGAGTCCTTTTTCTATCCCAGTTGATGTACAGGACCAGAAGGGAGAAGTTCTCCACGATTCATGGCCAGTATTCTGGAAGGAACACTTTCAGAAGTGAAAGGGCAGTCCATTGTCCAGGTTCAATCAGTCCTAGTCTTTTTGCCAAGACTGCACGCAAGTACATCAGTGTCAGTTATAATCTTGAAATTTCTCACGCAATCACATTTCCCCTGGGAACTGGTTGAAGACCATCTTAATGCTTATAACTATTTCTTACATATGGCCTATTTCTTCCCAGAACACTGAAGCTATTCATACGGGAAAGGACTTGTAGGATTCAGACCTAAGTTGTGCAGGAGATAAACATCCTTTCATGAAGGCTACAGTCCAAAGTAAAAAGAACACAGTAGCACTGTCAGCACTGAAAGGAAACATAGGGAAGTGTGCAGGGTTGAAAGGCATCAGAAAGGTTCTGCTTTTACTATATTGAGTTTAAGTTGAAAGTGAGGTACTTGACAACATACCATAGAATTAATGTATTATGTAGGACTATGTCAGAGCCCTGAGTGCACTAATAGACTTTAAAGGCCCTGACTAGCCCCATCTGGGGCCTCCACCCACACCCCACTACTGCCCATAGGCGCAGAAGTTCTATTTAAGCTCAGCCCTGGATGTGCAGCCCCCACATGAGTTATGTTCAACGGGTGGTAGTCTGCAGCTCAGCCACAGCCGTGCCTGTGCCCCAGACCCTGCTGATGCAGACCCCAGACTTCCCACTAGGGCTGACTTCCCACTTGATCTCATCCCTGCCTCATCACTAGGGACCTGCCCAATGATCACTGGACTTGACCCTGACCTGTGGAATAATTTTCTGGCACGACCTTGGAGCTACCTCATCACCACCGACTTGCCAGGTGATCTGGACTCTTGGTGGAAACTGGCTGCAGTCTCTGAGTTTGCCCTGCTCTCCTTGCTTAGGCACTGTAGGACTGGGTCCTGGCTGGCGAGGCCCCTGCCCTGCTGGCCATGTTACTGCCCTTGGCTTCCTGTCCCATAGGGAAACAGCTGGCCATTGCAGCTGCCTGACAGACTGATCATGGGAAGGGAGGTGGGAGATGTACAGACACCGTCTAAAAGACTGTAGTTTAACAGATAAGAGCCAAGAGGGAAGTGAGACGCAGAAGTGAGAGCAAAGGCCTTCCTAAGGGATGCTGAAAAAGAACCAGAGAAAGATAGTGTCAGGAAAGTTGAGGAGAACAAGCCGTATTTTTTTTTTCTGCACACTTTGAGAATAAAATCTCTGAATGCCCAATACACATTTTAAAGCCAATGACCTAGAGCTATTAACGCAAACAAAAGTAAAAATGCAGAGCCACCTAAAAGATCATTTAATTAAAGCTTCAAGAAAATACATCCTATTGCATATATATTAAAGAAAAATATGAGTAAAAAAAGCTGTATTTAGGCTACTTAGCTCAAAATGTGCTGCTGCTATGTGACTGAGACATAAATGGATTGTTCACTACCTGTAGAGCTCTAGACACATTTATCAGACAGCTACTTGATCAGCTGAAGTTGTTAATCTAGTGTTTGCAAGAGTTGGATTCATCTTACTGTGACAGGAGCCAAAATCAACCAACTTCAAAGCATAGTGCTTCATGGTATGATCCCAAGTCGGCTTCTTTTAGAAAGAGGAGGGCTTTTCTCTGATATGAAGTAATATAAAATTCTCTATGATGCTAGCATCCCAATTTTTGGTCACTGCAGGGACAATGTTGGACCTTTCCCAACCCTAAAAGCCCCCTGTTCTCTCCGAAGTGAACCACAGCACTAGAGCAGGGTCAGCAGTACCAGGGAGCCAGCTCCATAGAGGTTCCAAGGAAAAAACATCTCATTTTGGGGGCAATTCTGTAGGGCTGCAGAAGCTTTATTTAGTAGTTCCTGTGGGCTCATTTGTAGAACTTCTGGGTATTATTACAGAGGTTCTGCAATTCCACACTGGACTTGGATCTACTCTCAGTCAGCTGTAATATAAAATCTACAATAGTCAAGCACAATGAATGTAATGACTATTTTGGGAGGCTCAATTCAATGCAGCTTACTGTGATAAATCTACTGCCACTTGACAGTTTCCCCTGAGAAGGGGCCTACAAGACACTTTCTATTTTAGAGAATGATAGTTAAATTAATTGCAACTTCAGACCCCTTTTAGCAAATGATGTCAGATCTTTTGTAAGAGAAGAACAATTGTCTTTAATAACCACAGTTAGCAATAGCTGATTAATAATCTCAACAACAAAATATTCTTTGTTAAGCTATGCACATAAAGGATTGCTATCAAATATAAAAACTAAATTCATAATAAATATCTAATACAAAAGCAACTCAGAAGATTTGCCAAAGTATGAGGGCTTTTTACAAAACATTTACATGCTTTAATCAGCAGGTAACATAGAAGCCTCAAGTCCTCCACAGTGCACACCACTAATCTTCAGTTCATGGTTGAATTTGCCTTCCTTCCTTCCTTTCCACTGTGTGTGTGTGCAGCCTGTGGTGTGAACCTTGATTAACAGTTAATTTAGCTATTTAGCTGTAAAACTTGGTAACATCAAGATCACAATAAAAAGCAAAGGCTAGCTTAATTGCTGAGATTTCCTGCATAAAACCGCACTCGAAACCAGAAGTATTGACCTTGGAATAAAATCACTTTCTTTTTCACTACTTCAGCTTTTTTTATAAAATAAGAACAAAAATGCTTCTCTGTCTCTTTCAAAGTTCATGCATTTATACTCACAAAATACTCAGATTCTACAGGGATAAGCAGCATATTGAAAAAAGCACAGTAAATATATGATCACCATTTCGTAATACAAATATCTGGAGAGATTTCATAACTGTTCTTCATGTTTCTGCTGATCAATGGTATTGCCCAAATAAGGTGCAAGTTTGAAAATGGAAAAGTAAAATCTGAAAATGTTTTCCTAATCGGTAGGCAAGCAAGGACCCCATCTCAAATGCTAGCTGACAGTTTTATCTGTTGAAAGCATTACTTTCGTCACACACTGTATTCTCACTGTAGAGCAGGCTACAGCCAGCAGGCCACAAAGCAATGATTTTCTGGAAGACAATAAGGAGAAGTTTAATGTACTTTGTGCAAATTTTTGCTTGGATTAGAATCCTTGAAATGGTAGATGTTCCTTTGTAATACTGTGAGCAGAACAATCAAAATTAGAAGTGAATGAAGTCAGCACAGTTCATTCCACAGAAGATAAGGTCTATCACAAGCCCTTTTCCTTACACATTCCATGTGTTCTGAAAACTTGAGGACATGTGCGTGTATATCACATGCACATGCACAAAGAAAAAGTTCATTTCTGAAGCAACAAAAAAAATTAAAATAAATGGAAAAAACAACAACATGGAAAACAGCACTATTGCAAGTTGTATGTAATGAAAGCAATATCTGATCACATGCACCAGACATGAAAGATTTTCACAGCATAGCCAGTTTTCTAAGAATTCCTTGACACCAGCACCAAAAAATAAACTAGAAATCAGGTTTCAGTGGCTTTTCTCAACATGTTTCATATCAAGTTGATAATCTGCTACAGAAAACAGTTTCAGAGCCCTTCTCTCATCAATATGGAAATGAGAAAAGAGTGTATACCACTTGTGAGTATATTTATTTCTCTTAGAGAGCAAAGAGACAGAGAGAACTATTTTGGACACCACATTCCATTGTGTGCCTTCAATTTATAATAGTAGCTAATTAAAAATATCACCACACCACCACCACATAAAAACACTGCCATCTATTAGTGCACAAGGTCTCACTGAGTCTTTGAGCACTACACTACTGCCACAAAAGCACAGTGAAGAAACGACACTAAAAGCAGTGTCAGTACTAAAAGCAACAATGAAAACTGTGGACTGTATTTTTCAAAATGTAACAATTAGACATTTAATTTTCATTCATTTTCATGCACTATCATGCTATCCTGAACCTTCACCTTCTGCTTCTGAACACAGAGTTCAGAAAAGTACCTGGGGGAGTATTAATGTAATATCTGTTGAGCATTAAGAAAGCCAAAGATGAGGGCACACCTGCTAAAATTAGGCAATCTAGAGAGTCATGTGAAGGTCAATGAACTTCAGACAGACATTCTGGATTCACAAGTATAAAATATGTTGAAGACTATGTTGGAAAAATCTGGACCAATTAAAGGAATAAGCAAAACTTATTTGATCCAAATATTTTAAACAAGTCAGGAATAGCCACAGCATAAATATGCATGTTATCAGGATGTAGAGATTGCTCCAGGGATCAACATTATAATTATTATTCAGAAGGACTGTGATTGATTAGAAAATGTAACTAAAGTACAGTAGGTCAGAAAGGGAAGCATAGCAGGGCTTTTGCTTTAAGGTTTTTGCTTTTTCTCATATTACAAAGTACAACAAAATGAGCATTTTTCTAGCAGAAATATTTAAGATCCTGGAGGGATTTTGATTTTCAAAACCATTCCTAGTCCTTGTGAACCAGAAACAAATGTGGGTGGGTGTTCTGTTTTAACTCCATTTTAATCAGCTCTCAAACTTTCATCACCGTGCAACTATTTAATTAAATGCTGTCTTCTGAACACTGACAAAAGGCTCCATTGGGACTCCACTCTTTGTCTTAAAGATTTAATAGCAGGAATGCAGCAAATGAAAAGATTTTGACACTGCACTAAGTTCTGCTTCCTCTAATTGTGAATATTTGATGACCAACTTAGTCATTGCTTCTCCGCGTGCAAATGTACTTTATTTTTTGTCAGTTAGTTGCATATTTTGTTTGCAGAAAAAGCTGTTCTGTGTTAAAATAAAGAATAAGACAACTATTCAGTGAGGAAAACTATGTCTTCCTCATCTTTTCAATATTACAGCCTGTGGATCTGCAAGGTATTTAGGCACGCATTTAACTTTAAGCACATTTATTTTTCCCTAGAAACCCAAACTTTCATTTCATCTCACCTAAGTTGAGTGAATTGGACTCTGAAAACATGTCTGTCTCTGCTAACTACTGAGAAAATCTGCATGACAGACTTAGACTAAGCTCTTAATTTTTAGGTCCCTGAAATAAGATAGGGTGAATTGCAGTCTTAATGTTTATTTATTTGCTTGAGTAGACTTACTCTGTCATAGTATTTACTCTCCTTCTTTAATATTAGCATTGTGCATAGGGACTTTTTTAGAACACTCTGTGCACAACAATATGAATTTGGGGTGTCAGAATACAAGGCAAAATGTTAAGAGTGAATCTCAAGTTCAAACAGATCCTGAAGTTAAGAGTTAACTGACTGAACACACAGATGGGATCAAGTCTGTGAAATGAAAAAAAACCCATGAATTCTACTAAACCCTTGTCCATTCACCAACTAAAATTATCCCTTCTTGATCACAAAACCTGCAGTCATCCTGACCTCTTGTCTTGCGTTTTCCTTGTTTCCATGTAACGGAATTTGAAGTCACCTTTCCAAGTGGTATGAGTAAACAAAAAAACATGTCTCCTTCCCAGAAAACCTTTAATAATTAGAAGAATTTCAGTACATATCAGTTGGTCTCCAAGGACTTCTATGAGAAGAGGGCACACAGCCCACATCTTTCTTCCAGAGGAAGAGAGTTCTCTGAAGTTTATTGAACACAGAAAAGTTTAAGTGTCTGTCAGTAGGTCTCCAAAGAAACATACAAATGCACAGTGGAGTCGGTAATTCTGGATGCAACAGCTTCACGGGTGCTACACAAGATTCTGATGATGATATATAAGTGCTGGCCAGAAATATGCTGGACTACACTGCAAGGCAAATTATAGACTTCAGTCTGCAACCTAATCCTACGTCACGTAGAAACCGCAATGGTTGCAAGCAGCTCAGAAGGCAAGGTCTGCTCTACTGGGAGGTGATTGTCTTCCCATGCTACTCAGAGCACCCTGCTCTTTATTCAGCGCCCCTACTCTGTATGCCCAGACAGACAGGCACATTTCTTTGCAATTCACTGGGAAAGAATGACTGAGTAACTCACTTTACAGGAGCACAAAACATCAGGGGATCAACAGCACATTGCACCAGAAAGAGCAACAATAACTCAGAGATAGATCTGATCACTGTGTGCTAGGCTAACGTGGATGCTGTGGCCCAAAGATGAATCAGCATTCACATAGCTTTCCTTTCTTTCATGGTACAGTCGAGAAAAACAATCAAGATGAATGATTGACGTGCCAGTTAATTAATATATGTACAAAAATCACAGCAGTTTAGTTTAACTACTGAAATTCTCCATCTCAATCTTAAGCTGTCTTGCATTTCTGCACTGCTGGTACACTGGAAAGCTTCAAAACCACTACAGAACGAAGATATCGTCTAAATGCGAACCATTCCAGTCATGTGAGGGATGGAGGTATTAACCCCTCATAAAAGAAGAAGTAACCACAGCACCCAGGGAGAAAATGATTTGCACCTGGATCCCCAGCAAAGCAGGAGCCAAGTCTCACAACAAAACTACTTTTTTCCTTAATTATTTCTCCCCTGGCTGTCAATTAACTTGAAAGCCTACTAAAAAAAAAAGAAATCCTGTGCTATATAATCAGTGTCAGTAAACAGTTGCTATTGTCCAAATATATATATATATTGCAGCCCAATATGTATTTATAGCCATATATTTCCAGCTGGTGTGAACTTGCAGGGCATAACTAATTTCACTGGAACAGTGCCCAATTATGGCAGCTGAGAATCTGGCCTTATGACTTAAAAGCTACATTTACAGATACAGAGTCTTTACTGTTAGCCTATCACCTGCAGGAGAAATCTGGGTGTTCATGTTACTAGTCATATTACTAATTCTTACTACAATGTTTTTGCTGTCCCATCCTTTTAGGCTATTCTATCAGTATTTTTCTGTTTCAAGAAACTGTCTTATCTCAGAGATTTTGCTGTATAACACAGAAAACAGAAAGACCCCTGAGGCAAAACCAGACTCCCAACATCAGTCTAAAAACATGTGTATGGGTATGAGACCATGAAATCTCTGTGTACCCATGAAAAAGGAGAATATGAAATGGTAGGAAGAGCCCCCGTTTCAATGGGCCAATCCCCTCTGTAACCTCAAGTTAAGGAATTACAATGCCTGTGTCAAGAAAGCACACAGTCATTGAACCAATGTGATGCCTGTGGCAAGAAATTGCATCATCAAAATTCTTGAGGAAGCTAATCACTTTAGTAAAGTTAAATTAGTAAAAACAGAACACAAACCACATAAAAAAGCATGATATTGGAAGGTAAAATCATCAGTTCAAACATTCCCTCTGCAATTGTAAAGCTTTTATATAAATACAGAAAATGATCATGCACTCACCTGTCCCAGATCTAAAGTGACATTGACTTCATTGTACTTTAAGCCCATAGAAAGAGAAGGACTTTGCCACCAGCGCTCGGTTCCATCAATCGCATTAGTTACCGGGTGAGCTTTGCTGGGATCAGCAGCATTGCAATAATCACAAAACTGTCCCTGAAACACAATACATTGAAGAGATGGCATCAGTTGAAATCCTAGGCACTGCAGATGCTGTTGTTAATTGAGACTCTAAAATAGAGCTTTGACTAAAAGAGGGGTTAAATTTTGTTTCTCTGTTTATATAGTGTATTTCTAGGTTTTTATGTAAAAATGATGCAAAATTAAAATATACACTTACAGCTGGATACACACTAAATTTTATGTTACAAAACAAAAAATGTCAAAAATCTATTTCAGGAAACTACAATAATTTTTTTTTTAATTAGTAAACATACTGATACTTTGGTGAAATTATCTATACCTATTCCTGCGGGCTCTCTGCAGGAAATTAATGAAATGAGGATGCTTAATTCAGGATTAAGAGCAAGGCACAAATTATCCTCAGTTCTCCTAAACGACTGTGAAATATAATTATATGCACATAGACTGATACTTACAAAACAATAAAAATACTATATCTACTACTCTTATAATTTTATAATACTGATTTCATTTTTTTCATGCCATTATAATATGTGCTAAACCTGAGACTTCTGAAAAATGCACGCACATGGAAAATGTAATGGATAATGTGAAGCACTCCCTTTAGGAAAAATTAACGAATCCCATTGTATCTTCACTTGCACAAGCTACCACCCAATTTTCAGTCAACAATTAAAGCCATACTCTGGAGATGCCCTGATAATCTCTCTCTGATAGTATCTAAAGCTATTTGTACTGTTCTGTATAATAACGATGAATAATCCTCAGAAAACTTAATTGTCTTTTAATGTGATATCTTGACTTGCCGCACAGACAGTATTTTTGTCTTCAAGAAACTGCATTTGACAGTCCATTAAGATTAGTGCTAAAGTGTTGAAATCATTTACTAAGGGATTTTTTTACTATCCCACTCACATCCTACTTCGGTCACTGGGTACAGAGTCTTCTCAGAAGCAGATAATCGATGGAAGTGTTAAACAGTGTCAGGCACATATCTTTGTAGAACCTCACTAGAAAAATGGCATCTTCATTAAATGGTAGTATCCCCTCAATGGTTACTCTGGATATCTGTCAGACAGTTGCTTAATCCACTCAGTCTGTGAGGTGTAGACCTTGTACTGGATTCATTTTTTAAATAAGGATGAAATACTACTTCAAATTTCTTTTAAAAGTCCAAGTATGTCATATTTGCACCATTGCCTTTGTCAGTTAAACATACTTTCACAGAACCACAGAATGGCTGAGGCTGGAAGGGACCTTTGGAGATCATCTAGTCCAACCCCCCTGCTCAAGCAGGGTCACCTAAAGCACGTTGCACAGGACCCTGTCAAGATGGCTTCTGAATATCTCCAAGGGTGGAGACTCCACAACCTCTCTGGACAACCTGTTCCACTGCTCAGTCACCCTCACAGTAAAGAAGTTTTTCCTCATGTTCAGGCAGAACTTCCCGTGTTTCAGTTTGTGCCTGTTGCCTGTTATCCCATCACTGGGCACCACTGAAAAGAGTCTGGCTCTGTCTTTTTTACGCCCTCCTGTCAGATATTTATACACATTGATAAGATCCCCCCCTCAGTCTTCTCTTCTGCAGGCTGAACGGTCCCAGCTCTCTCAGCCTTTCCTCATATGACAGATGCTCCAGTCCCTTAATCATCTCAGTAGCCCTTCACCGGACTCGCTCCAGTAGCTCTATGTCTCTCTCGTACTGGGGAGCCCAGAATTGGACACAGTACTCCAGATGCGGCCTCACCAGTGCTGAGTAGAGGGGAGGACCACCTCCCTCATCCTGCTGGCACCCCAGGATACTATTGGCCTCCTTAGCCACAGGGGCAGATTGCTGGCTCATGGTCAACTTGTTGTCCACCAGAACCCCCAGGCCCTTCTCTGCTGAGCTGCTTTCATCAAAAAATGAGGAAAAAAAAGATTTGACAAACCTGTTTTTTCTATAATCCATGTTGTCGGGCCTTAGTTTACTCCTGCCATTTAAGTATTAATGGAATCCCACATGACTGCCATTATTTTATTTGTGATTGATGTCAGGCTAACCAGCTTAAAGTAACTAGGAAAATCATACTTGCCAGCTTTTAATATAGGAATAGCATTAGTGCCATTTCATTCTTACTGGGTGCAAGCCTTGCAATCTTGCTGATTATAAGATGTTTATCTCCCATAAAATTTGTTTAACATCTTCCTTAGTTACTAATGGATTGGAAACTACTTCATCATTCTCATGTGATAAAAATATATCATCTTGTGTCTTTCCAAATACAAAGCATAGATGTTCACTGAATATTTCTGCATTTTCTGCATCAGGAGTAATAATTTCAGCCTCTGCATCTGGTCCTGTCCCACTCCTGGTCTTGTGGGAAGCCCAAAATATGCTGTTGCTTACAGAGGAGATAACTAGCCTGAGTTGTTCTAATTCAGCACTTGCACTTGTCAACCTGGCTAAGGGTTAACTCTTGAAAATTCAGAGTTCTTTAAAGACTTACTAAATCCTCATGCACATATCTTGGTTAGCTGTGTCTGCAGATGACGTTATAGTATGATTCTCCTCCAGCTCTGTTGGAGAAGAGGATCTGGCTGACTTTCATACAAACAACTACAATATGCCAGGACACTACTGGATTCTGACATAGTTTGCTGCAGTAGACACCACGTCAGCCTGTGCTAGTTACAGGCAACATTGCCATTTCTGTAACGACCACAAAGAACAGTGTGTCACAATCTGCAGAAATCAATACACTGAGAAATCAATCTATGCACTAATGACTGCAGTTGCCATGACATCAGGGCATCTTTACAGTTAGGAAGATTTGCCTGACAAACACAACTTGGAGGTCTGACATCTATGTTAAAACAGTTCTAGCTTCCTTAAATAGTTTTATAACATGCATGAAACACAATCTTTAAATGCAAATTCACGTTCACTGTAGTCAGGCTGGAAATATAGAGGAAACAGTTGCTGCTACAGCAGTTTTAACTCCCGTCTGGAAATAACTTCAAAGAAAGACTAAATGAATAGAAAACAATGAGGAGTATTAAATGCAAGTGTTACATTTACATACACCTATGTTATTTCACTATACTGCAGCACTTGATCTGAACTCAAGATACCACCTTCTTCTCTTTCTTTTTGACGCATAATTCAAAGAATTTCATTGCAACAGCTGGAGTTTCAGTTATTTAAAGTACATTCCAGACAACTTGCCAACAAGACAGCAAAACAAAAAAATGAAAGAAATAAATTGTTGGACAGAGCAGCCTCCCCTGCTTCCCACTGGCAATATCTGCAGGCATGCCACACTCAGCCTGTCTGCTATACATGTCTCAGTCCCAGGAGCCTGGGCCTCAAGATACTGTTTGATTTTGGCTGCAGTTCATCACCCAGGCAGGTGTGCATTTGCTGGTGACCTTGTTACCTCCTTTCCCTTCATTCTCTTGAGTGAAGGACGACACTGTAACTGCATAAAGCAGTTTGCTGAAACACACCAATGTGGACCAATGACACTCCGGGAAGAAAAAGTCTCACCTGTAAATTATAGAAAGCTACAACAATGAGGGATTTGTTCACAATTTAATACCTAGAGGTTTTGCACTCACTGGCAAGGCAGGACAAGTATGCAGTTAAACTTTAATTCACACCTGCACACCATCATGGATAGATTTGCAGACAAAATGAGACATGCCATTTATCCATCAGAGCTGCTGAAATGTTTTGCACTGTGGTGCATCTGTTCACTCTGTACTGTTCTCATTAAGTGACCATCCCGCTTGCCAACATGCTATTTAAGGAAACATACTGCTTTCTACAGTATGTGTTCAGCACTGTATGTAAGTGTATGTTCAGTACCGTATAAGCCTCAGATTGTACCATGTGGTTGAGCTGTATGTGAAGGGACTGTCCACGCTACCTACCAGCTCTTGGAAGGGCTCTAAATGACTTCCAAATGCTCCTTCTAGATTTGCCTGGGACCACACACTTCATTAAAACACACATCATCAAATAATACGGTGCACCAAAGAGACTAAGAAGTAGCGGAAACTAGGCTATTCTTTTCTTTGCCTTGTTTTAAGTGCTTGTGGTAGCACTGGCAACAGAACGGTCTGCTCCCTTCATTTCATGATTATTTGTAATACTAAAGAAGAGGTCAAGAACAGTCTCTATACCTTCTTTCCAATTTCCACATTTGTGCAGTGACAGCCGTAATCCAATTTTGTATATACCTCAAAAGTGAGTGACTCAAGGGCACAGTCTTGCTCTAACTTGGAACTGGCTTGCTACAGTGTCTATTATAGCTGTCACTTTATGTAAAAGCTGTGTGATCTTCCGCCAGACTCTTAAGAAAGCGCATGTGAATACTCATGCTGATTTAAATCCTTTAACGTAAGCTCGGTTTCTGTAAGAATTTAATATACTTCTGTTCATTTTTCCACAAAAAGAGATTCTCTTATTTACAGTGCCTTTGAACTTGAGACGTGGAGTGGCTTGGTAATATGTATATCGTGCTGTTATCACATTTTCCATGGCTGGATTTCCCTGGCCTTTTGGAAAAATTTCTAACCCCTCTTGAACCACAACAACTACCAGTAAACGACAGAAGTATTCATGTTATGTATCTCAATGGGGCTTTGTTAAAATTGGAGAGAGATGCTGCTGTATCCATGTTTACACAAATGCTGAAAGACGCACAGCGTGCTCTCTTGTGCCATGGCTGAGCTATCAGTAATCCCTCCGGCAATTTGAATCAGGCACAAATCATAATTACCCTCTAACCTAAGACCTGTAAGGCAAATATTTAACAAGAGGAACTCCCCTCCTTTCTAGCCTCTTCCTACATACTGCAAACCTCAGGAATTCATTTCAACTAGGTATTAGCACATAAATGGAACAATTGAAAGAAAAAGAGTGGCAATACGTCACACAACATGCTTTGTTCCACTTACTTGACATCTTTATTTGCTATTTATTTTGCTGACTTTTGTTATACTGCAATTTCTAATATTTCATGGCATCTTACTACAAGATTTCACTACATCACTGGGCTACAGTGTATTGCTGGGAATGTGGTGGAGATAACTGGGCTTTCTCTTCATCTGGTGGTATGGCTGTTTCGGGCAGTTTCAAACGTGGGCGTTGTGTTCAGTATGGAGGGATAGTTGCCTAAACTGCAGAGATGTTTTAGGAACATAGGACCAAGCAGTTTCCTGATCATCACAGATTATCTTCGTAACCTTAGTTTAACATTTACCACCTGTGATGCAGTTTTCCTATTAGTAAAACTGCATATTGCTCATCCTGAAAGCATCTCCAAAGCCCTTGGAGCTTTTAATGATGGAGAGCACTACACAGAGGGAAGGTACACTGAGAAGACTTCATGGTGAGGCAGGAAGGCATTACAGACAGAAGTTCAGGACAAAACACAGAGCTGAATGTGACTGCCTAATCAACTGTGATGGCAGGCTACATGACAGCGCACGCTCCCTTCTGACACACGACAGAGTACATACACTGCACCTTCTTAGTCCTCTCCCCCGCCTCTCCTGAGCATCTGCCCCCAACTAAAAAAACAAGATGGACTTATCCACTGCAACCTCTTCTGAAATCAGATCTCAAGGGTTATTTGAATGTCAAAATATATAAACACCTCATAAGACTTATAAACACTAACCCTTCTTCCAAGAGCCAAAAAAAGTTACTTGCATTCCTTCTATACTGCCTGGAGTCATAAACTGGACCCTTAAAGCTTTCAAAATCTCTTTCATATTGCAGTTGCATCCTGGCTGTCCTCTGATCCCACCAAGTGAGAATACTAATAAAATAACTTTGGAAGGTCTGAAGGCTCTAGGAAAGTCCCCCCTTAAATAAAGTACTGATAGAAATGATACTGAACATCTATCTCACTACATCACAGTCTCTGATGCATTTGTCGCTCCTTCCTTACCCTCTACATAGACATGTTCATACAAGTTTCTACAAAAGGAGAAATATATTTCCATTAACCCTTTCTTTGCCTTTTATCTTTGTCTTTTTTTTTTGGTGACTGGCAAAAAATGCATGTAATAAGCTTCTCCTCTGCTAGGAGAGACCGTCATCCTCCTCACTGTCCTGCGTTTATACTCCCTTTCCAGAGCCCCAAAGGGATCCCTGGCTTCATCCCACAAGCAGTGCAAGGCATTGACTATAAGCCTCACTACACAGTAGTTGTAAAATGCCACAAAACCTGCTGTCTAAAAGGGGACATCTTCCCCCCACCACCACCCATTTCCCCAAAAGGTACCCTCTCTCCAAGGAAATGGTCAGACGTGCAGTGCATCCACACCCACCTGCCCCTTTGCTCACTGCTTCATCCCCAGAAGGGAATAAAGGGGTCCAGCAGGGACCCTGGCAGGATCAAGGGCCCAGCGCTGAAGCCACCAAACACCTGACAGTCTCTAACTAACCCTCAGGGGTTCAAGCGCTGATGGAGAATGAGAGGAACAGGCACCCCCACAACACCTCGCCCTGTGGGGGCCGGAGGGCCCTGCACGGCCGCGGAAACCCGGGCAAGCGGGGCAGGGGCGAAGGCAGCTTGCGCCCCCCCCCCCAACCCGGCAGAGGGGACCCCACCCCAACGGCCGCCCGCGCGCCCCAACGGCCGTCGCGCGCCCCAGCGGCCGCCCGCCCGCCCGCCTCTGACAGGCGGCGGCAGCGGCGCCTCTTCGCGCCCGCCGAAGCGCGGCGCCGCCGGCGTCACGGCCCCGCTGCGCCCCGCTTACCTGGATGGCGCGCCCCAGCGGGGCAGCCGCCGGTCCCCCCACCAGCTTGCAGTACAGCTCCGGCCTCCCGCCGCCGCTCGCCTCCTCCCCGCAGGTGGCCGTCGCCCAGATGCGGGCTGTCTCGGCCACGTTGAAATACGGCGGGTGGAGGCTGAGCCCGGCCCCGCGAGAGCCGGGGGGCACTAGCTGCGCGGGGCAGAGGGTGAAGAGAGGCGAGAAGAGCGCCCAGAAGAGCCAGAGGCCCGGCGCCGAGGCAGCGGGCGCCAAGCGGCTGCGCCGCGGCCGCGCCGCGGCCATGCTGCGCGGGGCTCTGCCCTCGCCGCCCCCCGGTCGGCCCTATAGCGGCGGTGGGCGGGCTGGGGCAGGAGGCGGCCGGCGCTGCCTGCGCTCTGTCCGCCCCTCGCTGCTCGCTGCGGGCGGGCTGCGGCGAGGCGGAGCGGCGCGGCGCGGCGCGGCGCAGCGCGGCGCGGCGAGGCGGGAGCGCAGCCCCTGCCCCGGGTCGCCGGGCGCAACGGGGCCAGGCCGGGCCGGGGGGTGCGCGGGTCCCAGCCGTGCGGCGCCGGCGGCAGCGCCCTCCTCCGCGGCCAGGGCGGAGCGGGGCACGAGGCAAGGGGTCTCTGCGCAGGTGGGACCCCAGGTTTGGACCCCGACACCAAGTGCTTCACGCCTCCTTTGAGAGGCGACTCTGCACCCACAGTTCAATGCCAGCTTTCTCTTTCCTCCCCCTCCTCAGTAAATGTGGGGTTTAATGTTTTTCAGGGGCCATGACACACCAAACGTACCATAAAATTAAGGCTTCCTGGGCTTTCTCCTAGCACAGGAGATGCCTCCATACAAGATGCACCTGCTTCCACCTGTGGGTCCTTGGGGAGATGCCCTGCTCAGCCCTGCTGCGGACATCACAGCTTCCCTTGCCATTATCAGCTCCCTGACATTGCTGGAAATTGTGCAGTCCAGGCCACTACTCTGCAAAGCACAGCAAGTGCATTTGATTCTTTGTGTAAAGGTGCTTCCTGCTCATCCAAAGCAGAAAATGAGCCTCCTGTGTTTTGTGAAGATATTTGGCACAGGGTTTGGGTAACACAGAAGTCGGGGGCAGGCTGGGGAAAGAGAAAGAGGCCTAAGAACCATATTGTTTTTCTAAGGGGTTACACTGCTTAACAGCTTTGCTGTCCTAAGTTTTGTACCATTTACATTTCTTTCCCCAATGCACACTCACACATCCAGTGCTCACTTCTAATAAAATTTGCAGGAATCAGGCACAGAGATATGCTTAGATACTCATGCCTCTAATATTTTAACAGTGATTCATATGAGTAGTGAAGTATTTCATAACTTTATGAGGGCTTTGCTACATGCCACACAGCATTGGTAAGAGATCCTCAGTGTACTGTTTCAGGAAGCACCAGTCACATGCTACTGGTTCTGTCTGCAAAAAAATATCACTACCCTTGGTCTTGTGCCACTATGGCTTTAACACCATAGAAACTCATCAGTGGGAGACAACTTTTGTGTCCTCCATAGAAAAAGTTAGCTTTTCTAAATGTAGCATACCGCAAATTATGTATCAGATATGTATATTCTATCTGTAAATATTTTCAATTGCTACAGCAACTTCAAAATATCCTCCTTTTCTAACTACGACATTGTGAAAAAGAAATTACCTTATGGCTCATGCCCGTCATCTCACTTCCTACAACAGACCACTCGGTACAAACTATGAGAGATTTGAATATAAAAAAATAATACTGTCTTCAAATAGTCCATTAAACAAAACCCTACATTATGGTAAAGGATATCCACTGGTGTTTTCAACCTATTTCTTGGAGACTTGTTAAACCCTAAGGGACTTGGAGTATATCAGGTACAAACTGAGGTCTGGAAATGCCTGACTTCAGTGGCATTTCGGTACAAGGCAACCATTCTTCTACAAAGGCCTTCTATGCATTAACTCACTGAGTGTTCTTGCCCTCTTTGTTGTTAGAGAAAATGAATCAAATTGAATAAAAACTGGATAGGGTGTGTTCCTGGTAGGCAAATAAATGTTTGGGTACCTGAAGGGAAATCTATCTTAAAATACTAAGTGCAAATATAAGAGGAACCGATGAAGACTATAATTATGAAGGTTATAAAATCATCAAACTCTTCTTGAGTAGTCAGATTACTTGCAGGCTGGACATTTTAGTTAACAGTTGCTGAAAGATGTTGCTTCTGTACATCATCCAACGAGTCATGAAAGATGTTCTCCTCACCAAGAAGAAATTTACTGTCTTGCACAATAGTCTGGGGAACTAGTTTACTTCACTTATCCTATAGATTCCTACAAATTAGACTCCAGTGATGGGACTGTTGATTTTAAGGACAAGCAATCTTTTGATATGAACTTTTTGATTTGAAACAACTCCAAAAGAAGTATCTTTTGGTTAGTTTGGACACACTTCTTGTGCAGAACCTTGCTCATTTGTGCTTTTCATAGGTATGTGGGGCTTGTAATAAGCATCTCTGCATTCTCAGTTTTGAACTCTTCTTCAGTGCCCCTGTCCCCTGTCTCCAAAATAAACACTTGTACAGGGCTTTCTGAGAAACATAACCCTAGCAGAAGAATAAGCAGAGTATAAGCCTGGTGATGAAAATACATACGATGAAGCATAAAAAATTTCACAGAAAGTACCATGAAAGTATAAAAAATAACTGCATAAAACTAAGAACTTGAGGTGGAGAGCTAAATCTTCTACCCTATAGATTCTATAGAATAATACCTTACAAGTTTATCTGGTATAGTTTTGTGAGTAGTTCAGATAAGGAATCCAGCTTCAGCAGATGCTTTACAATCTCACTCTAAAGAAAGATTCCTGTAAGCTGTTTGGTATGTTGCACAGCACAAAAGGCAGCCCTTGCTCACAAGAGTTGTCCTTACTCAACCAAGCAGTATTAGTTGATTTACTGGGGAGTATTCAGATGATGAAAGAAGGCTTATGTGAGCAAGAACCTAATTTTTTAGTACAATGATGGCACATTCTTGGATCTTGTTTCTTAAAAGATAAAAACATGAATGAAACTTTGCATATATTCAGAAAATTAACCGAACAAGTAGTAAAAGAAAGGAAGACATCCTCCTGTTCCCTTGTTCATAAAATTACATGCATTTTGCTTTAAATACAGCTAGATTTAAAAAAAAAATTGTTGGCCTTGCAGGTGATTTTCTGTCCTTTTGTTAAAGACTTACACAAAACAAGCTCTTTTATTCATTGTGTTTTCTAGAACTGGTGTGTAAGATGTTACTTTTTATATTTTGTTGCAAGATCTCCAAAGATGTCTAAAAATGTGGGCAGATTTCGGGAAAGATATTACGGCAGCTTTTGTTTCTGACTCAAAACTAAAACAACCGAAAAATAGTTCAGAGTGGCTTTCCCAACATGGGTGCTCAATAACTCAATAACTTTAAAAAGGCAAAGTGACAAAAATGTATAGATAGTGACACTGGAGTCATGTAAAGCCAGAGCGAACAATGTATGGGGGGAAGCCGACTGAAGCAGGCATGTGGGGGTACATGTAGAGCTGGTAATGGCAAAGTAAGTAGCGTGTCACAAGCAGATGGAAAACCAAAATGAGTTCTGCCGTTCAGTCAGTAGTGTGCAGGCTGCAGCATGACCTTGTGCCAGCATGAATCTCGCCTGACCTCTGCAGGGCCTTAGGACCACAGGAAGGAAGGGTAGAGTAACAATTGGTTCCCAGTGAAAAAATAGAGGAGTGATTTTTCTGGCATGTAAGTCTCCAAATGTATAAATGCCGTGTCTCTTTTTTTATCCATTTAAGCCAAATCCAAAACTGGCAGAAGCTCACAGAAAAAGGCTTATTAATTTTTTGCACTTCAGCTCACCCTATCTAACACCTAGAACTTCAGCCCTTAAAAACATCAGCATCGATAATTTGTGGGATTCCCTTCATGTCATCTTTTGGCTGCAATTACAGGCTCCAGAAGCACAGATAAGAATTTATTAGCTGGCAGTTCTCAGGAATCAGCATTTATAAGATAGTGCTCATAAGCAGAAAATAAACTTCTCCAGCTACCTGCCCTTCCTCTTTTCCTTCCAGTGAGTCCTTCCCTTCTTTTCCCTCAGCCATTATAAGGTTTGCTTTCCTTGTTTCTTTCTGTCTGCAAGGAGCGGACATTCACTTTGGTAGATGTCAAGCACTTTATTGAATAAGCGATTGAAATTGTTTCTGAATTTGTAAATAAAATAATGTAAACAGATGACATTACATTAGTAAGGATTTATGCTATGTATAGATCATTCTTTGTGTTCGCTTTTTCTATTTTAAAACATGCACTTAAGAATGTATTTAAAATTTTAAGTTGGGAATGTTTGCTTCGAAATAGCATGGCTAATGTAATTTCGCTGTTTCACACTGCTATTGGTGTGTGCTATATAGCATTTTCTCCTTTAAGAATAACATTTCCTACTGCCATTTCAAAATGTAATTAGGACTTGGCATACTGAGCTCACAGATCAGAAACCAGCAATGAAAATGAGAGATCATCAGAAAGTAGTCTTGGTGACTAATACTAATTGTAAAATTTAGCTGCTGCATAATATGATTTACCAAAGGAATTGCAAGGTAGCGCCATGTACTTCAGAACTCAGGAAACAGGGAAATTAGCACAAGTGAGGACTTGTGAGCTGTCTTACGTGAGCTGCACATGGTAGGTAAGAAAAGGCAGGAACAAAACCTCAGATTCCTGTGCAGACACTGCATTCACTACATTGCCTCACCGGATGTTGTGCAAATTCACTCTTTCTTTGAGGTAATGGTGAATCAATATGTCAGCAGGTAGTTAGAAAGTCCTTCAGATTACACAGATCTGAGCCTGTATTCTGCAAGCATTATTAAAGATTAAATTGTTCTTCTTGTCCACCTATAAAAGTCTCATATCTGGCATTTGTGTTGAGGCCAGTCCTACAGATTTAGTGCATGAAGAGGCTTCCTGCAAAGCGCTGGAGCTGCCTTAGCTCTTTCAGAGTTCTAATCAGGGAAGCACATTTGTAGCCTAGAGAGTAAATACACAACCAGAACACTTGTAGCTCAGATTGGGCTGCCTGCTTCTTTCAAAGAAGTAAGAGATTTATCACCTCCAGTTGTAAATGCTTATGCACAGTTATCACTCAGCTTGTGTCTATAAATAGACTCTCACCAGGTTTACTAAATGCAGATTGGAGTACACTTAAGCTAAAATAAGATTATTTGCACACAGTCTGGTTTAACAGTGAAATAGTACAATACACATTTATGTGCTGGCAAGCCCTGTGTGTTCACTGCTTTTCAACAGGAAAGATGCATTCTGTTAAGCTCATTTTGGTCTCTGCTTTTCTGATGACAGTATCTTTTCTATCTGGCGGAAATTTTTTGTATGACAGTATTTGAGGACCCTACTGTATTGCTTTGAAAAAGAGAAGTTATCTCCTATATAGTTGGAATATGGGGACACATAGAAGCTAAAACCCAAGTCCAAATATGCAGATCAGTCAGCAGAAAATATTTAGGTGCCTCAGGTTCTTAGCGTAATCCAGAACTTTGAATTATCCAGAATTACACTTTTATCTTGTCCTATTTTCTGACTTCTTTTTTCTTGGTGGAGTTTTTTTTTCAGATGTTCCGTCTTGGATGTATACACTAAGATGATGCCATCCTTCTTCACAGACCATCTTTTTCTGAATCTCCTGTGCATGCTAGATTGTATATTCTCTATCCAATGTACTCTCTGCCCTATTAGCTCACATGATTCATTTATCTCAGTGGATGGTCTTTCAGCTTTTTCAGGATGGTGGGTTGCTATTTCATAGCTTGCTGCATTGTAGCTTAATAGCTACCATTTTACCCAGCATCCTTCTACAGTCTTGTATTAGGTGCATCTTCTCTTCTGTCAGCCAGCAATCTCATGTGCACCACATATGGACTAAATTTTTCTTCCACACTGTGCTCTTGCGTTTACTTGACATATTCCTATCATAGAGAATTACTGTGAATTCCCCATTTCCAACAGGGTTCTCAAGGTAACCTTCAATGTCCACAGCCACATTCTTATCAGAGCACAACACCGAACCATTGAACTCTTGTATAGACTTAAAATAGTGCCATCTAATTTGACTGGTTTCTCATTGTCTTTCTCAGTGAAGCATCTCATGTATTTTGGCTGACTCATAAACCATCATCTTCTAAAGCAGCACTTAAGTATTCTAGATATGTCACCTATATCTTTGCTACATAACATAATAGGGAAATCTGGTAGTGGGAAAGACTTCTCCTTAGTCCTCTGCATCGGGCCAGCTGTTACAGTTTTGAATAGGAGCAGGCTAAACTGTGATCCTTGATGTAAGTGGGGACTGGCTTGTTGAACTGCTTCTCAGTACTGCTGTGCTCCTGATGTCTGAAGGCCTGCCTTGGCAGGGTGCACAACTATCTAGGAACTATGTTTCTGTCTTTTCCAAGTCCATTCCAGCTACAAACATCTTCCTAGCAACATCTCATAAATTAATGAGACTGTGGACAAAAAATTTAAAAAATGTGTATGTGGCTGATGCAAGACTTCGCTATGGCAATTCTCACCCTTTATAGGAGAGAAGTACTAAGAGAGAAGTGGAGGGAAGGTGAAAGTCTGGTACCTTTAAACACATTCCAAATTTAGGAGAGGGCAAATTGCAATTTCAAGCCAAAAATATGAATCCTAGTCAGTAGCCAGTCTGTAAAAGTTGTGCCAATCCCTCCCAGTTTGGATCTGTGTATTTAGTAACTAAACATAACAGGGGCTAGGTCAGCCCTGGAAATAAGACAGCTTCTTTGCTATGCAGCTCTCAAGATTAAGTCAAGAGAATCACAGTCTGGGGCATGCAGCTAAAGATACAGCTAATTTAAGATTAGCAAATTACACTTAACCATTCTCCATTGTGCTGATTACAGAGCCTAATGTATTTTTTTTTACTTAAAGAAATTTACTAATGTGCAACAATAAAAATTCATATACTTTATTCTTCTGCTTCTTAATGGATTTTGTTTTTACTCTTGGCTTTCTGTACTTTTTTATAGAGTTGTTCACAGACTTATAGTTCAGAAAGAAGAAAACAAGTCTTGGTCATGTAGTGCCTAATTTTTTGTGCAGAAGCATGCATTCCCTTTCCTCAGTTAGTACCTGCTGACCTGTCAAGCATTTGGGGAAAAATAAAATGTTTACTCTTGTATTTTTCACACCTTGTTTTTTTATTTGCTGCCATGAGTGTTTTTATTGCTGCTTTTGCCAATACAATCAGGGAAAGAAACCTATTCACAGACCACTTGCCACAGCATGTCGAGCAGCTCTCCACAGTAACCACTTCTTTGTGTGCTGCTTTTTGTGATAGACTTCCAAAATATTGGTGAGATTGGATTGGCTTATGAAATTCACAGTTTGATGCTTCCTTCTCTGCAAGTATTTTCTATGATCTGATCTCTTTTCATAAGACAGTGCTTTTTTCTAGGATCTGCTTCCAGCAAGCTTTTTATATTTTTAAGCAGTGTTGCTCTCACAAACTTAGACACTGCCTTGGGTTCTCTTCAGCCTTTGCTCAAGCCTGGCCATGGTCTTGTCAAGTTTTTCAGTTTTAAACAGAACCATATGTTTAAATGTGGGAGGGAGCCAGATCCTCAGCAGTACAAACTGAGGGGAGTCCACTGATGTTTCCAGTGTTGTATCAGTTTATTCCAGTGGAGGATCAGGTTCAAATGTCACCAAGACAGTGCAGTTCAAGAGCATTAAGATTTAATTTGGGGGACACAGGAAAGACAGTGAATTTAGAACAAATCCCTTGTGAAAATGCAGAGAATTTAATGGAAAATACCTGTGCTGTATTTTTAAGCACAATCATAGATTTCCATAACACAGATACAATACACTGTGAAAAATCTGAATGGCTTAAAAAGTCTATGCAGGAGTTATAACTATTATAAATCTCTAATTTTTTGTAAATAACAATTGTTTTCATCCCTGTTAATTGCTGTAGAACCCTTCCATAAGAGATATGATAGCGCTGGCTTCTTAGCTCTGCTGTGATATCATTTTGTAGTTTGGGCATTTCATCAGACAGTTATGGCCCTTTGGTTCTTTAGCTAAGTTCTTTCCTTTCACTTAGTGGACTGATTTTTTTCCAAGCATAGCATAAGACAGAGACATTGAACCAGCTTAGCTGTAGCTAGTAACTCAAATATTAAGTTTTGTCCCTGGCAACATAAGTTTTGATATCACATGGCAAAGTAGGACTCCAGCGCTATGTGTATCAAGGGATATCATATGGGAAACTATTGGGAGCAGAAAAGTTCCTCCTGATTACCTTCATCATCTTAGTGTTTGCATGTTATCTGGAGAGGAAGGCTGATATGAGATATGCCATATTCATACACATAGAGACATGTAGTATACCTCTAGCATGTACACAGACTACTCCTATCAAATTTATTTATGCCCTGTCACATCCTTGCCCTCAGCCCATGGTCCCTAGTCACTCCCTTTGAGGATGTCCACTCTTTCAAAGTGAGGATAAAACCAATCTACCATGTCAGTTGTACTGAGCAGGATAAGCTGTTTCACAGTGTCTGGGCCCTGCAATGGCTCGTGTTCTTGTTGGACAAGGCTTTTGGGACAGGCAAGAAGTAACCAAACCTACATAGTTCTGTCAATCAAAATCTCCCACATTAAATGAGAAGACTAGAATCTTTGCGTCTATGTTCACTGCAGGGCAGTTTTGTGGTTCTTGTGCAGCACTAATGAGGTCTCTCTCCCCTTTAATAAATCTGTTTACTTAGACTTAGGATGGTGACAGGACTTTGGCCCAATTTCTTAAACTAAGTTTATTCCATCTTTGTTAGGAAACGTACGAACAACTTCCACTTACAAGAATAGGAGCCAATTACATACTGTAGAGAAAAACAGCTAACCCTAGGTAGGATGTTGTGCAGCACGTAGGATATGTCATGTATTGCTTTCAGACTCATGCGGTGTATATGTTCCCAGACCCATGCCAGCTCCCACAATAGAATTATATACAATAATACAGAAACAACACTCAGGAAGAATGTCCGTGATGTGAGTTCATTTGCATATGCATTTATATTTCAAGAGCTCTACTGCCCATCAGGTTTATATTCTCCAGATGGCAGTTTTCATTACCAGCACCAGCATCAGTCACTAGTTAAGTGCTATACATGGAATTAGAAAGTCTGTAAAGACAAAGCACTTGAATGCAGGATCACTAGCGTTTCTCTCTTTGGCTTGAGCAGATGGAAACAGGTAAACAGTTAACTTCAGACTGAGTCATAAAATCAACATATACAGAGGATAAGCAAGGAGAGGACAAGGAGAGGAAAAGGAAATGTTAGCTGAAGCAAACATGCAGTCACAATCTGGACACAATGTGCTAAAGCACTAAAACTTCAGGAGGGCAAAATTCCAAAACTGAGAGGGGAAGGATAAAAAATTTTAAATCATGATGTACCTGTATGCTAACATATAGGTGTTTAAGTTCAGCTATACGAAGGGTGAAATGCATTTGCACAAAAGTGAAAAAGATGGTATACTGGTGATTATACTTGGGGACTGGAAATTAGTCTTAGATGGCAGTTGCAGTCCTTCATAAAGTTCCTAGACAATCTCTGTGGCTAAAAGCATTAATTTGCTCGGAAGAAAGGGAAAAGAAGAAACACAAAAGCTACAGCAAATTCATTCAAACACTCAAATGAAGGTTTGTGGAAATGATTATGTACTATTTATTCAAGTACAATGCTAACTTCCATTTGATTCCACGGTCACTACCCCAGACATCAGTTAGATGGCCCACATGAAATAAGTTAATGATACTCACACGGTTCCTAGAAGCGAGGTGTACTTTCACCAGCTTATACCAGCAAACTTGGTACAAAATGATCTGTCATAACATGCCTCAGCAAAAGGGTCATGGAGTAAAAAGAAAGACTCAGGGTAGTATCTCCCTAAAATGTGAACATGTAAGGAGAACTACTTCTATTATTAGATAAACTTTTCCCTTTTAAAGTCTAGTTTTGTAAATTCTGTGCTCTTTTTTTAAAAGGTTTATGGAATATACATAAATATTTGATAAAGTTTGCCTGAAAAGACTTCAAGATTTGTTTCTAAAATCATCTTTACTGTTTCTGTTACTGTCACTATTCTTTTCTAAGAGTACCTCCCAAACTAAAGAGTAACTCAAAACACATTGTTTGCATAACAGGTTTCATAGAATGAGCCTGTATTTTTATAAACATTGTAGGTACAAGAAATAGCCCCTCTATCAGGGTAGGCTACAGTTTAGCAACAGACAGATTAATGTAAATGCTAGGCCAGATGGAAAATCTTGTGTTTTATTGACTAACTTATCAAAATTATTGCTGATGATTTAAATACATTTTCCTGAAAAATGAAAATTTAAACTAACTAACAGTGCATTATCTTAAAACATTTTATTTACAAGACATTCCTAATTTCTGTCTTTTTTGGAAAGGACAGAAATAGATTAATTACGATCTTGCACTGTAAGGAGCTAAGCTTTAGTTAAATTCTTTCAAAATTTTAGTATTTCACAAGTTTCATAAGGACAGTCATAATGCAAACTTCAAGACCTCTCGGTCTAGTGAAAGTTACAACTTTAGGTAATGTAGAAGATAGATACAACATATTTTAGAAAACTAATAATATGTTAAAAATATCCCACCATTTCAGCATTAACCAAAAGACTATTACCTCCAGTCTTCTTAGATGGCTGTTTTCCTGCCTTAAACTCAGACACATCTTAAATTATTCTCTTGCTTCTTTTCAAATGAAAATAATGTGTAAAGGTACATTATTTAAAAATATACTGATTTGCTTTAATTCTGAAATGCCAGGCTGACCATTCAGTTCTTCCCTTGTCCCAAGTGCAGCTCTCTGCACAAGCACTCAGCAGAGTTTGAACCTAGTCCAAACATTGACAGGTCCAGCACAGGGCCCCACTGCCTGTGTTACAGGAGTAATTGGTCACACTGCTATTCGTTGCATGGGCCAGCCACTGAAAAGAACCTCTTTTTGACAGCAGTTTACAGATTTATTTTCAGGGTTACTAAAATCTCTTATTGACTCTTAAATGGAAGCTGGTTGAGGACAGTGATGAAGGCAGAGCAGTCGCAGAGAAAGCAGTCACGGGAAACTGCCTTCAAAAGGATCTCATGCAAACCGGTTGGAGTCCATCGCTGTGTCGTGAGGAGGTCTGTGTTACACATCTACAACCAGCTGGGCCTCGGATTATTAATCAGAGCAGACCTCTGTTGGATCCCTTGAAGCAATGTAGACAAAGCCCATTTTTTTTCCAAAAGGCAGTGCTATTTAAGGGGTAGGAACTGTGATCTGTTATACACAGACCTTGCTTTCTGTTCCTAGTTCTGTCTGTGAAATACTGGGAATAAAATGTATGTTCTAGTTTACGTGCATAAGGAACCTGGCACTGCCTACTGATGTAGGTAGAATTCAGGATGGAAGTCAGTGGAAGAGCTATAATGTGAATGTGTGATTTTTTTGCAGTATGCAGCTTTCTGTATGATACACAGCTTATTATTTGTTCCTCCGGCCCCAAAAGGGACTCTAGCTAAGAAGCCTGACGGATGCTCAGAGGAGAGAGCAGGTAGAGAGCACTGTGTGACTAGAGTTGGCTTTGGGACTGAATAAGCAGTGAACTTCCAAAATGTTATGTGGAATATGTGCAGATGATCTGTTTCAGTGGTTTGTCTTTCAGTCAAATACAGAATCTAATTCTGAGCCTTCCATAAGCTTGCTTTAATATAAAATTGCTTTAATTTCCATAGTTCCCTGTTGAATAACAGGGATAACAATATGACTCACTTCAAAAAAAAAAAGAAACCTTTAAAATTTTTACATGAAAAGTGCAATATACAATTTGAAGATTATGGTGTCCCTGGTAATTGCAGACTTAGCAGTCACTCGATAGGTTAGATTAATTTTCTATGTACTTTGCAGTATTCCATATTTCATTCAAATTAGATTAGGTTCTTTGTGCAACAAAAACATCGACCAAACCAGGTAAGATTCCTTGAAGAATCACTGCATAAGTACTTCCCAAGACCTCGAATCGGTCTCATAGAAGAGGGTGCAAATGTATTGGAAAGGTGTCACAGCAGGAATTAACTTGATGCAGTCCTGTGAATTAATCATAGGAGTTGCACTGTATGGTTTCTGATTCCGGTATCCCAAGAATCAGGTCTTCCTGACGTTCTTTCTAAGCAGTAATATACTCCATATGTTAATGAAATCTTTGTCCATGGAGTGCTAGCAAGAATACCATTCTTGGCTTGAAATGGACAGCATCTTTTTCGTTCATAAATAGATCAAGTTAGATGACTACATACCACCTCAGTAACATGGCTGTGAGGCATCTAGCATGTGTGCGTGCCTGTGCATTTTTACAATGACATGTTGATGGATGTGTACTGGCACTTCTGTGATTTAAGACTGTCTGCGCTCACAATTGAATGCAGGCTGTAAAATATGCTCTAAATAATTCATCTAAATAATTTAGAAACTCCTCTCAGATCTTTCCCTATTCCCGTTTTTAAGAGTGGTTTTCCAAAAATATCTTAAAAGAAAGTTAGAATAACAGTGATATATTTCACTTGAATTAATGGTCACCTCATGATGTCCCAGCATTTAGCAAGCAAAGGTTAGCCAATTTCCTAAACAATAATCCATTTGAGACATGCAGCTGTTTTCATCTGCAGTTGCTTAAGTGTTTCACATGAGCTACACAGTGCTGTTCTTACTTAAAGAAGGAAGCCCAGATCTTGAACCCTAAGTGCCTGTGAAGGAACCATAGACCATTAAAAGTTGCAACCGAGAAGCAGCCAAGGATTCCCTTGGGCAGAAGAATACTCTCAGGTGATATAACACACTAATTTTGGAATGATCCGTACTCCCGAGCAGAGGATGGGCATGGCCAGGCACTCCAGGATGTATTGCTCGTGTTGCACAGGTACAGCATGCAAAGGGTCACATGTATTGTGCATGTTTTGTACCATGAATTTGCCTGCGCACAGTGAAAAGGTTGGTTTGCTGTCTTTGTGGAGAGAGCTGGCAGAGCACACATACAGTAAGTCTAGCATGTGGACTGCATGTGAGCTACAAAGTCTACCTGAAAAGCACAGTGGGCAGGTCCAGGATTTCCAGACACTTTGTGGCCCATTTGTAGTTATTGCAGGACATCTGTAAGTCCCTGCCAAATATTGAGACTTTCAAAATTCTCACTGGATGAGAAAACACAAACAGGAGAAGAGGAAGGAGCAGTGGCACAAGGCTTTGGCTACTTCTCAGCCAGCAGAGTGGGCCAGAGCAGTTGTTGGACCAACATGCTGTAAGGTCTTCTACACCAAAGATGGTACTGTAGTGTGGAGATACCTGAGCTAGCAGGAGCCATCTGCTTTGAACAGCACAGGCTGTCGACATTAGCAGGTAGTGGAGACTAACAGGGACAGATCCGTAGAGCAAAACAGCTGTTGCTGAGGACCTGAAGTCCAGTCTGTACCATTTTCAATTTTTTTTTTTTTTTTTTTTTACTTTAGATTAGCTGTTGTTCAGTCTCAGGACGTGAATGCCCATTTGCAGCTGCAGTCCCTCCAGTCTGCTCCTGAAGAATTTCTTCCAGTTTCATTTCATTCACAAAGAAGCCAGTTTGCATGCTACACAGTCACTCACCAATATGAGCAACAACACAGAAAGAAGAGACCACCGGGAGATTTGCTTCAGAGGTGTGTACTCCTGATCCAGACTAAAACACGAATGTAGACATGCCCACAAAGGGTCCAGAGGTCAGGCAAAGAGAAGGAAGTTTTAGAGCTGGTGTCTTCTTGTGTGCTGAACATGCTGCTGGTGAAAACTGATGTGCAAAAAAGTTCAGCTGATGTTTTCAAAAGTAGCTGTTGACCTGGCTGTCTGCATTTTGGGTTAAAAGATGAGAGAGCATGCAGAACCCAAAATAAGGAGCTATTTTGAAGATACTAGTGCAAAAGGCTTGCCCAAAGCTACATGGGAAGTCATAGGCAGAAAGACACAGCAATCCTCTAAAAGGCAATGATTCACCTTTTTAAAATTGCACAGAGAGAACTAGAGTAATAAAGAGGATTCATTTCTTTAGTAAAATAGAAATACAATCTATTCTTCAGGGTAGCCTTCCCTTTTTAACCAGTGTATTCAGTAAGTTTTCATTTGCAACCTCATAAAACGTTCCTATTGTTGACTGAGTAAATAGGCTTCAAAATTTGTAACTGGAACTGCTAAAGATTACTCCAATTAAATTTTTAAACTACCTTTTCTTTTTAATCACCGAACAAAGTAATTCATTTCTGATAAAGTAAACAAACCCATTTATATTTTTGAATATTTAAATAACTAAATATTCATGACAGTACATGTAACGAAAAGGAAGACAATGCAAATAGACCTGAAATCCATAACATTATATTAAGATCTCCATCTTCTCTTTCTTAAAACTTCGTAAAAAAAAAGTTACAGTCAGGGAATAAATCCCATAGACTCCCAGCAAATTGGAAACAAGCACATCAGCGCTATAGACATACTGCTGTACAGGGAATACAAAAAATTAGAGCAGAAACACATTTGCCAACGCAACATGTCCTGAGTTACATGCCTTTGGGACAGATGCAGTGGGTAATACAACCAGCAGTACTGAGCTCTGGAGTCTAGCAATCGTCATAGTCAAAGTCAGCTATAGGTCCTCGAGATGGGGCAGCACCCCAGGCCTGAGCTCACTGAAGTCAAAATACGTACACTAACCACCTAACTCTGCTGAAATACATAAATCTGTTTACTTAAGCAAAAACAAATTTATATTGCTTTTTATCAGCATTTCTAAACACTTCAAGGATGATAGCCTGTTGATAACTATTTTTTTTTAAACAAATAGAAATGTATATGTATGTTTGCATAAAAACTCATGTTTGGATTAATATTGCAAAGTGAATGTTTTGGCTAACCCAAAACTTTGGCCACTTCCTTTAATTCTCTCTAGATAGATAGGCCTGAACTGTTCTGGCTTAGGTGAGGTTTGTGTATGAGTTACACAAAAGGGTTTTCAGTAATAATTACATCTGGACTAATAATGATCCCTGGCTTAGATTGTTAAGATTTCAATTATATTAACAATAAATTCTTGATTTTATAAATATAAGGTGTGTTTCCTCTTTGCCCATAAACAGGATTTTGAGTGTAATAATAGACAGAGATGCGCACCAAGAAAGATAGTTCCAAAATGCTCTCTGGGATAACTTTTCAAAGGGTCTCCAGAACAGCACATACCTAATGTACATACACATCCCTTCTTCTCACACGTTATTGCATCTGAATAGGAAAACAGCCACCTGAAAGCAAAATCACAGCACAGCGTATGCAACTGGAAATAGATGGCAGTTTCAGATTTTGTGCGCAAATTAAGAAAGGCACTTACCAACTTTGTCCCTTAATATACAAAATAAACGCAGCCCAAAAGAAAAACTGGATTGTATTACTCTCCCTCTTTGTAGCTCAGCCAGAGAATTCTTTGTTTTTTCTTTGTCAGAGAACTAATTTTTTTGGCTGTTGACTGTTATGTGGTTGGCATATTATTCAAGATAGATTGAATAAATACAGGGATTTTCCAGGGGTGAGGCAGGGAGTGTGTACAGATTACTAATATTTTCCTCTATCAATGGGCAAGCATAGCTGTGCAGCTGGATCAGAGCAAAGATGACTCTTAACTGTGCAATCTGCTGAGTTTATCCAGTATTTTTAAGTTGCAGAAACAATCAGAACAATCACCTGCATTTATATGACCCTCGCAGTAATTAAGGTTCGGGTCACACCAGGCCATACACTCTAAGAGGTGCTTATGCTATGAGCAGCTCTCGTCTGCTTGCCTGCAGTTTGTTTTACTGTATGCACAGATGAATTTTGCCTCAGGAAAAAAATCTGCAGAAAATCCTCCACTTGCAGATTTGCAGAATAAACTGCTTGGACCTTAGTGCAAATATACTTCTTCTCTCAATGCACATGCGTAATTTTCTTGTGAACGGGATTTATGCGAGCACATCAAAACAACAAAACCCCTAAGGGCTCAGTTTAAACCAACAAGAGCAAAGAAATTCAGGAATCCCCCATCAAAGCATGTCCCGTTTTGCCTACTTTATATCACGCCGACTTTCAGTGCAACCTGCCACAGCCAGGCAAAACAGGGCATGTTTGGGACAGCGTCTTAGCACCAGCTTTGCAGCTGTTTATTTTTACAGGTTTAAAATTAAGCCTTTAGGAACTCGCTCTCTTCCTAAGGCCGCCGCGTCCCCCGCGTGTGAGAACGTGAGCGGACGCGCGCAAGCTGGGCGAATTTGGGAGAGCCGGGTATTTAAAAATGTATAATAATAAGAATTATTATTATTTAAAAGCACTGCAGAATAATGCTGCTAAAGTCGCGGGCACGAGCGCCTGCAGGGAGGGAGGCGGCGGCCCCGCGCCCCGCCCCGCGCGGCCCCGCACTGCGCGGGGCGGGGCGCGGAGCTGCGCGGGGCGGCGCGCTGCGATGTGCACGATGTCGTTCAAGGTGAGCCGAGCGGCGGGAGGAGACGGGGGGGGGAGGATGCGCGTTTGGCCTCTCGTTTTGGGCTTTCCGTGCTTGCAGCCCCTAAAATGCGCCCTCGTATTCTTATTTTTTTAAAGAAAAAATAGTGTGTGTGTGTGTGTGGGGGGGGGGTTGAGGGGAGGGAAGGAGACCAGATGCGCCCTGCCCGGCTGCAGGGTACCACAGGGATGCTGCGGTGGCGGCGGTGGAGCGGCTGCTCTCCGCACGCCCCACGGATGTACAAACGCCCGCCGGGCAGGCGGCCGCCCTGCACCGGGCCGGCGGCGCCGCGGTCCGAAGCGCCCCGGCCACCTCTCCGCGCCCCTGCTTCGGCTGGTTGTGTAACGGTTCAGAGGCAGTGTGCATCCGGGCTCGCTGCAGCCGGACAGGCTCGTTGCCTTTCTGCTTGCGATCGCCTTTACTTGCTGTGCCTCTCCCAGGTGAAGCCGGGCCAGGGCAGCCTTTTTCAGAAATTTGGCTAACATGAGGTTTGAAGGCTGAGCGAGGGCTTAGTGAGATCAGTCAGTGGAAAGGGAGGCGAGCAGCAATTTACTGAGGATAACAAATAACATTTATGCCAGCTGCATATCTTAGTTATGCACTTCTTGGATCCTCTGCCGGCTCTTGCCGTGTTGATCGGCAGCCCCGTGCCAGCCCGCCGCCACGCTGCTTGTGTTGCATTGCTTTCTGTGCGGCATCGCTCCCCATCTGTGTCCCTCGGCACCGCCAGCGTGTCTCCCCGCGCGGTTTCGCCGGTGGCACTGCCCAGCGCCGCAGGTGGCTCCCACTGGCCGGCCGGGCCCTGCTTTGATGTGGGGCAGGGTGCCGTTTCTCGCAGCGCTGCTCAGCTGTGTGCCCGGCGTCGAAATCCTTGCATTCGCCCCTTTTCTGGCCCTCCCTTGGCCTCGCACCTCTTCAGCCTGCCCTGTCCCTCTGCTCTGCTGTTCGGGGTAGCTCGCTGTCGGACCCCTCTCCCTCTGGCAAACTGCCCCTGCCATGCTACCTCCCCTTGCTTTCTCTCCCTTTTCCATATCTGTCTCTCTGCTTGGTGTTTTTTCCTTGTCTCAGCAGGCTATACACTTACCGTGCACTCCTCCCATCTCCGTTCGCTGCTGTCTACCCATGTTTCCCCTCTTACCATCCTGCTTACTCATGAGCTAGCATGTCTGTGCATTTCTCAGTGCCTATTCACATGAATGCCCCCTCTTCTAGCCGTTTCTCTGCATTTTTGCCTGCTTAAACTTCCATCCGTACCTTCAACTACCTTCCTCTTCGCTCAAGATCCTGCATGTAGTATGTGCTACTGTCCAATAAAGCCCTCTGTCTTTCCTCCCAGGTCCCACTCACATTTTCTATTGTCTCATGCTTGATTCAGATTTCCAGATTTCTCCTTAAAACCTTTCACTCAGATCCTCTTTTCCACTGAGACTGGTTTGGAACCTGAGACCAAAAAGGGAATTTTCTCGGGGTTTGACAGTACAGGGAACCAGGCCCTGGGCTGGTGTTCTCTTTCTCCCTCTTTCCTCTCCCTCTGGCTATTGCCTCTTCTCTTTCGCCTTCAGGATCACTGTTTAAGAACTGCACTCTCCCTCCTCAGCTGTTACCTTACTGCGAACTGCCCCTTCCCTGCAAATGGCAATTCAAAGGTAGGGCAGGGAATGGCACCTGGTGATCACAGCATTCAAAGGAGTTCCCCCTCCATATTCCTAAGGTGACACATAAAGTTACATTATTCCATTTTATTTCTTCTGTATTCCATTATAGAGAAGGTCTTGTCAGGTTTGTAAAATATATTTTCCTCTAGACTTTTGAATAGGTTTTTGTGCTTGTTGTCAGTACAGCAGGAATATAATGCAAGCTTTCCACCACTGGGCTTTTCTGAAAGTGCATAAGCAATTAAAATTAATAGCACAGCCAGAGTCTGAAATAATGCTGTAGAGAGCTTGAAGAAGTACAGGCAACTATATCCTGAAAGTTGCTGATGCTGGAGCAAATGACATAATGAAATATGTTGTTTTTACTGAAGCTATTAGCTAATCACTTTTTCAAACCTTTATTGTGTTCTGCTCTCTGGCTGTCAGTGCTGAGGATCAGTTGCGAACTTTAAGGATTTTTTAGGAGCAGACTAGCTTTATATTAAGAATAACATCAAAATTTTAGCCACCTAATCTCTTGCAATACGACATTACTTCTCCCTAAGAAATACCTGAGGGGAGAGGATTGAATACATAGCTAAACGACAGCAGTCAAGGCTTGTGTCATGTCTTGGGGTTTAAAACCAGTTTATTGCTCAGAAATTATTCAGTTAATCTGATCATTAATCCCCAAATAACACCTTTTACTGTGCCTTCTGTTGATGTCAGTATTGCTGATATCGTCTGGAAATGAAGAGCACAAAGGTATAAATCTTTGCTTTGAAAATAGAAGAGAAATGGCTACATGGCCCTTCTCCGGGCTGTGCCTGTGTAAGTGGCCTGGCTGTCTGACTGATTTTTGCACATTCCATTCAGCTTAGCATACAAAATAGCTCAGGTTTGTGTTTGCTTTTTTTATCGAATCACTACATAGTTGATGTTTTGAGTGTGCTGTATACTCAACTTTTATATAAGGAATTTCCAGCAGTGTGGGGAGTATTAGGGGAAGCAGAAGTGCTGATAGCAGTCATTCCAAAGTGGGTCGAAAACACCACTGGGAAAGACCTGCTTTCATGTCCTTGATACATTTGAGAATTCTTCCATAGCTTGGACCTGATCCAAAGTATGAGGACAGGAAAAAAAGGAGGAGGAATTTATGGGTCATGAAGACTTCAGACCTCTAGTTTCAGGCTAATTTGGTGCTGGCAACTTAGTTCTCTTCTCTCCTCATGTAAAGTGATGGAAGCAAGCGAAGAGCTCCTGATTCGTGATTCCAGTTCCTGATTCGTGATTCCAGTTCCTGCCTACCCGGTATGTAAAGGGGTTATAGGCAAAATAAAATGGAATCACATTGCCACTATGCCCTCATAGTGAGAACCAGGTTGGAGAAAATGCACTTTTCCTTATATGGATATATTGCAATCCCCAAAGTTTTCTGCACCTTTATGGGACAGTGTGGGATGACAAAAAATAAGGAGCATTGTCCCTCTTTGCAGAGCTGCTTTATTTACCTTGAAATCTGATTTTCTACTCTGTAAGATCTAAAGATCACTCTTTTGCAATAATTTTCCACTGAGCACCATAATAATAAAGACAGTATTCCTAAATACCAGTTCTATAAATAAATATCTGCATAGTAGGTTAGGGCAAAATGGGCAACATGGATCTGCTGCGTGTTTGAGTCACCCGTCTGCATTTACATAAAATTTTAGTGGGTTGTAGAGATAAAGATAGAAAAACTGTACTTCATGACTAGCAGCCATCAAGGAGAGTAAAAATGCTAGCTGCCTTCCAATTGACGCTGTCTACAGATTCATCAGTGCAAATGCAGAGTCCGTCAGCTGTAAAAGGAACACCAAAATTTAGCCTGTTGTGCCTGACATAATTCTCTTTTCCAGACTCCTGTCTCTATATGTGCTGGTACAAGAAATATTGCTATCAATTTATAGGAAATGTCTCATGATTTACAGAATGGTTGAAATGTCTTGTCTTCAACAGCTGCCAATTTTCCTACTTGCTAACAACTAAGAATAGTAAAAATAAAACCAATTAAAAGTGCTCAGTGTGACAGGTCTGGAACAGATTCACACAGAACTGAGCTTGTGTCTACTGATTTCTGTGAGGTTTATGACTTGCATGTCAGCGAAGGAAGCAATCCGAACTCTGATACATGTGTGTATTTTAAAACGTAAAACTATTTAATCCTGTTTCTCTACCACATTACACTTGTGCATTGACATTTGGACTTGGGCAAAGTGGATATTAAATATTCTGCAGAAGAATGGCTGACTTATATTCACTCTGCATTCCCTTTGGGTTATCTTGAAGGCAGGATTTATTGGAGACTGAGGCCTCTCGGTGCTTTTGACACTGTTGTGGTCTCAGATTACTATCAGTGAAATGCTGCTTTATTGAACTGTTAGTGATATTGAGCCTTATTAAAAATCAGATACGTGACCTGCTACAGGACATGCATCATTGCCACCACAGCTTTGCTTCGCCTCAGCACTTCACTGTTGGCAGTGCTTCTCTCTCAGGATAGCTTTTGGGCAGCTTTCTGCGTGGATCGGGTAAGGAGGTCAGGAGCAGAGTCTCTGTCTTTTTTTGCTGTCTTTCTCCTATGCTGGGGCAGTGATAATTTGCTCCTACACAGGAAAAGTCACGATGTGGCAGTACTTTCAGGACTCTGAAAGCCCAAAGAGTTTATTATATTATATAGTTTAGCAGTGGTCTCTGGTATCTAGATTGCAGAGGTTCCCAATTTTGCCTTGCATACTGCCTTGCTTATATAGTAAATGAACTTCAGAGTCTGTAGACACCATGGTTGAAGCCTTCTTCTTCTGGCACCACCCAGGAGATATCTCACATGACCACAGCTACACAGAGTGTTATTTCCACGAAGCAGGCAGACCTAACAGTACGAGAGATGCATGAGCAGTCCTTTTCATGTACTGGGACTTTGTAAGCAGCAAGGAGGGAGATAGTAGAGAAATAGCCTGAAAGCCAGGATGTCTTGCAGTAGGGCTTGTCAGCAGGATGATTCAGCCTCCATAACCATGCTCAGCCCCGCCACACAAACTGACAGTATAGGTACGGGGTAGCAGCACATTGTTTTTTGTGATGTTTCCCTGGGGATCTCGACTCGCATCATCAGCTCTCCTTACAGAGCAAGCTAAGAGTCATAGGCTGCTATGGACGCAGGGAGGACCTGAAACAACATAAGGTAACACATGAGGACTGATCTCTTCAATTGCGCAAAGAAACTAAATTAGCTTCCTTTTCACAGTCTGTTTTTAAGAGAACAGCGCACCTGAACTGAAGCATGCTTGGTTTGACTGCAGGATTTGCATGTGTGTGCTTGTTCACAGTATCTTCCAAAGTTTTCTGTTTCTGCTTTTTTTCACCAGAAAGAAACACCGCTCGCCAATGCTGCGTTTTGGGCTGCAAGAAAAGGAAACTTGGCTCTTCTCCAGCTGCTGCTGAACAGTGGGCGAGTAGATGTGGACTGCAAAGACAGTGTATGCATGCAATGCACACATGCCCACCACACTGATTTACATCATTTTTCCATAGCCCGCTGCGCAGAGGGTGTGGCAGGCATCTAACATGAGGCATTTGAGAGTCTTATGACACTTACACATGATTTAAAACCTTCTTTTGCCAGGAAGCAAGTTTGCAACTCAAGTTAAAATAGCATGATGATTTATATCAGTGGCAAGGGGTTAAGAATTTGCCAACACTCAAAAATGTGTCTTACATAGCTATTTGTGGAGCTGGCATTAAAAACACAGATTCTAGCACCTCAGGCTTCTCTTTGCAAGGAAATGTCATTGTAGTAATAAATCACTGTGACGAGTCGATTCGACTGATCATAGGTAGCCACGATTCTGTCAGCTACCAGAGCTTCTCCTAATTAGTTTAAAATAACCATGGACCATAGTCTCCATTTAGACAATGTCAAAAATTGCATTTGATGTGCAGCTCCATGGCACACGCAGTGCCTGCTACACAGTGGTGCTGTTTGAAGAACTGCTGGCCCCATAACTTCTTCCTTCCCCTCCTGTCCTTGACGCCAACACCAAGGCACAATAGATTTCCAAGCAAAGAGGAGCCCAGGTGCATTACAGATAGATCTGATGGGGATTTCCTGACTGCCTTGGCAGGAGCTGAAATTAGTTTTGAAATTAGAAATGGGCCGAAAACACAGATAACGTGTATGTCTTGCTAGTCTGTTTAGAGCATATGGACAGTTACTTGATTGTACTTGCCTTCTGTAAAGAGCGGGGGAAAGCCAAGGTTAAGCAGTCACCAAGTTTCCTGTGTTTGGTGTTTGGGCTGACGTCTTGAGAGTATACACATACCTGTGTACACATGTAGCCTGAAACCTGAACCTGCCCCAGCTCCTCTCACTTTGAGCAGTTTCAAAGTGCAAGAGATTTTCTAAGTAGCTAGTTTGATGCCCAGCTCCCACTGGCTTTTCCTGAAAGTCAAGAACCTGTCCATTCATTTTTGCCCTGTAGGAAGGCACGATTGTCCTGCGATATTTCTGGTATTGATTCTGTGACTGTCATTCTCAAGGGGAATATTTTCATAGGAAAGAGTGTTCAGATTGGGGTGTGAAGTAAACAGGACAGAGGTAGATGCCAAGAAATAAGGTCCGTGGCTGTTCATTTTTTCTCAAGCTAAGACTAGCCTTGATCAAGAGTTTTTATAATGTACTGTAAAATATCCTGACTTATTAATCATATCAGGCATACATGTTTTCTAGACTAAAATATTTTCATATAATTAAGGCTGCATGCTTCTTCTTTGCAATATCACATGTTCCTTCCTTAGACTGCATTGGTATGTGTGAATGTTTTAGAAGGATGAGTTTCATCCTTATGCATATGATCTTGGCATATCATCCATACACCACATATGTATAACCTAAAAACTATTTGGTTCACTGAAGCAGTGGCCTTGTTGGGCTATCTACGTAACCTGAACGCAGAGCTCTGGTTTGGGATATTCTCTGATATAACGTAAAGAGCCACAGCCTTCTCAAGACAGAGTTTGCTGTAGTCATTTGGACAGGGAATTAGCCATCAAGACACCTGGACCCTATTCCTGACACTGACTCTCTATATGAGGCCAGAAAAGTCAGTTAACGTCTGTGTCTAAGGTTGTTATTCTGCAAATGGTGCAAAGATCTTTGATATGCTCTGATAAAAAGCTATGTATAAATCAAAACTATTGTTGTTATTCTTGTTGCACTTATCTTAGGGACAATAATGCAAAGTCATTGCATACATAGTTCCTTGAAGGGTCATGCCTTAACATTGCGGGCAAATCTGTAAAGTTTTTGCTTTAACACTGGTTAATTTCTCATTTTCAAAATATTTTTTATAGCAAATTTCAAATTGTTTTAGAATGTGTTTAGGGGGAAATTGCTCCACTGTTTGTGAAGAAGAAAAGAACAAACAGGTTCTCTGATCAATGATCATAAACTTCCTTCAGGATTTCAAAAGAGGTACTGTCTCTTCTGGACAGCCTAATTCATTGCTGGAGATGTCTGTTCAAGGTACTGATTTGTTTTTCCTTACTCCCAGCTTGGCACAACAGCTCTGATGGTAGCCGCTTACTATGGCCACATAGATTGCGTGCGGGAATTGGTGTTGCAAGGAGCAGATATCAATCTGCAGAGAGAGGTAGGAGAAGTTCTGTGTTCAAACAGGGATTGATTAAGTGACTGTTACGTATTGGAAATAATAAAGGAGTGTTGTCTGTTGCTTATTTGCCAGTTGCCTATTTGGCATTTGCTGTGTAGTGCATGTATAAACAGGATCTGTTCTCCTGAGGACACCAAAGAATCAGATGTCTGGAATTTATGGTAGAAAATGAGATGCTGGAGCTACATTTATATGTAATTCATCAAACATTTCCAGGACATCCACTTGACATGGGGCAGTTACATATGAGGTGTAACCCCCTGGTGAATCCATTTATGCATCTGCCATTTTACTTATTGACACAGTAACTTACAGCTCTCAGGATGGGATAAATGTCTTATGATAAGGAGAAGTCCTTTTACCTTTTGATTTGCAGAGTCTGGTCATTAAAATGGAGCTCATGCCATTGCTAGCCCAGGAATTGTTTTGACTCAGTATGCTTCGGAGTTTCTGCTTCTCAGTCAGAGCCAAATCATCTCTAGTGATCACGCAGCTTAGTCATCCATATTTTTCCTACATGTCTACTCTGCATTCAAGGCATCTCTCACGCCATGGCATGCTTTTTCGTGGAACCTTAATTATCCTTGGAAAGGACAAATGTCTGTGGCTAGCTTTGCGAAGGTGCCTTCCCCTCACACCCTGCGCAAATGATCGTAGGAGTAGCTACAACCATTCTGGTTTTGTGTGCTGGCTACAGAGAAAGCAAAATTGCTGTGGGACAAAGAGAGTCGCACTGGTCCTAAGAGAACAGCGGTTTAATGAGAGCATGCAGTAATATGGGATGACTGCAGGAGATATGGGATGGAAGTATTTTCTTCACTCAGCAGTACAAGCAGATGTTTCTTACTTTCCTTGGTTACCTGGAACCAGAGCATTAATCTCATGCTGATGGCTGCAAGTTACTGAGTCAGCGAAAGCCATGTTTGATGGCATAAATGTCTTTGCACTAACTAGCCTAAACTTGCTTTAATCATGATGTAAGTATCTTTCAGTGAAATCCTGTTCCAGCAAAACATGTATTTAAACATGTACTTTCCCTTAGATAAACATTGCTTGAAAAGGAGCAACAAAAGGAGAGGTTGAGAACAGAGTTGACTTTTATAGACATGCTCTTGAATATCACTCTGGATATATTGATTCGGCAAACCAATAAAAAGAGAAACACAGGAATCCTCCAAAATCACTCTGTTGCGGAGAGGAAGGCATAGCAAAATAGATGAAATATGAGCCATAAAGACTACGGCACTATTTTGGAAGTAAATCCTCATACTCAAACCAATGCTCTTGCACCCTGAAGTTGCTATGAACCTCAGGGAGGTGAGAGTCCCACAGGTGTGCTTTTGAGACTCTAAAATGGTCTCAAGGGGCCATGTGCAATTGTAAAAGCCTTTGGCACTGGAGTGAATTTCATGTGTAGCTCCATTTTCCTGCATCTCCTACATGAGTTGAGAAAGCCCAAAGCTAGGAAATCCTGCTTGTCTTCTTTCCTTCCTCTTTACCTTCTTTTTTTCTTCTCTCCAGCCATTAAAGTATGCATTTTTTATCTTGATTTACTCAGATGTTAATGACAGAACTCATTGTTTAAAATACGGGGTTTCAATTCTTCAGTGAGATTAAGCTCAGTTGGGAAAATAGGAGTTGCAGTGGCTGGTTATAGCTGATTGAAGGCTACTTGGACGGAGGGGAAGCTGGTACTGCGAGAGACAACAGTGATTTACACCAGCAACATTCACATTTTGTCAGTGTAGGGTCAAGGAAGGTGGAGCTCTGCTGTATCAAATAATTCCCTCTCCAGTCCTTCCACACTCTGATCCAAATCCATCCCAAGTTTCCATTTGCCTTGGGTGAAGGGGCAGGCTGGCAGGTGGTATGGGGGTGGGGTTTCAAATTGGCTGTTTCTCTCTTGTCTAAGACCCTTCTCACTCTGGGCTTTCTTTCCCCATCTGGAGACTGAGGAGAAGTAAATGACTACTAAGAGGTCTGTACTAGAAGCTCTGTGCAGGACCCTGTTGTGGAAATTGAATTGTATTCCAGTGTATGATGCTGGACAGATATCTCAGTGCAATGAGAAGAAAACTGACCACTTACCTAACATACCTTGTGTCCCCTGGAGTCCTCAAAGTCATCACCAGTCTTTTCAGCTGATAGTCTATTGACTGTGCTCAATATGTTTTAATTTGAAATGTATACTTCAGTCAAGTGTATTATGTGTTTGGGTTGTTTTAATCCATTTTTTCCTTACAGTCAGGTGCAACTTCTCTGTTCTTTGCTGCACAGCAAGGCCACAACGATGTAGTGAAGTTTCTCTTTGAATTTGGAGCCTCCACTGAATTCAAGAATAAAGTAAGCTTATAGGTCTGTTTTTGCATGTTGATACATTCTGAGAGTCAAGCCTGTTGTTTCCCATTGACATGAAACATAGCATGGCAGCAGGAACATGATAAAAGGATTTCCTCACTGGAGTGTTTTCTGAGTAATATAAGCAACATGACATACTGTGAAAATATTAACTTGGGACTAGCTTTTATTACGTAGACTTAATGGCATAGATTGGTCAGAGATCAGTTCCTTGGTAGGGAAATCAATCTTTCCTCTTAAACTGTCCTGCAATACAAGAATGAAGGGTCTTTGTGTGCATGTTAGGTAGGCTCCCATTTTAGGTGTATGTACACCACTTGCACAGGCTGGAATTTTGTCCACACTGGGGTATCTATGCATGCCAGCACAGGAGACATAAGAATATAGTGCCTTCAGCCCTCCCTAAATTCCCATTTACCTAGTTGTGGCAGGAAGATGAAATGCATCTTCTAACTTCTGGTTCTTTGTTCAGGCTGGTCCTTTTATAAAATCTTAGAATAGCCAAAAGCACTCCTGATTGCCTGTTTTCACTGCCACAACCTGACTTCAATTCTTGATTGAGCCTGCTGCCCCTCTCATGCCTTCAGCACCCTGCCGCACTTCACAGAGCACAGACACACACCTTCTATTATTGTGTTGCACAGGTCTCCTCAAAACAGTGGGCTCAGCAGGCTTCACAGCCTTGGCATCTGGTGTCCTCCTGAAAGCTGGCAGTGGCCTCTGCCTGAGGGAGGGTTGCTCACAGAGGCTTCCCTGCTCAGGTTTATCCACAGGACCCTCGCAGAGTAAACGGCATTAAGAGCAGATACACTGGCAGCAGCACATCAGCTCAGTTTCTTTGTCCAAGGCAGCACTTCTGCTTTCAGCAAACAGAACCAAAAGTACCAGATTTTTGTTAAACGTTCTTCCCCTTGACATAGTGGCCACATTTGGGAGCACTGGGACTGATGAGCTGAAATTCTTCGTTCCCATAAGCTGGAGAGGACACTTGCCAGTACCCTGGGATCCACAGTGACGTGTGTTTGAAGCAGAAAGAATTGTTCTTTCCTACACAATAACCATTTTTTCAAGGTGTTGTAGTCTGGGATTCGAATGGCTCTCACAACCCATCCCTGCTTTTCAGAGTCCTTGCAAACACAGACTTTAAATTCTAAAGGAAGGTCACTGCCCTCTACTTGTAATGCTCCAGGGACTGCAGCAGATATCACTGGTTAAAAATCCCTAGGTTTTGTGGCCACAAAGCTCACACATGCCCATACAGTAGGATTTGCATTGATTCATCTCCGTGAACTATGCTTGTGGTAAGCAACCCTCTGATGACAGCAGCAGCATTGATCAGTACATTTAAAAGCATGAATAGATCTGTGGCTCTTTATCATGACATGGAGCGTGCCTGTGTAACTTAGCACCGCAGGAGGTTGCAACATTAAATACAACAGCTGGATTTTGAAGTGCTGGATAATCTCATGTGGAACAGAGTTACTAGGAGAAGCTGCATGCTAAAATAAGGGCTGTTACTCAATCGTTTACTTCAGGGTTGAGGTGGCAGTAGTAGGAATCATGAAAATCGTCTTCTCTCTTGTTAGGCTGTATAGAATTGGACTGTGACCATTCTCTGAGTCATCTAGCGACCTGCAAAATGGCCATGAAACCACAATGAAGGAGCAGAGGTGACCCTTGGTATAGGGAAGCTAAAGAAGAGACTGGACTGCTTTTTGGGCTTAACTGTGGGATTGGGTAGTGTTTTTGCAGAGGAGGGGACAGTGGTGAATTCAGGAAACTGTTGGTAAGGAGGGAACACAGAGGCTGAGCATCTATTTCTGTCTAGAGGGACAGTTATATCTTCACTTTAGCAAACCCTTGCACAGCCTGTGAACTAGGAGTTTGCAGAGATTGACACTTGGCCCAGAAGGTAAAGAGCGGGCTGGAAACTGTCTGATTCTTCCTGGCAGTGTGTGCTCTTTTATGAAGCGTGTAAAATAAACTCATCTGAGTCACTATAGCAGAAGACAGAGAGGTAAAGATGTAAGTGATAAGGAAATCTTTCTGCATTCAACCCCTCCTAAAGGCTTCCACCTTCAGACAAATGCAGGTTCAGGCTTTACTGTTGTTCATCTTGAAACTTTCAATTCAAACCTGACTTGGCTCATGTTCTTGTACCAATTATCTTCTCAGCTGCAAGTTGCTCTTCCTCTCCAGGCCACAGTTTTCTGTCACTTCCAGTAAAGCCAGTTGGAAGGGAATGCCAACTCCTAAGGGACATGCTCAGAGCAGGGCTGCAGCTCTGCATAGGCTTCACTGGTTTCCCTCAACAGGACAAACTGGTGCCTGACGTGGACGTGAGGCAATTCCCCAGCAGCATCAAACATGCCTGTCTAAGCACTCCCTCCTTCTCATCACCTCTTCAAGAGGTGTATCAATAATAGCAGCCACTTCATTGGCACTTCAGCATTCACAGTATAATGCAAGCTGTAGTGCCTGAAAAGGCTCTCAAAAGTTGGATGAAGGACAGTTGAGTTAAAAGGAATCTGTGCAAGATTAAAGTGATACTGCTTTAAAAGTTGGGATTAACTATCACATTCATGCCCTCTTTGCAAAAAGGATCTCCTCTTTCTGTACCATGGTGCAGGTATGATGGCTTTACTAGATACATCATTAATTCTGGAAACCATCCTGGAAATTGTTGTCTCACTCATTTCTTGTTTGAGAACTGCAGCTCTTCCCTCTGAAGTGAGGATCTAGCCACAAGGATCCAAATGTTTACAGTGTCCAGGCAGGCCTTTGGTAACTCACCCTATTTTAGACTAAGGCCAGGTGGGAAACTAACTTGTACACTGGGCAGCAGCGTGTACCCCAGCGAGAGGCACCACTGAGAACATACCACCATGCCAGTGTGCACCTCGCATTGACCTTGTAGCTTGTTTTGTTATCAGTTAAATTTCTGATTTAAAAATGCAAAGCTTTCTGTAGCTTGGAATTGTTGCATGAAATCACCATTTGGTGCCAACTGAGATAACAGGCTCACCCCACAACCCCAGACACAAAGTGGTTGACAAAATATGCCTTTTCAAGTCAGAGGTAAGGTGTTTCCTGAGCCAGGAGTCAGCCCTGGAAGAGATTAGGCTGCTTTCTGGGGGCATTGAAAAAAACATCAATTTGCGTTGATAATTTCCATTATCAATGAAGGTGTGGAATTAAAATAACAGAAGAAATCAAACATACCCTAGGAAATAGGCTTAAAGCAATGAAACACCCAGCATCCTCTTTGTAATTTATTTCTCTGTGAATTTTAGTTACTGCATTTATCACTCAGATCTGAGAGCGCTGGAGAACTATCTTAGTATAGGCATTCAATTCTTGTGACCCCTTGTACAGTTAGAGCTGACACTCACTACGGCAGGCAAAAAGCAGGTTCTAAAACAGCGTGATGAAGCAATTAGCAGCAACTGCTGATGTGATAAAGGAAAATAAATACTGCTCTCTAAGATTATTGTGGACACAAGCTTCAGTAATATCTTCTGCATTGTTGCAGTCTGATATCCCTAGCAGTATGTGTCGTAAATTAAAATGTGTTTTATTTACTTTCTTAATATGAGACATGTTATAAGCATGTGGGTTCTCAAATGGATTTCCCCAGGTGGATGTTTCCTGAGTAGTACTGAAGGTAGGATGGAAGCAGAGGCTTTTTTTTATTGGATAGTGTTTGCAGAAGATCAGGTCCTCTCCCTTTTAGCATATTTTGGAGATCATAAAACACCATATAATTCTAAGGTACTTTCAGGGAATGATGACAGAGGTGAAGGAAGAGGTGGGCAAATAGACTGAGGAGTCTAGGGCAGATACGTGGGCTCATCAGGTGCTGCTTACGGAGGAGATTGGCAGCTTCTGTATGTGCTGCCCACAGGGAGGAGAGACTGGGGGGTGCAAAAGGAGGTTGCAGAGAAAGAAGTGCAGAGGTGGCTGAGAGAACTGACTCTCATCTGAGTCCCAACTGTGCTGGAATGGTTTGCAGTGGAAGATTAATAAAAGCTATGCTGTGACAAGAAAACAGGATATGAGTAAGAAACAAACACGATGCTCTGGGCTTTCTCTCAGCTGCATCGCCCACTTGCCTCCCGCTGCAGAGCGGGTTTTGCCCTAGGAGAGCCTCTGTGGCTGCTCACATGTCCTGGCTCCCGTTTGCTGCCCTGCTCAGAGTTTCCGAGATGCTTGCCAGTCCCAAAGATGCTGCTTCAGCTCTTTGCCTGTTTCAGCTGAAGCCAAAAAGCAAAGAAAAGAGGGAATCATATGGCTGAAAGGGATTTTAAATCTCCGACATTTGCTTCTTTCTTTCATACCCTCATCTGCCTTCCTTGTAGTCTGTAAAATGTTGGCTTCTCCAGCCGGAGCTTGCCGGGGGACCAGGAAAGGCGACTGTGCTGGTGAGAAAGAGAAAACAAGGAAGAAAGTGTGAGAGAAAGCAAAAGGGAAGCTCAGCAGGGAGCCTGATTTTTCCCCTCCTAAAAGAAGGAGTGGCACTTTGCACTACCAATTACTTGATTTAACTGAGTGCTGTCTTGCCACAAGGTGTTTTTGGTGAAAAAGATTCCCAGCCCCAAACTCCCTTTCCTTACAGCAGGACCCATCTCTGTTTATCACAGTGCTAATGTTCCCCCACCCCAGCCTAAAGCATGCAAATGACTCTGAGTCTCTTCTGCTGACCCTGTTCAACTTCATGCGGATACACAGTAGAGCAGATCTTGGAGTCCAGCTGTCTTTCTGGTCAGGGACCAAATCTTGGGGGCAAGGAGTTGTTTTCAGATTCTTTCTGGCCCAGTAAATATTTGATTTAGGGTGAGCAACTAGAAGCTGGGGACAAGACCTGGCCCACCAACTGTTTTTTTTTCTGGTCCCTAGAGTCTGACCAGGGTGATCATGTGGTCACTCTAGTCTAAAAGAGCTAAATGGTGTATTTTGGAAATGCGTTATTGTTTCCAAAGATGTAACTAGCTAAAACTGTCCACTGAATTTAACCAAACATTTGATGAGAATTCACATTTTGAGCCACTCCAACACCTCCTGTTTGAACTGTCCCCCTTCTTACATCTGAAGCTGTTACAGCTCCCAGGGTGGTATCACACAGTTCTACTTAAGTGTTTGGCCTCAGCTCAGCTAGACTAACTGTGGTTAGCTTTGCAAGCCTGACTTTTATCTGGGACCTGTCATTTGGTTCCCTCCAGAAATGATGTTAATAACCAAACAGTATTCTTAAAATAACATATTGTTTGTTGAGAACACAAGAATTTTAGAAAATAAAAAACACACCATAAAGCAATAAACAAGTTATGCCCATATCCAGGTTATTGGGTGTGTTTTTACCTTCTGCATGGGGAACCTCAGTATGTTTAAGCTTCCTATAGTTAGTTCATCCTTTCCTACCTCTCCACAGAGGATCTCCAGTCCAGACAGCACAGTTCCTCCTCTTAACTAACTTTCTCTTCCAATTTCCTTCAGGGAAAGAGTCTTTAAAAATGTCTCTGTGTTTTGTTTGTAGCCCTTTGTTCTGGTAACTCATTACTTGAGCAAAACAGCTTTCAGCTGGTTGGAGACAGGAAATAGGTTTCATGAAGCTATTAGCTTTTGCCATTGTCTTTTAAGCATGTGTAGGGTTTTTTTTTTTTATCTAGGAACCATTGTGGTTGCTTTTCTGCTTTGTTCCAGCAGTTCCTATTTAATTAAGGCAGTTTAATTTTACAGGAAAGTAACTGGTAACGCACTGTAGCTATAGAGTAACTTGACTCCACTGATCAGATTACACACAATATTTATTCAAATAATCCAAAATAAATATGCGATTCTTTGATTGTTACATAAAAGTTTCACATCTGTGACTTTGCTGACACTCAAGACTTATTTACTTTTCAAAGTTGTAGGGAGGAAGGGTGAATATGAAGTTTTGAGAGTAGCCATAGACAGTCCCAGTGGGTTAGTTCGGTTATGTCAGAGTTCGAGTTTTCATGAGGGTATTATAGGTGTGAAATAGCACCACAGGTTAGTAGCTTGCTTGGCATTTCCCATTAGAAAAGATTCCATTGCAAAACATTGGTCATTTTTAATTTCCCTTGCTGGATATCTGTCTGTGTGGAAAATTTCAGACAAAACTTTGGAGCTGTTTCAGAGAAACAAGACTGAGGGAAAGCACATATTTTGCCCACATTAATAAAAGTTCTAGAAACCATTTATTTGAAATACTTTACATAACCTGTCTTGTGGAGCAGCGGCTTGAGATTGGGAGTAGGCAGGGAAGGAGAGAGGAGAGAAGACCTTGGGTGCTGAGGACATGAGGTGCACGCCATCCTCACACGATAGCATTCCCTGTCCTCACACAAGCTGCAGTGAGCCACAAGACTTGCCCTGCAATGCCTGCCCTCAGCTCCCGGGTGCCTCAAGGGCAGGCCCAGGCGCAGAGCAAAGACTTTCCCTTGCTTGTGCTTTCGGGGATGCCTCACACTGCACCATCTCCCAGCCCCAGCTCTTGAGGAGAAAGGACAGACCCACTTGTCCCAGGGAAGGAGATCAAGGTCTGCCTGGCCAAAGAAGCTAGGACCAAGAGAGGGAGGATTGGAAAGGATAGATCCAAAGGGATGGAGGCAGAAGAGAGACCAAAGGGAGACACAAGCCATGTGAATCTTGTCACTGTCCTCAAGTGTTGGTGGCACCTTCTGGCAAAGAGAGGATCACCTCCTGCACACTGCCATCCCAGGCAGAAGATGAGAACCTCCTCGCAGTCTCAGTGCCAGAAATGATGGTAATTTTTGAGTGGAGTGCAGTGCACTTAACAATACAAGCTCCACGTTTGCTATTTTAGTATTTTCAGCTGGCTTGGAGTCATTAGCCAGCAACACTAAAGTCTTTCCCTCCTCACATGGCTCCCACAGGAGCAGCTGTACAAGCCAGACTCTGCGCACGTCTAGGTCTCCCTTTAGCGGTGATCTATAGTAACTAAAACCACCTGAGATTGCTCCTGCCTGCAGGGATGACTTCTTCTAGCAGAAGTCATGGGCTTTCACTGGTGGTTGCAGGTTTGGTCTGATGCACACTTCCACGGTTAGCTAGCACACTTTTTAGAAGTGTCCTACCTACTCTTCTTCATGTCAGAATCAGCAGGTGAGAGGCAGGACCTGAGGTGAGGTTGCCCTTCACTAGGTGGAGGCGCTTGGCAGGGGTAGGGGTGTAGCTGTACATGAGAAGAGACATGGAGGAGCTCAGAGCTGTGAAGGGAGCAGTTTCTAGTGTGAAGGGAGAAGATGAACTAAAAGCAGAATTTTTCTTGCTTTGTGTCCCTCACTAAAAGCCTCAGGAGAAAAATGTTTACAGTGACAGAGCCAAGTTCAAAGATTTATGGGGCAAGGCTGTGTACTACAGTTACAAATGATTCGGTAGCTAGTCATTACAGAATTGTTGTGAGCCAAATTCTGAAAAGCCTCAAAACTTGCTTATGTTTTATGGTGATGTTGAGTACGGCATCTGTCCTCTCCCCTTACTGTGCCCATTTGCTTTTTCACAGGACGGAGGCACTGCTCTTTTAGCAGCTTGTCAGTACGGGCATGCAAAAGTAGTGGAAACTCTGTTGAAGCATGGTGCCAACATTCATGATCAACTTTATGTGAGTTTATTTGACATAGATATTGACAACACTGGTGATGGAACAAATGTGCTCTTTGTTGGAAAACAGCAGCTACTCCAGTGCCAGTACAGTAAAGTATTTGCCAAAAACTGTGGTTTTATAGTACTCTAAGATGTGATTTTTGTTAACTGTCTGCTCTTCGTGATCCTGGGAAAAGTGGCACAAAATCAGAAAAGAGGATTCAGCTGCCTTTTGGTTCATTATCTATATGAAGGAAATGTTCCAAATCTGGACCAGAGCTGTGCTATCCATTACCGTTGCGCAAAAGGCCATGTCCTGTTTTACCATGTCAGAATAGCATTACAGGCAGAAGAGTGAATAGCTATGAAGCCACTGAGGTATTAGAGAATCAGTTAGTTTTCTGGATTAGCTGCCAAATAGAGCGGAAAAGTTATGTTGTCTTTAAAATCTTTTTAAAAGCATCCCTTTGAAATGATGTTGTTGGGTATTTATGCATCTCTAGCTTGTCAGTGCTTTGGGGAAAGAATGGTTAAAATGACTGGGTCGACACTGTTTAGCTGACTTTTCAGAAAGCTGGACTGAGTTGATCGAGCACTGGATTTAATTTACTTCAGTAGAGAGGCAAATAAGCTGAGCTAAAATAAAACTGAAAAGCATGGCAGATTTTGTCTCTACTCCCCACCACTCTTTCCCACCCCAGGGCACTTCAGGCAAGACTGACTGAGGGGGATTTGTTCCCCGCGGGCCCCTCGGGGTTTTCAGATGTTTTCACGAGGGGCAAATGTGCAGGGTGTTGTGGGGCAGCGCCCAGCACTCCCGGCTCCCGCGAGGGCCTGTGGGAGCCAAGGGCTGGTGGCTCTGCAGAAATCACCAGCGCGCGAGGGGCTGTGCACGGGGTGTGCAGGGAGTCCCCAGCTCCAAGCTGCGCCCGCCCCGCGGTTATCGAGAAGGGTGTTGCACGGTTGCAGCTGCTGCACAAATAGTCATTATCTTTCTAATGGGTAGGGATCCGTACCGCTTATTGTTCTCTGTATGGTAATCCCAGGGTTCGCCACTTTCTTTAAAAATAGCAGTGCTGCCACACCTGGAGACACCCACTCAGAAGTAAAGGCAATGAAATATCTTCATTGTGGTGTCTCCTGGAAATGAGCAATATTTGTGATGGGATTTAGTGATGTCCTTTTATTGCTTATAGCCATTAAGCAAAACCATTCAGAAACAGCCGCTCCATAAAATAAGAATGCATTCCCTTGAAAAGGAGCATTAGCCTGACTCCTCTTGTGGGGCATTGCCAAGCCGAATATGCAAAGCGGTATCTGGCTGGCAGTTTCCTTGTCAGGCTGCAATATGAGAGGGATTTCAAACACACACTTGGGCAGTCCTCCCCAAACTGTCAGGATAGATAATTTAATCTTAAATTGACTAAGGTGAGGAGTAGAGGAGAAGAGAATACCCTAGCTAAAGAGTATTTCTTGCAGAGAGGTTTTATTACACTTTTCTTATGACAGCATCAATTTAAATTAAGTACAAAAACCTAATAATTAATTTTTAAAATGGTTAGATGATAGGTAAAGCAAGGTCTCCTTATCGATTGATGCTCTAAAAAAGAGCTCTTTTAATATTCCAGAACCCTTTTCCCTTTCTAAATGGAAGTGTTCCTGCAATGCCTGTCTCTGGAGGAAGTCTGCAAAAGACCAGATACCATCACCCTATTTTATGCACCTGCACAGCAGTCAGAGAAAACAACCCCTCAGAAAGCCTGGAGGTATTAATTTGTAGCACCAGCAGACACCTTGCTTGTTTAACAGGACATTCATCTTGGAATCAAGGTCAAACATTTTAAATTCGGATGCTGGGCACTGTATTCAGCTCATGATTCACCGGGCATGTGTTGAGTTTTGCAGGCTGAAGAGTATCTAAGTAGTATCTCTATGCAGACAGCAGCATTCAGTCCCAAAGTAGGGACCTGCCAACAGTGTCAACAAGGGACCTCCACTAAAACACCCTGCATATAAGCATGAGCGTGAGGTGCCTGGAAGATAGGTATCCACACGTCTGAGAGACAGTAGAGGGTCTGTGTTCATTCATGTCTCTAAGAGAGCCTCAGCTCCCAGGAAAACTTTCCCTGTGCTGAGCACTCTAGGTGTAGGATGGGTAAAGGCTTGTCCCAGCCTCAGTACAAGTTTCCACCTCTAATTGGTTAGATGGATTCTAATGCTGTTGGGATTTTTTATTTTTTGTCAAAAACTCAACGCTTAGGACTTCGTAATTGTTTTCTAGGGAAGAAGCTTCCGTGAAGCCAAATGTTAAGGATTTTCTAACATGGAAAACACGTGCACATGAAAAACACGTGCACTTGAAAGACATGTTGAGGAAAAAAAATCCCAGATTTGTTAATTTCTGTCACAAGGTTTTTGAGGGAACTGCTAGTTTCTGGTAGGGCTGCAAGATACTCTATCTTGCATATCCTACTGCTACATGCCTATATTACAGGTCCAGTCTCTTTTGCAAGATGTGCCAGAGCAGTGGCATGGTAGTTGTTGGCAGACTTAAAAACTGTAGTCCCCAGTTTTGCAAAGTAGTTGAGCATTTTTTCACCGTGTGTACCTCTGAAGCAGAACACTTCTGCATGAACATAAGGAACCTACGTGAACCTTTCAGCTGAACCTAAATGAATGTATTTTGCTATATAGGAATGGATTCCTAGTTAGGTGGACCAGTGCTGTGGTGAATTAGAGTGTTAGTATTCTAGACCAAGGATTTAATGCTCGGTTTGATATATGATGGGAGCCAGTGATTGTGCATGTTGAATGAAAATGTTACCATAGTCTGTCATGAACTAGACTTTGGATTTTGGTAATTATTTTTTGAGCTCAGCTGTGTATGTGCTGAGACACTGCACATTAGCATCAGAAGGTGAACTTGATTGTGTCTGGTTTGGTTTTGTGCAAAACACTGGCATCATTTTAATATATTATAAACTGGATGTGTTTGTACTCAGGATGGAGCTTCTGCAACTTTCTTGGCGGCACAAGGAGGCTATCTGGATGTCATCCGATTGCTGCTGTCTTCAGGAGCAAAGGTCAACCAGCCACGGCAGGTAATGTTCAACACTGCCAGAGCAGAGCTGGGGTCAAACTAACAATCTCTTGCTAAAAATTAACACCGGGATTTTCATGGGGCATCAGATTCCCAAGGTGGAGGGTGGCTGTGCCTGCATTCGTGTGTGGGCTCAGATCAGTAGTGTGGTTTTGAAGTGAGTCACCCAGTCCTTTCTGCTTGCACGTAAACTAGATCCTTTATAGAGGAAATGAAACTGGAAGCCCCAGTCCAGGTGTGCACCAAATGCACTTCATGTCCAAAAGGGGATCAGACCTCTGACAGGTCCTTTGGACAGCTTTGAACCACATGCACAGTAGACACATTTGGGCCACAGGAACTGACTAAATCAAAATAAAACCCTCAGGCTGCATATAATGTTCAGGTAGGGGCCTTGCACTAGCTCTCCCAACTACTGATCTGCTCCTGTTGTGCCAACTTAGCTGCGAATGTGCACACAGCCCATAAGATCCTGGGATTCTTCTGAAAATCCACTCTGGAAACTCCAGTGAGAGACAGTGCCAAATTCAGTACACTGAAATCAACAGTATCAGCTTCAGTATCAAAGTTAATCTTTGACAAAACCTTTTATTTTTTAACTTTTCGTTTTACTGCTTTAGTTTTATTTTATATCATTCACATGCACTCTGAGACTCAGGCATAAGTTGTACCTTCATCTCTGGAAGGACCTGATATATGTGAAAAGCTTTGCCATCCCTGTATGCAGTTAGTTACTCTAGTGCGCCAGATCCTGCAAACACATAAGACAAGTGGCAACTGTAAGCACGAAAATCGGCTCCTCTGTAGATAGTGGGGCTGCTGTTTGAACATTAAATGATACGTATGAGGTAGATTTGGGGCTGATTCAGAGGTCCCTGCGCTAGGGGCTAGATCCCCCTTGCATTACTGTGTGCTGGTGATGGATTAGGATAAAAGAGGCTTCTTGTATTTTAAACTAACTAAGCATAGATGGTCTACAGAGACACATGTAAGAGCTTTCTTGGTTTCCAAAAGAGGGATCCTTAACTGTTTGGCTCTTCTTGAATCTAAACTCCGTGCTTAAACAGCACATTTAGATGCTGCTTTGAGTAGGCAGATGTGGGAGTTGCACATCTAACTTAAAAACTCTTGGCACTTAGAAATGTCTGGTTAGACATGGGGCTTCCCAGGAACCTTTGCTTGCCTTGAGGGAGCCTCCCCCCTGAGCTGCTGAAACCCTGCAGGCAAGGTCGCTGCTCTGAGTCGTCACGGCACGTTTTAAATTGAGGGAATATGGTCTTGTTCTTGCAGTCAGCCACCTATGTTTACCATACGGCTGTGATCACTGATTGCAGCAGGTAAGAAATTAGGAAAAATGTGAGTCAGATAAAATGTGAGAGCTCTAATAACAGAGGACCATATGGCATGTGACTAATTTCACCAGTTATTTTCAGTATTTTCTTTCCTTCACCCTGAAGAGCCTGACAAATCAAAACTAGGCAGCAGAGATGGATCTGTATGACTTCAGTGGTTTCTTTAGGTCTGCGTAGTTCCTCTGCTGCTCCTTTGGTGTAAGGAAACTGTATTAGGGATTTGTGTGCCCCAACTAAAGCCATTGTCCTGTTGCATCTTCCCCCACCTGTCCATCACCAGAGCTGTGCCAGCAGGGAGGGAAGTTGGCAGCTACTCCCTGGACTGATGCTTCACTTGCTCGTAGGCTGCCTCTACGCGCTCTCCCTGATTTTGCCTAGGTGAAGATACAGAGGTGCTATTAGGAGCGGCTAATTACTGTAGTCTAAAAAACAATATAGGAGGATAGGCCAGTGTATGTTTTAATGCCTTTTGAGTAGGTCAAAATAAAGCTGGGGGAACTTTAGGTTTAACTCAACCAGTTTAGCCCATGTCACTGTAAAAACTGCATTCAGTACACTAACCATTTAAAATGCTGTAATTATAATGTACCAGCTAACTCTAACAATATTTTTTAGATCTCTAATACAATTTCTAGAATACAGTGTTTCATTTCAAAGTACATTTTTAAATCTTAGCTGAGGCAAAGACTCTACATTGTGTGAGTGCTCTTTCTGTGTCTCTTTCATCTCCAGTAGTCTGGGCTTAGTTTCTGTCAGGGAACCGCCAATCTCTGCTAAGACTATGCCTGGATAAGTCAGTGGCATTTATATGTGAATGTTGCATTTGGGCTCACTGTATTCTGAAACAATTCCTAAACAAATGGAACATTTCAACCCACTTAACTAGTGAAGTAATGGTTGGATGAACTTCAGTCTCTTACTGACAAACAAATTCATACTTTGTTCAAAGGTGGGATGTTGGTCATAAGGAATGCAAGCCTCGATGGCAGTTTCTATGCCAGATGACTCTGTTACTGTCAGTTACAAACTATGCTGCTGTTACTGCTGTAGAAATTTTTTCTGAGCAATGTTACCTTGAATACAGGGCTGGCCATAGCTTCAGAGCACCAGATATGAATTCATGCTTCTCTTCCCCCACAGCTGTCCAGGTCTTCTCTCCATCTTGTTCTTGTGAATTTGGGGTCTTAATTCATTTGCCTGACTGTGTACATCTACCCTGTATGTCTCCTCCTGCTGCTTCAGTAGGGTACCAGCTCCCCATTGGTCTTGTGTCCTATCTCCCAGACCCGTGGGGATGCTTCTGATACCTGAGAGCATCTCAGATGGCACCAGCTGCCCGTGTCCAGGCCCTTTTCACAGCTGTCACAATATTGAATAGTGAAGCTTTCTGGTGAGTTTCTTCCCTTACAATGTCATTTCTTTTGGTATTTGACCTTCTTCTGTTCTTTCTGACATAGCGACAGGCCTCTGCGCAGCTGTGCTGGCATTCTTTTGTCATCATTTTGTCTAGACAGAGCTCTGGGCAGTGTCTGAAGCCTGGTGCAGGCTGTGCTGCTTTGCTTCTTTAACTCAAAAGCAACGCAAGAAGATTGTTTGCCAATGAATTTTACGCTGTTTTGCCAGCTTGTGTCCCTGGAGGCTTTAGTCTGAGTGGCTAGGCAGATTCAAAATAATCTGAAAATCAATGTTTTTTCTTTACATATGATATGCACTCACACATATATGTAAGCAAGTAAATCTGCAGAGATTGTAGAGTTCAGTCAAGCATGCAACCTCTCACTAGCAAGATTTCAGCTGGTGCACTGGTGCTAGTGGGCTGATGGGCAGCACAGCAGGGGAGCAGACATCCAGTAGCCTGAGAGCAGGGCTCTCTGTCCCTCAGAGTCCTGAGTGGGAATTCAAGGGGCATCTCAGCTCCTGCCTCAATTTGGCCCTTTCCAAGCCAGCAGCAAGTATTATGAAATTCAAAGCCACAAAGCAGCGTCTTTAGGTAATGGGTAAGAGAAGGAACAGCACCAGTTTCAGTGAGGGTGTGTTTAGGACTGTTAGACATAGTGAGACATAGTTCATATCTATTAGCTTGCAAAAAATAAGGAAATAAACATAGTTTAAAAACATATGGGATATTTAACATTGTTAATTCTAGGAATGTAATGGTCTGCAGGTCTGCTGGGTAGGCAGAAGGACAGGAAAAAGAAAGCACTTCTTGAACTCTTCTGATCATTGGACAGCAGCCAGAGGCTGTTTCATCCCCTGGGCTTATTTTCTTCTTGGCTTGTCTCTGTGCCCTAACAGTTGTTTATATGGCCTCTTAGTACAATCTCTTAGTAGTGTCTCTTTTGCATTATACATCAACAATAAATTGGACAGAAATCTCATCTACTCCATACAAATATTACATATTGTTGGATAAAACTGCCCGATAAATGTTGTTTGTTTAAGGGAGAGAAGCTGACATTAGTCAATGCGAGTCCACCATCATCTTCATCATTTTTATTCTCTTTAGACTAAGTTCTCCAACATGGTCACTCTTTCCTGCGGTGGGTTTTTTTTTTTTTGACTCTTTCATAGTTGATGGTAATATCAATACTATTAACGATAGTTAATGGTAACAGTGATTTTGCTCAACACTAGTATTTCCTTCTGTTTCTTTTCATTCATGCCTGAAAATAAGAGTTGCGCTTATAAACTTCCCTGTGGATAAAAGAGAGCTGCTATTTTTTGCATAAATAGAGCCACAGATTTGCACAGGACTAGTTCTTAGTGCAGATTTAATTGTCTTGGTGGGTCTCAGGTATTTTCCAAGTTTTTATAGGCTTTTTCAGTGTCCTTCTTCCTATTTTCTAGAGCCCTCTGGTGGAGGAAGATTCGAAAAATAATCAACTGTCAACTTACTGACAGGGAAAACACTGTTGAAGAGGGACAGTTTTTGCCATCACACTACGGTCACACATTCTGTGTACAAGAGGCCCTTTCAATGTTATTTTTAAATCACAAAGAAAACTCATTGTATTAACACGATATATGCTGGAACGAGGTCAGTAATTTCAATGAGATGATTTATGGAGAATTGAGGCAAGAGTGGGCAAAGATCCTGTTCTTCACCGTTTGTGAAGACTGAACCTCAATGATCTCAGGATAAACATTTGCTCTTTCTCAGAATCAGAAGAACAGAAACCCAGAACATATCAAAGGAAGAAATGACTTATCTGTTTCTTCCGGTGGATTAAAGCACTAGCCCATAGAAAACAGAGAACTGGCTCAACAGTGGTTTTGGATGGCTTCAGCAAGTCATATGAATCTTCATTTGGCACTGATGAGAGAGATTGCTTCTTTGATCAAGGTGGAAGTATTTTATTAAAAGCAAAAAGCTGTTTTCTTTTGAAACTTCTCATTAAGGCTCTTTTGAAAGTCTTTTGAAATATATTTCCAATTACTTTTTCCTGACAAGTCTAAAGGCTGCTGATGGTGAGCAGAAAAACAGGCAAGCAATGAAGGCAGTAGCAGACAGCCTGCTACTTGAGGCCTCATTTTTGTATTAAAGTCCATATAGGCAAAGCCTTTTGTTAAAGGCCCATGAAAATCAATATGGCACCCCATAAGTGCTGGAGTCCTCTTGTAGTTTTGAGAATCAGGCCATTTAGAAATAAAATTAGGCAAAAGAAACAAAACTAAATTCTAACTGCAGCAACAAATACTTCTAGTGCTTCAACTCATCTTTGCATTTGGGATGGAAATCCATCACAAAATTTAGCTCATTTTGAATGCATGTATTTTCTGACATTTTCTGCTCAAATAATGATTGTATAGGACCTTTTTTTCCAAACCAGACTGTCTCCTGGATAATTGCCTTGTTTTCTAGTGGAGCTGTTGAGGCTAAAATTTGTGAAGTACTCATCATAACGTAAGGCAGGACATTTTTACCAGATTCCTTAAGGGTGGATAATGTTACTTCACACTGAAAGTTGCTGATCATCCTTAGCTTCTATATCCATCTGCCATTTAAAAGGTGCACATGCACGGAATTTGCCCATGCATGTCTTGAGCTTTACCCATATCTTTGTCACGTTTAGCCACCTAGAGTTGAAACTACATAGGATACCTCTGATCTTTACATTTCAAACTTCCCTATGTATTTTGGGCAAAGTTAGGTGAACAAAAGAGGATTTTAAGTGTTCAGCCTGTGATGCACGTTTCAGGCCAGCTATGCAAGAGGCAATAGGGAAGGTGCCTGTAACCCCACCCACAACAGGGAAGGTTCTGACTTGATACACTGAGTTCCCACATGCTTTTGGAAGCGTGTTTGCATTTGTCTGTCTCTGCTGGCAGTAGGGTTTTATTGAGGCATTGAAGTTCACCCATTCCAGTTGGCATACTCTGGTGGTAAAATACCAGGGGGTAGAGGGCCTCAGGGTGAAACCTTTAGCTGTCTGACTTTGTTTGAAGGATGGGACGGCACCCTTGTGGATTGCGTCGCAGATGGGTCACAGTGAAGTGGTGCGGGTGATGCTGCTCCGGGGAGCTGAGCGAGATGCCGCACGGGATGTGAGTAGCGCTTCTTCCTGTGTTGTGCCTGCACCTTACACTTCCCAGCTCTTTTTGAAGCCACACGGAAGTGTGCATGGAGGCCTGGTGTCCCTGGAGTTTGTTCTGTTTGCCAGGTTGTACAACTCCTCCCAAGCCACAGGTTCCCTCTTTCCTTTTGTGTCTGAGAAGGCTTCCTGGAATAAGGGATGGCAATATCCATATAAAGGAGAGATGGAGATGATATATGGGGTCACTGGTTGATTTCTTCCTGAAGCCTACACCTGGTGGAGGAACTATCCTCCAGGCACTTTAAAAGCAGCAGCATACGCTGGGGAGGTGCCTCCTTGAAGATCATGAACCCCCTTGCAGGGGTGTGGGGGACACCTAGTGTCTCCTTCCAGCCAAGGGGAGTGCAGGTGAAGTATTTGTAATGACTGAGCTTACCTTCCTCTCTCTTTTAAAGGACGGTACGACTGCTTTACTGAAAGCTGCCATTAAAGGATACAACAATGTGATAGAAGAGTTACTGAAATTTTCTCCCACACTTGGCCTGCTGAAGGTTAGTAGTGAAATATCTAGATTTTTACATAGAAACCCAGGAAGGCGAAGGGTCTGATGAAAGGCCTGGTGTTTATGACTATGCAACTGGAAAACAATAAAGAGCTTGAGTCCAGAGAAGTCAAGGGAGACATGAATTATCTTATTTAGCCTTTAGTGCTACACACAAATAAATCTTTTCAAAAAATATTGTGATGTTGATTTTTGGAATGAGAAAGCACACTGTGTTGTAGGAGGAATTCTCTTTTGCTTTTTGACATCTGATTTTATTTCTACAGTAAACGGGCTGCTCTTGCTGATGCAGTTTTTAACATTATATCCTGCCCTCAATTGCATTTAGTCAGCAAAATAGAAACCTAAGAGATCTGTTGTGAGCAATTCTCTATTTGATTTTATTTTCCTCTGAATTAATACAGTGACTTCAAAAATATTAATGGACATTTGGAAGCTGCTTTTTAATAACTGACCTAATTTCATGTACCCATAAATCACACACTTTTATAGCCCCTGTAGATGCAACTAATTGGCAATTTTGATGTACTTGAAAATGCAGGTGGCATTAACTTAGTTGTTAATTACAGTTACGAAATAGCTTCCACATTTACTTGAACTGTCAGTTCTGCAGCCGCAGACAAAAGGCCAGCTATGAAAAGCTGTCAGCTCTCTGAAATTCAGATCATTAATCAGCAGAGAAAGGAAATAAAATGTGCAGATGGTTTCCATTACTGCTCGTGCTTCTGTTTCACTTGCTAATGGCTGAGTTTTGCCAGGCGGAAGCAAGTGCTGTGTTTATTTCACCTCTAATCTATTGGCAAATGTAATTTTAAAAGAAAATACTATTGTAGTAAAGTGGACCTGACCTTCATGTGTATGCAAGCATTTAAAATCACCTCCTTCATAGCCTTCTAGCCTGCCAACATCCTGCGTCAATGATAATCAGATGCTATATCCCTCATGATCTAATCTCTTCCATGCTATTTCTCTCCTGTTTGAAGATTTGTTCTTTGCAGGTGCTCTGGTTTCACTGCCTTCCAGTTTCCCCCCTTTACATGCATTGTGCAAATGTCTCTGTCGCTGTTTTCCAGAATGGGACCTCTGCTCTCCACGCAGCTGTTCTCAGTGGCAATGCCAGGACAGTCGCGCTGCTGTTGGAGGCAGGAGCAGACCCGTGCCTGAGGAACAAGGTACGTGCTGGCTCACCACTCTGGGCAGGGTGACAGCACCGACCTTTGGAGCCAGACCTTTCACGTAGGCTCCACCTTTCCGGCGGTGGTTCATGTTTGCACCCTGATCTCTCCTGAAGACTCACCATCCTGTCCATTAGTTTCTGTTTACAGGCATTTATAGGCATGCCAGACAGTGCCACTAGTTGGTGCTTGTGACGTAAATGTCAGTCTGTGAATAACCTGGAATAATACTATACTCTAATTCCCTTTAGCATCACAGATGCAGTTGCTAGCTGTGACTCATCATGGGCTAGCCAGGTTGCATTTTAGGGAAACAGTGATCTGTTACTGTCCTTGATCGGTCATAAATTGTATCAGCGTCTCATGTAACTCATGTAATTTTTGATTGGCTGAATGAAAGTTTGCACAGCAAGTAATCCAGCATCTGCTTTCTGAATATTTTGGTCATTTAATATAAAATCTGTGCATGTGTTTCTATATCATTCCACTTGATGGCAGCAGAGTTAGTGCCTCTGATACAGTAGTTTGTTATTTTATTAATGTCATACATTTTGTTTTCATACTGTCATACAATGTGTAAGGTTTTTGCAGAGGGAGGGTGTGTAGTGCAAAAAAGTCTTGGGTTATAACCTCTCCTACTGAAATTTTTGGAAAATGACATGCCGTTTCGCACAAGAGGGTGCATTTGCAAAACAAAAATACTGATTTTCAGAAGTAGCTTCATTATAAGTATTTTCTATTATTCAATATATGTATTCAATAAATGCAGAAGACCAAACTCTCTGATGTTCTATTCCCTATCCTACAGAATAGCACTGGGTATTTCATAGCAATAGACCTCTTTCCTTGGATTTTAATGGACTGTGGTACCTAAAGACCTGCCTCATCTCCCACAGATATCAACAGCAATCTTCTCTTTCAATTTTGCGGCAGTAGCATAGGGAGCCCAAGGGATATCATTTAGCCTGGGCAGTCAGCACAAAACAAGCTGTCCATGCAAGTCCCAGGCTAGAATTATCCTGAAGACTGAAGAGAGACTTGCACAGTGTCGGGGGGGGGAGTGACTTTTTAAAGGATTTCCACTGCCATTCTTTAAAACTGTAGATGATTTAAAAGAACATTGCAGGTGGTGGAAATAACATTGAAACAGGCATTTTAGTTTTGTGCCTAGCACTGTCTTCTCTAAAGCTTTAATGCTTTTAAACCATGTTTTGGAAATACTCTTTCGGTTTTGCTAACCACAAGGTTTTTTGTTCCAGGCAAATGAGCTGCCAGCAGAACTCACAAAAAATGAGCGCATCCTCCGGCTGCTCCGCACAAAAGAAAAGCAAAGGAAAAGCTCATGCAGCTCTATAGCAAATGCAGTTTGACAGAGATGCACCCTGTCCACACTAGCCTGAAAGTAAAGCTAGCCCGCCTGAGCAGAGTTTGTTGGACCAGTTTGCAGAATTGATTAGCCTCTCCACTATACGTCCCGCGGACGCGGGAGACCTTTGCCGCAGCGTTGCCGCGCAGTAAGGCCTCCGCCTGGCACCACTGAACTCGGAAGGACTGCAATGAGAGCAGGATTTGGCCTGAAAGCTGTATCTGCACTACAGCCCTGCCGATACTCCAGGATCCCACCAGTCCCAGCACCAACGTTAGGTCCCCCGTACCCCCAGTGTGTGCGGGGACGAACACACCGGGGCTCCCGCCGTTTCAGACACACGCTCCCTAACGGCTTGGCTGCACACCTGCCCGGGGTCCCTGCGAGTGCCTCGGGTGCATGCCAGAGGGACGCCCCAGATCTCGCAGCTGTTTGGATTCGCCCAGTCCCGGACCAGCCCCACGGTGCTGCTCTCGCTTCGCTGGTGCTGTCAGCTCTGTCCATTCCTCTGTACCTCCAAGTCCCACGTGGGGCTGGAGGTGACATCCCACTGACGACAGCCCTTTGGGAAAAGTCCTCCTGCCAGCCCAGGGCTCTGATAACCTTTTGGTTCCTATATGGAGCCCCACAAAATGATCCAGAACGTTACGAATTATGCCAAAAGCTGCCAAACAAACAATAGTGATGTCATTTCCTCCTCAGTGTGGCACCTGAATCTGTCACTCTGTGCAGCAAGAGACAGTGGGGCAGCTGGTAGCAGTTTACAACATGTATGTGGCACTGTGGGATGCATCCTCAGCCCTACAGTGTACGTACAAGCATTTCTACGGACCAGGGAGGACCAGTTACTGAGCAAACCAGCCAGAGCATATCATTCACTGGCACAAATATTTCAGAAGCTTAGCTGTCAGACACAACAGTGCAGATGCTATACAAGTACCTGATGTACGTTCTCCACACACATATATGTGACACTATGGTTCAGTATCCACAGCTACTGTGCAATGTACTTGTTCCTGAGGACTGTGATCGGGTATGAAGGAGAAGTGCATGGTATACAGGTGTTTTAACAGCTGGTGAGAGCATTACATGTAGCCACACCCTAGAGCAGGCCCATTAATTAATGCAGGCCTGGAAAATGAACTCTTAATAGCAGTTTCTGGCCTTTTTTGTGGTTGAGATGCTTAAAATAGACATGGTTGTTACTAGTGCCTGTGTTGGAAAGGCACTGCAAATTGTTAAGGTTTTGTAAGGAGCTATGTTTTAACCATGTTGCTGTAACACACTCCATCAATCCCAGTAGTTTCTGCAGTATAAATATATACTAAGTCTTGTTAGCCACAGACACGTTAGCGATTGTTCTTCAGTGAGTTCAGGTACGATGTCAGTTCAGTACGTAGATCCAGGCACTTTACCTGCCTTCAAACTGTGGCAAGTTACTGAAAAGTTGCTTAAAAAACTGAGGACAGAGAAGACTGTGAGGGAACATAAAAATGTTCCCCATTTAAAAAATATCTGTCTAGGCTTCAGCTGAATTGTTGCACTTTTGCTTTAGTGAATCAAAAAAAAAAAAAAAAAAACATTTAGTGAGCTAGCTCAAATTAATGTAGTTTACTTAAGTGCAAATTAGCCGTATCTATTGCCAAATCATAAAGTTACTCTTTTCGTGGGTAAATTAGGTAAGAAATCATGGTTCTGATGAAGAGAACAGAAGTGGACATACCTTTGTTTGCAAGCTACAATTGCTGTTCAATGTCTATTCAGCATTAGAAAGGAAAACTTTAAGTTTTCAGTGACAATATAAGGATACACCAGAAAAATCTATTTGTTAAGGTAATTCACACTGTTGTATTTTTAAATTATGTTGTGCCTAACTGAAACTTGTAGACAAAGTGGTACAGAATCAAAGAATTATGCAAGATGCTTAGAGGATAATAGTATCCAGGTTATGTAGGTTTAATTCCACAAATACTAAGCATGCAGAAATCTCAAGAGCCTTATTGGGAACATAAGTTGCACAGCATTTTACAGGACTAGACTCTCTAACTTCTTTATCAAACAACACTGGAGAGGCTAGGTTCATTAGGAGCCCCCAGTGGGTTAAAGATGAATGTGTTGTCTTGGAGAAAGCTAGAGGGACTCTAAGCAGCCCTGCCCTAATACTGATCTTTCTCCCTAGAGTTTCTTCAGATCAACAGCTGGAAACAACTACACTCTTCAGATGAACAGCCCCATTTCAGTTGTAAAGCAGGAGTATAATCATTAGAAGGCCTTTAGTAGCCAGACATGCCAGGTGAGCAGTAAATACCCTCAATATCAGATGGGCTATAGTGAGCAAGTCATCCTCCTTGAGAAATGTGGAAGCATCCACTGTTGGTGAAGGTTCCTTATTTTTTCTTTATGGCAGAGCACAGAAGAGAGGATAGGGAAAGCCAACAGTGGCCCTGTGATGGCTGGAATAAGCAAACTGAGATAGCAACATTCAGGTGGCTCCAGGCTGCTTCTCCTGTTTGCCAGGATGTGGCATATTTTCTTGTGAAAGTGGTCTCACCCAAGAGAGACAGCTACTCAGCAGAGAGTTTCTTCTTAAACTATGCCTATCTATGAGAAATTGCATGTCTGCTCCCTGCTACTTATAGCAGGACTTTCCAAGTCCTGTTTCCAGTTGCCTCCATGACTGGCTACCACAGCCTGGGCTCTAATGCAACAGATGAAGAACATCTGGGATGCCACTTCCCATAGGCAGGCCCTGCTGACCTTCTAAATGGGTAGCCTGTACTAGGACACTTTTCTGGAGCAATAGTGGGCTATAACTGGCTTTTATTATTTCTCAACAGAATTTAAAATGTGGAGCTAGCACAGGTTGAAGGGAGAGGCCTGTAGCTCCCTCTTCGCTGTCAGTGCAGGCAGATGTGGTGCACAGGTGCATAGCAGTGGCTGGGAGCAAAGCCTCACTCTGCCACATTCACACTGAAGGTGAATCTGGCTCCAGTTAAGAGAATATTCAGCGTACTTGAGATTTTTAGGAATGGAAACCTTGTTGGGAGCATTTCTTTCATCTCAGAGTCTTTGAAGAGAGGGCTTTTTCTGGCTTACAGTCCTGTGTAACCGAAAGGTGCTTATTCTGCCTGTCAGTGGGTTTGGAATTTGCAATACCATTTCTCACCATGCAGTTAACCTTTTCACAAAGAAACCTTAATAATTCTTAGTGTTTATGTAGCCACCATCATCTTTAAAGTGCTCAGTAAATACTACTGTGGCTTGTTTGTTGTTCCAAAGAGGAAACCTGCTTCTCCTTCTTGGCTGAAGTGATTCATTAACAGTAGTTCTTTGCGTAGTTGTAGTGCCTTTTGTGCAAAGCTTTCAAAGCGGACACTATTAGCTTTGCAAGTTCCAAAATGCATTTCTGAAGGGAGGTACGGGAATAGATTATTTTAATTGCACACCAGTGAAATGCAGCAGCTGTTCATCAATTCATGTCAACAGAAGAAAAGAATAAATTTAGGCTAGAAATTAAGGGGCACCAGATCCGCTTCATAGACGGCAGGATGAAGTTGGGTAGCATGTAATGACATGAAATAGAACTGGGACAGGATAACTGGCCAAAGTGTTTTTTCAAAAAGTGCCATATGTATATATATTTCACACAAACACAGCAGCTCCAGTAGGAGAGTGCTTTCAGGCTGGCTTCTCTGCACATTAAAATCCAGGGGCCCAGCCTGCCATCTCCTCTGCCTCAGATTTATGCTGGTCCTGTAGCCTGGTAAATTCCCATCAGGTGCAAGTGAGTGCAAAGTATGTGCAAGCAAGAACAAGTTACATGAGCCAAGGAAAAGTACAGAGCATCATTCCTTCATTTCATTGATACCGAGTCATTGTAGGATGGGGACAAGCGCAAGGGGTGGGGTGTAGAGACATGGCAGTGACGTGGCAGAGGTGTAGCCTTAGAGCTCACAGGTGTATGGAGCTCTCCATTTAAAATGGTTGCTGCAGTGCAATGGGCAGGGACATGTATTTAGTAATGATACAAAAGGCAGTCTTGTACTTCCTGACTTAATGACACTCCTTGCACATGCTGTTCACTCCTTGGAGTGAAACCATCTCATTATAGGTGCACCCACCTTTGTTTAGTTTGGAAGACTAGAGAGGATTAGAGCACCAGATCAAACAGCTTCAGGTCATATTTAATGCACTTTATTAGTAACAATGATTCTTTGTCTCACAGTCAGGGCCTAACTGCAAGAATAGTTCATACTTCCTTATTCACCCAATCATAGTGACTGTTGGGAAATCCATAAATAAACCAAATCTCATGTTGCCTCAGTAATTTCAGAATTGTAGTGCAGAAAATGAAGTAGCACAAAAACTGGATCGTTTGTATTTCACTTATTATAAACACTGAACAGACATAAAATACTGTCTTTGTTTGGAACCCTTGCCATTACCCTACACACCATTAGTCAGTGGTGTTAAATGTTAATGTATGCTAAGCATCCAACCAAAGATTATTCATATGGCTCTTTTCTCCAGCAATGCAGTATTGCGTTGCATATATGGGACTAAATGGAGCTGTGCCTTCTCACAGCAGCTCTGCATTTGGTCCTTGGAAATTTCGTATTAGTTTCATACTTTTCTGAATTCCATAGTTTCCGTTGACCTGCTCTCTTATGCATTTGATAACACCTATATAAATTTTGTGTAACTCAGTATAAGACTAATATTCCACAACAGAAATGTTGCTTTGCTAAAACACATTTTTCCATATCATCATTCCAATAAAAATGAATATACTATTCAGATTATCTTAATTGTCTGTATACTTCAGTATCTTTTTCCCTTCTTCTGCATTCTATTCTTTCCATTTGTAGAATACTAGAATTAATTTTCTATTTGCTATGTACATTAAGACCACTTTGTTCTACTCCATTTGATTCATTAGATCGTTACTATTTTTCAGGTCTTTACAGATGAGATAAAATTCGCAAAACAAATAAAGCCAATGCCCTCGCTTGAAAAACAGGAAGACTTAATTTAGCATGACATAAAAAGGTTTGTTTGAAAGATCCAGATGTCACTGACAGACTCCCTTTGACATTAATGTCCATTAGGTTAGATCTGAAGGGAAGATTACACACAGGCAATTTAGGAACCAAGAGGAGTAAGATTGTACTTTTATTCAGTTAGTCAAATATGTTTTGATGGTTCTGTTACTATTCCTGAAGCGAAAACCAACCTTTGCACTGATCTGACCTACTTCAGTTAAATGTCTGCACCCTGCTGATACGCTTACTATGGTATGCAGTGGATTACGCTCATTATAAAGGGGAAAAAGAGTCTACACTGAAAACTTTATTTTTGATCTTGTGTTTGACATTGCAGGCCTTTTGCCTTATTCCTACAATTTTCTGTTGTAATGAGCTGCACTCTCAATCAACACCAAATATTTCTACAGCCACAATTCAATAAAGCATTTCCATCTATTCAGTTTCTCAGGAGAAAGTGGTGTGACTTGTTCATGGCTTAAATAACTGCAAAGAACGATTTCTGGTAGTAGAGATCTCCTTAATTTGCACAGAAAAGCCTAAGAAAATGCAGAGTCAGGAGAGTAAAACTACACAAATTCAAACCTTCAAGCAGTGGATTTTCGAAGAGGAGAATAATTATCCATTGAAAGAGATTGCTTGAGATGATTCCTTTATCATTTGAGTTTTAAAAAACACTTAGTTTTCTGTCTAAAATACGTGTTTCACCTGAAACATTTTGTGCTTGATGGAGGAAGTACTGGATGAAATTATATGATATGCAGGAAGCAATATAATATGATCATAATAATCTCTTTGATCTTAAAATACATGAATCAATAACATTTTGGTTTATTCCCTCCAGTGGTTTAAAGAGATGCTAACCCCCATGAGTTCAATATCAAGACTACATGCCCAGCAATGCTGGCCGTAGCTGCATGGCAAAATGAAATCTCACAGGGACACACCTAAGTTGCCCCTAAATAATCCATTTCACTCTTGCTATTGTGGCAAGGCATTTTAACTGGGCTAATACACCCCTGCTTTTAATGCCCAATCAGTTTGTTCGGGGCTAGCACAAGCTCTGCGTAGTGCAGCCCTTTGCCAGGGAGCGGGGAACAGCACCACGATCTGTGACATGCCAGTGGGGAGCACTGCTAAGTGAGGAAGGAGCAAGGCACACGTTTTGCCAAAGCAAATGTTTCTCTGGCTTGGATGCACAGATGGAGGCTGACACTAATATACAACATAGATCTGAAACAGGCTGCATCTTTATGCGTACTGCATGTGTGTGTTCTTGTGTGGTGTATGTGTATGCATGCCTATTTTGTGCCCAGTGCATAGGTATAAGCTCCTATTTTGCCTTAGGAAATGGATACCAGAATCTTGTGGTCTGTTCGTATGGACTACATAGCACAATGAGGTTGAAGAAATATTCCACTTTCCGAAGCCCCCAAGAGCTGTCTCTACAGGTTCTCCCTTGGCCATGCTTCTGTACAGGATCCTATTCACTGGGACAAACTGTTATAAAATTGACAAAAGCTCCTCAAAGTCCAGGAGTAAACAGGCTGATCCTCAGGTGAGTTGTGGATCCTAAACCTGCCTCCTGCTCCTCCGCCCAGTCAGCTTTTGGTGGTGCCCACAGGGACTCCCCTGTGACTGTCCTGCCCATATTCTCCACCTTGGCAGCAAATCCTGACTTACTCATGAAGTGGCACCACAGTGCTCAAAGGGACTCAGTAAATTGAAGATGCTAATGGGAACCAGGAGCAACATACTACTATTAATAGGGATGAACTTCAAATTTTGTTAGCATAGCAGTGATTATGGATAGTATCTGGCCTGAGTATACACTGCATGTATTTGCTCACAGCAAAGTGTAGTGTCTCCCCAAACTCTATTGCAATAGGAAGCTGCATTTATATAGTGTTTTCCTTCAACAGTTCACTGTTACCTTTTTTTGAAGATCTTAGACCCCGTTACCATACAATTCGCACCACTTTACAGAAGAGGAAATTGTACTGGAGAGGTTGGGACCTGCCTAGTTCACTCAGCAAGTTTGTAACAAAGGTGGAACCAACTTTGAATCATTTGAATTCAAGTTCCAAGCTTTCACTCATGGCAAATAAATAACTTCACCCAGAACATATAACAAAAATGAACATATTCCTATGACCTCAGTGATAAATGCAGAAAGGATATGATGTTAAAGAGTGACTGTAGGACTTAGTAAGGTTAGACAGGGACATGGTGGAACAGGTTGGTAGAGCAGCCATACAAATACATTAGGGCAGATACGATGATGAAAAGATAAAAGGATTTGATTCAGCATCACCTGACATATTATATGTATATTTAACTGACTGTTGGCAGCATCAGGCAGATTGCTGTCAAATCCCTCAGTTTGACAAGTATTATGCTGGTTTAGCTGGAAAAACATTCCTGGAAAATGTGATAGTGGTTTGGATCGGCTCTACAAAAAAGCGGAGGTGTGTGAAGTTGGGTGAAACTTGCTAACCCACGTGTTGCAGCTTGTCTTCACACACACTGCAAGACTTCCAAGGAGAGTATCATGCTTTCCTATGTGCTTGTGCAGGGTGTTGCTTAACATAGCTCCCACCTATTGCAATGGCCTCAGGGTGATATTGCAATACAAATAATAAAGATTCATAATAAATTGTGGAAAAAAAACAGCAATGGGCATTTGAATTGACTTTCCTGCAAAGTGGTCACATACTGTGTTTCAATTTGTACATGCAATTAAGTCTTCTGACAGACTGTAATCTAGAAATTGCAAGGTCATTGCCATTAGACTCCTTCTGAGTTTCAAGTGGTAGCGGCACACAGTTTCACTGTTTCTGCACTGGGTAAAGCAATGGAAACACAGTAAGGCATACGCTTCTGAAGGCAAAGCTCAGGGCTGTCTGTCCAAGAAGCAGAACAAAACTAAGCAGGTAATTATTCTACAGTAGCTCCCAGGCGGACACCTTTACACCAAAGGGGAGGTATTCCATGATGGAAACAGTTTATTTGGTCCTGATGGGCAACCAAAGGACTTGCTTGGTGTGAAGGGGGCACCAAAATGGCATTCTACACTGCAAATTAATTTTGGGCTCTTCTTCCAGGTGGCAACATTTAGTTTTGAGTACACTGCTGAGAACCAGAATAACTATTCCCCATTAGCTTTCCAAACACACAATCCTTAAAAGCTACGCATAATCTTGGGTTTTAAAAGGAGCCTTATAAGACAAAATTGGGTACATGCTCTTCAGCGAGAGCAGATGGAAGTGGGGATGGTCTCTTTCGGGCCACGTCCCACAGACTTGGCAATGAGCTGTTAGGTGCTTGTGACATTGATGTAAGTTAAACTGTTCAGGGCTGCTTCTTCCCTGCCCAGAAGGAAAGAGGTAACTTTACGATGACACAGTTAAAGGTGCTAACTTAACTGTTCTGTAATACTCATGGAAACAGGGCAACTACACTTTTTAACATCAGGGAGCTGATACAGTTAGTTTCATATCCTCAATCTCTGAAACCTGCAATTAAGATTGAAAGAATACCCAGCTCTGCCCCAGGAGATGTTGCACAGATGCCCTGTCTGAGACAGGTCCACTGGCTAGAAGGAACAGAAAAAGATAAATATTCTAGTTTCCGCATCTGTGTAACACAACATTTCAGAACCCTCTATGACTACAGATGGCTTAGGCAGATCAGCGTTTATTAATCATCCGCGTGTATATATCACTTGACTTCAGCTTTTGAGTGTAAAAGGGCTGGCAGTCTCTGAAGGGATTACACTAGAAAAACAACTTGAATTTGTTTAGCCATCTAAATACAAGTATCAATCAGAGATTTAGACAAATATTAAAATATTCCCTCCTCTCTCAGTTTATGCTGTAGGTGGTAGACAAGTGTGATGTTATGGACTTAATTTACATTAGAAATTGTTGCTCTAATAAAGCCAATTTTGTTTGCAATATTATAAATTGGTTCTCTCTCACGTATGATCCTTAAATGATTTTTTCTCTATGGAATTCATTTGAGAAGAAAATGCCATCTCTGTTTAGTCAGTTTTGCCACCCTTTACCTTTTCCGCAAGCACTGAAAGGTTCTTGCGTTTTTTTATTTGTAACTGTGAAAACTATGCCCACTGTATCCTTCATTTATGTGGAGTCCCTAGAAAATGTTGTAACTCAATCTATTCCTTTTAAGGATCATAATACACAGTGCTGAATAAAACTTTGATTTAATACATCAAAATTAGAACACAACATAACTTTAGGTGCTTTGCTTTGATTAGCAGTTACCAAACATAAAGTCCTGCACCTGCGATGGAATAATCCCATGGAAAAGTATCATCTGGGCACTGACTGGATAGAAAGCAATTTTGCAGAAAAGAACATGCTGGTCCTGCTGGACAGCATGCTGAACATGAGTCAGCAGTGTGCCCTTGTGGCAGAGGAGGCCATCCTGGGTCATATTAGCACGAGTGTAACCAGTAAGTTGAGGGATGTAGTTATTCCTCCCTATGTGGCACTTGTGAAGTGCTGTGTCCAGCTTCGACACTCCCCAGTACAGGAAAGAGAATGACATACTGGAGCAAGTCCAGCTTATGGCCACCGTGATGGCTGGGGGTGCTGAAGCATGCGAGGGCAGGGCTGAGAAAGCTAGATTTGTTCAGCCTTAAGCAGAAAGCTGGCTAAGGGGAGACCTTACTGCTCTCTACAACTACCTGATGGGAGGACACGGAGAAGATGGAGTCACACTCTTCCCAGCAAGGCACTGTGACAGCACAGGAGGCCACAGACTTGAGCTGGAACATGGGAAAATCTCTTTAGATAGAAGAAAAAATGGTTTACTCTGCGTGTGGTCAAATACTGCAATAGTTTGCCCTGAGAAGCTATGAAATTTCCACCTCTGAAGCTATTCAAAATCCAACTGGACAATTTCCTGAGCAACCTGGTCTAACTGGATCTGCTTTGAGTAGAAAGTTGGGCTAGACGACCTCCAGAGGTCCCTGCTGGGGCCTCACTCCTGCCAGGACCGTGGTCCTGCCAACCTAAATTAGCCTATGAATCTGTAATACCAAGAGCAATTTATATTTTTCTCAACAGATAGCAATATCAGCCAAATCACGTATTTTATTCCACTTGTATCATGTGCACTAAAACAGCCACAAAGGTAGTAAGGTGGTGGGGAAATCATAGAGAAACTGCACGCAAATGTGTCACACCCTGCTTTTAGTGTATTTCCTTTGACACAGATTACAAACAGATTAGCAGACTGGAATCTCTTTACTTCCAAATTAGTGATTACAGCATCAGTCAGGTCACCTGAAGTCAGTACTTCATGAACAACAAACAAAACACTGCAAGCCGAATTCCCCAGCAGTAAAACCCTCTGTGAAAACAACACGAAGAACTGTTTTCATTCCATGCAAACTTGTTTGGGACGCTATTTTTACTCTCATTTTGTGGTAGCTGTACTGTAATAGTAGGTAGCCACATGGTCAAATACACATGGGACTGGGAGACTAATGCTTTAAAATC